>NW_027223756.1:107395576-107995576 GCF_028538775.1 Myotis yumanensis
CAACGTCAGGCGGTCCTACATCGTTACAGGGAGCACCGCTTGGGAGATAAGGTGGGAAGGTTGGGAAGACGGCCTGTCCAAACTGGGAGGAAAAGTGCTGCCTCTTGGGCCACGTGCCCGCTGAGTGGGGCTGCTTCAAACCCTCTGCCGGCGGCGCCACCGCCGGCATCGTCCTAACAATGAGGAAACACAAGCGTTCTCGCAGTGTGAGAACCTGGGGCCCACAGCTGGTGTAGTTTGCCGGTCCGTTTATTCATTCATTCGACAACCATTTTTCTTTTATATATTACTAGAGGCCCAGTGCACGAAATTCGTTCACTCAGGGGTGGGGGTGGGGGTCCCTCAGCCCGGCCTGTGCCCTCTCACAGTCCGGGACCCCTCAGGGAATGTCCACCTGCCAGGTTAGGCCTGATCCTTCCAGGGATATGGCCTAAGCTGACAGTCAGACATCCCTCTCGCAGTCCGGGGCTCTAGCAATCTGGGACCCCTCCCTCCTTACCACCCACCTGCAGCGGAGGCAGGAGAGGCTCCCGCCCCCACCGCTGTGCTCACCAGCCCTGAGCCTGGCTTCTGGCTGAGCAGTGCTCCCCCTGTGGAGAGCATTGACCACCAGGGGCAGCTCCTGCATTGAGCATCTGCCCCCTGGTGATTAGTGTGGGTCATAGCGACCGGTCGTTCTGCTGTTTGGTCTATTTGCATATTAGGCTTTTATTATATAGGATATATACTTTATATCAGAGAGGAAGGAAGAGGGAGAGATAGAAACATTAATGATGAGAGAGAATCATTGATCAGCTGCCTCCTGCTTGCCCAGACTGGGGGCCAAGCCCACAGCCAGGGCATGTACCCTGACCGGGAATCGAACCCTGACCTCCTGGTTCATAGGTCAATGCTCAATCACTGAGCCACACCTGCTGAGCAACAACCATTTCTGAATGCGTCCCACATGCCGGGCACTGTACACTCACTAGGAAAACGCCGGGACCGCTACAGCGGAGAGGGCACGACTGCTGTGTAAGTGGAGGCCGGACGTGTGTAGGGCACACACAGAGGGTTCTCCGGGGTGACACGAGCACTCGGGGAGGGACTGAGTGGGAAGAGTGGGAAGAAATGGGAAAAACTTCCCCAAAGTGTCTTGAAAGTGGCCTGTGACGTCGCCAGGCGGTTCGGGAAAGTGGAGAAGTGCAGGGAGCATGTCAGAAGCATAAACCCAGGAAGAATGTGACTCTGGTGAAGGGCGGGTGTATCAACAGCCAGGGGCGGTCCCGTGGGGGGCGCTGGAAGGTCAGCTCAGGAATGCTGACCTCCTCCGGGCTCCAGGCCAGCCCTCAGGGCCACGGGAGGAGCAGCCACTCTGCACCCAGTTACCAGGGCAGCAGCGGAGACCACAAAACGGGCCCTGCAAACCTGGGAAGACTGCAGAGCTACCAGCACAGAAAGGTGCAAGACTCCAGGTCAGGAGCAGCTGAGGCAGAAAAGAACAGGCAGACAGGGTCAGGGTCGGACAGACGGGGTCAGGGCCAGACAGACAGTGTCAGGGTCAGACAGACGGGGTCAGGGCCGGCAGACAGTGTCAGGGTCAGACAGACGGGGTCAGGGCCGGCAGACAGTGTCAGGGTCGGACAGACGGGGTCAGGGCCGGACTGACAGGGCCAAGTCGGACAGACGGGGTCAGGACCGGACAGATGGGGTCAGGGCCAGAGAGACGGGGTCAGGGCTGGACAGACGGGGTCAGGGCCAGACAGACGGGGTCAGGTCGGACAGAGAGGTCAGGGCCGGACAGACGGGGTCCGGGCCGGAGAGACGGGGTCAGGGCCAGACAGACGGGGTCAGGTCAGACAGAGAGGTCAGGGCCGGACAGACGGGGTCAGGTCGGACAGACAGGGTCAGGGCCGGACAGACGGGGATAGACGGGGTCAGGGCCGGACAGACAGGGTCAGGGCCAGACAGACGAGGTCAGGGCCAGAGAGACGGGGTCAGGGCTGGACAGACGGGGTCAGGGCCGGACAGACAGGGTCAGGGTCAGACAGTCAGGGTCAGGGCTGGACAGATGGGGTCAGGGCCGGACAGACGGGGTCAGGGCCAGACAGACGGGGTCAGGTCAGACAGTCAGGGTCAGGGCTGGACAGATGGGGTCAGGGCCGGACAGACGGGGTCAGGGCCAGACAGACGGGGTCAGGTCAGACAGTCGGGGTCAGGGCTGGACAGATGGGGTCAGGGCCGGACAGACGGGGTCAGGGCCAGACAGACGGGGTCAGGTCAGACAGAGAGGTCAGGGCCGGACAGACGGGGTCAGGTCGGACAGACAGGGTCAGGGCCGGACAGACGGGGACAGACGGGGTCAGGGCCAGACAGACAGGGTCAGGTCGGACAGACGGGGACGGACGGGGTCAGGGCCGGACAGACAGGGTCAGGGCCAGACAGACGAGGTCAGGGCCAGAGAGACGGGGTCAGGGCCGGACAGACGGGGTCAGGGCCGGACAGACAGGGTCAGGTCGGACAGTCGGGGTCAGGGCTGGACAGATGGGGTCAGGGCCGGACAGACGGGGTCAGGGCCAGACAGACGGGGTCAGGTCAGACAGAGAGGTCAGGGCCGGACAGACGGGGTCAGGTCGGACAGACAGGGTCAGGGCCGGACAGACGGGGATAGACGGGGTCAGGGCCGGACAGACAGGGTCAGGGCAGGACAGACGAGGTCAGGGCCGGACAGACAGGGTCAGGTCGGACAGACGAGGTCAGGGCCGGACAGACAGGGTCAGGGCCGGACAGACAGGGTCAGGTCGGACAGACGAGGTCAGGGCCGGACAGACAGGGTCAGGTCGGACAGACGAGGTCAGGGCCGGAGAGAAGGGGTCAGGTCGGACAGACGAGGTCAGGGCCGGAGAGACGGGGTCAGGGCCGGACAGACAGGGTCAGGTAGGACAGACAAGGTCAGGTCGGACAGACAGGGTCAGGGCCGGACAGACAGGGTCAGGGCCGGACAGACAGGGTCAGGTCGGACAGACGAGGTCAGGGCCGGACAGACAGGGTCAGGTCGGACAGACGAGGTCAGGGCCGGAGAGAAGGGGTCAGGTCGGACAGACGAGGTCAGGGCCGGAGAGACGGGGTCAGGGCCGGACAGACAGGGTCAGGTAGGACAGACAAGGTCAGGTCGGACAGACAGGGTCAGGGCCGGACAGACAGGGTCAGGGCCGGACAGACAGGGTCAGGGCCGGACAGACAGGGTCAGGTAGGACAGACG
Organism: Myotis yumanensis; assembly: GCF_028538775.1. Classification (NCBI taxonomy): domain Eukaryota; kingdom Metazoa; phylum Chordata; class Mammalia; order Chiroptera; family Vespertilionidae; genus Myotis; species Myotis yumanensis. The sequence goes on from NW_027223756.1 coordinate 107,398,818, forward strand.
GGGTCAGGGCCGGACAGTCGGGGTCAGGTTGGACAGACGGGGTCAGGGCCGGACAGACAGGGTTAGGTCGGACAGACAGGGTCAGGGCCGGACAGACAGGGTCAGGTAGGACAGACGGGGTCAGGTCGGACAGACGGGGTCAGGGCCGGAGAGAAGGGGTCAGGTCGGACAGACGAGGTCAGGGCCGGAGAGACGGGGTCAGGGCCGGACAGACAGGGTCAGGTAGGACAGACAGGGTCAGGGCCGGACAGACAGGGTCAGGGCTGGACAGACAGGGTCAGGTCGGACAGACGAGGTCAGGGCCGGACAGACAGGGTCAGGTCGGACAGACGAGGTCAGGGCCGGAGAGAAGGGGTCAGGTCGGACAGACGAGGTCAGGGCCGGAGAGACGGGGTCAGGGCCGGACAGACAGGGTCAGGTAGGACAGACAGGGTCAGGTCGGACAGACAGGGTCAGGGCCAGACAGACAGGGTCAGGGCTGGACAGACAGGGTCAGGTCGGACAGACGGGGTCAGGGCCGGACAGACAGGGTCAGGGCCGGACAGACAGGGTCAGGTAGGACAGACGGGGTCAGGTTGGACAGACGGGGTCAGGGCCGGACAGACAGGGTCAGGTTGGACAGACGGGGTCAGGGCCGGACAGACAGGGTTAGGTCGGACAGACAGGGTCAGGGCCGGACAGACAGGGTCAGGTAGGACAGACGGGGTCAGGTCGGACAGTCGGGGTCAGGGCCGGCAGAAGGAAGCAGGAGGCCGGCGCCTTGTTGGCAGGGGAACGGGCGGGCGGCTGCTTTCCTTTTCCCACAGCAGGCCTGTGAGTGACAGTGCGTGGGTGGGAACTGGAGCCGGGAGGAGGCGGTCACCAAGCGCAGAAACAGGAGAAAGGGGTCGGAAACCAGAGCCAGAGGACAGGGGGGTCACCTGCCCTCGGACGGCCGCCAACACCTGCACCGGCTCACCAGGGCCCAGGCTCGGAGGCCGGAGGGAAACGTGTTCCGGAGGGAAGGAGGCAAGGGGAGTCCAAAACCAGGGGAAGAAAAGGAGGGGCCGAGGGACAGGGACCTGGGTTGGGAGGCTGGGTCCTGGCAGCGGGGGGCGGGGGCAGACATCTCTGGGAACCCCCACCTTACAAACGGTGGTTTATTAAAACATGCTTTTAAGAACAGACCCGGGCCCTGGCCGGGTAGCTCAGCTGGCTGGAGCGTCATCCTGAGAAGTGGAGGTGGCAGGTTAGATCCCCGTCAGGGCACATTCAAGAAGCAACCAATAAATGTATCATTAAGTGGAACAGCTCGATGCCCCTCTCTCTCTCCCTCCCTCCCTCTCATCAACAAGTAGAACATTAAAAACACACTTAAAAAACACTTCTCGCCGTTTGCAGGCTAGGGAGGAGCTGCAAACAGACAGAAAAGCAGAGGTGAGGTGAACGGCAGAGACAGCAGAGATTTGCCTTAAAGAGAAGAGAACTGTGACCCCTGAGATAAAGGAAACCAGGCGAAAGCTGGGAGAGCAGTGTCCTCAGAACCTCAGCCACTGCCTCTGAAGAAGGAATAAGTGCTGGCTGGAGAGCTTTCTAGAAATTGGGAAAGATTTGCTGCATTCCATACGGCCAGAGTCACCGTCCCCGCTAGCAAAGCCCCATAGGGACCAGACGTGAGTCACAGACGTGAGTCAGAGGCCACAGCCCTCGTGTGGACATCCTGCCCACACCCGCCCCGCCCACACGGAGGGGGCCGCGCTGGGCAGGGTGACTCAGACAGGGCTTCCCTCCGTCCACTGCTCCCACTCGCTGAGCCACACATCGCGTCTCCCCCGGGAGAATTCCACCTGCACCGGGTGCTGTCCCCTCGCCATGCTGCACCCTCAGTCACCCTCGTCCCCTGCCACAGTGCCTTCACAGGGAATTACACCTACTCTCAGGCAATACCTGGCCAAACATATAATTCACTCTAAACGCTCACCTTCAAAATTACCCACTCCTCCAGCTCTATCATCTTGTTGGCTTTTTTGGTTTGTTTGCACTAAATGAAAAAGTTCTTTACCTTCGAAGACCAGGCATGCCAAAATAAAAGGGGTAAAATTAACCCAAAGAGCAAGGGAAGGGCTGCTCTTCTCTACACAGAATTTAAAGACACAGAAAGGCTGGGTCCAAAAACCACGTAAAGCAAAGAAAGGTCTGAGGAGCCCTCATTTATTTTTTTAAATCAACTGCTGTGTTTGTAAAGTTCTAGAAGAGTATACAGGCTATCCTATATAATGAAACCCTAAAATGCACATTGACCAGTGGAACAACCGGTCGCTATGACGCGCACTGACCACCAGGAGGCAGACGCTCCATGCAGGAGCTGCCCCCTGGTGGTCAGTGTGCACCCACAGGGGGAGCACTGCTCAGCCAGAAGCCGGGCTCACGGCTGGCGAGCGCAGGCGGAGATGGCGGGAGCCTTTCCTGCCTCCAAAGCAGCGCTAAGGACCCCTTGGGGGTCCCAGACTGCGAGAGAGCATAGGCCAGGCTGAGGGACCCCCGCCCCCCACCTCAGTGCACAAAGGTCGTGCACGGGGCCTCTAGTAGAAATAGAATTTACTGCAGGAATGGATCTATGGTGTAAAAATGCTGTGACATTTCTACCACGTGAAACTTCTCAGTCACTAAGAGAAGACACGGCCGACTGCCACCTCTAACTCGCCCGCCACTGGGCATGTCTCCGGGGCAGGAGCTGCCAGGAGGGAAGGAAGGGCCGACTGCCAGCGGACTCAGGGGCTTGCAACGCAGCCAAGCCCTTTTGGATCCAGTTCTTCCACAGGATCCAAAACAAAGACAAGAGTCAAAGGAACCGGGACCTGAGTGAGGCTAGCCGGAAGCAGCACAGGCCAGGGGTATCGGATAACCCTGACCTGACCCGAGGGGAAGTCCCTCGCCACCGAGAGATCTGACCTCGGGTGCAGGGCCTGGACGGTGTACCAGATGCGGCACCGCCTCTGGACTGAGCCTGGTCGCAGCTTCCCCGCTCACACTGCCCCTGCCCCTGCGCCTACACCAGGCCTTCGTAAGTTACCCCGTAAATTACAGCTCAGGGCCTGCAAACCAACCCAAGTTTTCCTAATCCAACCTTCACATCAGGAGGTAACTCCTCTGATGTTCATGAAGTTTCTAGTGAAAAATTATGGAGCCTGATTTTGCCTCGATGACATTCCTGCTGCCCCTGAATATGTTCACTCTTTATAAACAACCTTATAAATGAAACTAAGCTCAGACGGCCCCAGGATAATATTTTCAGTTCCATCACCTTAAAGAAAATCCTATATAAGAAAAGGCTAATATGCAAATTGTCCCCTCTACCGGGAGTTTGACCAGGGTTGCAAAGCCGGCCTGCCAACTGCCCGAGGCCCCTCTCCACAGCCGGCCCAATCGGCCCTGATTGGGGCGGGCTGGCCAGACCCCACCCATGCACAAACTCGTGCACCAGGCCTCTAGTTAAAGATAAAAGCCTTAAATTGAATGAAAATGTGTTAAATAGATCATTCATCTATGAAGTACAGCCAAATCTTGATTTTTTCTCCCCCAAAACCAAGAGTGCAGAATGTATTTAAAGTAACTTAGACTATCTGTGGAAAAAGTTGGCTCTAGCTAACTAGTGAGATGGAAAACCCATGGGAGCAAGTCAGGAGGTTCCCCCGTTAAGTAGAAAGAGAAGACACTGGTACAGAAGATACTTCATAAACATGGAGAAGTGCCGCTGTGAGTGCCAGAGTGCTTGAGCGTCAACCTATGGACCAGGGAGTCACGGTTCAATTCCAGGTCAGGGCACATGGCCTGGTTTCGGGCTCAATCCCTAGTGTGGGGTGTGCAGGAGGCAGCCGATTGATCCATGATTCTTTCTCACTGTTGATGTTTCTATCTCTCTCTCCCTCTCCCTTCCTCTCTGAACCAATGTTTTAAAAAACTGCCACTGTGGAAGGCTACATATTAATTTTTCAATAGGAGGCACGGATTTTTAATAATTCATTTTAAATTGCTAAATGTGCACTTGGAAGAGACTCAGGAATCTGATTGCGTGAGTCTACAGGTGGCCACGGAGTGAGGTCTCTGGTCCCCACACCCACAGGCCGACAGGAGGATCCGCCCTGGAATCCGTCTGAACCTGACAGGGACGCCCCTCCAGGTGCCCGGGGACCAGAGGACATGCAGACAGGAAGGTCAGCTCCATAACGGAAGAACAGACAACCAAAAGTCCATCGCAATATTAGATATTTTACCAAAATGTTTTGCTGGAATGGCTTCCAAGGATAACTAATGACAAAGCCAGTGCAAATTCAACACCGTATCTTTAGCAGCTGTAACTTTCCTGATCACTAAAACCTGTGGCTTTGATTGGAAACAGGCCTGGTGTTATGGTGGCATAGGAATCACATACATGATCTTATAACACAAACCAGCATTCTCCCTTGTTCTGTACGGATAAGGGCCCTGACACTAGTTCCATTCTTCGAAGGTATTAATGTCCGCCCCGGAAAAAATTCCCTCCCTGATGCTCTCTTGGATCAAGTGTCTACATGATTAAAAGGCATTGATTGAAAAACTTCAGACATCGCCGGGAAAACGTACGGGAGAGATTCAAGAAACAGCCAAATGAGCCAGGATAAAGAGAATGATTCTGTGAAACTTGCTCACTCATCACTTACATCACCACGCCAGCGTATCAAGATAGGACACATTATTCGCAGGAAAGTTAATTCCACATAAAAGGATCCCTTCCAGGGGGAAGAACCTAAACCAAAGTTTCCACTGGAAGTAACCTAAGAATCGGTTCATTGTGAGATTTCTTAAGAGCAAAAGAGGAAGTAAGAATGGAGCGCTGTCTGAATTTCATAGTTACCAACCCATCTTAATCCCCCCACTTTCTCTTGGAAAGGACTGGGAAACCTTACTCAATTTTGATAAGTTAATCTGATAAAAAAAAAAAGAACTCTCCGTGAGAAAGGGCATTGTTTGAGTAGTGAAAACCCTTGTTTAAAAAAATGGCCTGGACTCTGACAAGCCATTTAGAAGGATAAGGTCTGTAAAATCAGTTCTGGGTGGAGCCGCCAGGCAGCGATGTTTTATTCACAAAGGACTGGATGCTTTATCCACAAAAGACTGCGTAACATGGTCCATGTTTAAAGACTGCTCTATAAATCACACCATTTTCTTTCCTACATTTTTGATTAATGATAAGGAGACAGCGAAAGCCAATATTAAGTCATCCAGTTCTGAAACAGACCCAAGCGAAATTCAATTCAGAACTCGTTCCGCGAGTTCATTGCTTAAGCGGCTGTTCTGTTTCATGTTTTGCATGAAAGAAAAAAAAAAAATCAGTGCCTGCGACGAACCATTCCTTTTAGTAAAACTGGGTTGAGCAACTGGGGAAAGCCGCGCGAGTTGCTCAGCGGAGAAAGCCGCCGCCCATCCACGGCATTAAAATGCAGGAAACTAGGCGGAAAAAAAAAAAAACGAAGGAAGCCAGAAAAAAAGAAAAAAATGTGTTCCCCTCACATGACCGCGCCGGGCTGTTCCTGCTCTGGTTCTAATTTTAGCGGCTCTTCGGATTTGGGGGAGGCCCCTTCTCCACGTTCACTCGCGACGAGGCAGAGCGCAAAGCCGGGCCACGTCACCTGGGCCGCGCCCGCGGGGCCGAGCAGGTCCGGGACACGCGGGAGGGAGCCCCGAGGGACCGGCGGGGGGACCGAGGACCGGCACATTCCCCGGGGCAGAGCCTCTTTGCTCCTAAACTTTCCCGGCTCAGACACGTTCTTAGAGCCGCCCGGGCGTGGCTGACCGAGGGGCTGAACGGGGCGCTGCGCGGGGCGCACGGCCTTACCTGCGCCATGGCGACTGCTCAGGTCCGGAGAAGAGACCAAGGGACGTGGGCCTGCAAGACAGGGGCCAGCGCTGGTTCCCGGAGGCAGACCCGCCCTCCCAAAGCCCGGGATCGCCCTCCTCCCTGCGTCTGTGCCCCCCTCGCCCCCTCGGAGGGCCCTCCGGGCCAGGCGCGCACTCACCAAAGAGAGCCTCCGGGAGAGCGGCGAGTGCGGGCGCGCAGCGAGGCGGTCCGGGATGCCAGCAGGGCGCTCGGACCGCTGCTCCAGCTCCAGGCAACGGAAACGCCCGACCGGCCCGCCCCGCCCCCCCGTGCCCCGCCCCGGCCCGCCCGCCCCCGGCCTCCGTGCGCCTGCGTGCGGCGCGGCCAGGCAGCGGGTGGGGCTGGGGCTGCGGCTGCGGCTGCGGCTGCGGTGGCACCCAGGTGGGGCGCCGCTCCCCGAGGGCGGGACGGGCGTGGGGAGCCGTCCCGGACTCCCTGGCCTCCGCGGCCGCGGAACCGGGGCCCCAGCCGGCTGCTCGGGCGGCGCGGCGCGTGGGTGTCTCTGCAGGGACAGCCGGTCACTGCGCCAGGGACACTTTGACCTTGGAATAGACAAAGCGTGAAGCTTGGGGGGCCGCTTCCCAACTTGTTTTTAAGTTATGAGTCTTTTTTTCTTTTTCTAAGTGCCAGTAGCCCGCTCTTAAATGGAGAGCCTTCGGTGGCTTAGGAGGGAAATTTCAAAACCTCTGCGGGGCCCGTTTCCTTTCCAGAACCAGCCGACGACTGTAACATCATTTAAACTTGATGGTCGTCCCCCATGAACTCAACATGCCATGTGGGCACAGATGAGACAGAGGCCAGGGGTTGCCGTGGGAGGCGAGGCCGGGGTAGAAGGCAGAGCTGGGGAGACAGCGCCAACTCAGGCTCCGGTGCGGGGGAGGCACAGGGTGTGGCCACGCGCCCCGGACAGAAGCCTGCAAGGCCACTAGGGGCGACGAGACGGATGCCCTGTGGTCAGGGGACGCTGCGGGTCAGAGACAAGACTCTGCTTGGGGGGATACGGAAGGGATTTGTCATCTTGGATGGAGAACTGGTGTGGCCCTTCGCCTGCAAGTTCTCGTTTGCTCGCGCGTGTGAGCACAGGTTCCAGGAGGCCCTGACCGGGGAGCCGCGAGGAGGGAGGCAAGCCGAGCAGCGCAGCGTGTGGGCCGGCGGCTCGCACCCCGCCCAGGTCGCCTCCCCAGTTCCCGCCGGGCCTCTTCTCACCGCCCGGCCTCTGCCTCCTGCTGCGTGTCCTTCAAGTCCCGGGAGGGAGCGGCGTCCTACCTGCTCGTTAGATTTAAGTGGCTACAGAGCCCTTAGGCCCGGAAATGGGTCCAGATTTAGTTCAGAACCTCCTCCTGCGCCAACAGTGCTGAACTACAAGGAGGCAACTTCTGGGGACCCCTGTGCTCACCAGAAATTACCTAAAAGCAGGCTCCTCGGGTTTTAGCTTTAGATGCCCTTCCCTTGTTTCTGTTCAAAATATTTGCATTTATCCAGTGAAACATGAGTCATCCTCCCTAGCGGGCGGCCGGACTGTGGGTCTTGGGTAAATAATCAGGAAGAAAGATTCTCACAGGGCTCTTCAGGGCGGAATGTTCTGAGCCTGATGAAGATTCTCGGGGCTGTGAGTGGAAGGAGCCACGGAAGTCCTCAGCCCTGGGACGGACGGGTGGGTCTGGCCTGTGGCTGCCTCCCCTGCCCACCTGGCGCTGAGGCCGTGTCCCTGCCCCCTGAGTGTTTTAAGTGGAAGAGCGACGGGTGAACGCATCCACTGGGCTTGGTGTGCGGTTTTTATTTTGAACAGTGGCTGCTGTTACCTGCAGACCACTGATCCTGAGAACGCTGAGGAAGATACGCGAGCGGGTCCAAAGGAAGCCTTGTGGGAAGCATGGCACCAGAGGGACAGACACGCGTGCGCAGACAGGGCCTCATGCTGGAGAGGATTCATTCTGGGGGAATAAAGTTTGCTTTATGGTCTGGCCAGCCTGCGGCCTGGACTTTTCCTGCTCCGGGTGGTGGTGGGGACTGGATGAGCTCGCTTGTTTCATGCCTAGAAATAACAGCAAGGCTGGCCTCAATTGCTCATCCCCGATAATTTCCCCGTCCAAACACTCTCACCACCAACCCCACCCTCATTTCCATGCTGAGGATTCAGCCCCACCCACCCGCTCAGACACCAGAAAGCAGGCTCTGTGACCCAGGGGCCATGCCGCAGGCCAGCTTCCCAGCCCTGCCTCCCAGCCCACTCCTCCCCGGGGCCAGGCATGGTCCTCTGAGCACTGCTTCATAACCTGGCACTTCTGCAGTCACTCAACAGCTTTATTGCGTCAGACCTGTAACAGGCACTGAGGACACAAAATAAAAAAGGTGCAAGACTCTGCCCAGGAGGGCACCCAGCCTGCAGACTCAGTGGGTGACAGCGGAGTCCTGGGAATTTATGTTAAGGACTAGAGGCCCAGTGCACAAAATTTGTGCTCTGGCGGGGGGGGGGGGGGGGGGGGGGGCCATGGGGGGGGGTGTCCCTCAGCCCGGCCTGCACCCTCTCGCAGTACAGGAGCTGACAGTCAGACATTCTTAGCACTGCCACAGAGGTGGGAGAGGCTTCCGCCACCACCACTGCGCTCACCAGACGTCAGCCTGGCTTCTGGCTGAGTGGCACTCCCCCTGTGGAAGCGCGCTGACCACCAGGGGGCAGCTCCTGCATTGAGCGTCTGCTCCATGGTGGTCAGTGCACATCATAGCGAGTGGTTGAGCGGCCTTAGCATATCACTAGCATATTACGCTTTGATTGGTTGAATGGACGACCGGATGACCAGACACTTAGCATATTAGGCTTTTATTATATAGGACTAGAGGCCCGGTGCACAAAAATTTGTGCACTTGGCGGGGAAGGGGGTCCCTCAGCCCGGCCTGTGCCCTCTCGCAGTCTGGGACCCCTCAGGGGATGACCACCTGCTGGCTTAGACCCTCTCCCCGGGGAATTGGGCCTAAGATGTCAATCAGACATCCCTCTGGCAGCCCAGGCAGCCCTCGGGGGATGTCTACTTGCCAGCGGGGAGCAGGCCTAAGCTGCAGTCGGACATCCTTAGCGCTGCTGAGGAGGCAAGAGAGGCTCCCACCACCACCACTGTACTGGCAGCCATCAGCCTGGCTTGTGGCTGAGCAGAGCTCCTCCCATGTGAGAGTGCCCTGACCACCAGAGGGCAGCTCCTGCATTGAGTGTCTGCCCCCTGGTGGTCAGTGTGTGTCATAGTGACCAGTCATTCCCAGTCCTTCTGCTGTTAGGGTCAGTTTGCATATTACCCTTTTACTATATAGGATAGAGGCCTGGTGCATGGGTGGGGGCAGGCTGGTTTGCCCTGAAGGGTGACCCGGATCAGGGTGGGGGTCCCGCTTGGGTGCCTGGCCAGCCTGGATGAGGGGATGATGGCTGTCTGCAGCTGGTCACATCCCTTCAGGGTGGGGGTCCCCACTGGGGTGCCTGGCCAGTCTGGGTGAGGGGCTGAGGGCCGTTTTCAGGCCAGCAGACGACTGAAGCTCCCAACCTCTCCTTTTTTTCTTTTTTTTAATTCTGGGATTTATTTACCTTCTATGGCTGTCGCTGGAACTGAGAACCAGCTCCAGCTCTGAGACCTCGGCTGCTGAAAGCAGGTATCTGGGTTTGTTTGGCTTCTATAATTGAAACACTGTTGCAGCTCCAGCTCTGAGGCCCAGCTGGCTGAAAGCAGGTTTCTGGGGTTTGTTTAGCTCCTATAATTGCAACATTGTTTCTTAGAGTGCAGCTCAGAGGCTGGCAGTGGCAGGTGGGGAACCTTGGCTTCCTCCATCACTGGAGCAAGCAAGCCTCCTGTTCGCTTCAGCTGCCTGGCTGCCGGCCGCCATCTTGGTTGGCAGTTAATTTGCATATCACCCTGATTAGCCAATGGGAAGCGTGTCGGAGGTACGGTTAATTACCATGTTTGTCTATTATTAGATAGGATTCCTCGTGGAGTCACAGCTCCAGCTCCAGTGTCACAGGGTCACCCAGCCTGCAGCGGGCCTGGCCATCGCAAAGGACACTCCACTTCCCCTCCACTCAGACCCAGGCTCACACATCTCCCGCCCCACTGCTCAGGTCTCAGCCAGGACACCCACAGCCAGCTGCACCCGGCGTGCCCAGCCTGCCCATCGTTTGGGCGCCAAGACCAGCTCTAACCATTGGACATCCATATGCAAAGGATGAATGACTATAATTGGACACAGACTCACACATTTCACAACATTAACTCACACTGGGGCACAGGAGGTGGAGCACAACCCCTTATCCCTTGAGTGTGGGCTGCAGAGTGACTTTGTCTCCCACATCACCATCCTGGTTAAGCATCATGATCCATGCGTGGCTCCTGCAGTCCCTGCAGTCCCTGGATCCCTCGGTTTCCCTCGCAGCCCCGCCCACCACGTGGAAGGGGAAGGTGGCAAATTCTAACAACGGGCTCCTGCCTTGCACAGGCCCCCGCCTGGCCACCTGCCAAGCACCTCTCCCACCAGACTCTTCATTCCTCCTCCCTCTAACTTATCTTCACACCTGATTGTGTTACTCTGTGCTTATAATCAATAGATTTGTATGTTCAGCTCAATCTAAAAAAGACACTTAAAAAAATAGTGCATGCTGCCAAAACCAAGCTAGGTTTCCCGCTTGGAAGGATGGATAACTCCCTTTTAAAGGGTGTCCCAAAATTCGCGCAAGAAGTAATTTTGATAGAAAACACAGGTTTATAATTAAAAATTGTAAATTTTTTATTGATTCATAAAGTATACAGTATAGGGTTATGTATGAAATAGCATATCGGGTAAGTGGCCTCCATGGCTTTGTTATTGCGTGAGCAGCCGCATTTTCAAAGAAGAATAGTCCGATGATGCCTCCAGCCCAAAATCTGCACCAAACAGTGACACGTTGTGGATGCATTTGTTTCTCAACAATCACTCGTGGATTTTCTGAGCCCCAAATGCGACAATTTTGTCGATTAACCAAGCCATCAAGATGAAAATGAGCCTCATCGAAATTCAGCCACATTTATGCAAAAACGGTCACGGAAAATTTCAACAAAAGAGTGCGTATGTGCCAGCAAAGCTGTGGAGGCCATTTACCTGATATGCTATTCCATACATAACCCTATACTGTATACTTTATGAATCAATAAAAAATTCACAATTTTTAATTATAAACCTGTGTTTTCTATCAAAATTACTTCTTGCGTGAATTTGGGGACACCCTTTAGAAGGTGTAACAGGGGATTCAGGACACCAAACCAGAAGAGCTTTCACATCACACAAGTGAAACAGTATTTCCCAATATTTTCCAAGAACTTCAGAAAGTGCCACTTGGCCCCTGAGCACGATCATTACCCTCTGATTCTTAGCACAAGCAGCGCCCTCTCTCCATCTGGACTTGTTGGGGGGGGAACCACATTCAACTGCCCCCTGCCCCCCCCCCCCCCTCCACACACACACACACACACAGGGAGAGGCCAGGCAGCAGGCGAGGAGTCCAGGGCAGAGGGCAGAGGGCTCCGTGACTCAGGGTCCGGGAATCCCACGGGGCGGCGGAGGAGGGGTTGAGCATAGAAAGAAGAGGAAAGGGGAAAACTTGACAAGGCTCACAGCTGTGAGCCAGGGCGCACGGGGCCGAGGACCAAGGGGGCAGAGGTTTGGCCCTACAGCAGGTAACCGCAGGCGCTCCCACCGCGCAGGGAAGGCAGAAAGGGGAAAGCTGTGGCTCGAGGCCAAGGCATCCTGTGGGGAGAAACCTCTTACGTACAGAATTCAAGCTGCTACCAATTAAATACAGACACTGAGGCCCAGACGGGAGGGACACGGTGTGTAGGGTTCAATATTTCCCCAGCACACATCAGCAGTCCTTTCTCGGGGAAATTCAGCTCCACACCCTGGCCGCCCGCAGCCGCCCCCGCCAAGGGTCCCTCGGGGTGTCGCCGGGATGCCATTGCCTTTCCGGGCGCACCGCCCTCTGTCAGGGGCTTTCCACGGGTCCCCAGGACCACGCACCTTCCTCTGGGCAAGCCTTCCCTTCGTGTTTGCGGCTGCCTGTTGATTTTCCTTTTGACTGAGGAACATCTTAAACTAGAGAAAAGTGAAAAAGATATTTTGTTACCAATTAAGTCTTCTTATAATTAATACCTCATTAAACAGATTTTAAAATAAATAGATAGAATGTTTCAGACACAGAATAGTATTATCATTATTCCTCCTTAATAAGTTATTTATGTATCTAATAAAAAGCAATAGATACAGCATTGCGTGGTATGTTTCAAATTTCATATAATTAGTGATGTACTATTCAGGCTCTTTAGCAATTCTTTCACTCTACATTGTGTTTTGGTGCTATATTAATGAGGATATTAAGATCACTAACACATTTGACTACATTAAAATTAAAAGGTTATGATGATAAAATATTATATAAATGAAGCTGAAATACAAGCTGCTGACTGTAGTTCATCTTTTTTTTTCATTGATTTTAAAGAGAGTAGGGGGAAAGAGAAACATTGATGTGAGGGAAACATCGATCAGCTGCCTCCTGTACAACCCCCAATTGAGATTGAACCCACAACCTAGGTATGTGCCCTGACGGGGAACTGAACCTGTGACCCTTTGGTAACAGATGACACCCCAACCAACTGAGCCACACTGGCCAGGACTGTAATTACTTCTTTTCAAAATATACTAGATGCCCAGTGCACAACATTCGTGCACTGGGGGAGGGTCCCTCAGCCCGGCCTGAGCCCTCTCGCAGTCCAGGATCCCTCGAACGATGTCCACCTGCCAGCTTAGGCCCGCCATTCAGTTGATTTGCATACAGGACTAGAGGCCCGATGCATGAAATTTGTGCATGGGTGGAGGGGGGGGGGTGTCCCTCAGCCCAGCCTGTGCCATCTTGTAATCTGAGACCCCTCGGGGGATGTCCGACTGCCGGTTTAGCCTAAACCGGCAGTTGGACATCCCTCTCGAAATTTGGGACCCCTTGCTCCCTACCACTTGGCTCGCTACTCCTTAGTGCTGCCGTGGAGGCAGGAGAGGCTGCCACCACCGCCACTGCGCTAGCAAGCTGTGGGCCCAGCTTCTGGCTGAGCGGCACTCCCCCTGTGGGAGCGCACTGACCACCAGGGGGCAGCTCCTGCATTGAGCGTCTGCCCCCTCGTGGTCAGTACGCATCATAGCGACCGGTCGTTCCGGTGGTTCCGCCATAACAGTCCCTGGGCTTTTATATAGAGAGATCATTCTTTCAAAGATGTTCTTGTTCACAATTTTAAAAGTCAAGTTTTTCTAACATGTTTTCAATTTTAAACGTCTCTTGTCGCCCTGGCTGGTTTGGCTCAGTGGATAGAGCATCCACCTGTGGACTGAAGGGTCCTGGGTTCGATTCTGGTCAAGAGCACATGCCTGGGTTGTGGGCTCGATCCCCAGGAGGGGACGTGCAGGAGGCAGCTGATCAATGATTCTCTCTCATCATTGATGTTTCTGTCTCTCTCTCCCTCTCCCTTCCTCTCTAAAATCAATAAAAATATATTTAAAATTAAATATAAATATAAAAAATTTAAATTATAAAAAATAAATAAATAAAAAGTCTCTTGTCTTACTTGGTTCCGGTATTAATTTCCATTCTCCAGGTAGATTTTCTCAACTTTTTAAAAAATATTTTTTATTGATTTCAGAGGAAGGGAGAGAGAGAGAAAAAAAAAAATCAATGATGAGAGAGAATCATTGATCGGCCACCTCTTGCACGCCCCACACTGGGGATCGAGCCCGAAATCCGGACATGTGTCCTGACCAGGAATGGAACTGTGACCTCCTGGTTCACAGGTCAACACTCAACTACTAAACCCCACTGGCTGGGTGACTTTCTCAACATTTTAAACTTTTTTTTTTTCTGGAATTGGCGTCCACGTTTTCAAACATCATCCTCTTTTTTTTCTCGTTAGGATAGCACCTATGGCCTCCATCCCTTGGGAGAAATGACTCATGATAATGGCCTGTGAGCTTTCTTCACAGGCTCCCTCTCCCCATGTCAGCTGCTCTCATTTCTGTGTGGAGCAATGCTCCGTGCTCACATGACAAGCACATGGACAGTCACTCACGAAGGGCCATGTGGGGTCACTGTGCTCTGACCTCACTCTCCTCTATGGCTTGGCTCCCCCTGTTGTTCCACTACCCTCACTGGTTTCATCAACTGTGTGCCTACAACTCTTTGTCTTGAAACTCTCCCCCAAAAACTCACCAGGAAACACACACACACACACAGACTTGTGTGTGTGTTTTCCCCTGGACGGATTTCCCAGGCCTCCCTTCCGGCACACTCTCTCTCCCTGTCTGGTCCAGTTGTTCTATATCTGCGGCCAGCTCTCCACGTGGGAGTCCCCTCGCTGCCATCCTGGTCATAGGGCGACCGATTCATCCCACTTGCCAGGGGTGGGCCCAGCTGCAACGCTGACAGCCCCACCTCTGGCCCTGCGGGCCCAGGCGGACTGGAACGACTGGTCCGCCCACCGGGGCGCCCTTCGCCTCGTTCCTGTTTTAGGTCCCATTTCCTGGGTCCTCTTTTTTCTTGGTTTATTTCCGTATTTTGTGGATCCCATTCTCCAGTGTTTTCCTGAAAAGGGGGTGAGGGCATTTTTAATTGTGTGTCGGGCGTGTCTTTGATCGGCTTTCACACTTGTCAGGAAATGTGACAGAGAACCGAGATCCAGGTCTGAAATCATTCTCCATCTGAACGTCTAAGGGACTGCGGCCTCCAGCTCCCGTGGGGCTGCAGGGTGAGAAGCCTGGTGCCTCTGGCCTGGAGCTCAGGCCCTGACCTCTGGGAGTGCGGGACCTTCATCCCCGAGGCTCTGACACGCCACACGCATGCCCTGGGGCAGTTTCTCTCTGCAGGCATGTGCAGGGCGCTGAGCGAGCTCTCCATGATAGAGGCGCTCCTGCTGCTCAGGGAAACCATTCCTCAGAAATCCGGTGCCTCTCTGCCTGCCTTCCCCGGTTCTGGAGCTCCGGCTTATGAGGGTGTTGGGCCTCCTGCACGCTAACATGGTCCTTTATTTTTTATTGGCTTTCTGGGAGAATTCCTCCGATATCTCCCCACTGGCTTGGGGATCTCTCTGTTGCACGTAACCTGGCTCTCTGAATGTTCCGCTCTGCAGCCTTCACGCGTCCTTTCCCAGGTGGGTCTCTTCTTACGCGTGAGGACACTGACCCCAGGGTGGGTTTATCTGCAAGTTTCCTTCTGCTCCCTCCGTAGGTCCTTCTAGCCGCCAACTGTTGGCTAGATTTGCCTCTGTCTGTCCTGGCACAGGCTCTCTCATTAACGGCTGGCAACCCTTGGCTCATATTTTAAAAGAAAGCAATTTAAAAAGTGGCTGGGACAGATGGGCACACGTGCCTGCAGGGCAGCGATTTCCAACTCATGTCGCACACGGACTAATTACTGAGATCCTGCTGCCCTCGGGCGTCTGGCCGGTTGTTCCGCTGTTTCCTGTTTCCTTGCTTCTGCTTTTAGCCAGCTCCCCACAGGGGAGGCCTCCGCCACACTCGCCTGGGAGCGAACGTTTGTCGGCCTCTCCTCTCCTTACAGGCCTGCGGCTACTGCACCACCCGCCCCTGGTGTTTCTAAATATCTCCCAGACCATGGCTCGCCCGGCCCTGCCGCAGCCCCCGGTGCCCGTGCTGGTTCTGCTGTGAAGTCGGTTTGGCTGCCGGTCACCCGCCTCCCAGTTCCCAACATTCTGGGGCTGCCACCGCCTCTACTCATGAGTATCCTATTGTTTCCCCTGAAAAAACCCTTCGCTGCCACTTGGATGTAGTTTGGGAGGGAGGCTACCCGGCGTGTTCGCTCTGCCCTATTTAACAGAAGCTCAGCCTCGCCTCTGCGTGTGCTCCCTGTCGCTCCGGAGGCGGCGAGGGGAGGATGGACGGCCCCTGGGGTGAGTGTCGGGGCCTCGCACGCTGCCTGGCACACACGCGGGGCTAATCCGTCAGCGAGGGGTTTCGAATGGATGCTCACACGAAGACGGTCATTTTGTGAAATACTGTCAGTGTTTTGCTTCGTGTTTCCCTCCAGCGTTTCACCTCCCCTTTTCGCGAGGCTAACCTGCGACCACTGCTTCAGGGGACGCCTGGGACAACAGGAAGCAAACGACGCCAGGATTTTGCTTCAGAATCTTACTTCTTTAGTAACATTGACAGGGCTTGCGGCATGAGCAGAATATCGGGGCAGAAGCACTGACGCCTACATCTGCTCCCCCCGAACCCGGACGGCTGACCCTGGAGAATTAGAGCTCAGCTCAGGGAGGCAGCAACGTTTCAGAGAAGAACTAGTGGCCCAGTGCATGAAATTTGTGCACATTAAAAGGGGATTAATTAGAGGAAATATTTTAATATTGCTAATTGCCCTTTCTCTATAATAGAAGTGTCGGAGATGAAAGAAAATTAGTAAAATGTATATGAAAATCTTCCTCCTGTCAGAGTCTGGGGTGCACCATGGGACCCAGAGTCAAGTCCCCACCCACCCACCCACGTGCACCTCGAAATTGCACGACACCCTGACCCGGACAGCCCCACCCCCATTGGGCTAGATCAGTGATGGCGAACCTATGACATGCGTGTCAGAGGTGACAGGCAAACTCATTGTTTTGGTTGATTTTTCTTTGTTAAATGGCATTTAAATATATAAAATAAATATCAAAAACATAAGTCTTTGTTTTACTATGGTTGCAAAGATCAAAAAATTTCTATATGTGACACGGCACCAGAGTTAAGTTAGGGTTTTTCAAAATGCTGACATGCCGAGCTCAAAAGGTTCGCCATCACTGGGCTAGATCCAGACCCGGCTGGTCCCACCTTTGTCAAGTCCTGCTGGGCGGGGTTGCAAACCTCAGGTCCCCTGGCCTGGCACCGGGTGGGGGGCATGGCCTGAGGCCCCCCATCAAGCCCTGCCAGGTGGGGGGGAAGCTGAGGTCCACTGTCAAGCCCCATGGAGAGGGGGGAGGGTTGGGAGGGACACAGCCTCAGGTCCCTGCTGATTGCAGTTAAGGCTTGTTACGGGAACTTGGCCTCTGCTGTGGGTGCAGCCATCTTTGTGGTGAAGTGCCGGTCAATTTGCATATTCCCTCTTTATTATATAGGCTAGAGAATGTGTCCCGGCGCGTGGGACCATTTCAACCGCAGGGATGGCTAGGAAGCACCTGAAAGCCTCCTTTGCATTCAAGAATGGGGATGTGGTACATGGAGAGAACGGTGGGTCTAACGTGACCTTGAGGGTAAGAATGAAGGTCAGGAGATGCCAGGCTGGGCCCCGGGTGGGCGACAGCACGAAGCCCCGTCGGCGGGGGCATCACAGACAAGAAACATTGAGCGTTCGATCCCTCCCCACCCTGACGCTTCGCACCGGGTAAGCCCCTCGTTGCTTACACACAACTCTCAGGAGACCCCCAGACTGGCTGAGCTTAAGTTTCTGCCACTTAAGTAAAGGGGAGCTGAAGATTGAAGTTAAGGTGAGTTATAAAAAAATAAAATCAGCCGGGCTGGTGTGGCTCAGTGGTTGAGCATCAACCTATGAACCAGGAGGTCACGGTTCGATTCCCGGTCAGGGCACATGCCCAGGTTGCGGGCTCCATCCCCAGTGTGGGGCGTGCAGGAGGCAGCCGATCCATGATTCTCTCTCATCATTGATGTTTCTATCTCCCTCTCCCTCTCCCTGCCCCTCTCCTTCCTCTCTGAATTCAATAAAATATATTGTAAAAAACAAATAAAATTACATTTCCCCAATGCCTCGGTTGGCTGGTTGAAAATCACGTAAAGCAGATTGTATGAGCAGATAGTGATGTTAAATCTTCTAAGGGCTTCCTAAGCTTTTACGGCAGATGCCCGTGTGCTCACGGTGCTGATGCATGGAAACAGCCGGGCCCGTGGAGAGGCAGCAGGTGGGCGCTTGGCTGACGGCACCATTTGCTCATCTCAGCAGAACAAACGAGGAAAACGAGAAACACGTGTCCGGAGCGCCTGGCAGGACCTGTCTTGGTGGAGGCGAAGGCCAGGCCCTCACTGACGCCTGGAGAAGCCGAATGAAGTGCACAAAACAGCATGAGGCTGCTGGAAGGGGATTGAGCAACAGGCCTGGGGGGAGCACTGCGGGGGGCGGGGGCTCTGCAGGGACTTCTCCCTGGGGCTCTGGCCATCCGAGTCCTGGGCGGGAGCCCGGACTCCAGGCTGCAGATCTGGGCAGGAGGTCACTGGGGGCAGAGGCAGCAGAATTCGGGCAGTTTAAGGAGCTGGAGAGGAAAAGTGGAATCTGTGAGGCTGGGCCGCCAGGGAGGGGGATGCAAACCTGCATCTGCCGCCCACCCCCACCCAGACCCATTCTCCCCAGTCCTGGGGCTGCTGAGCAGGGTGTTAGAGGCTGAGGGAGGAGGGGGTCTGCACGGGGGAGCTGGGAGTTTGGGGCTCAGACTCCCCTGGAGGGAGGGGCGTAGGCTGTCCTGGGAGGCTGGGAGTCCAAGGTCAGCGTGAGGCCCGGGCCTGGGAGGGTGCTCCCTGGTCCTGGGTGGCCGTGTCCCTGCTGTGTCCCCACCTGATGGGAGGGGGAGGGAGCTGGGGGCCTCTGTTATCCTAGCGCTGATCCGCTCTCCTGACCCTGCACCTCCCAGGGGCCCCACCTCTGCATACCTCACGCCAGGGGGCAGGGTTTCAAAGGGTGAATTTGGGGGGAACATAAGCATCTAGTCGGAATGGAAGGCTACCCCCTTGGAACGGGGAGTGTCCGACAGAAACGGCCTCAAGAAGACTGCGTGCACCGCGGACAGGCAGGGCCCTGGGACAGTAAGGTCCGTGTGGCTGGGACTGGTGGGGGGGGGGGGGGGGGGACCACGGGGTGCGGCATGTCTGCCAGATGCTCCCACTGGGGGTCATGGCACCACAGCTGAGTGCGCAGCCCAGAGGGAGCCCTGCTGTGCACGTGGACTGTGGTGATGAGGTGCCAACGTGCAGTCGCTCTTGGTTAAAAGCAAAAGTCCCCTCTGGTGCGGGGGGTGGGGGGGCTGTTGAAGAGGAGGGGGGATGTGGTGGGCGAGGCAGGGGGCACACGGGACTCTGTACTTCCTGCTCACTGTTTCTGTGAACTTCAAGCTGCTCTAAAAAAATAAAGAAAAAACAAAAGCCCTGCAATCAGCCCGGCCAGCGTGGCTCAGTGGTTGAGGGTCAACCTAGGAACCAGGAGGTCACAGTTTGATTCCTGGTCAGGGCACATGCCTGGGTTGTGGGCTTCATTCCCAGTAGGGGGCGTGCAGGAGGCAGCCCATCAATGATCCTCTCTCATCATTGATGTTTCTATTCTTCTCTCTCCCTTCTTCTCTGAAATCAATTTTTAAAATAAGTAAATAAAATAAAAAACAATAAAAACCCTGCAATCCACCTACAGTTGCTCCATCTCCGACGGGATTGGGGTGACCAGCCCCCTGGCGGAGGAGGAAGATTTCATCCCAAAGCCTCTAGACATTTTGAACCACGATGTCTGGCACTGGATCAACATCTACCAGGCACCCCGGGAGACAGAAACAATTACCAAGAACCATAAAGAAAAAATATAAGCGGATACATTGATCCAGATGGTTAAGTTATTAGAAAACATTCACCCGTGGTTAAGATGCTCAGGAAAAATAGGTGGAAAGAACGTTTCAGTTACAACTAAATGCAGGCATGAGCCTTGAAGTGCAGCGCATACCAAAAAGGCCCTACTAATCGCAATCCACGCTTACTGAACGCTGATTTGGGGCCAGGCAGGCATCGTTCCAGCTGATCATTTGATTTTCTCACAACAATTCTGTGGAGGAAGTAGGATTACTGCCCTCCTCCCGCTTCCCAAATGAGGAAAAGCTTGCGCAAGAGGGTTACGGACTCAAATACCAAGTAAAAGGCAGAGCGAGAATCTGAGCTCAGGTCCTCAATGCAGAGCCCTCGCTTCTAACGCTCGGCTTCTCGCCAACTGCCACAGCCAGAGGCTCCTGATGCTGTGGTTAACGGGACACGGGCCCCAGGCTGTTCGAATTATTTGGGTCACCACGATGTTTGCTGTTTTCTCACGAGAGAGAAAGAGTTCCATTCAGCCTGACCTGTGTTCTTGACTCCACGCTGTCCAACGTTTGCGGAAGGGGCGGAAGATGGAGAAGAGTGTGATTTTCAGTAGGCTGAAAATAGAAATAGCAACAAGCATGTGACATTCGACCAAAACCAGTGCTCAGTACTGACCGCGTCTAAGCTCTGCTTTATAAACTTCGGCCTGAACACGGCAAGTATTAAAGCCGCCACCTCACCCCTGAATTCCTGGCTGCAGAACCACAGCTCATTCATTCACTATCCCGCCCGGAGGGGGCGTGGGGGAGAGGCGGGGTCGCTGGCAGGAAATTCCTCCCAGAATAGCCCTCTCCACCCCGAACACCCACTGTTCTGCGGCGGCCATGCACGCCTGCTCTGCCATCTAGCCAGGCGCCGTCTGAGGGGGGTACTGAGAGGACAGGGGGAGCCCGGCCGCCGTGGCTCAGTGGTTTGGTGTGGACCTATGAGCCAGGAGGTCCTGGTTCGATTCCCGGTCAGGGTACATTCCTAGGTTGCAGGCTGGATCCCCAGTGTGGGGTGTGTAGGAGGCAGCCGATCCATGAGTCTCTCTCATCACTGACGTTTCTCTCTCTTCCGCTCTCCCTCCATCTCTGAAATCAATAAAAATATTTTTTTAAAAAAGAAAGGACAGTGGTGTCCGCAGCAGGAAGCCCCCTTGTCTCCCACACCCCCTTTCCCAGCGACACCTGCTCACCCTCAGAAAAACCTACCCTCGGTTTCCCTTCTCCAAGACCCTCTATAGCAGCGGTTCTCAACCTGTGGGTCACGACCCCTCTGGCGGTCGAACGACCCTTTCACAGGGGTCGCCTAAGACCATCCTGCATATGAGATATTTACATGATGATTCAGAACAGTAGCAACATTACAGTGATGAAGTAGCAACGAAAATAATTTTATGGTTGGGTCACAACAGGAGGAACTGTATTTAAAGGGCCAGAAGGT
This sequence comes from Myotis yumanensis, assembly GCF_028538775.1. Lineage (NCBI taxonomy): Eukaryota > Metazoa > Chordata > Mammalia > Chiroptera > Vespertilionidae > Myotis > Myotis yumanensis. Next base: position 107,419,795 of record NW_027223756.1, read on the forward strand.
TGAGAACCACTACTCTACAGGGAGAAAGCAAACATGGGCCATCATCCTTACCTCAGTGTGAGCTGATGAAAGACCACTTCTCTTGGGCAGCTCCCTGTGATCAGGGACATTGGTGGGGACGGGAAAAAAAAAAAGGCTACATGTTAACCCAACAAGCTCAGGGATGGCCTGCGTGGCAGTCTTGCACACTTAAAGACCTAAAGCAGTGATTCCCAAAGTGGGCGCTACCGCCCCCCTGGTGGGCGCTGCAGCGATCCAGGGGGGTGGTGATGGCCACAGGTGCATTTGGGGGCGATGAGTAACTGCTATTAAAATTTTAAAAAAATTGATTTCCAGGGGCTGAGTAATATTTTTTCTGGAAAGGGGGCAGTAGGCCAAATAAGTTTGGGAACCACTGACCTAAAGTAACCACCAAGGATGGTCTGAAATTAAACTTTCACTAAAAGCAACTATGGTGGGTAGTCAGTCCTAGGCCCCTGGTTTCCCTGAGGTCAATTGTTTGCCTTAACTGAGCCTATTGTCTGTTCGCATCTAAGATAACATACCTATGAAATGTAACCTCTCTTTTACCCCCACCCCTGGGGCACAGCCACATGCCCTGGGCGCCAGGACAGAGACCACAAATTCCTTCATTGTTATTGTTATCATGTGAATTGTTGACTGTTGACTATCCTGCACCCACTTAAGTATGTGTCCATCATTTTACTTTTTATCCAATCCCAGGGGTCCCCTGCTTTGCTTTCTCCCACCTCCCTAATCTATCACCAGTGGATTTCCTGTGACCCGCCTCCATCCCCTCCTTCGACTGCAATGTATAAAAATAGACGAGAAAACGCCATCCTGCCAAAACCGGTTTGGCTCAGTGGATAGAGCGTCGGCCTGCGGACTGAAAGGTCCCAGGTTCGATTCCGGTCAAGGGCATGTACCTGGGTTGCGGGCACATCCCCATTGGGAGATGTGCAGGAGGCGGCTGATCGGTTTCTCTCTCATCGATGTTTCTAGCTCTCTATCTCTCTCCCTTTCTCTCTGTAAAAAATCAATAAAATATATTTTAAAAAAAAAAAAGAAAATGCCATCCTCTGGAGCTTTATCCCAATCCATTGAGATTCTGCTGCCCGGCAATTGGCAGTTTCGCTCAAATAAACTCAAACATTCTTTACAGGTTTGGACGTTTTTCCGTTAGCATTGGGAGCTTGACGTTTTGACTGAGATGCGGTGAGCACAAGTCATGATGACAATTTTTGAACATAAACCATGGGGTTGTTGTTTTCTTAATCACGACAAAGTGGAAACGATTATGTAGCCTACCTCGGAGGATTGCTGTGGAGATGGCATGAGGATTATGAGCATAAATATAGAAGGATAATACCAGGCACACCGCAGGTGCTAATAAATGAGCTGACTTCATAATGCACTGTAATGGCTTTGGCAGTAATGGAGAAATTAAAGGGAATCAAATGTATTTGAAAAGAACCGTCAGGATGGTGATGGCGGTAGGTCCGAATAAAGTTGGTAAAAGAATAAAATTAGCCCCTCCGCTCACAGTGCTAGATTTCATCAGCATCTCTGCTGCTTCAGGTGATTTGGGAACATCCTGTGAGCTAACTGTCTTGCCTACAGGCCTAAACATTCACAATCTTACAAATCTAGTGCATTGAGAAACCTGGTGGAATCGGAATGTCAAGTGTGTGGTTACAATCTCTCTCCATTTATTGAGTGATCCACAGTCTCTGTCTATTTACTTGAGAACAAAGCAACCACCTGGCACCATGCCCAGCACAGGGTTGGTATTTCTCAGATGAAACCCATCCTCCTGGCTCAGTATCAGTAGGATGTGCCCACTGAGCAACTTTTTACACTAACCGCAGTGGGTTGTACATATAATCCAGCGCTTTCTCACCGAGTTTCTTTCGTGACCAGAGTAAACCTTTCCAAGCTGGTAAAGAGGTTTTACAAGAACAGCCTGGCTATCGTTCAAAACTAAGGGCATAGTCTCCTGGGACGTGAGAACTCAGGAGCTGGCCTAATGAGTGCCCTGCTCTCCGCAAGGCAACCGGCTCCTCTGATTCCCCAGGGGCTGGTTTTCTGCTCAGCCTTGTGGATGACACCACACTGAGTCACCCCAGAAGGCTGGCAGCTACGAGCTAGTGTGGCTGAGAGATCTAAAAAGGCAGGAGCTCTGTTTAAACTAGAGGCCACGTAGAGTGACACGCCCGGCTGGGTTCCTCGGTGAGCACTGGGCACTGAGCAGTGTGCCTGTCACTTACCAGGTGTGTGGCCTCGAGCAAGTCCCTCGCGTGCCCTGCCTTTTCTCTCAGAATGAGCAGTACGGACAGAGGAGGGCTTCTAATGCCCATCCTCACCCTGGTGTCTATTTCTCTTGCCTTTGGGAGAAGGAAGTGAAGACTTTTTGTTTCTCACGTAGAAGTGCCACTTCTAATGGCTGAGATGACAGCTACGTACGGAGATAGACGACATTAATGAAATTAACTACACAAACTAGGGCACGTAAAATCAAAGTCAACTAATTTTCTCAGGAATCCCTCTCCAGCGTGCCCTCAATGTCAAATGAACTGCCCACGCAGACATAGTGGACTGATTTTACAAAGGCACAAAGGCAAGCCGATGGAGAAAGGGCAGGCTTTAAACGGAGCTAGAGCAATTGCACATCCGAATGCAAAAATAAATAAAATCAGGCACAGACTTCACACATTTCACAAAAGGAACTCGAAGGGGATCACGGGATCACCATAGGATCACCTGACCTGTGGGCTACAGGCAGCGGCTTTCTCCTAAAGAATGCAGTAGGGAAAGGGGGAAAGAGTAGCTTTATGGAGCCAGCTTGACAAACACAACCTCAGCGAGGTGCTCAAGGTCAACGCCAACAGTTGTAGTGAAGCGTAGTAACCTCCATCTTGTATAAAAACTGCTGTTTGAAACTCTCTGCTATTGTTAGATTGTCCCTTGTTCTGTAAACCCTGTCACTTTTAGACAGTCTCTTATTCTGTAAAATAACTGTTTTAGTTTGAATAATAGAAAAAGATAAAAACTTAACTGTCTGACCTTGCAAGCTAGCCATCTAATGTAATGGACTAATACTGATAATAATTCCCATATTCTTATGCCAAATGTTTGTTCTTTATGTATCCAAGATTACAAACTGTCTGTAACAATAACTCACACAGAGCCCTTTGTAAAACCTGCAGACAAAGAAGCTCGAAAGGTATAAATACGGGAAACTTCCTCTGTGTCTTCGCTCAGAGATTTGGAAGAAACACCTCCCTCTGGGCCGTGCACAATGAACAACTCCTAATTAATTGGCTCATTAAGGCGTCTTGTATCTCACTCGCTGATTTACGACACAACAGTAGGTCATGGAGGTAGCATCGCTTTGAAAGGACTTTTTAGGGCTAAGATAGGCAGGTTTAGGAAGTTTTAGGAATGAAAGGGTCCATGGGAAAACCACAGGGCTGCAAAGCAGGGAGCTGCCAGAAGGTACACATTTACAGAATAAAGGGAAGGAAGCCACTCATTCCGAGAGGGAAGCGGAAGGCCACAGGGAATAGGAACACAATAAGGGACAAGAGGGGAACCTCAGGTGAGGCTTGAGCTCTGACTCTGCTATGGGGACCAATCAGAGGGGAGATCAAGACACAAAGAACTGCAGCCTTTATAAACCTTAGAAAAAAGGGACTTAGTGGGATTCTCTCTCCTCCCCATGTGGGGTCTGTGCTTGTTTCTCAATAAATTTCCATCTTTTCCTGTCCGTGGCTTCATTCTTCAACTCCACCTGGACCAGGACCCGGAATCATCCTGCCCAGAGGACCACCATGTGTTCCAGTTCAATTTTCTCGTTTGAACTTCTGATACAATTTGTCGAGAAGTATGCTTTACCTCTATGGTCTTCCTCCAAGAACCCATACACCCAGTCTATTCACAAGGGTAAAATCAGGCCGGTCCCTCTGAGAGACAAAACCCGTGACCAATAATTCTCAAAGTGGTCACGGTCATAAAAAACGAGAAAAGGCTTTGAGACAGCGTGGAGGGACCTGGAGAGCATCACGCTACGTGAAATAAGTCAGTCAGAGAAAGATAAGTACCACATGATCGCGCTCAGATGTGGAATCTAAGTAACAAAATAAACGGATGAACGGAGTGGGTCCAGAGACATGGAAGCATGGAACAGAGTGTGGAATCTCAGAGGCAAGGTGGGGAAGGGTGGGTGGGTGGGAGGTCATCAACCAAAGACCTTGTATGCATAACCCATGGACTCAGACAGTGGGGTGGTGAGGGCCTGGGGCAGGGGTGGGGTAGGCTGGAGGGGGTCGATGGGGGAAAAAGGGGGACATATGTGATACTTTCAACAATAAAGATTTAAAAAACAAAACGAGAAAAGGCTAAGAAACTGTCCCTCCAAGAGAAACCTAAGGAGACGTGATGGCTCAGTGTCACGTGGTGTCCTAGATGGAATCCCAGGACAGAACAAGGACATGAGATTAACACCAAGGAAATCTGAATAGAGAAAGGGCTTCGGTGACTAACAATGTGTCCATATTAGTCCCTCAACTGTGCCGTGGGCACCATACTCATGGAAGGTGTTAACGAAAGGGGAGACTGGGTGAAGGGATATAGAACTCTGTGCCATCTTTGCAATCTCTTCTGTAGATCTTAAGCTATTCTAAAATTAAAAACTTATTTTTTAGAAAGCACATGACCTTTTTGTGCATTTCCAGGCGAAATGTTCGCACCAGTAATACTGCTTTGAATTTGTTTCTCTCTCCTTCCTGCAGAGTAGATGATACAGCTGCCATGTCATAGGGTCCCGCCTTTAGTATTATTTGGTCCTTTAAGGACCCTTCAATTTTGGAAATCAGTTGTGTCCACAGAGTTACATCTTTGAAGGTAAAAATACCACTAACCAAAAACAAGGGACAGCAGCTCTCTTCTGTGGGTGAGCATTTCATCACCAAAACAACAACCCATGGCCTTAGTGGTGAGAAACAGACATCCTCTGAAGGCCCCAGTTCCGGGAATGTCCGAGTCCGAGCGATGGAGTGATGGGGCGATGGGGCGATGATGGGGGGTTGGGGTGATGGGGTGATGATAGGGCAATGGGGGATGGGGGGATGGGGAGGTGGGGTGATGGGGGAATGGGGGATGGAGTGATGGGGTGATGGGGAGATGGGGAGATGGGGATGGAGTGATGGGGGGATGGGGGATGGGGATGGAGTGATGGGGGGATGGGGGATGAGGTGATGGGGTGATGGGGTGGTGGAGTGATGGAGTGATGGAGTGTTGGGGGGATGGGGTGATGGGGTGATGGAGGGATGGGGTTATGTGGGGATGGGGTGATGGGGTGATGGGGGAATGGGGTAATGGGGGATGGGGGATGGAGTGATGGGGTGATGGGGAGATGGGGAGATGGGGGATGGGGATGGAGTGATGGGGTGATGGGGGGGATGGAGTGATGGAGTGATGGTGGGATGGGGGATGGGGTGATGGGGTGATGGGGGGGATGGAGTGATGGAGTGATGGTGGGATGGGGGATGGGGCGATGGGGAGGTGGGGCAATGGCATGATGGGGGGATTGGGGATGGGGTTATGGGGCGTGCGCGGAGATGGGCCCTGGGGCCACAGGCCCCTTCTCTGCTGGTTGGCCCGGTTACCCTTGGTGCTGCCTGGTGCATGTTGCCCGGGGCTCTGGTCCGGCACAAGCCCTGCCTTTCTGAGAGCCCACAAACGTACGTTGGGTCACCGCAGCTTGTGTGACTCTGAACCTGCACTTTTTCCAGGTTTGAATGTGGAGTTGGCTTGAGCTCACCGGAGATCTCTTCGGTTTTCTGACACAGACACAAGAGCAGCGGACAGGGTGCCATGGGTTTGTTCTGCAGGTTGCTTGGCACAGAGTGGGGTCCTGAGGGAGGGGGTGTCGGATGGTAAAACAAGGCAGCTGAAGCTTAATCTGAAAAGAGAAGTCTTAGGGTGGTCATGGAGGAAACATTCAAACCTGTAAGGAATTTTTGTGAGTTTATTTGAGTCAAACTGTTGACAATTGCCGGGAAGCAGAACCTCAGGGAATGGTGGTTTTTCACCTTGTTTCATCCGTGACAGTCAAAGGAGGAGACGTAAGTGGTTACATGGAATCCACAGGTAATAGATTAGGGAGAGGGAGAGAGCAAAGCAGGGAAACCTCTGGGATTGGATAAAGAGTAAAATGATAGACACCTGCTTCTTTTACTCAGGTGGGTGCAGGGTAGTTAACAGTCAGCAATTAACACGACAACAAGAACAATGAGGGAATTTGTGGTCTCTGCCCTGGCGCCTGGCACACTGGTTGTGCCCTAAGGGGCCAGAGAAAGGGAAGTGACAAGTGACCCTGACATTCCAACAATATGTTGTCAGATGCAAAAGACGACAGACAGGCTCAGTCAAGGTAAAGATTGCATTTTGTCAGGGAAGATCCTGGCTTAGGACATGACTAGCCACCATTGCAGAGACTGGAAATTCACCACACATAATGCACAGACAAACACCTGCCACATAAAGACCATACACATCATTCCAATTACTAAATTTTGTAGAGAAAAATGTAAGAAGTTTTAAAAATAAACTTAAACTTGCACAGATTTGTATAAACTTTCCCAACAGTTTATAAACCTTTCTACAATCTTTCACACACCTTCTTACCCATTCAGAAATCATTGTCCTTAAAACGAGGTGTTCTCTTCCTATTCCCTCAAAAAACGAATCTCCATTCCTCATGCCTTCTATGGACCTAAACTCTTCCTGTTTCTATGCTTTCTTTTCCTGTCCCTCTCCTGAACTTTCCCTGCCTCTACGTGTTCTTTCTCCATTCCTATCCTGAACTTTCCTGCCGGAAGCCGGTCCATCCTTGCTGCTTGACACAGTCGCTGCAGGAAAGAAACATCCGCACAGCATATGTTTCAAGGGACCTGGCATACTGTTCTTAATATGTTTGCTCCCCTTCTTAGCGCTATGTGTTCTAACCAGGCCCACCTCCCCCAGAAAGGTTGTTTCCCCAGGTGGGGTTGTTTCCCTGGAGTTAGGGATTAACGGGACTAAGGAAGGGAATAAATCAGTAAAGCCCCCTAGTGTTACAGAAATACCGTGTACTACTTATGAAGAACTTAGACTAAGACTGTTGGCAATAAATTTGGGACTTGCTAGGCCCACATCCCCAGGGGTCTACCCACCAGAGAAAGTACCAAAGCCTATGAAAACCCGCCAACTCAGGGCAGTCCCAAGGAAGACCACCAGCAAGGCTAAAAGGACATAACCTTTACTTGGACCACAGAATAAGATAATCTCCTTCCGTTACTTCCTAGTAGCTTAACAGTAGAGCAGAGAGTAGTGACCTTGGAATGGAGATAACAAACTAGCCCTAACCTTTGGAATAGAATGGATAGGATTAAAATCAACAGAGCTAGATAGAGAGAAGATTTTTAGCAAAGGTCAGATAAGAAACTATAAACATAAAACAAGGAACTGTAGAAGGTCAAGGGAGGACCCAAAACATACCATGATATAGAGGCATGCTTATAGGATCAAGTAGTATAAAATACAGCTGTAACAGGACAATAAAGAGAACCCGGCTGTGCTGATCATCTGAATGCTGTCTCTGTGTCCTTCATTCTTCGCCAACTCCGTCCACACCTTTGGGAACCCCTGGACCGCTGGGGCTGGACCCCGGTACTTTCCCTGTCTCTCTGTGTTCTTTCTCTGTTCCTTTCCTGAACTCTCCCTGTCTCTCTGTGTTCTTTCTCTGTTCCTCTCCTGAACTTTCTCTGTTTCTATGTGTTCGTACATCTTGTTCACTGCAGGCCCTCCTGTGGTTCCCATGCCTCCTGCTTTGAGTCCAGAAACAGTCTATTATTCCTGCTTGGTTGGTTCGTGTGGTCGGGCTGCTCCAACTGCCCCCTCTGCCCGGCCTCTGCCTCACCTGCCTTTGTTCCCACGGGACCCTGCCCTGTCTGCCTGCGTGTCAAGCTAACCCTCTCGCTATCATTATGGAAAGACTTGCAACCTGGTGTCTGACACAATCTAGTCCCGGAGGCACCCGCCTTAGCAGCCCCCAGCGCCTCCTTCTCCATTCACTCCCCTGGGACTGGGAAAACCGGTCTGGCTGCAGGGTAGCATTAAACCGAATGGTGCATTAACCAGTCAAACCTCCCATTGTCCATTTTACAGTGGGGCCAGGTTACGTTGCAAAAGATTAGCCTTTTTCTTGAGGGACCCCGAGTCAAAGTTCTCCCAGCTGGAGAGTATGTACCCCCAGAAAGGGGACTCTCGAGGCACCGCGGCCTGGTTCCCCATCTGCAGAGACAGGGGCAGCGAGCCGAGAGGCGCCTCTGCCAGCCTCTGGCTCTTGGGCCATTCTGACGGGGCGGCCCCCACTGGGCAGTCTCTCAGGCTCTCCTGAAGTTAATCATGCAGAAACGGTGGTTAGCAAATGTTCGGTCAGCCTCAAGGTTAGTTTCCTCATGGGAGGTTCCCTTTTTAAAATCATCATTTTCCCTTTTGGTTCAGTGTCTGGTTCATTTATTTCTAATTACATATTATCCTTCTGGAAAAAAGTGTGTGTGTGTGTGTGTGTGTGTGTGTGTGTGTGTGCATCAGTGATTAAAAAACCAAAACCCTCTTCCTATCAAGTGAATTGGGGCCGATTTGACCAGTAAAATATGTTGCCCGTAACATGCCCCAGCTGAAAGGGGACAGGTTCTGATTTTAACACAGCGTCGGTTGCTTAGATACCTCACCATTTGTACAGAAACTTCACTCCATGGACGAAAGGGGCCACAGGCTGACCTGACAAGCTCAGGGGAGGCCTGCATGGCAGTCTTGCAAACTCAGAGGCCTAAAGTCACCACCAAGGATGGTCTGAAATTAAACCTTAAAAGCAGTTATGGTGGCAGTTACATCCTAGGCCGGTATCTTCACTGACAAGGTCAACCTTTACCTTAACTGAGCCTATCTGTCTTTTTGCATCTATGATAACACACCCTTGAAATGTCTGGGTAACTTGTAACTTCCCTTTTTCTGGAGCCCCTGGGGCACAACCTAATGTGCTGGGTGCCAGGACAGATACCACAGATTCCTTCATTATCATGTTAATTGATCCTGCACCCACCTAAGTGTGTGTCCATCATTTTACTTTTTATCCAATCCCAGGGGTTTCCCTGCTTTGCTTTATCCCTCCTCCTTAATCTATCACCAATGAATTTCATGTAACCCACCTATGTCCCTCCTTTGATTGCAAATGTATAAATACAAATGTAACCCGCCATTCTACGGAGCACTATCTCAATTTGTTGAGGTTCTGCATCCCGGCCTATGTCGACAGTTTGGCTCAAATAAACTCACAAAAATCCTTTACGGGTTTCAGTGGTTTTTTTACGTTAACAACTCCGAGGGAGAGGGACACTTAGGTGGGTAGGGTTAATAACAGATAAAGTATCTACAAGGGCCTTAGTAACTTACCTTTTTATGATAAATTTCAATAAGCAAGGAGAAGGGAAAATACCTCCTCATAGTCCTGGAGCAGCCCTATGTTTGCTTCTGTTTTCTCTTTGTAAATCACATTTCAGTTTTTCTACAATCCTTCTTATGGTGACCTGGCTTTTTACAGCAAAAGGCTCCGCTACAGTTGCACACAGACCTCCCTGAGTATCTGCGGCCTTGCTCTCAGAAACCTGGAGGTGTATTCATTGGAACAGGTCAGAATAGCCAGGATCACATGTCCTAACCGTTAAATTGTGTGAGTCCATCAGCGATCGGGATAGAGTCGGGAGCAATTGCTGGTTCCCCTCTAGCTGAGACCAGCTTTTCCCAAAGGGAGCTGTTGGAATCCCTCTTCTCATTTTCCCTCAAGTCAGTGGTGGTAGAGGAGACGGAAGGGGAAGGAAGAAGGGAGGGGAAAGGGAAAGTGTGGACAAGGAGCTCAGAGAGCAAAGGACATAGTGGAGGAGCTATAGAAGGGGGGAATGGGGTGTGGGCACCCATTAGCTTCAGAATAGTCCCGAGACAGTCTCTAAAACCTCTTATTAATTTCCTTTTTTTTAAAAATAATTTTTTCCTATGCTTCTCCTTGGAAGCTGTAATTCCCTACTTTATCACTCGGTTTCATTTTAGAGCAGGCATTTCTCTGGTTTCTGCAGGCAAAACATTAACGCAGGTGCCCAAAGACAGCTGCATTGGGGCCATTTTTTCAAGTTGATATTTCCTAGTTAAATCTTCCCATGTCTGTCTAGCACTTGCAAGTCAAGGCTTCCTATCAGGAGCATCGAATGAGGGCTGGGTTTGTGAGTTTCCAGCCTCATAGGCACAGTGTCCCATGCTAATTTTTGTTTTGTTTTTTCAGATAGCTGCAGTCGGAGAACGTTTCCGAGGGATGTTACGTGGTGGGTCGAAGTGTGCCGCGTATGTGGTGAGCTCCCCCAGGCTCTCACCCCTCAGTTCACATTCAACTCTTTCACGTGCCTCAGTTTCTCTCCCTGCTGTCTAAAACCCCTGGAAGGGCTCGGGGCCCCCTGGAGCCAGTCAGCTCATTACAGTGGAGTTGGGGTTTCCCTATGGGGCTCCTGCACGTCGTTAGGAATGACCTATGACACTTCCACAAAGACTCTGAGTTGCGTAAGGACACCCGAGGACAGGCTGGAGGGAGGACGTGCCCCTTTATCTCTGGAGATAAACGAGTGCAGCTCTCATTTACACAGCAAAGGTGTTGTTATGGGGTTTTTTTGTTTGTTTGTTTTTACATTTGTTTTGCTCGGACTCTCAGAAAGCAATTCTAATTGAAAAGCCAAAATCAGATCCAGCCACCCGTTTTTTTCCTCCACTCTCTCCTTCCCCTGGGTTCTGTCAGCCGTTAACCTTAGCTCCATCTCCAGGATTTTAAAATACAGCTCAGCCCAGCTTTCGTGACTCAGTGGTTGAGCTTCAACCTATGAACCAGGAGCGCATGATTTGATTCCAAGTCAGGGCACAAGCCTGGGTTGTGGGCTTGACCCCCAGTGAGGGGCATGCAGGAGGCGGGCAATCAGTGGCTCTCTCTCATCATTGATGTTTCTCTCTCTCTCTCTCTCTCTCTCTCTCTCTCTCTGTCCCTCTCTGAAATCAATTTAAAAAATACAGCTCAGAGAGTCAGACCCTCTACCAAAAAGCAAGGGAAGGTCCTGGATCCAAGAAACAACTCAACAAAGTTCACCCAATGGGTGGAGAGACAGCGGGCTCAATGGGCTCCTTGCTGGATCCTAGCACCAGGTCTGGGTCCGTGGGATGGTTGTCCACCAGGGGGCACGCGCAGAACATGGTGGACGTTGGCCGCAGCAGGATGGTGGAGCAAGTGAGAGGGGGCACCAGACCAACGGGGCACTGGTCGCTGGCATTGGGGTGAGCCTCTAGTGGTTACTGAAAATTCTTTGCTCCCGTGTGCTGTGGTCCTGCCCTCACCTGCTGCCAACACCAGCCCTGCTCACACCCACTGCTGGCACCGTCAGCTGGTGTAAGCTGCCGCTGCCAGCCCGATTGCCCCTGAGGACTTCTCCACTTCCCCCTGCTCCTGAGGGGAAATCGGGGCGGGCAGCCACCTCTCGCACCTGCTGCTGGCGCTGGCCCTGATTGCACCCGCCAGCGCCAGAGCCACTGCGAACACCCGCTGCCGGCACCCGGCGCCAGTCCCAATCGCTCGGCACCATCAGTGGGTGTGAGCGGTGGCTGCGGGCCCGATAGCCCCTGAGGGCATCTCCACCTCCCTGTGCTCCTGAGGGGCGATCGGGGTAGCAGCCGCCACTCATGCCCACTGACAGCACCGGCCCCATTTGCACCTGCTGCTGGTGCCAGCCCCAATCACTCTGCACCGTCAGCGGGTGTGAGTGGGGCCGGTGCCATCAGCACCTGGGAGTGGCGGTGGGAGCTGGGCTGCCAGCAGACAGGAAACCAGGCCGAGCAGGGAGGGGCCGCGCAGGGGCTCAGAGGATGGGCCGAGACCCGCCCCTGTGCCCACTGCAGCCTCGAGGCCCCTAGTTCCTTTCAAGGTGCATGAATTCATGTACTGGGCCCCTAGTGTTAACATAAAAACATTCAAACCTGTAAAGAATTTTTGTGAGTTTATTTGAGTCAAACTATCAACAATTGCTGGGAAGCAGAATCTCAAGGTATTGAGATAATGCTCCGGAGAATGGCGGTTTTTGACTTGTTTTACCGGTATATATTACAATCAAAGGAGGAGACCTAAGTGGGTTCCATGAGATCCATTGGTGATAGATTAGGAAAGTGGGAGAAAGCAACCCAGGGAAACCTCTGGGATTGAATAACAAGTAAAATGATAGACACATGCTTCTTTTACACAGGTGGGTGCAGGATAGTTAAGTCAACGATTAAGATGACAACAATAACAATGAGGGAATTTGTGGTCCCCACCCTGGCGCCTCCGCCCTGGCGCCTCCGCCCTGGCACCCAGGCACATTGGTTGTGCCCTGAGGGGTCCAGAGAAAGGGAAGTGACAAGTGACCCTGACATTCCAACAAAATGTTATCATAGATGCAAAAGACGACAGACAGGCTCAGTTAAGGTAAAGGTTGACTTTCCTCAGGGAAGACGCTCGCCTAGGACATGACTAGCCACCATAGACTGCTTTTCAATTCAAAAGCTTTCATTTCAGCCCATCCTTGTGGTCACTGTAGGTCTCTGAGTTTGCATGGCTGCCATGCAGATCTCCCCTGAGCTAGTCAGGTTAGCATGTGGCCCCTTTTCACCCACAAGGGGGACCTGCTCCAAATTGTTAACGTAAAAACCATTGAAACCTGTAAAGAATGTTTGTGAGTTTATTCGAGCCAAACTGTCGACATATGCCGGGAAGTAGAACCTCAAGGGATTAAGATAATGCTCTGGAAAATGGCGGGTTACATCTGTATTTGTACATTGTGATCAAAGGAAAGGGATGTAGGTGGGTCACGTGAAATCCATTGGTGATGGACTAGAGAGGCGGGAGAAAGCAAAGGGAGGTGGGGAACACTGGGATTGGATAAAAGGTAAAATGATAGACACACACTTAGGTGGGTGCAGGACCAATTAACATGATAATGAAGGAATTTGTAGTATCTGTCCTGGCGCCCAGCACAGTAGGTTGTGCCCCAAGGGGTCCAGAAAAAGGGAAGTTACAAGTTACCCAGACATTTCAAGGGTATGTTATCATAGATGCAAAAAGACAGATAGGCTCAGTTAAGGTAAAGGTTGACCTTGTCAGTGTAGATACTGGCCTAGGAGGTGACTACCCACCATCACTGCTCTTAGTTAAAGTTTAATTTCAGACCATCCACTTTAGGTCTCTGAGTTTGCAACACTGCCATGCAGGCCTCCCCTGAGCCTGTCAGGTCAGCATGTGGCCCCTTCTGTCCACGGAATATTTGAAGAACCACCGTGTGGGAAGGGAGAGCAGACAGGCCCTGGGAAATCCCAGAGGACAGGCCACCAGATGTGCGGGAAGGTCCTCCTGTGAGCCAGCGTCCCCTGAGGGGTGGCCTCAGTCACAGGCGTCCCAAGGGAGTGCCCCGGGGCAGTGGTGACTCCTGCTGGCTGAGGAGGTGAGTCCTGCTCACCTGGCAGGTCTGCTTCTGAGGGATGCTGCCCTGCCTCCCTTCCTCACCCCTTCCTTCCCTCCTCCCTCCTCTCCCCCCAGGTTCCTGAAAGCTGGCCCTGCAACAGCTTCCACAACAAACATCCTGTGTCTGTCTGGGGCAGAGGGAAAAACAGGTGGCACTGATCTAGACACTGTGCCAGGGTCTGTGAGGACGACAGGAAGTCCGGGCTCAGGCTCCCAGGGCCCCCAGGGCCCGGCCTCCGCAGTCCTCCTGCGCCTACAGCCCCGCTTCCACTCTCACATCCCACCCTGTGCACCGCCTCCTCTCACAACACTCCAGACGGAGGCGATTGCGGCTTGCTGGGGTGGCTTTTCTAAATGCTTCAAACTCGCCTGGCCGGGGTGGCTCAGTGGTTGAGTGTCAACCTATGAACCAGGAGGTCACAGTTCAATTCCCGATCAGGGCACATACCGGGGTTGTGGGCTCAATTTCCCGGTGTGGGGCATGCAGGAGGCAGCCGATCCATAATTCTCTTATCATTGATGCTTCTTTCTCACTCTCCCTTCCTCTCTGGAATCAATAAAAATATATATTTTAAAAAATAATAACATAAAATGCTTCAAACTCCTCCGACACATTTTTTTTTCAATTTTAAAGGACTCAGTTTATTAACTGATCAGATTATAAAAATAACCATGGTAGATACCTGAGCTCAGTGGTCGGCAAACCGCGGCTCGAGAGCCACATGCAGCTCTTTGGCCCCTTGAGTGTGGCTCTTCCACAAAATACCACGTGTGGGCGCATGCGTACAGTGCGATTGAAACTTCAAATGGCCCATGCGCAGAAGTTGGTTTTCGGCCTGGGCGAGTCTATTTTGAAGAAGTGGCATTAGAAGAAGCGGGAGGTGTCGGTCAGGCGGGCCACGGGATGCGCAGCACCGGGGAAGTGCGAGCTCGATTCATGCACGAGTTGTGGACCGGAGAGTTGGAAGGGGTCGACCTCAGCGAACGTACCTCAATCAGATTGGGGACGTTTTTAGCAAAGGCCAGCTTTGGAGTACCCTAATTAAGTTAATAACAATGTACCTACCTATATAGTTTAAGTTTAAAAAATTTGGCTCTCAAAAGAAATTTCAGTCGTTGTACTGTTGATATTTGGCTCTGTTGACTGAGTTTGCCGACTACTGCCTTAGCTCATCCTTCCAATCAGCCTATTGATCTGGTCTCTCCTGTTCCCAGCATCTCCACCTTCTACACAGTGGGTGGTCTCCTTCCTCCCCCTCGTGGAGAAGGTAACTGGAAGGGCCACAGGAAGTTGTTCCCTTCTTTGAAGCGCTTTCCCACAGTGTAGATTTCATGAATCAGATCTTCCATGCAGATGATGCCATATTTACCAAGAGATCAAGCAATCAGAGTTATCTGGCAGGGCAATCCGGTTTTTGTTGATTTTGTTGTAACCACGATTGTAGATCAATTCATTGACTGACTCCAGGTTTGGGAACCCCCATGCAGTGTATGGCTCCACAGCCCGCAGTCTGCTCATGGGAGCCTTGTTGAGCTTAACCAAGGTGCCGTTGAAGATCTGGCGAAGGCGCAGAAGCGGCAGCACCTTTCGGACCCTTGGGCTCACACCATCGATACCTCTGATCCTGGACAAACGCCAATTGGGTTCGGCAGGTACAAAGACCTGGCCAGCTTTTCTTGCCGTCCCGGCCATTCGAATCCCCGTTCTGTTCGTCTGCCTGTGTTCCTTGGAATGGTGCTTAGCTTTCTCATAGATGAGCTTCCTTCTTGCCTTTCAAAGCATCTTTTGGGCAAACTTCTCTCTCAGGCGCTTGATCATCAGCTCCGCGCTGGCCATTCCTTCGCTTTTCCTTGAGGGTTTCTGGCACCGTAGGAACCTCCTTCTCTCCTGCACCCTCCATGGTTCCAGCGGGAAAGAGCCTCCGACACATTTGAACAGCTCCCAGGCGAGGTGCATAGAAGTTCCTTCCACTCCCAGCCCTGGCTGCGGCCGCCCAGCTGCCACACTAACCCAGGGAGCGCCTTTCCTCCTGCAGCTGCGAAGGAGAAGGACCGAGTGCTGAGTGCTCCGGTGCAGGTCCCCTAAGTGGCCTGCTGGTTGGAAGCCAGGGCACTGCAGACGGGCGTCCGGGAACAAGGCTTTTTCTGGAGACCACACTCCCCTCTGGCCGCCAGTGGGAAGGAGAGCACACAAGTGCTCAGTGGGGCCTTCCCGGAGGCCCTGCCTTTCACATTTCCCCCAAACTCAGGACCCAGCACTCAGCATGGGAGGGGGCTGTGCACTCAGGACACAGCACTCAGCATGGGAGGCGGCCGCGGGAGCGGCTGGCTCGGAGATGGTTCTTTCTAACTTCCTCCTGCTGCAGCTGGCCCAGGTCACAGCTGGCGGCCTGAGCCTGGGACACAGGCTCCTCAGAGAGCACGCGCACATCAGGGCAGGAGGCTTTCTACCCTTTAGAACAAGCTGATTGCCTGCCTCACAGTTCATCCGTTTTGTGTTTTAAATCTTTGTATTGACTTTTAGAGAGAGAAGGAGTGAGAGGGAGAGGGAGAGAGCAAACGCCGATCAGCTGCCTCCTGCATGCCTCCTACTGGGGATCCAGTCCAACCAGGACGTGTGGCCTGACCGGGAATCGAACCAGCAACCTTTCCATGCACAGGACACTGCCCAACCAAGCCACACCAGCCATGGCCACAGCTTATCAGTTTTATTGGTAACTAGAGGCCCAGTGCACAAAATTCGTGCATGGGGGGGGGGTGTCCCTCAGCTCAGCCTGCACCCTCTCCAATCTGGGATCCCTCTCACAATCCAGGACCGCTGGCTCCTAACTGCTCACCTGCCTGCCTGCCTGACTGCCCCTAACCGCTTCTGCCTGCCAGCCTGATCGCCCCCTAACCGCTCCCCTGCCGGCCTGATTGATGCCTAACCGCTCCCTTGCCAGCCTGATGGCCCCCAACTGCCCTTCGCTGCCAGGACCCGTCTCCTCCGCTGGGCCTGGCCTCCTCCGTGCTGCGCAGAGCCATGGAACCCCCAGGCCTCACTGCAAGGAGTGGCCACTGGGCTTTGCCTCCGCTGTGCGTGTGGCCATCTTGTGACAGCCATCTGTGGCCGCAATCTTGTGGCGAGGTCTCACGAGGGTGTGATGCTACCTAGGCTTTTATTATATAGGATGAGAACACTCAGAAGCAACAGCCTAGCTTCTAAGACATACAGTATTTTTTTAATATATTTTATTGACTTTTTACAGAGAGGAAGGGAGAGGGAGAGAGAGATAGAAACATCGATGAGAGAGAACCATCGATCAGCTGCCTCCTGCACACCCCCTACTGGGGATGTGCCCACAACCAAGGTACATGCCCTTGATCGGAATCGAACCTGGGACCCTTCAGTCCACAGGCTCACACTCTATCCACTGGACCAAACCGGTTAGGGCGACATATAGTATTTTTATTATTCTTTTCCCAGACAGAGATGATAATCCAGGTGGTAAAATAATGGGCCAAGTGACTACTATAACCTCATCTCTGAGTCGGTGTCACACTAGGCTGGTCGGGGTTACCTGTGTCTGAGCAGCCAGGCCAGCAGCTGGGTCCTCAGTGCTGGAGAGGCTACTCATCTGTCCATTCATTCAAGGGGCCCCTTTCTCTCCTGGGGGTACATGACCCGGAGACAGGACCGCAACTTGGATGCGAGGCTGTACCTGTCACCGCCGTCCAAGGTTGTTCTTATCTGTTTACACGTCTGTCTGGCAACTAGACTGAACTCTGAGGAGGGCAAGCAGGTCGCTGCCTGGAACAATAACTGACTGTCCCCGTGTGTTTGCTGAGTGACTCAGCGAGGGGGCCGTCAGACAGTGAGGCGCGGTTGAGATGCGCTCTGGGGGCGGGGCTGTGTCTCTCAGGTCCCGCTCCCCCTCTCCAGCCGTGTGACATTGCAGTGAACCTGTTTGTGCTTCAGTTTGGGTGTCCCTCAGCCCAGCCTGCACGTTCGCTGTCACCGATGGACCCGCTGTCAATGGGGTTAATAACAGTCTTCCTTCCTAGGATTACTGAGTTGGTCCATGTGAAACATGGAGAGAAATGCAGGCACACTACTGTTTAGCACGTGTTCACTGTGGTGGATGTTATTAACATGATTGTCACTACTAGGCAACAAGAATACCCTATTAATAATAGTGCTGGAAGCCCTGCCACGGTAGCTCATTCATTGAGTGTCGACCTATGAACCAGGAGGTCATGGTTTAATTCCCCATCAGGGCACATGCCTGGGTTGTGGGCTCGCTTCCTAGTGTGGGATGTGCAGGAGGCAGCAGATCAATGATTCTCTCTCATCATTGATGTTTCTATCTTTCTCTCCCTCTCCCTTCCTCTCTGAAATCAATTAATAATAATAATAATCCTATATAATAAAAGCCTAATATGCTAAATGTCCAACCGTTCATTTGACCATTCGACCAATCACTATGATGTGCACTGACCACCAGAGGGCAGACACTCTGACCAGTAGCTTAGCTTGCTGCTGGGGTCCAGCTGATCCGGACTGGATGAGATGGGCCGGACACACCCTGGAGCCTTCCTGCAGTCCCTCCCTGGCCCCAATCATGCAACAGTGGGGCCCCTCAGCCGGGCCTGCGCCCTCTCGCAATCTGGGATCCTTCGGGAGATGTCAGAGAGCCGGTTTCGGCCCGGTCTCCGGCAGGCCTCTAGTAATCTATTACAATAAAAGGTTAATATGCTAATTAGCTGAACGACCTTCTGGACATCCTTCTGGACGAAGCTGTGGTGGCGGGGGCCAAGGCAGAGGCAGTTAGAGGCTATCAGGCAGGCAGGCAGGCAGAGTGGTTAGGGGCGATCAGGCAGGCAGAGTGGTTAGGAGCAATCAAGCAGGCAGGCAGGCAGACGAGCAGTTAGGAGTCAGTGGTCCCAGATTGCGAGAGGGATGTCTGACTGAGGGATCAGGCCTAAACCGGCAGTCGGACATCCCCTGATGGGTCCCAGATTGTGAGAGGGTGCAGGCTAGGCTGAGGGACCCCCCACCCCCATGCACAAATTTCGTGCACTGGGACTCTAGTAATAATAGTAATAATAATAGTGCTGGGAGAATTTCTGACATGGGGTCATGGTTCTTTGCACCACACCAGGTACTCACCACACAGTGACGCCTGAAATGCACTGTATCATCTCCGAGCAGGATGTGGCGGATGCTGGGCCACGTTCTGCACACACAGAACACTGAACACATGCCTGGCCTGCAGAAAGCCTCCTTCCTCACAGGCTACTGTGTAGAGCAGTTAGCCCACACCTCCTGCCCGCCCTCACCCAGAGCCCCCAGGACCAACATCCCCGCCAGACGGCACGTTCGCTGTCACTGATGGACCCGCTGTCAGATCACTTCACCCTGAGCCCGTAGCTTGCCTTTGGGTTCGCTCATGGAGTTGCGCATCCTTCGCGTCTGGGCATGTGGATCACGACAGGTACCCCCATTATAGCATCACACGGAGTGGTTTCACTGCCCTGAAAACCCACTGCATGTGACCTCTTCACTTTTGAGACAATTACGAGAGAGAGATCGTTATTCCCATTTTTAAAAGATGAGGGAAGTGGGGCTCAGTGTGGCTGAAGATTACACCAACAAGCGGGTCACCTGGCCCCAAGCCCAGGACCTGTCTGCGCCCAGCTGCCCTCCCCGTAACATGCCGGGCGCAGGTGGATCCCAGAGAGTGGGCACTGCTCCCCACAGCCGCGCCCAGCTCCGGAGGGTGCCAGCGCCCTGCAGCCTGTGGTGCTGTCCCAGGGACAGCAACTCCCAGCAACAGCGGGTCCCCGGCCTCCCTGCAGACACAGGAGGAAAGAACCTAAGCAGCAAACCTAAGGGACGCCCGGGAGGGGAGTGCTTGCCGAGCTTCCACGTGGAAGGCCACCGGCCTGGCTGGTCCACCTGGCCTCCCGGCAACCCCAGAGCGGGCTCCCATTGACCCTGGGACAAGGTCACGCTCCCAGCCACGCCCACGCTCCTTCCCGACACTTCTGTAATGAAAAACACCCACACCTGGGGTGGAACACCAAGCAGATCCACACACTTCACAGGCCTGGATTCTCCTGAGACTTCCAGGGCCTGAGCTGACCCGCGGGCGTCCGGGGAGAGCCCGCCGGGCCTGGGGCACGTTTACCCCTTCCCTCCGCCCGGGAGCAAGTATGAGAAGTAGGAAATGCTACTCTAAGCATCTGTGTGAACCCTCAGAACAGACTGTAAGAACTGTGGGTCTAAAATGTTTGTGTTAAAGTGCGGGCGGGTGTGGCGTTACAGCCAGAAAACCTTCAAAATGCCATCTTCCTATTCTGCCCTCTCTGGTCCTGAAATAGCTGAGATGTGTTTTCACAGAAGCGTAACTGCAATCCTGACAGGCATCTTCGCCCAGAAATTCCAAGCAACCTGCTGGGGTGGGGCTCCTCGGTCTCACAGAGATTATTTTTGGAGTTTTTTTTTACAATCCTGATGCTGCCCCTTGGTGGCCACAGGGCTCACATGCAGAACAAAAAGTTTAGGTCAGGCTGGGAATGTGTTTCCCCAAATGGGGGAGCAACGGTGGGTACCCCCTCCCTCCCCCCCCCCCGTGGGCTCCCCCTTCCGGGGGCCCAAGGCTGTGGTGAATTGGAGACGCCATGTGCATGACCTGGAAGCAATTCACCCTCGGCCTTTATTTCCAAAGGCAGGCAGAGCGGGTGGGTGAGGAGAGGCGTCTGGAACGGAAAGGAAGCTTGATGTCAGTGCATCAGCGCACATCAAAATCCTACATTGAAAAGCACAGTTTGCCTTGTTAGATGAATAAAGTTTTATTGGGACACAAACATGAACATATTTGTGAGCATTTAGACAGGAAGCCATCGGAAGACCACTCAATCAGACTGTGCATTTTGCCAGGGTGCAGGGAATATTCTACAGGTAGGTCCGTGGTTCCCGGGTCCCTCACTCCGGCCTTTCCTGGCCGGCGTCTGTGCCCGCAGATTAGAAAGTGCACCAGCCGCGCCAGCACGCTGGCAGCGTTGGCAGCGGGGGACCTGGAACCGGTCCTGTCCCCAGCCAGACGTCAGGGGGCCTGAAGTAGCCTCTGCTCACAGCCTGCTTCTGCTCATCCCCGGGTTGACCTTAACCACACGACTAGCCTCTAACTCGGCGTCTCTGCCTTGGCCTCTCACCCGCCGTGTCCTGGAGGCCGCCCCTCGCTCAGGTCCGCCGGGTGCAGCGTCCTGAAGCTCCAGCGGGGGGCCCGCCGCCAGTGACCGACGGCCCGATGCACAGGGCACCTCCTGCACATCTGTGCGTTTCTCTGCAAGAGACGGGGAAAGACAGGCTCACCACTTCTGTGAGTTTAACTTCATAGAAACTGCCAAGTTGCCCTCCTGTTCAAATCCACACGCCTACCGGAGAGATGGGAGCACTGCTGCCCACGCCCACGCCCACGGTCACGGCCACGCCCACGGCCACGGCCACGGCCACCGCGGAACATGATCCAGCTGGAGGGCGTCCAGGAGAGCAGACAGGGCGGCAGGGTGAGCCGTCCTCTCAGGCTCTTCCTGTGTGTAACGCAGCAGGGAGACATTCTAAAGAGCTCTCGGGAGAAAGAAGAATCCAAGTGATGCTTTGTCCCCTGGAGTTCGGTCCAGTTCTGCTTGACCAGGTGCACCCCCGGGCAAGCAGGTCCGCAGGCACCTGGTCTGATCTCCACGGCCCCACCTGGCCCTGAAGAGCTCTCTGTGCCAGGATCACCTGTGCCGTGACCGAGGGACAAAATAACCCCTGAAAATATCTATTTTGCTTGGTATCATTTTTGCTTAGGAGCTGACACCATCCCATAAGGCAATTGTAACCATTTTTACTCATTTTTTGTTTGTTTGTTTGGATCTCAATGTTAAGACGAACTGGGTAAAAACTGTCTAATAGCCAATTAGCTTACAAAAAGACGTTCAATCTCATCAATAAACTACAAATAGGCTTTGTTTTCATCTATGAGATTGGAAAAGATACAAAAGACTAACAAAAGCTCCTTGCAAAGCTGTAAGGAAATTGACACATTCATGCCCTGTTGGGTAGAGCATCAACGGGTATAAGATTTCTGTAAATAAATCTAACAATCACAGGAATAGAGAGTGTGTACATACTCTGGCCCAACAATTCTATTTCCTGGAATTGACCCTAAGGCAGTGGTCCGCAAACTCATTAGTCAACAGAGCCAAATATCAACAGTACAACGATTGAAATTTCTCTTGAGAGCCAAATTTTTCAAACTTAAACTATATAGGTAGGTACATTGTTATTAACTTAATTAGGGTCCTCCTAAGGCCTAGGAAGAGCCACACTCAAGGGGCCAAAGAGCCGCATGTGGCTCTCGAGCCGCAGTTTGCCGACCACGGCCCTAAAGGAACAATTATGGAATACGCCACTTAGCGGAGGGCCTCCGGAGTTACTCTGCTCACTTGTACTAAAGAAAAATTGGGAGCAATCTAAACATCCATCTGTGCGGGTTTGTGATGTAAATTGTGGCACCAGGTACAATGCAGTACGTGCAGCCATGTAAATCCTGAGGTAGATCTGTGTGCTGGGTTATAGCCCATTTGACCCTTCAGACGTATTTATTTTTAATATATATATATATATATATATTTTTTCTTTTTTTTAAAGAGAGAGAGGAAGGGAGAGGGATAGAAAGATAGAAACATCAATGAGAGAGGAAGTCATAAATGTCTGCCTCCTGCACAGCCCCCCACTGGGGATCGAGCCTGCAACCTGGGCATGTGCTCTGACCAGGAATCGAACCAGCGACTTCTTGGTACCTGGGTCAACGCTCATCCGCTGAGCCACACCAGCCGGACCAGATCTATTCTTTACCCTGGAGGACCCCGCCTTGTGTCCCCAAAGGGCACGAATGAGCTCCCTTGTCCTCTGGCTTCTGGCTGGATTGGCCACGGGAGTGGGGGAGGGGCACTGGTAAGAAATGCAGGGCTGAGAAGATGGTGCGATCTGAGTGTTTCTTCCCTTTCCCTGCGGAGTCACTGCGGGTGGCTGTCCCTCTCCTGGTCCCATAACCGCACTCCCATCACCTCTGCAGACCTGGGAGGTGGCAGCTCCGGCTCCCACTGCTGCTGTGCCTTGGGGGGGTGTTCGCCAGCCTTTGTAGGGTCCCCTTAACCCTAGTGCACCCTGTAATACAGGCTCACTTCTGCCCGCCCTTAGTGAAAGCTCAAAGGCAACGGAGCCCAAAGATGCAGCATTTCATCCACCCCGTCCAAAATCACACAGCAAACCCACGCTGCCGTGTGTGGCACACGGCACATTCAGCTGCACGCAGAACTTAAATGCCCCCAAATGTGCGCTTTTCTGCGTTAGCTATTGTGTCTCATTTTAGAGCACCATTTTAAAAAAATATTGTTATTGATTCCAGAGAGGAACGGAGAGGGAGAGATATGGAAACATCAGTGATGAGAGAGAATCATTGATCGGCTGCCTCCTGCATGCCCCACACTGGGGATCGAGCCTGCAACCCCTGGCATGTGCCCTGACTGGGAATTGAAAGGGGACCTCCTGGCTCATAGGTTGACACTCAACCACTAAGCCACGCTGGCCGGGCTAGAGCACCACTTATTAGTAAGAAGGAAAGCATCAGGCTGAGGGTTGAAGAAGAAAAAGCGACCGTTTCATAATTCAGTGCAAACATTCTGGAAGTGTCAGGTGATAGGACCCACAGACAACCAGGGGTTAACTAAGGTAGTGCAACCCCACAGGAGGGGGAATGGTAACTACCTACACTCAGTACAGTAGGGGCCTTACCTGCCTTATTCCCACTGTTTCCACAGCACCTAACACAGTAGGACAAAGGTAAGAACATGGACAGGTTAGTTACAAACTAGGAGAAAGTCATGGCAGAGCATAGAGCTCATAAAGGAATGGAGGCTAGGCCACAGCAAGAACCCAAACAGGTAGGGGGCACGCGTAGAGAAGCAATATCAAGCGACGCCAAGTGTAGACAAACAACAGACACTTGTTACAAGAATGAGCCCACTACCATTACTACCCTCATATTTTACCCAAACTCTGAATACAGTGAATCATTTGGTATTTTTTAAAGAGACTTTAATCTGCATAGAGACACGTCCATTAAAAAGGAAGTCTGCCCTGGCCAGTGTGGTTCAGTTGGTTGGGCATCGTCTTGTGCATCAAAAGGTTGTCAGTTCAATTCCTAGTCAGGGCACATGCCCAGGCTGTAGGCTCAATCCCTGGTAGGCGGCGGGCATGCAGGATGTAGCTGATTGATGTTCCACTCACACATTGATGTTTCTCTCTCTCTCTCTCTCTCTCTCTCTCTCTCTCTCTCTCTCCCTTCCTCTCTTTCTAAAATCAATACAAATATATTTTATATATTTTTTTAAAAGAGGAACTCTGATCTCCTGGCCTGGTGGCTCAGTTGGTTGGAGCATCGTCCCGTACACCAAAAGGTTGCAGGTTCAATTCCCCAGTCGGGGTGTGTGCAGAAGGCAACCGATCCAAGTTTCTCTTTCACATTGATGTTCCTCTCTCTCTCTCTCTCTCTCTCTCAAATCATTAAAAAAACAACAACAACACATCCTCAAGTGAGGATTTTTTAAAAAGGAAATCTGATATAAAAATAAACATTTCCTTCTATCCATTAATCTCATCCTAATTAACTCCCTAAAATTATGGTTAATAATAATTCACACAAAAAACTGAGTTAAACATAATTATGTCTTTATTTCACGGCCTTTTAAAAAACATAAGCCACTGAGTATTTTGAAAAGCATTCACGGAATAATCATGTCGCAGCCACAACATCACAAAATAAAGGGACACAGAATGGGCTGCAGAGCAGAACAGAACGGGCTGGGCTGCCTGCCGCTGGCCCGGCGGGCAGGTGCTCACCGGGGGTGACTCTCGGACCCAGGACACAGGTCTCCCTGTCAGCATCACTGACGCCAGCCACAGGACTGCTCCCAGGAGACCACTGCACACCTGCGAGGTGCACAGCTGCAGGCTAACCTGTCAGCATCTGGAATTAGCTCCGTTTCCTCCGTTCTCTCTGGAGACAAGGTCAAGGGCCAGCCTCCAAGAGCAGTGAGACCACGGGTCACCCAGCCCGAGACTCGGTCAACCCTTCCCGGCTAGTTCTACACGAGAAAGACGGAGACGTGCACCGTGTTGACGGATGCAATAGCCACTAGTAGCCACGTGTGGCTGTTTAAATCATTTAGAAATTAAATACACTTTACTGAGAAATGGGATGAAATTAAAACTCCCTTCCCTGGTCACACAGGGGCCTGTGCTACCCCACGGGGATGGGGGGGGGGCGGGGGCGGGGGGACGGACAGGACGTTGCTGTCCGCACAGAAAGCTGTGGCCGTGCTGGTGGTGGGAAGGGATTCTTCTCCCTTCGTGCAGCCAGCGTGTGGGCTGCGTGTGGAAGCAGCTCTGAGCAGCCACTTTTCTCCCAGAATAGCCCCGGGCTGGCGAAGGGCCACAGACGGGGGTAAAGTAGCTTTTTTTACATAGAACACCCTCCCCTGTGGTGAAGGGAGGGTCCTTGTATGGGGGTCGGCTACACCGGCCAGACTCCTCCCCAAATCTGTTGGGAAAACTGGAGCAGAGGTAAGTGAAGGGGATGGGGGAGTGGCCCAGGGCAGGGGGAGACGGGGGGCTCTCCACCCCAGGCTCTATGAGGAGGTGATGCCCACATCCGCGGGTCCCCAGGCCCGCCCCCAGAAGCCCTGGGTGGGCAGTGCGCTGGCTGGGAGCCCCGGCAGCGACGCTGGAGAGCAGGCGAGGGCGTCTTCCCCGCGCACGCTCTGAGCGGAGCCTCAGTGCTGGGAGCGTTGCCGGCTGTCAAACGTTATGCTCCTTTACAACTGCATTCCGTGGCCAGGCACAGACTGTGAGCTGTGCACCCCTGATCCACCATCACCTTCCTTATCAAGGCTCGGGCCAGTGTGGCTCAGTGGTTGGGCACCGATCCATGCATCGAAGGGTTGCTGGTGCCATCCCCCGTGGGGGGTGTGCAGGAGCAGCCAATCCGCGTTCTGCTCTCACACTGCTGCTTCTCTCGCGCGCTCTGCCTCTCCCTTCCTCTCTCTAAAAATCAATTTTGAAAACCTTTAAAAAATAAATAAAAAAAGAGGACTAAGGTTTTTGTAGAAGGCAGTTCTGTGTCCAGCTACAAACCCTCCATTTCTCAGGCAGCTTTGCAGACGCCACGGACACGGTCTGGCCCGGGAGATGGAAGCTAAGGCAGCTGGGCCCAAAGGAGAAGCAGGAGCCTCAGGGGCCACCTTGGCCTGACGTCGGTGAGCTGAAGCGACACCGCGTGGCTCCCCGACTCCTCGTTTCCAGAGGAGAGACGGAGCCCCTGCTCAGTCCGGGGCCTCCGGGAGAGCAATCCACCTTGGCGCCCACGAGGAAAGAGAGACCTCCACCTGCAAGTCGAAGGCGCCTCCCGGGAGGACCTGCGCAGCCAGTGCGTGCAGGTGACTCCAGGGCCCTGGCAACGCAGCCGGAGCGCAGCACATGTGACCTCGAACCGACCGGCGTCCACAGCCCAAGCTGGAGGAGACACTCGGCTGGTTACGTCAAGTAGCTGCTGTGGAGGGCAGCAGGCGGAGCGTGTCCCAGTCCCGCAGGAAGCTTGTTCCGGTGCCTGTTGCGTCCTGGTGACTCTCACACTCAGGTCTGCCCGGCGCTCACCCCAACGCCTGCCGGTAACATGCTCCCCACTCAGACCACTCGTGGACCGCCGTTTCCTGTACAGCTTCATGCACTTTGTGCAAACGGTGTACGGAATGGAGAACTGAGAATTCGTTTCGCTGACTCCCACGAACAAACAAACCAAGGCCAACCTCTGCACCTCGACTTCCCCCTCGTGTGCGACACACACGCCTGGCAGTGACTCTGCATGATCGCGGAGTTTTAACTGAGGATTTAGCTTCACTAAGCACCTCAGAGGAGCTGTGAACATCCTATATAATAAAGAGGTAATATGGCCCTGGCCAGTTTGGCTCAGTGGATAGAGCGTCAGCCTGCGGACTCAAGGGTCCCAGGTTCGATTCTGGTCAAGGGCATGTACCTTGGTTGCTGGCACATCCCCAGTGGGGAGTTTGCAGGAGGCAGCTGATCGATGTTTCTCTCACATTGATGTTTCTAACTCTCTATCCCTCTCCCTTCCTCTCTGTAAAAGATCAATAAAATATATTTAAAAAAAAGAGGTAATATGTAATTTGACCCTCACGCCCTTGCATTATCATAAGATGGCCGCCCCATGTTGTCACAAAATGGCCACCCCACATTGTCACAAGATTGCCGCCCCCCATGTCGTTACAAGATGGCCAGCAGGGGAGGGCAGTTGGGGGCGATCAGGCCATCAGGGGAGCAGTTACGTGTCAATTAGTCCAGCAGGGGAATGGCTAGGGCAGCCATGGGCAAACTACGGCCCGTTTGAAATGAATAAAACTAAAAAAAAAAAAAAAAGACCGTACCCTTTTATGTAATGATGTTTACTTTGAATGTATATTAGTTCACACAAACACTCCATCCATGCTTTTGTTCCGGCCTCCGGTCCAGTTTAAGAACCCATTGTGGCCGTCGAGTAAAAAAGTTTGCCCACCCCTGGGCTAGGGGGTGATCAGGCTGGCAGGCAGAAGCAGTTTGGGGCAATCAGGCAGGCAAGCAGACAAGTGGTTAGGAGCCAGCAGTCCCAGACTGTGAGAGGGATGTCCGACTGCCAGTTTAAACCGGCAGTCGGACATCCCCCAAGGGGTCCCAGATTGAAGAGGGTGCAGGCTAGGCTGAGGGACACCCCCCCCCCCCCAGTGCACAAATTTCGTGCACTGGGCCTCTAGTTAGAAACAAAGCCCAGCAGATACTTCCCAGGCACACATAGCACCACAGTGTTCAACCATCCCTCGCTGGGCAGGCATGAGGCAGAAAAGCAAGCCTTCCCCACGGTCCTAAATGGTTCAAATGTTCACAAGGTTGAAAATTTGTCCATTTAAACCATGTAACGATTGCACGTGTGCAGTCAAAGCTGGAAACATGAAAGCCAGGCTGCAGATTGCCCACTCACCTACGTCCAGGCGCCCACCTGCAAGGGAAGCAAGCACAGGTCCCGGCACTGCACCCGGGAAAGCCAGCGCGGCGCTCCGGTGACTCCGGGGGAGTCGCACCTGACGGCGTCAGTCCTGCGCCTGCAGCAGGAGCCCACATCTGCAGTCCCGACCGGACCCCACTCCACCGGACAATGTAGATCCTGCAGGTGTGCAAGTGGTGTCAACGCAGAGGGGGTCCTTTCACGGAGAACTGCGGTTCGCTGCACTCACAAATCTGGTGATCGGTGAGCACCCAAGGTCACCCTGGTAAGATGTGGAGTCATTTCAAGCAGCTGGAACGCAGAAACAGCCATGACAGAAGAACACTTGAAAGAAACTGCTAGCATTACAGAATGATCGAATTACGGCCCATTTCCTTATATTATAATGCAAGAAATTCAACTCAGCTTCTACCATTGCTGAAAACCTTTTATTGGAAATAAAGCATAGGGGTCTCTATGACTGGGGTACACGATATAATGAGCAGCCATGTGAACCGTGCCTGACTCTGCGGAGGTCTCAGTCCGGAGCTCGTATGTGCACCGTCTTCATACAGGCGCAGCGTTCATGTGGGACGCGGCGGGACACGCTCCCTTATGCATTGGGAACACGCTGTGGCCGTGACCTCTCTCACCCTCTGCCTACACACCTCTGTTCCGGGGTCCTGGCTTAGCCTGAGCTGAGGCAAGTGAGTGAGTGAAAGACTGAGGCCAGGGCGTGGCCAGGGCGGAGCCGCCACCGTGCAGCCTGGAGCGAGACCCTCCTGGGGGTCAGAGCTTTCCGTGGAGAGAGCATACAGGTAGCAAAATGTGAGTTGAAGAGTAGTTCTAACCAGTCTACGTTGGGTTTTGGAAAAACAATGATTGAAAAAATACTAGGAAAAGGCGGCTCCTAGGCAGGAGTCAGAGTTTCAAAAGCAAGACAGGAGACCTGGCGCCCAGCTCTGAGAGCAAAGCCAGGAACCCGGCCTCCCAGAGTACGGGGCCGGCTCCTGGTGAGGGTGGGTAGGTGGGCACTGAGTGGTTAATGAATTAGATTACAGGGCGGAATAGAGGGGCGCCGGGCACAGAGAGAAAGGCAACCAGTCCTTGCGTAGGAAACTGCATCAGCAGCACCAGCCGAGAGACAGGGCTAAACTCACTCCACCCTGACTTCTCTCCTCCACCGTGACTTCTCTCCTCCACCCTGACCTCTCTCCTCCATCCTGACCTCTCTCCTCCACCCTGATCTCTCTCCTCCACCCTGACCTCTCTCCTCCACCCTGACCTCTCATCTCCACCCTGACCTCTCTCCTCCATCCTGACCTCTCACTTCTTTAGACCCTGGTCTTCCTAAGTGTGTAGCGACAACAAAGGGACACAGGGAAACCAGTGTGATTCACCTCCACGCCCCCACCCCCACCCCCGGCCCCGCTTACCATTGGAGGAAAACGGGTGGTTCCCACCCTTCGGTGCAGGTTCCCGGGTCACCGGCTGTAACTGAGGCTTGGTCCTGGGTGCACCTGCCCAGGCAGCAGCTTGGCTCTGGAGCGAGACCACAGAACTCGAGGAAAAGGCCTCTGTAAGAGGAAGTGGTCATTTCCCAAATGAACAATGCTCGGAGGGTGCCCAGGGCGCACTGGAGGGCTGTCCACCCCTCCCGCCGAACCTTCCCAAATGCTCTGTCCTGCACCCGGAGGGACAGCCCGGCTGCCCGGGACCTGCTCCTGTGGCCCCGCAGTGCGCCAGCCTCCTCGGCAGCCCTGTGCACTCCCTGTGCTCGGCCTCCAGGCTCTAACCCGCCGCGGCACCCAGGCACCAATGGGCTGGCGGCTAGAACAGGAGTAGGGACCAAGGGGAGGACAGGATCCCCATAGAAACCGGCCACTGACGCCCCTCTCCCAGCACCGCGGGCCTCGCCCCGTTTACACCCACCCAGCGCCCGGAGGGGAAAGCCGCGCTGGAGATGCTTCCCCTGCCTGCTGCCCCCGAACCACATTCCTTCTGTAGCCTGGATACTAGATGGACGTTTGACTTCGTTGGGAGGTGGCTGCACTGAACTCTCTGGCTGCTCCCCGCCCCGTGGGCACAAGCTTCCTTCCAGTTGGACCTGGAGGAAGAGCGGGCAGGTGCCCAAAGCCATCTCGGCTCCAAAGGCATCGCTCCGCGCCCCGCCAAACGGAGATGCCCGGTCCACCCCTCGGCACAGCGCCCGCCCGGACCGCGCACCCGCCGCCCGCACCGAGCAGAGCAGCCGGAGCGGCCCGCCCCCCACCGCCCCCACCCGGCGCGGGAACGGACCTGCCCGCGGCAGGCGCAGGCCCCGGGACCCGGCGGCCGAGCGCAGAGTCCGGGACCCGGCGGCGCCCGCAGCCCGCAGCCCGCCCTCGCCCGCCGGTCCGGGGCGCAGGTCACATCTCCTGCTCGCGGGGGACGCCCCAAGGCTCGCGCAGCGAGGGGCGCCCGGGCTGCAGCGCCCCGGCCGTGCCGGCCGCCGAGTTCATCAGCTGCTGGATGAGCAGGAAGAGCAGGAGGAAGAGCAGGAAGAGCAGGAAGAAGAAGAGCGCCAGGTAGAGCAGGAAGTTGAGCTCCCACTCCATCCTGCGCGCGGGCGGCGCCGTGCGCTCCGCCAGGTGCCGCGGGCGCGCGGGGCGCGGGGCTCCCCCTCCGCCTCCTCCGGCCGCGCGGGACGGACCCGCGAGCTGGTGCGATGCCGGCCCCGCGCTCCCAGCCCCTCCCGGGCTCCTGGGGACGTCGGGCTTCGCGGGCGGGGGCGCCGGAGGAGAGGCCCCGGCCCGGCCTCCCAGGGGTGCCGAGCTGGTGTTTGCAAGTAACCTTCATTCACATCCACCCCCGGCGTCCAGTGGGGTCCCCCCCACCCCCGCTCTCCCCGAGGCCGGGCGATGCCGGCAGCAGAGGGCTCCCCCGGAGCGCACTCTTCTAGGCGCATTAGCGGCAAAGCGCATTTCCAAAGGCTGGTTGTACCGGCTTCCAAGGTTGGCTTGAAATTCAATTTATTTGATGGAAGCAAAACCAAACACAACTGCAAACAACTGAGCGCTCCTTCCAGGCCCTGGCGCCTCTCTGTCCATGACGGTGGCCCGTGGCCAGCAAAGGGCGGCTCCGAAAGAGGAAGCTGTGTCACCAGTCACCCTGAACTTACCCTTTGCTGTGTCACCAGTCACCCTGAACTTGGTGGCTTAAAACATCAACGCTGGTCACCCCCCCCCCCCCCCCGCCCCGTTTCTGCGGTAAGAGTTTGGGGCACTCGGTGGCGATTCTGGCTTGGGGTGTCCCAGGAAGGGACAGACGTCAGCGGGGCCCAGTG
The DNA here is from genome assembly GCF_028538775.1 of Myotis yumanensis. Classification (NCBI taxonomy): domain Eukaryota; kingdom Metazoa; phylum Chordata; class Mammalia; order Chiroptera; family Vespertilionidae; genus Myotis; species Myotis yumanensis. The sequence goes on from NW_027223756.1 coordinate 107,450,864, forward strand.
GTCTGGAGCCCGAGGACCCATTTGCAGGACTGGGGAGCAGCGCCGGCTGCCGGCGGTTCCCTGGGGGAGCCCCCCCTTCCCCGGCTGTTTGGGCGCTGTCACGCAGGGCTGCTTCCTCGAGAAGTCGCCCACCAGAACCAGGCAAAGCTGCAGCTGCTCCCGCCGCCCCCGCCCCCTCCCCAATGTCCTGAGTCACACAGCCGCCTGGTCACTGCAGGAGCCAGGCTGGACGCTGCCCATCAAAGCCGCTACCACAACAGTATTCATGCCACCGCCCGGTGGGTGGAGAAACAGCCTGGGGGCGCAGGGGCAGTCACAGCTCCCCTGGAGGCACCTGGAGAGTGATGCGAGCCCCACGAAGCCCCACCGCAGAGCCCGAGCGCCTGGGCCACACAGCTTCGCCTCCATTCCTCAGGGATCGCTGCAATGGCACCACTTAGTCCCCACCCCCACCCACCCCCACCCCTCCGTGACCAGGAAAGACAAGCTCAGGACACGAAGGTTCTGGTGCCACTGGTCTCACAGACACCCTGACGTTCTCCGTCACGGCGCTCCGGGTCCTGGGAGAAGACGGGCGCTCCATTCACGGCTGGTTCACAGTCCACAGCCTTGGAATTCCTAGAAATGCGTTGGATCTCGCTGCCTCCATGGTGCCGACCATCTTGGTGTTCGTGTCCCTATCCGCTGTGAGGAGAGGATGGTGGACAGAATGCCTCTCCCAGACAGCAGCCTCTCTGAGGCAGGACTTCGGGGGCAGGTTCCGGAGGACCCCTGGGCAATGCAGAGTGGCTTTAGACAGCGGGCGTGGAGGCCAGGGGGCTGGGCGCAGCCATTCACTGGCTTATGGAGGATGACAAAGGCCTTAGATCTCTCACCAGGAGTTTCTGTTGTAGATTCCAACCATATTCATGACAGTGGGCCTCCAATATGTCGTTTGACGGAGGCAGTAACACCAAACCCACACCTTAGCCACTGGGAGTTGGCCCTGTAAATACAGGAACCCCGAGGAGGAGTGTTTCTCGTACTCAACAGCAGGTGGCTTTCTTCCGTGAGCAGATTTCAACTCTGCAGGAGGGAGTGTGTGCCTTCCTAAATCCACCACCAAAGTTGGCTACTTACTGTTGTGGATCATACCGGAAAGCCCCGGTTTGACTCAAAATAAGAGAAGGGCATTGATGAGTGGCGTACACGTACGATGGAATATTGTGGGGCCACCAGACCTCACAAGTTGGCATTTCACTGGGGGAGGATGGGGCATAGACAAGCCCTCCGTGTTCCCAGCGCCTTTCCTGGGAACAGTCCAGTTAGCCCCGTGTGGGCAGGTCCACTCAGAGAAGAGACGAACACGCAGCCATGATACAAAACTCAGCACCTGCCACCTGCATATTTTCTGGTTCTCGGTGTTTTTGTTTTATTGTAAATCAGAAGATGCCTTAACCAATAAGCCAAATTAATTTGTAGTCTTTTATTATTACGCTAGCGCTAGCGGGCTCAGAGTAGAGTGTCTCTGTCAAATTCTGGGCCCCGACATGGTGGAAGTCTTCCCTATTTATACTTTTTTCAGCTCTTTGTCTCCCAAATTTGGAACGAGACTTCCGGGCCTTCTGAGGAGGAAGGCCTGTGAGCTGGGACAGGGCGGTGAGACCGTATCTCAAGGCCTGGCCTGGTGCCAGCACTGACAGTTCTGTCTGGGGCAGAGTTTACGGCCTCTCTGGATGGGAGTGGTCTTATTTTCCCTATTATTTAAGCAAGCAAGCGTTTACAGAAGCCAGAATAGCAGGGTTACAATTTCAAACAGCAGTTTTTTACACAAGACGGAGGTTACTGTGCTTCATTTCCGTCTGCCTCATGCATTTTGTCGGATGAAAAATAAAGTCTGTCTCGAGAGGCAAACAGCCACCTGTCAGGTTCATCCTTTTGCCGACCCTGCGCTGTGTTTGCCGGAATGATGTTTCCCCCTCTTCCCCGGGTTTCTCCCCTGCCCTGGGGTGTGGGAAGGCCGCTGGCAGAAGCGGGAGAGGCCGGGGGTCCCCGTCCACTGCAGCAGGAGCCCTGTGACGCCGGCGTGGCTCTGACTTCCCTGTGCTTCGGTTCCCTAGATTAGGAGAGTAAACGCAATTATCTCCACATCCCTCCTGGTCCCAAAACCCAAATGATTTCTCAGTGTCACCGTCAAAGCCAGGACGGGGGGGAGAGGGAGACAGCGGGGGTGGGGGCTCCCAGCTGCCATAAGGACGGTTGGCTGGGACCCAGAGCATCTTCTTAGGGAAGCAGTTTGCTGGGGAAGGGCCTCTGGCACCCGAAACGAAGCTCAGGCGACCCCTGCCCCCCCCCCCCCCCCCCGCAGCCACCACTCGGCTCCCTTTGAGGAAGCAAACAGGGAAGCCCAACTCAGCAGAACACGGTTCCTCTAGGGAAAGGACTCCCCAGCAGGACTCGGCCCCACAGAAGTCCTGGAAGGGCGGCAGGAAAGCCAGTGTAGACCTCCGTGCAAACCAGTGTCCACCAGCTGCTCCCACAGGCCCTGGGAACAACGCCAGGTGTTCTTCTCCCCAACAAAGGTATGATTTCCCCTCCTTTACTTTCTTCCTTAAAAATATGTTTTTATTGATTTCAGAGAGGAAGGCAGAGGGAGAGAGAGAGAAACATCAATGATGAGAGAGAATCATGGATTGGCTGCCTCCTGCACGCCCCACACTGGGGATCGAGCCCACAACCCGGGCCTGTGCCCTTGACCAGGAGTCAACCGTAACCTCCTGGGTCATAAGTGGACACTCAACCACTGAGCCACACCAGCCGGGCTCCTTCGCTTTCTTTGTGTGCAGGAAACCCAAGCCCCAACCTGCGCTAGCTTTTACCAGTAGATTTATCAAATTCTCCCTGCCTGTCTTCTCTTTCAGACTAAGTCAAGCTCACGGCACAGGCTTAAAACGAAGCTTTCTTCTCCCCGCCCAGGGAAAGGCTTTGGTGGTTCCCATCTAATTTTGAACACAGATTGATCTTACCTTAAAGATTATTTCATCCTAAGAGACTGAGTGTTTTTGCTATCAAGCACTTGACAATCCACTGTTTTATACCTCCCTGAACGTCACAATGATTACTTCACGACTGTATTGCAATGCCAGGGCATTAGGTGCCCTGTTCAGTAGCCATGCTCTTCTCTAATGAGGTCTGCAGACTTACTCCGCTAAGAAAAACATGCGACAACCCTGCTTCCAGCTTCAACACCAGCAGAATATTAACGTAGAGGACAGCTGTTTGCCCATCATTCCATGATGGACTGTCGGTAATCATGTCTGAAGAGTAATGCGTGCATAGTGCCAGTGTGTTTCTGAAGCCATGCTACACACTAAAAAATTTTTAAAATAGCATAACATTAAATTGTGAAATAAGCCTTGAAAAGATGTCAAAATTATGCTCTCCAGCTGGTGGAGTACATTCGGGATGAAATACCCCTGTTTCTTCAGGGAACTATTACATGAAAACGTCTTCCTCTACACCAAGCACGTCAAACGCGCGGCCGCGGGCTGCACGCCTCCAGCGTGTGACCTCAGTGACCTCAGCTGTGACCCAAGGACCTCGTCTGCACAATGGAGGTCATGACAGTTCCCTCCACGCTGGGCTGTTGTGAGGGTCAACAGCCTGACACATGTAAAGAGCCGGGAACATTGCCGGCGCGGAATAAACGCTCACCGCGATTCTCAGTATTATTTCACAACTCAAGGTACCCGCACCGCTGGCGAAGCCAGCGCCCACCGAGCCTCCCGCGGCACAGCAGCAGCAGCAGGTCTCGGGGCTCCGCTGCGGGCTCCCGGCGGGGAGGCTCCGGTACATCCTGCTCTGTGCCGCCTCTGGGTATCGCTCTGGTATTTGTGCCAACCAACAGGCATAGAATAACTGTCTTTCAAATACATAATTACGCTTCTCTTTTTTTAAAAAATATATTTTGTTGATTTTTTACAGAGAGGAAGGGAAAGGGATAGAGAGTTAGAAACATCGATGAGAGAGAAACATCGATCAGCTGCCTCCTGCACATCTCCCTACCGGGGATGTGCCCGCAACCCAGGTACATGCCGTTGACCGGAATCGAACCCGGGACCTTTCAGTCCGCAGGCCGACACTCTATCCACTGAGCCAAACTGGTTTCGGCAACACTTTTCTAATCAAGTGTATATTACGTACGTCTAAGTCCACCCAGAACACTGCTTCACGCATATGGTTAGCGAACACACGTCTGAGGTGGAGAAGCAGGAGAAGGTGCCAGTTATAGACTAAAGCTTGAAGCCCGTGCATGAGGTAAGACGCTATGGGAGAGCGGGACAGAGACGGGAGGGGAGAGAGAGAGAGAGAGAGAGAGAGAGAGAGAGAGAGAGAAAGGAACAGCATGAAGTTCCTGAGTGTTGGGGAGGGGCTTGTTTACTGATGTTTTAAAAGGTTGAGTTCAATCACTGTGGTCCTTATACCATTGCGATGATAAAACAGATCCTTGCAATATGCCGTAACCACATCCTTTGCTGCTATTTAAATTTCTAATAAAAATGTTTAGCTGTCAATTTAAAGCATTTTGAAAGGAACAGTTTGTCAAAAAGCTTTCAGGGGGACTGTGATAAAAACATCCTGAGGTGCACCCAGAGTGCTTGCTTGCTTTCACCCCCCCCCCCCCCCCCGCCGCACCCCCCCCCGCCCCCCCCCCCCCCCCCCCACACACACACACACACCTGCCTCCATCTGCGCCCTTGGCTGGAATCACTCATCGGCCCAAGGGAGTGTCTAGGGGCGCAAGGTACAAAGTGTATGTGATAGGACCCCAACTATCCCAGTCAATGTTTGTAAATGTTTCTTAAAATCAACAGAATTGAATTGGAAATAAAACGTTTAAAATGTAAAACAATGCACACAGGACCTACAGACAGGCTTCTCTCTCTCCGTCTCTCTGTTTTCATCCATGCGCCGCGATGGTGGGTATGGGCGGTCGGCTCTCCAAAGAACAGTCCTTGGCCTCACCCTGCTGTTATGCCCAGATTTCAGGATCCCCAAGAAACCACAATAGGGAGCCACCAGTCCGATGCAAAAGCATAAGAGTCTTTATTCGCGCTAGCTCGGCTCCCCCATCTTGCCGACGCAGCGACAGGAAGCAGAGAGAGAGAGATAACTCTGTGTGGAGACCGGTTATATAGGGGGAGTTGGAGGAAGGGGAGGAGAAAGGACTGTGCTCTGCCGATTGGCCAGGCACAAGTCGGTGTCTTGTTCCTGGGTGTGGCTAGCAGAGGCCTAGACCTCCGGGAAGAAGCTCCCTGCCAAGCATGTGGCCAAGGTAAGATGGAGCACTTACCCTGGGGCAAGGTGGAGGGCGTAGCCCTTACCCTGGGGCAAGGTGGAGGGCCTAGCCCTCACCCTGGGGCAAGGTGGAGGGCCTAGCCCTCGCCCTTTCACCTGCTCCCTCCTGCACCTTCTTTCTAACCAGGAAGGCTGCTCCCTGTTTCCTGTGGGTTGGCAGTTTGGCGTCACCAGGACGCTTCTTGGAAACTAATGATACGAATGACATCTGTTTGTGGACCAATTACCAGGGCCCTTTCACCTGCACCAGCGGTTCTCAACCTTGGCTGCACATCAGAATCACCTGGGAATCTTTTTAAAATCCCGATTTCTGGGCCTCATCCTCCGGAAATTCTGTTTCTTCGTGATGGGGTGGGGCCACAACATGAGTCACAAAGAAACAGAATTTCCGGAGGGTGAGGCCCAGAAATCAGGATTTTAAAAAGATTCCCAGGTGATTCTGATGTGCAGCCAAGGCTGAGAACCACTGACCTACACGATCTAATCTGACCCCAAGTACAGCCTTCACTTAGGAACCAAGTGCTTCCTGCAAAATGCACACATTCAGTTCCAACAACGCGAGAGACGCGAGCTCGGCTTCCTGAATTGCTCTCGAAGATGCGCTCACTCTGAGTCCAAAGACCCGCTAGGAGCTATTTTCAAACTTAATTACATCAACACGCTTCCTTCAGATACACTTTCTTGTTACATTTCAGAAGACTTGGGGGGGGTGCGGGGAGAGACATAATACAGTAGTGATTTCGGGACGGGTTGGTTTCACTGTTAAATAATAAAAATCTTGATCTGGAAAGCATGTTGGTAAAACTATGATGAGAGGGGTCAAACAGGTGGTCTAAGATGAGTCACGGTCAAAACCACCTCCAGACTCTCTCACACAGCAGGCAGGGTGAAGGTCTGACTGCACATGGACTGCCTCAGGCACCAAGAAAACGCAAACCCTTGGTGTGAACTCTGCACGGCCCACACCTCTCCCTTCATGCATCAGAGGGAATACCAGCAGGAAAAGACGCGTGTGAGGACCTGTCACCTTCTGTGTAGGAAAGACTGCATGCAGAGACCAAAGACATAGATAACGATTACCCGGCAGAATGTGGAAAAGGGCTACACGGCTTAATACTGTGTGTATCACAGTGACCTAAACTAGCAGAATGGCATGGGCCTGGAAGATGAAGCCAAGAGAAAGGCCTTCTGGTCGGTGTCTTCTATGGGGCAGCCAGGAAGGCCAAGGGTGGAGCCATGCCTTTGCCAGGAGGGCTGGGGAGTAAGCGATGGAGGTGCCGTGAGCCGGGCGTCAGGGCAGGTCCGCATGGAGGGTGGCGAGCTGGGTTAGTGAACTGCAGGTCAGGAGCCACCTGCTAACTATTGAAACTCATCCCTCTTTCGGGAGGCCCGCTCCCACTTAGCCACGTTCTCGCTGAGGGGGCAGGTCTGCCTCATGGGGCTATTCCATCCGCCTGAGGTCCCTGGGGTTCTACCAACATGTCCCCCTGGAACCCAAGAAGTGTCTTCGGCCCCGAAGTCAGCCCAGAGCCTGGCTAGTCTAACGGTGGCTTCTTTGCGTCCAGACTGTCGTGTCAGAGAGGCGAGGAGCCCTGTCCCGGTCTCCAAACCTCCCGGTGGGCTCAGGGGCTCGGACAAAGCCTGCCTTGGTCACTGGTGTCGGACACAGTCCTCAGGCCCACTCACCTCACCACGTCATGGCTGAGTGCAGACCCTCCCACCACGCAGGCACCCGCTGTCACATCTCTGTGGGCTTCTCGGGACTCCCTTCCCAGCCCTCCTGGGACATGCACTTTCATTGTCCCCGTCTGCCGCCCCCCACTCCCCCCAGTCCTCTATTGTGTTGGCGGCTCTGCAGGACCTGGCACTCCCAATGCCACTGCCAACACGGCTCTGCTCCCCCAGATGGGGTCTGACACTGGCTCTGCTCCCAAGCTTCCTGCCTCCCTCCAGCTGTCCAGGTTTGGTTCTTCCTGGGCCTGGGACACCCACAGGGTGGGGAGGAGGAGGAACGCAGCCCCTGCCTCCTGCTTCTATCCGTGGGGTCCGCTCCTAGGGACCCGGCAGACCATGTGCTACTGAGCACAGGGCTGGCACCGTTTGGGCTCACCAAGTGAGCAGTTCTTAACTGGTGTCACAGTCCTGAGCCAAAACAGCCGTCATGGCCTAAGGCAGCGGTTCTCAACCTGTGGGTCACGACCCCTTTGGGGGTCGAAGGACCTTTTCACAGGGGTCGCCTAAGACCATCGGAAAACACATATGTAATGACATATTGTTTTTGTGATTAATCACTATGCTTTCATTATGTTCCATTTGTAACAATGAAATTGGGGGTCACCACAACATGAGGAACTGTATTAAAGGGTTGCGGCGTTAGGAAGGTTGAGAACCACTGGCCTAAGGGGACTGGCCCCAGGTGAAGCCACCTCCTGCCGATCTGCTTTATTTATTTATTTTTTTAATTGCTTTTTAGAGAGGAAGGGAGAGGAATAGGAAGGTAGAAACATTGATGAGAAACATCATCAATCGGCTGCCGCCTCCTGCATGCCCCGACTAGGGATCGAGCCCGGAACCCAGGCATGTGCCCTGCCCAGGAATCGAACCAGTGACCTGTTGGTTCACAGGTTGACACTCAACTACTGAGCCACACTGGCCGGGCCAGGGCTGCTTTCTGAGTCCAGATAGACAGGAACCGAAGGTGGAGTCTGCCTCCCCTCTCGCTCCCCCAGGTTGAGTGGCTAGGCGGACCTAGTATTTCTCCTTGATTTTTATCTACGCCACAGATAGCATTTCCACAAAGAGGGGAAACTTCTACCACTCAGATACGTTCACTGGTTTAAGTTTTATATAATTCTTTCCTGTGCTTTCTTTTACACAAAGTTAATCAGCTGCCTTGTAGAACTCTAGGACAAAGCTGAAAGTGTTGCCATTTAAAACCACCAACAGCCCAGCTGGTGTGGCTCAGTGGTTGAACATCAACGATTCCCGGTCAGGACACATGCTGGGATTGCTGACTCATCCGAAGTAGGGGCATGCAGGAGGCAGCCAATCGATGATTCTCTCATCAATGATGTTTCTATCTCTCTCTCCCTCTCCCTTCCTCTCTCTGAAACCAATAAAAACATAAAAAAATAACTCCTTTTAAAAAATAAAAATATAAAGCCATCAACAGACACATCTCTGTGAAAAGTAGTTCCAAACTGCCTTCTGAAACCCAATTACCAAAATATTGACTCTCTTGTGGAAAAACAGGCACTGAGCAGCCTGTGAAATACACGTTGGACGGCTAAACACGCTGTGTGGCTGTTTGGATTCTGCAAGTTTCCCAATTCTGAACACCTTTTTTTTTTTTAAGTATGAGCATTTTTTTCATTGATTGATTTCAGAGAGAAACATCGATTTGTTGTTCCACTCATTTATGCATTCACTAGAGGCCCAGTGCACGGAATTCGGGCACTCAGGGAGGGGGTCCTTCAGCCCGGATTGTGTGAGGGCGCAGGCCAGGCTGAGGGACCCCACCAGTGCACAATCGGGGCCGGGGAGGGACACAGGAGGCTGGCCAGCCAGGGAGGGACTGCAGGAGAGCTCCAGGGTGTGTTTGGCCTGTCTTGCTCAGTCCCGATTGGCCAGACCCCAGCAGCAAGCTAACCTACTGGTCGGAGTGTCTTCCCCCTGGTGGTCAGTGCATGTCATAGCAACTGGTCGACCAGTCGATTGTCTGCCTCCTGGGGGTCAGTGCAATTCATAGCGAGCAGTTGAGCGGCCTTAGCATATCATTAGCATATTAGACTTTTATTATATAGGATTGGCTGATTCTTGTACATGCCTGACTGGGCTCGAACCTGGAACCTTGGTGTAGCAGGATGACGCTCTAACCAGCTGGGCTACGGCCAGGGCTGAACGCATTTCCTGATGCGCTGGCGGCAGCAGCCTGGAGTGATGGTGCCGCTGCTCCGGGTGCCTTGGCTGACTGTGGTGTCCTTCATCTGCGTGCAGACGACGAAAACACCATCTGTCCTTCTCAGGACGGCTTTGAGCTATTTTGCATAAAGGAGGGTAGTTTCACTGAAGTTTTACATAATCTATATAATGTTGGCAAAGGTTCTGGAAAAGAATTTTGTTGGACAGTTTTCTCGTAACAAGGATGTGAGGTAAAATGACTTTCTAATTTAGAGGCTGAAGGTGTTTGGTGGTTTGTTTCAGAGAACCTGAGGCTCCAGTCGGAAGGCTGTGGTAGTTGTTTTACTGGTACCTTTTTTTTGCAAAACATGATCAATGACCTACGTTGTTAGACACAGTGTATACTCACGGCTCCCCTACCAGAGAGGGGAAAGCATCTTGTTAATAAAGAGCTGAACTTGCCCGGCCAGTGTGGCTCTGTGGCCAAGGGTCGACCTCTGAATCTGGAGGCTGTGGTTCAATTCCTGTTCAGGACACATGCCCGGGTGTGGGCTCCATCCGCAGAGTGAGGCGTGCAGGATGCAGCTGACCAGTGATTCTCACCACTGATGTTTCCATCTCTCCATCTCCCTTCCTCTCTGAAATCAATTTTTAAAAAACCCTATTTAAATAAATAAGTGGCTGAAGTTTGGCAAGTTAATGAATGTATTTACCCAAGAATCAAAATCCTCATCTACTTGGGATTTTTGAAAAAATTAAGTGTCTGGAAGCTGCTTTGGACAGCGCCTGGGACGCAGTAGGGACGCAAGGTGACAGTGCGGTGACGTGGCCAGGCCTGAGGCTGCAGACACACAGGCTCATCTCCGTCCCATTCCTGCTCGCTCTCCTGTGTCAGTATTACCACCGAGCACCTGCCATGGGCTGTGGGTAACGGCGACGCACGGAGATCCTCCCCTGGACCCTGCAGAGACACGGCCAGGCCAGCGGGCCCGCAGTGTCTGCCCCAGGTGCCCCGGGAGCACAGGGCCCTCGCCAGTCTGAGGTCTCGGGAAAGACTCCCTGCTCTCTCTGAGCGCGTGACGAATGGTTAGGAGTTGGCCAGACAGAAAATGCGGGGAAAGGCTGGGGGAGAACCCCAAAGCATGCCTGGAGGTGAGAGAGAACCTGGAGCCTTTGAGTCACTGAAGATTCTTCAATGAGGCTGAAGAGTAGATGGGGACGGGAGTGTTTGCAGATGCAACTGGGACATCAACAGGGACTGGGTCACATGAGGCCCTGTAAACCATGGGGGAGAGTTTGTCATTTATCCGAAAAGCCATGGCGAGTCACAGAAGGTTGCATGTAAAGCAGCGCGGTTAGGTGTGTGTTTTAGGAGCATCACACATAACGTGGAAGATGAATGGAGGCTGGGAGGCTGACACAATCATGCACAGAAGACGATGGTGACGTGGATTGTGGCCATGGCGATGGGACTGGAGTTAGTCAGTGGCTGAGGGGTTAGTCGGTGGCCTCCACTGGACGTGGTGATTCATGCGGGGGGGAGGGGTGTGGTGACAAAGTCATCAGGAATGATGGCCTGGCTGGCTGACCACGGGGTTTCTGTTCACCAGAAGGAACACAAGGAAGGAGGCATTGGGGGAGAAAGGTAGGAGTGAGTTTGCAAGGCCCACAGAGCACGGAGACACCCAGAGTCCAGAAGGGCCTGGGCTGGCACAGGACACTGGGGAGTCATCGGCACACAGCGGGCCATTAAAGCCGTGGCAGTGAGGAACCAGCGAGATAAAGAGACACTTTCTGGGTCAGAATCTCATGAAACTCGGACACTTACGAGATGAACTGAGGAAGGTCCCCAAAAGGGACGGAAAAGGAATGGCCACATGGGAAACAGATCGGGGGAATCGGGTCACCGACTCCAGGGAGAGGAGCATTCCAGGAAGGTCGTGAAGTCGCAGGGGAAGCATCGCAATCAGACAAATGATGTCAAATGATGTTTAAAAGTCAAGTAAGAGACCCAATTATGGTTTCCGAGAACAAGGAGGCGTAAGTGCATCTAAAGTCCACAAACATGCAGACACACGGACATGCTCACACACGTGCACAGACTTTAAGCCTCACATAGCAGGTTAGTGTTCCTCTGAGACCCACCCAGGTCTGCTTGCTGTCTTCTTTCTTTCCGCCCACCCTTTGCCGCTCACCCGCTGCCCCCACCATGCCAGGTGCAAAGAGGAGAGAGGACAGGGAGGGGCGACTTCAGGTTCTGTGACGTTGGCTAAATCCACTTCAGAGGGACCCTGCTCCGAAACCTCCTAGTGGGATGTAAAATTATCATTTAAATGTAAGTTATAGAGGAAATGCTAACTTGACCAAATGAAGTCATAAAGTTTAATTCTCATTCCCTAACAACTCAATTGACCTTGGAAAATTTAAGATCATGGACTATGCATTTTAATATTTCAGAACTTTTACTACTAGCTTTGCTTTAGACAAACCATCTAGACCAGTGATGGCCAACCTTTTGGGCTCGGCGTGTCAGCATTTTGAAAAACCCTAACTTAACTCTGGTGCCGTGTCACATATAGAAATTTTTTGATATTTGCAACCACAGTAAAACAAAGACGTATATTTTGGATATTTATTTTATATATTTAAATGCCATTTAACAAAGAAAAATCGACCAAAAAAAATGAGTTCGCGTGTCACCTCTGACACACGTGTCATAGGTTCGCCATCACTAATCTAGACAGAGAACAAAATAAAAATATGCATAGCTTAATTTCCTTGTATATTTAAGTGATCAAAAGTTACTTAAGGAAAAATGCAGTTGGAAAGGTTTATTGCAAAGAAAATGACAGACCTATTTCAAAGTTCAAGTATAACTCAGAAATGCAAATGTATAAAAGGTCTGATTGGTTAAGGGTTTCAATGTATAAAAATTTTACACTTCACTTTTTTTTTATTCTTTAAAACATATGGTTTAGTTAAAAGAAATAGAACTTACTTGGACAGAACAACGTGAGATTGTGTGACTCATATTCTAGCTAAATTTCTTCTAACTGATGAGTAATCTTATTTTATCTTGGATCAACCCCACAATTTGTCACAGTTATGGGCTTGAAATAGGGGTTGCGAGTTGTATGATTCAAATGCTCTGTGAGTACAATGTAATCAACCTATTACTTTAATAAAAATCTGAAACTGTGCAGACTATTTCTAATGATCTCCATCACCAGTAACGTGAGCCAGGTTCCCATCCGGAAGAGGGCTGGGAGCTCCCCAAATTCTAAAAAAGCAAAGAATGAGAAGATGAGCTTGCCAGCAAAATCCTCCACCAGCTCCCCCACAGGTGGTCTGTGAGCACTTAGAGATGTAAGAGGTGACCAGCAGGAGCCAGCATGGGCGCGGTACAAACACATTTTGGCAGGTAATCCAATGTCCTATCAAAATAGGTTATTAACTGCCGAAACTGGTTTGGCTCAGTGGATAGAGCGTCGGCCTGCGGACTGAAAGGTCCCAGGTTCGATTCCGGTCAAGGGCATGTATCTGGGTTGCGGGCACATCCCCAGTAGGAGATGTGCAGGAGGCAGCTCGATCGATGTTTCTCTCTCATCGATGTTTCTAACTCTCTATCTCTCTCCCTTCCTGTCTGTAAAAAATCAATAAAATATATGTAAAAAAAAAAAAATAGGTTATTAACAGGTCATTAGACTAATGGGCTTACAGGGCTGATGGAAGACAGGGACCCTAAAAAGGTGGAAAATAATTGAACTATTTAGCCGTAATAGTATGCAGGTATTCGATTTACAATGACATAATTTACAACACTTTGCATAGTCAATCATTCACCAAATATTGACGGAGCTCTTTGTGTCTCGCACTACGCTGAGGGCTTATGGCCTCCTCTTTCAATGTCGTGCTACCTGAGGCAGAAACTGTTATCATCAAGAAGCACCAGGCAGCATCCGGTCAGGTTCTGACACTGTCGCTTACACGGCTGTGTGATGTTGAGGCAGCCACGGGCTCTCTGCCTCGTGTTGCTCAGCTGTAAAATGGGGATGATGAAGACAGAACCTACCTTGTACAGGGGTTGTGAAGATTAACTGCGCTAACGCATATAAGCATCCCAGAGAAGGGCTGGGATGAGTGTCAGCTCTCACAGCTCATTTAGAGAGATGAGTGATAGGCCCAACACCTCAGGCTCCAGGCCAGGATCCCCCTCACCGTGGCTGTCTGATTTCAAAGCCCCTGCATGATCCCCTACGAAATCACATTTTAAAAAATACGTGGCATTCTATAGATCTCTGTCCTCCACCGTCTCTTTAATGATGCACGTTATGCCTAATGTGCCTGGGAGGCTGTGTCTGGCTCCTGTGCTGAAAGTTCCCTACAGGCCAGGAAAGCGACTTAGGACATGGAGTTTGCACATCTGAGGACTACACAGCTCTCGCATGTATAAAAGCATGCTGTTGTGTCTCTGGAGAGTGACATGTGTTGACTATCGTGCCCTAACTGGTTTGGCTCAGTGGATAGAGCGTCAGTCTGCGGACTGAAGGGTCCCAGGTTCAGTTCCAGTCAAGGGCATGTTGCAGGCACATTCCCAGTAGGGGGTGTGCAGGAGGTGGCTGAATCGATGTTTCTCTCTCATTGATGTTTCTAACTCTCTATCCCTCTCCCTCTCCCTTCCTCTGTTAATAAAATAAAATAAGATAAAATAAAATAAAAGAATATCGTAATAGAACCCTAGTCAGTTTGGCTCAATGGATAGATCGTTGGCCTGTTGGCTTGCAGACTGAAGGGTCCCTGGTTCAATTCTGGTCAAGGGCACAGGCCTGGGTTGTGGACTCGACACAGCAGGGGGCGTGCAGGAGGCAGCCGGTCAATGATTCTCTCTCATCATTGATGTTACTCTCTCTCTCTCTCTCTCTCCCCCGTGTCCTTTCCTCTCTGAAATCAATAAAAACATATTTTAAAAAAGAGTATTGTAATAGAGGAGACTCAGTAAGAACAGTACTGTTTATTATTGCTAAATATGGGCTGAGGCCTGTTCATTTTTTATTTCTTTTCCGAGAGGTTTACAACTTGCCCGAGGCCACCCAGCTAGCACACTGCAGAGCTGGAATCTGAGCCAAGCCCGGCCTCTTCATCCATTAAATTTCCACTCATGAGACCACGTGCAGGTGTGACAAGCGTTCGCCAAAGAACCTCAAGAAGTCACCTATTGCCTCCAGTCACCTTGCTCACAGCCTCGGTGTGCCCCGACCTGCAGGGCACGCATCGTGGGTACACCGCACCAAATCCTGCAAAGGAATGAGAGGATAGGAGACGCGAAGAAGTGGAGGCAAGACAAAGTTCTGATCAAGCCTCAATTTTATTCTTACAGCGGGTAGTATTTATGTTGGTGGGCAAAGGGGGGTCCATGGGATAAGCCTCTCATTAAGGATGTAACAAAGGCTCTGGAATGTCACAGCTATGCGCTTATCAGCTGAGATGTAGCAGCTTATCAGCGGAGATGTAGCAGGTTTGTGCTAAGGGTGAGGGTATGTTATCCTTTAACTCCAGGCCAAACCGGGAGTTGGCTTGGAGGGGCCATAAACCTATTATGCTGTAAACTGGAGATGTATATGTGATTTATAATGGCTCCCAACAATTCCTCCCTTACCATTTAGTTAAGGGTGGGCATTAACCGACTGGGGGAGTAGTGACCTGGTTCCTCCCATGAGATCAGCAGATCTCACCTCTGGTGGCTCTTGGTATCTTTTGGGGAGGAGAGGCAGAGCCAACAATTATATATGTATGGATACCAACCTCTATGCAAACCAGGTGTGCTCACAGAGAAATCCAGAGGCGGTCGAGAAAATTTTGATTTTCTGTTTTGACCTTCCCTTGCAGTGCTTTGCCCTGCACCCAGACGGTACCCATACCATACCTCTATATAGAGTGTAGGTAAGCATTCCTCTGGCTTTATGCTGTCCCCGTGGGGAGGGAGCTCTGGCAATCACAATCACATTCTCGGTCTATAGTAGTTAAACGGTGGTAGTGAACCTGAATGGGTTTGGCCAGGATGCTATCAATTTGCTGTTTGACAAAACTTGTCAGTTTCTTAAAAGCCCATGGACCAAAGGTTACTATTAACAGTAAGCTGACAAGGGGGCCAAGTGCAGGAAGCAGGTAGGGGAGTAGGCCATTGAGTCCGCTCCAAAGGGGGTTTTCGAACAGCTCTCTTCGCCTTTTAACCAGATCTTCCTGGAGTTTTCTTATCTTGTCTCGGACGATTCCAGATTTGTTGGCATAAAAACAGCAGCGTTCCTGTAGGGCTAAACATATTCCTCCCTGCTCTGCTGTAAGTAAATCTAATCCTCTTCTATTTTGTAAAACTACTTCTGCTAGGGAGTCAATTTGGTCTTGGAGATCATTGATAGTACCTGAAAGAGCCTGAACATCATTAATTAATTGATTAAATAATCTATTATAAGTATGTAATGCGGTTCCTAATCCAGCTGTGCCAGAGGCCACAGCTCCAGAGACCCCCAGTCTTATAAGTAGGGGAATAAATTAGACAGCCCGCTTACTGCGTCCAGCAATGTAATCAAGGCTGGGTAGGGGGACAGGTTCTCCCCCTGGAATGATGTCAATGTCAGGGAGAATACTAGCCTGAACACATAATCCTGTCCAGTTTAAAGGTAGAGCTGTATAGGCCATATTACCTCCACATACAAACACTCGTCCAGGAGCGGGGCAAAGGGAGGAACTGTGATTGTGAACGGGAGAGCAATTAACAAAGCTAACGAAGCCTACATCTAGATCATAACTATTATTCTGGGGGAGTTTTTGTAGGCATGAGGAAAAGTTGAATGCAACAGGTTGAGTTCTAAAGGGCAAACTGAGGGTACAATTATTACTAGAAGTGATGTTACTGATGTCATCTGGAATGACAAGGGGCATAGGTGTACCTAGGGTCACGCATAGCCAACAGTCTTCTGCAAGGGATGGATTGGAGGCATTTAAAGCACGGAGTGTGGCTTTTAAGATATCAGAGGTTTGGGTGTCTAGATCTACTCCTCGTGATCTAGGTAAGGCTAAAGGGTGATAGTGGAGGGGAGGATACATGTTTCTAATGAATTCTTCAATTTGGTTCTGAACTAGGGCTTCCCTGATTCTGTCAGAATTTATAGTATGATAGACAGCTTTCTCATTTGATGACCCATCAGTAAAAACAGTTAAAGCTCCAGGAATTGGTTCCTGCGTAGTATTTTTTGGTATAATGATGGAGGTCTTATATAAAAATTGTAAAAGTTTATCTTTTAATAGGTGACAACTAAGTTCCCCTGAATATCCATTTAACCCAATTTGCCAATTTTAAGTCAGTTTGAAATAGCATTTATTCTTTTAACTTTACTTGTCCTAAGTTATGGACAGTAAATGACCTTAATTAAATCTCTGGTATTAGTTTTTGGGTAAATTTACATAAACTTTGTTTAAGGAGACAAAACACAAATTATTTAATTTAGCTTTTGAGGCCCAATATATTGATTTTTAATTTTAGTTAGGCATCTGAAGGAAACCTGTTTATTTCCTTCCAGACAGCTTTTCTTTCTCACACAAGCAACAAATGTAACAAGTAAATTTAGTATTTAGTAAACTTTTGATTCACAAGGGACAACTGCTGCCCCACCTCCAGCCTAATTTAAAATGCAGCGGCGAGGAGCTTTTGTTATTTCAAATTACATCTTAAAATTCCACTGCTGTATTTTAAGAAATATTAAACAAAATTACTTGTTTTGCCCTTTCTCAGAGGCAAAAACTTAAAATATATTTATTAATTTATATTTGATAAAGCTTTCTATGTGATTTCAAGTATATTAAATTGGCTTTATTAAAAAACCTTTAAGAAGAGAGAATAAACTTTTGAAAACATTTCAGGGCCCATGAAATGTCCCAAAGTCATTCCTTGATTATAGTTTTGAAATCCAACTTGAAAGACCACCAAAATTTCACAGCAGATTTGGAAAACCACACTTGAGGCTGGCAAGGCAGGCCTGGCCCAGCCTTTGATTTTAAAACGACCATAATTTTTCCTCTGAGGAAGGCCAACAAACAAGGTTGTAGCTACATTGCTTCCTGCCCCTAGCTTGTCGGTGGGAAGTTTCAATATTGGCCTGGGGGAGTAAGGGGGGGGCTGTTTTCCCTGGAAGAACAGGTTTGGGCTAGCCTGAATTAATCAGATGTAAATTGACCACATTCTTTAAGAATTTGCTACAGGTGGGAAGCAACTAGCCCCTTTTCTCATTAGAAATGTTTTGGCCAGCCTTTTCAATTAACAAAGGGCCGGTTTTTTTACCGGGCTACTTAGATTTTTATAATTAATATAGATCAATAATTCTTGAGATTCAAATCTAGATTATTATTTTAAGGCAGTTATTTTGGTAACTTTTCTATAACAAACAATTTTACTAAATTTCTTTGAGGCTTTTAAGATTAACTTTGGAACAGGCTTTATTAACATTTCAAAAATCACTCTTTATTAGGGAAATATACCAATCTTATTGCTAGAACCAGCCTGCATTTCTTCCCTGGCTCAAATATGCCATTTTTCTTAGGAAATAATCAGTCTTGGGTTTTATTCTGTACATTTGTAAAGAGATTTTTAGCTCAAAACTCTATCTAAATGTCCAAAAACAGGACAGTTGCGCGCATTAGTTTTAAGCCAGCTTTTCTCTTTACACGTGAACAGAAATCCCAGACGCATTTTCTAAATTTCGTAAAACTTTTTTAATTATGAGAAGGAAATTTTAAATTTGAATACTGGGGAGGAGGCGTCCATATAGGATCGCCATGTGTTCCTTTTTCCTTTCCCCTACTCATCCTGCTTTGGGGGAAGTTTTAGCAAATGACTTAGATGGCGTATTTGTTCCCAAAGTCATGCTTAATAGAAGAAGACATTTTAAATTTTTTCCTATTTTGCTTTCTAAAGTCATGGCTAACACCCAAGGTTATCTTAGCCAAAGTTTGGTTGTCATAAGATGTTCTAAAGTAAAGAAGCCTTTTAAATCTTTCTTTTTAACCCTAAATCCTCACACCTTGAGGGACTCCCTGAGTCCTGTAAGAAGCCTTTTGAATCTTTTTAACCCTAAATCCTCACACCTTGAGGGACTCCCTGAGTCCTGTAAGAAGCCTTTTAAATCTTTCTTTTTAACCCTAAATCTTCGCGCCTTGAGGGACTCCCTGAGTCCTTAAAGAAACAGGTCATGAGAACTCAAAGCCTGACCCATGTCTTAGCCTCTTCCACGTAAGCCTCCGGGACGTATAAACCCCGTACCAGGTCAGCCCAGGAGTCGACAAGGAGACGAACCAGCGAGGAAGATGCCAACCGCCACCTCAAAAGAGAGGCCCCTGTTCACGTGTCATAGGTCTGGATGTTGAAATTCTCTGCTGAGACTACTTCAGTCCTGTTTATGCCACAGGTGTGTTTTCCTACGTAAGCAACCGGTTGGTATAATCCGCCAACTCGGACCCCTAGATCAGAGCTCCCCAGATCGAAACTTGTTTTCAAGTGCCCTCCTCGGAGCTGCTTCCGCAGCCCACTCCTCCTACGTAAACAGCCGGTTGGTATAATCCGCCAACTCGGACCCTTGTGAGGCAGGTAACCTGCTAGGACCCTCAGGCATTCACCAGTCGGGAGTCAGGCACCCCATGAGTGCTCACAAGGTGGACGGCTTACGTTTTTAAGTAGGCAAGGAGTTTTCCCGGAGTAACAGTGACACAAGTTCTTACTGGATTACTTCTAATTTTGGGTGGACGGTTTAAGCTTTAAAGTAGGCAAAAACACTTACTTCAGAGTCTCAGCTGGAGTCCCCACTTTCTCAGAAAGACCACTAAGACAAGGTGAACGCAGGGTTTTTGGAAGGAGTCAACCACGTGGAACGAAACCAAGGGACAAGCCTGAGTGATTCGGAGTTCTCTCCGCCGAAATCGGGTACCTTTCACTCTTCCCCGAAACGACAAGAGAGTGCTCAAAGTGGACTAGAGGCAGGAGACAAGGGGGGAGACAATGAGGGAAGAGAATGCCTATCCAAAATGAATGCGTTCACTTACCAAAGCAACAGGTCTGACTCGCAGAGCGGGTAAGCAGAGCGGCGACCAGGGAAAAAGCAGGCTGACTCACAGGGCGATCCCAGTGGCGCCAAGGGGACGTCCGGCCGGACAAAAGGTGAACGTTCCTGAGGAGGATTGGAGAGCGGAGACCGCGTTGGGCGCCAGTTTATGCCCCGACCTGCAGGGCACGCATCGTGGGTACACCGCACCAAATCCTGCAAAGGAATGAGAGGATAGGAGACGCGAAGAAGTGGAGGCAAGACAAAGTTCTGATCAAGCCTCAATTTTATTCTTACAGCGGGTAGTATTTATGTTGGTGGGCAAAGGGGGGTCCATGGGATAAGCCTCTCATTAAGGATGTAACAAAGGCTCTGGAATGTCACAGCTATGCGCTTATCAGCTGAGATGTAGCAGCTTATCAGCGGAGATGTAGCAGGTTTGTGCTAAGGGTGAGGGTATGTTATCCTTTAACTCCAGGCCAAACCGGGAGTTGGCTTGGAGGGGCCATAAACCTATTATGCTGTAAACTGGAGATGTATATGTGATTTATAATGGCTCCCAACATCGGTGATCGCTCTGAACCCTCAAGTCCACTTACTCAACCCTTCAGCCCCCTTCCCAGGTGTGCTCATCCGACTGGCTCCTCCCGGATTGTGCCGTCCGCACAGGGACCTCCTGCCCCTCTCACCGCCTGGCTTGGCTCTCCTCTGTATCGCTCATCACAGCCAGGCGTCAGTCGTTGCTTCTCTGTAGATCACTGTCCTCCACCGTCTCTACAACATAAGCTTCAAGGACTCCGGCCCTTTTGTTGACTGCACTGTCCCGGCACATAGTGGGTTCACAGGAAATACTTACAGAAGTGACTGGACTCTTACAGATTTTTACTCGTTACACAATGTGATCTTTATCAGTAACATCAGAAACAATAAAGAAAAACGGCACCATCAGCCATAATCTATAATCTCTATTCATGTCAATCTTCCTTTTGGTCCGCTTTTAATCAACACCGGGTATTTCTGTTTACAGATAAGTACTCATAACTGAGATTCCGATAGGCATTCTTCCCGTAGATAACGCTATCAGATCAGATTTAAAAAGCCCATTGCTGAATGGAATTTTGTTTAACGACTTTCAACAAACTACTTGCAGGCTCAGTTTGTGGTGTTTTGTTTTATTTTTTTAAAAGGAAAAGCGAAGTTGCTCCAGGCTTTTCCATTCGAGCGTTAGAAGTCATTTCTCCTGCATTTTACACTCCCAGGGGTAGAAATTACAGTTCCAGCCCGGCAGCACTCAACTACGGCAAGATCCCTGAGATACAAATACTTTTTCTCTTTCGGGCAACCTCCTAGAGGCCATTTAAGTTTCCTGGTCACTAAAGAAAGCACACTTCAGTGTTACCCATCTGGCATTTTAATGTGCTGCCAATTCCTTCCCAAGAGATTTTAGCAGCGTTCTGATGGATTCGGAGGTGCAGGAATGCGAACGGAGATTTTCTTTGCACTGACAACAAGCTGGGAATAGGCCAGTGAAGTGAGAACTCCAGAAATAATGCAGCCCCCAAAGAGCTGAGCTGGTGCTGGAGACTGCGCTCGCTGCCCACTGCTTCTCAGCAGCGAAAACAACACACACGCACCATCTGTGTCTGAGCCAGGAGCCAGGCGCAGCTGCCGGGTCTGCTGATGGGCCTCTTGGCAGGCCGCAGGGGAAGGTGTCCGCTGCCGCTGGGTCTCACCTGGAAGTTCAACTTGGAAGGCTGTCTCCGAACTCCCCTGTGTGACATTGGCTGCACTCAATTCCGTGTGGGCTGTGGATCGTGGGCCTCAGTACCTACATGGCTGATGGCTGGGGGTCACCCTTAGTTCCTTGCCAGGTGGGCCCCCCAACATAGCAACTTGCTTCATCAAAGCCACAAGGGAATCTTCTAGCAAGACGGAAGTTACATCCTCCTGGACTCTAATGCCAGGGGTGCCATCCTCTCAATGTTGAGGTATCTGCTGGGTACAGGCATATCACTCAAAGGGCGAGGATCACAGAGGCCCTGAACACCAGGAGGTGGGAACCAGGGGGCCCAGCTCAGTGGCTGCCCACCTCTGACTTCCGTTCTCAGGATAACACCGCGTTGCTTGTTAAAGAGGCAGGCCCACCGGACAGCAGCTCTGGCCTCAGCTGCCCACTGTGACCTCAGAGAGTCCGCACCATTGGCACCTGCCCACTTCTGCTGCAGCGGCTGCTTCTCAAACCTCAGCCTCCTTCCTGGGCACCTTTCGGGCAGGAAAACAACGAGGAAAGTAACTTGAATAGAGAGCTGATCAGTGATGGAGATGCAGCAGCCTGGGCCCCGGGGCTGAAGGAGAATGGCCGTGGTTGTTCTGCTGACACGTTCTGTGAGAGTCTGTCTCTCAATCAAGAGCCAGCAGCACCTGTGCACGTGCAACGTCTATTGCTTTTAGTAAGAGCTCCATGCCGATCTCGCTCCTGCCTGCGCGCAAGCTCTGGGGTCCCAGGTGGGCCTCCTGGTCTCTGCTTTAATGAGCCCCACTTCTTGACTGTACGTCGAATTGCGTGTCAGGTTTCAGGACGAGACATGGAGATCGGGCCCTGTAATAACACGACCTCCCTCTCTAAATAGATGTCAATCACAAAGCATTCCAGAGAGGAGGCCACCACCCTCGCCGAGAAAGGAATGAGCTGGTTCAGTGTGAGGGTGAAGCTCATCCACTCGGCACAGAAGTGACTTCCCCTTTAGGAGAAGCAGCATAGTGTAGTGGTTATAAATACAGTCTCTTTTAAAAAAATGTTTTTTTTTTAAGTTTCAGTATAGCTGGTATACAATAGTTATATTAGTTTCAGGTGTATAATATAGTGATTTAACCCCTTACAATGTGGTCACCTCACTAATCTAGTAGTCATCTGTCCCCGTGTAAACTTACCACAATATGATTGACCATATTCCCCTCCCCTGAATTCAGTCCTCTGAGCCCAGCTGCCTGGGTACGAGTCCCGCTCCTGTGACTCCCGGCTGCAGGACCCTCAGCACACCGCTCAGTCCCTCTGTGCCTTGGGCTTTCCCATCCGTAAAATGACTCTGCCTACCTCACAGGGTAAGTATTGGGATGGATTGTTTACAAGTGCTTACGTTAAGACCTGACCACGGTAAGGGTTACATGCATGTTTGTTAAATAAGAGGATCAGTCTTAGGCGTTCACTTCATGCGATGTCCAGTTTCTGGCCCAGCGTGCAGTCAGCTTGGAGATGGTCATTCCTGTGCACACAACGACGGGGGCAAAACTGAACAAACTGCAGATCAACAGCTTTTCTTAGACCCGTCACAGAAGTGAGGTCGCAGGACGGACCACTGGCCAAGATCTGGAGAGGAGGCAGGCGGCGGGTCAGAAAACGCAACTCACCAGAGCAGGTCACGCACAGAAAGTCCTCCATGAGCCAGGGCCAGGAAACCCAAGCCCAATGGACTAGTCGCTGGAGGTTCAGTGTAGACAAGACAGTTACAACTCCAGTTGCGGGGGGCAGGGGGGAGGGGCGGGGGGGAGACTCACAGGGCGGCTCCCACACTTTGTGAGCTTCATCTCCAAAAGCCCTATCAGGCTCTCACAGTGAAGATTGGGGGGGGGGGGGCAGGGGGGGATCTCCTCATGCTCTGGCAAAGGGAAGGGAAAGCATCATTTTGACACAGGGCCAGAGCACTCCCTTCTTAACGAGATCTGCCCTAAGAATCTATTTCACCAAAGCGCAGCAGACTGGGGTTTACCAGAGTCTAACAGACCTGGGGGAGGAGGAAGACCCAACTTCATCTGTACCACCCCTACTCCCCCGACTTCCTGTCTCAGCCTAAGAAGGGTGGCTGGGGAGATTAAGAACAGCTTGTAAAGGTCACAGACCAAGAACCCAGGCTCACTAAGGACTGAAAGCAAATCACAGGACTACAGAATACGTCCCTGTCCCCACACCTACCAGCACATCACTAAGAGCCATGTGACCCAGTCCCTTTTGCTCTGTACACTAGAGCCCAATGCACAAAATTCGTGCAAGGGTAGGCCTTCCTTCTCCCTGACTGCCGGCTTCACAGCCCCGGCCCCGCCCCCCACCTGCACCACCTTGGCCTGGTGCTGCCCGCGTCCACCACCACATACCTCTGGTTCCCCAGAGCGCCCCCTTCCTCCCTGATCAATCGCCCCGCAGAGGGTGGCCTGAGCCTCCCTCTTTGGGGTGATCCTGAAGCTCCCCAATTGGTTGCCCCGCCAGCCAGCCGGTGGCCTGGGCCTCCCTCTGCTGAGTGATCGTGGGGTGATGGCAGCCCCCCTCCCTGCCCCCACCCCAACCAATCACATCGCACCCGCCTTGGCTGGCCTGACGCCAGTGCGTGTCATAGCGTGCTCATCCGGATGGTCATTCTGCTGTTCGGTCGTTGGGTCCATTTGCATATCATTCTTTTATTATTATAGACGATGCCTGGTTTTCAACAAAAAATTGTGAGGCATACGAAAAGACAAAAAATACAGTTCAAAATGACAGAGCAAACGTCAGAACCAGTCTCAGATATGGCAAGAATGTTGGAATGAGCAAACCAGAAATTTTTTAGTACAAACATAACCCTGGCAATAATAGGAACAAATGAGACATAAACATGTTGTTGTTGATGATCTGAAATTCAATGCAGCTTAGCACCCTGAGCTTTACCTGGCAGTCTCCTGTTGCTGCTGTAACAATGGCCACAAACTTAATGGCTCCAGGCACACAGCTCTATTGCCCTGCAGTTCTCGAGGTCACCATCTGAAATGCGTCAGCAGCGCTGGTTCCTTTCCGAGGTTCTGGGAGAGCATCCGTTCCCTGCCTTTCCAGCCTCCGGAGGCTGCCTGCACTCCTGGTTCGAGAACCCTTCCTGTCTCCAAAGCCAGCAACATCGCGTCCTCTCTCCTCCCTGACCTCTGCTTCTGTGGTCACATCTCACATTTTCCCTATCCCCGTGACTCTAACTGCACTGCCTCCCTCTCTTGTAATGACACTGGTCCACTTTGGTCATCTTCCCATCTCAAAATCTTCAACCACATCTGCAAAGGAATCTTTGCCCCACAAGGTGTTTGTTTTGTTTTAAATCAGTCCCTGGGGTTAGGATGAGGACATCTCTCAGGAGGAGGCATTATTCTGCCTGCAACACATCCCATAATAGTTACTTGCATGACGATGAGTTCAGCCCACAGTAACACACTCTACTTTTATTATTTATAATTCTATTTAAGGTAGGATTTTATTTGTAGAAACTAATGGGCACAGAACTTTTCTGGCACGTACTGTTTAGATCAGCCGTGGGCAAACTACGGCCCTCGGGCCGGATCCGGCCCGTTTGAAATGAATAAAATTAAAAAAAAAAAAAAAGACCGTACCCTTTTATGTAATGATGTTTACTTTGAATTTATATTAGTTCACACAAACACTCCATCCATGCTTTTGTTCCGGCCCTCTGGTCCAGTTTAAGAACCCATTGTGGCCCTCGAGTCAAAAAGTTTGCCCACCCCTGGGTTAGATACTAAATCACATAATTTCCTGCAGATTTTTATCAACGCGCCTGAATCTTCCTTTTACCCATGAGAATAGATCCAACGACTTCAGTCATGTGCCTGAGACAGAGCCATTTGCCTAATTTTCTTTGTGTCCAGGATTACCATCCTACAACGGTCTGAGTGCAGAGGAAACCAAACTGTCCCCTGCTTCCCCTCCCCCTCATTCGCTGAATTTATGATAATCTGAATACTGATCATTTTTGTTCCTCTAAACCAGTGATCTTCAACCTATGAGCCTCAGCACACCGGTGTGTTGCAAGAATTTTCAAAACATGCAATACCTGGTTAGTCAGGGGCACCAACCTCTTTTCCCTTAGATTGTCAGATTTAAAAAAAAAATGACACCAGCCAACATAACAATAGCCGCCTGGTGTGAATGAATCAAAATTATACCTTATTTTGGTCAGATTGGCAAAAAAAAATCTATTTTTTGGTGTGCTGCAGAACTTTAGTAACTAGTCTATGTGTGCCATGAGATGAAAAGGTTGAAAGTCACTGCTCTACACAAATAAGAAAAGCTTACTCATAGGAGATCACATTCCTGAGCATAGCAAGTAAGAATGAAGGGGGAAGCTCTCAGTAGAAGCTAGACAAGAACTAGATAATCTAGGACTTTAAAAATCTATTATGTGGCCCAAGCCAGTTTAGCAGAATGGATAGAGCACTGGCCTGAGGACCAAAGGGTTCAATTGCGGCCAAGGACGTCTACCTTGGTTGCAGGCTTCTCCCCAGCCCAGGCCCTGGTCAGGGTGCATGCAGGAAGCAACCAATCGATGTGTTTCTCTCACATCGATATTTCTGTCTTCCCCTCTTCCACTCTCTCTAAAAATCAATGGGAAAATATCCGTGGGTGAGGATTAAAACACAAACAAACAAAAAAAACCCCACCCAAAACAATATGTCTATTATATGAAGAGAAAATATGGAAGGGAAATATATACTACAGCTAATTATCAGTGTTCAACTGTTGTTGTCTTGGTCCCTGGGGGCTGCTAAAACCACATAACCACAGACCGGGTGGCTTATACGCAACGGAAATGTATTGCTCACAGTTCTGGATGCTGCAGGTCCGAGACCAGGAGGGCTCGCCTTGGCGCCACAGCCTTCTGATGGTGCCCTCACCTGGAGGAAGGGGCTGGGGAGCTCTGTGGGACGCCTTCACATCACTGATCTCACTCACGAGGGCTCCACCCCCCTCCCTAAGGCCCCACCTTCTCCCTCCATCACCTTTGGGGGTTAGGACTTCAGCATATGAATCAGGGGGAACACAGATATCCAGACCATAGTAACTGCCAATGTATAAAACCTTTCACATCTTAATTATGTGGTTTCCAGTCTGAGTCTTAAGAAATGATTAAACAAATGTCGTTGTAAAAATGCAGTTGAAGTAAAAAATTCTTTTTAAAAGAAATAGTTAAATATGTCAGAACAAGAAAGAGATCTTTTTTTTTTACTTATTCTGATGATAAAAGGTATTCATATACCTTATAGAAGATTGGGGAAATTCATAAAGGAAAAATTCAAAAAGAAAACAATTTCCCGGAATCCCACCACCCAGAGATAAACATGTTAACATTTTGCATTCTCTCTTCCCAGCATCATTTCTGGAAAACTAAATTCTATGTAGACAAGCTGTATAGCGGACATACTAAATGGCAAATAAAAGGCAAGCTCCCATTTGCTCATTGATTCATCCACCCATCAAGATCTTTCACCGGGTGTGCCATCCCAGGCCATTCAGTCTTCCATGCACAAGGTGCACAACCGGTCTCAGTGGATGCTCTGAAGGTTAGGGAGCTGCGGATCACTATACTGTACGAGGAGTGTGCTGAGTCAGGCTTCCTTTGGACACACGTAACAAAGGACCAGCTCAAATGTGTTGGTTCACCAACTGGGAAGTCCAAGAACCTTTGCAAACTCTACCTACATTAGGGCTCTCCTTTCTCTCTCGTTTCTCCGTCCTGCTGGCCTCTGTCTGACTTTATCATCAAACAGGGTTTCTCCATGTGGTGGCAAGATGGCCCCTGGCAGTTCCAGGCTTGTGTGGTCTGGGTTTATAGCCCTAGGAAAGGCCTATGCTCTCCCGGAGTTCACATGTCAAGACCGGAGCACTGTGTCTGGCCCTGCCTGGGCGAACAGTTAAAGAGGAGAGAGGGATGGGTGCCATGACTGGCAAGGCCTGGTCATTCCCATATCCACCGTTAATAGTGACATGAGAATCACAAAGCATCAGAGAGGGGCATTTCTCCAAGAAACGGAAGGTGCTGGTCGAGACAGAGCAACAGGTGTCCAATAGAGAGAGATGTGTACTCAAATATTCTGTGGAAAACCAGGTTATATTTAGACAGATCATCCGGGTTAATATGCGGACTCAAACTGACTCTGTTAAAGAGCAGACTGTACAACATTACCTGAACCTCCTCTCAAACTTCAAAAACTTCTTCCCCCTGAAAGCATGAAACCAAGGTCCCTTTAGTGTTTGTTTGTTTTTTTAAAAATATATTTTATTGATTTTTTACAGAGAAGAAGGGAGAGAGATAGAGAGTCAGAAACATCGATGAGAGAGAAACATCGATTAGCTGCCTCCTGCACTCTCCCTACTGGGGATGTGCCTGCAACCCAGGTACATGCCCTTGACCGAAATCAAACCTGGGACCCTTGAGTCCACAGGCCGATGCTCCATCCACTGAGCCAAACCGGTTAGGGCGCCCCTTTAGTGTTTTAAGTTTCTTACTGAAAACAAGGCTGTGAAGTAAATCTATTTTCTGATGGTATGTAGATGTGAGTAGGGATGGGCTATACACCTTTGGATTAACTTTAGCAAGAGGCAAGTGCTGCAGTGTTAAAATTATAATAGTGAAAGTAGGAAAGAACCGTGGAAATTCTACAAAAGTGGAAGGAAAGCCAGGGCAAGGTAATCACGCGCAATCTCAGGTCAGCAAGCTGCCGTGGCGAACTCGGGCAGTCTCATGGGAAGGCTTGTCAAGCCAAAAACGGAGGGGAACATTTCAATGGCTACTGTGTCCATTCTGACCACTTAACACAAAGTAGTTATTTCCAACCTAAAGATGCAGAAGCTAAAGCTCAGGATTATTTAATTCACCCACAGTCCAGCTGCCTCCCAGGAAAGGACAGACTGTTTCAATAAAGGCCTATTTCATTTTTTAAAATATGTGTATTTAAAAAATATATTTGTATTGATTTCAGAGAGGGAGGGAGAGGGAGATTGAAACATCAATGATTAGAGAATCATTGATCTGCTGCCTCCTGCACGCCCCCTACTGGGGATCGGAACCGAAACCTGGGCATGTGCCTTTGACAGGAATGCAACCCAGGACCCTTTAGTCAGCAGGGTGACCTCTACCCCTGGCTAGGGGGGCCTATTTCATTTCTGAAGGGAAAGAGAAATTACCTAAGGGTGCACTGAAAGAACCCAGGGGTGTAAATGATGAATTTAGCCAGTTCCGTGGTGAAAATGCAACATAAATAGGAATGCATGTTGTTAAAGAACTGAAATGCCCTGTATCCCGTAATCCCCTTGCTTATTTTGAACGTCAATCGAGCACGCGGACATAATTTCCGTGCACTTTCCTCCTCCTTGACAATGCCTCTCTCCAGACCACGTGGACCTCATCCTGTCTGTCTTGGCTCAGGTTGCCTTTCCTCCAGATGATGTCATGCTCGCTCCTCAGTAAGGATTTACTGATTCAAATGCCACCTCTACAAAGTGAGCTTTTCCTGCAAAAACGGCTATTAAAATAGCATCCCCTTCTCAGCACTTAGCATGGGAACTTGGTTTATTCGTTTGTTTCTACTACTTATCTCCTCCAAAGAGAACATAAATACACTAGTGGCCTGGTGCACGAAATTCATGCCTGGGGGAGGGGTATGTCCCTCAGCCAGGCCTGCACTCTCTCCAATCTGGGACCCCCGGGGGGTGTCCGACTAATCCGGGCCTAACCCGGCAGTCGGACATCCCTCTCGCAATGCGGGACCGCTGGCTCCTAACCTATCACCTGCCTGCCTGCCTGCTCACCCACAACTGCCCCCACCCCCGCCAGCCTTCTCGCCCCCAACTGCTTCCCCTTGCAGGCCTGATCGCTCCCAACTGCCCTCCCTCGCTGGCCTGCTTGCCCCAACTGCCCTCCATGCCAGCCTGCTCACCCTCAACTGCCCCCCACACCAGCCTTCTCGCCCCCAACTGCTTCCCCTTGCTGGCCTGCTCGCTCCCAACTGCCCCCCTCCCCCCGCTGGCCTGCTTGCCCCTAACTGCCCACCCCACTGGCCTGATCACCCCCAACTGCCCTCCCTTCCTTGCCTGATCGCCCCTAACCGCCTCTGCCTTGGCTTGGCCACCATGGCTTTGTCCAGAAGGTCTCCCATCTAATTAGCATATTACCCTTTTATTAGTATAGAGGCCTGGCACACAGGTGGGGGCCGGCTGGTCTGCCCTGAAGGGGGTCCCGGATCAGGGTAGGGGGTCCCCAATGGGGGTGATGCCAGCCTGGGCGAGGGGTGAGGGACTTTTCAGGCTGGCCATGCCCCCTTCAGTGTGGGGGTCCCCACTAGGGGGGTGTGGCCAGCCTGGACGAGGGGCTGAGGGCCATTTGGGGGGTGGTTTGCAGGCCGGCCAAGCCCCCACCCCTGCTTTGCCCAGAAGGTCTCCCAGTCTAATGAGCACATTACCCTTTTATTAGTATAGATTCCTTAAGGAACAGGATCTCGTCCACCTTGCTTCTCCAGCTCGTGAATTATTCTTAGGACACAGGAGGCCTTCACAAATAATGGAAATTGTGAGCGGCACAGAGTGAGACCACACTGTCTTCACAGCAGAGGGGAAAAGTGTGAAAAGAGACCAAAGAAACGGAATTGAGCGGGTGTGGGCGGACCTGTGCCCATCACCCCTGAGGCAGATGGAAACAAAATAGTAGTAAGCAAACACTTCGTGGTAGTGCTCCGCACGGCACATCGCCCCCTCATCCTCCCTCACAGCGATGCTCCTGCCACTCCGACTCCGCAGACGAGTCAAGGAAGCCCCTGGGCCAACCGGCTGGGGTCACAGATCTGGGGTCACAGATCTGGGGTCACAGATCGCGGGGCAGAGTCTGAATCCGGGCCCGGGCGGCTGGAGCTCCCGCTTCCAACCAGCACTGCTCCGTGCTCCTCTCCCCGGAAGCCCGTGAGGGGCGGCTCCCACACACCGAGGTCCCTCTGCGCCCACAGAAGTCCTCTCTCCAGCCCTGACCATGTGGCTCAGCGGATAGAGCGTCGGCCTGTGGACCGAAGGGTCCCGGGTTCGATTCCGGTCAAGGGCATGTACCTGGGTTGCGGGCACATCCCGGTGGGGGGTGTGCAGGAGGCAGCTGATCGATGCTTCCAACTCTCTATCCCTCTCCCTTCCTCTCTGTAAAAAACCAATAAATTAAAAAATCAGAAGAAGAAGTCCGTCTATCTGTTCAAAATAACGGGCGAGCCCGCCAGCTTGGCTCCGGCCGCGCACCGGGAGGCAGTCGCTCCAGGCACCAGCAGGGGGCGTGCAGGAGGCAGCCCATCCACGTGGATGTTCCCTCTCAAATCAACAAAAACATTAAAACAAACTAAAAAACAGGTAGCAATAATAATTATTAAAATAATAACTGGGGAGACCGGAAGACGGAACAGCCAAGGGCAGTTCACCACTGGCTTCGAAGTGGGGCGCTCTCAGTTCGCACCGCCCTCTCGGCCTCCGGGGTCCCACCCAGCGCACCCCCTCCCCTCCCCGGCCTCCGCCCCCGCCGGCTCCGCGTGGGCGCCCCGCCTTCCCCGCCTTCCCACCTGGGCGCGGGGACCCCTGCCACCTGCCCCGCTGGAGCTGGGAAAGGGTGCGGGGCGAGAGCGCGGCCCTGACGTTAACTTCTACGACGGGTGCCTACTTTGGGGTCCCCCCGCCCCTACACTTTCGGAGAAAAGAAGTAGCTATTTCCACTCGGAGGCGCGCAGCCCCGGGCGTCCGGGTTCCCACGGCCGCCTCCGCCCGCGCATGCGCAGTGGCGCCCCCCGCGCCGGCTTCCGCACGACCCGCCGCCGAGCTGATGACGCAAAGCGCCGGCGCCGCTCTGATGACGTCAAACACCTGCGCCGCCAGCGAGCGGGCCGCGCGTGCCGAGGCTTGGGTTCCCGTTTCCCCGCAGCTTCCCGCGCCCGTGGGTGCCGCGCCCCGGCGGCATGAAGGAGACGCCGCTTTCCAACTGCGAGCGCCGCTTCCTCCTCCGCGCCATCGAGGAGCGGAAGGTAGGCGGCCGCGCGCGGACCGGCCCCCGCAGGCCCGGGACCCCTGGGGGGTGTGCCCCGTCTCCAGTGGGTCCCTCTCAAGGCTCCGAACGAGGGAACGACCCCTTCCCACGCGGGTGGTCGGACCCCCTTCCCTCCGCGGCCCAGCCCCGGGCCGCCCCGAGTGGCTGCTCCCGCCGTGCTGCTGGGGAACTACCAGCGGTTCTCAACCTGTGGGTCGCGACCCCTCTGGCGGTGGAACGGCCCTTTCCCAGGGGTCGCCTAAGACCGTCCTGCATCTCAGATGTTTACATGACGATTCAACACAATAGCAGCATGACAGTTATGAAGTAGCAACGAGAATAATTTTATGGTTGGGTCACACCGTGAGGAACTGTATTTAAAGGGCCAGGAGGTTGAGAACCGCTGAGCGATGACTGTTGTGCTTTCAGCGGCTGGACGGCCGGCAGACCTACGATTACAGGAGCATCAGGATCTCGTTCGGGACGGATTATGGCTGCTGTGTGGTGGAGCTCGGGAAGACCAGGTGACAGCCTCCGCCCGAGAAGCTCGGGGGCAGGAAGTTCAGAAGAACGTGATGGGTTCGGTGGTTTGCGAGCAGCCGGGAAGTCCGGACCCCGCTCCGCTCGGCTGCCAGAAATCAGTATCGTTCCTGCAATGCGAGATCTGCTTCTTATTTATAGTCACACTTACAGTTTTTAATCATAACTGTGTTTTCTGTCACATGGGTATCACATAGTTCTTTTTTTAAAAATATTGTATTGATTTCAGAGAAGAAGGGAGAGGAAGGGAGAGAGAGAGAGAGAGAGAGAAACATCAATGATGAGAGAGAATCAGGGATCGGCTGCCTCCTGCGCATCCCACACTGGGAATGGAGCCCGCAACCCAGGCGTGTGCCCTGGACGGGAATCGAACCTGGGACCCTTCAGTCTGCAGGGCGACGCTCTACCCACTGAGCCACACCGGCCAGGGCATGGGCCTCACATAGTTCTTGATGGCACCGAGTTTGTTCCTGTTTTTCCTGAGTGACAGGAGAATTAGGTTTTTGGTTTTTTTTTATTCTTTTTTCAGGAGTGTTTTTAAAGGTGTGTATTAGTTTGCTAGGGCTGTCATGAAATGCCACTACCTGGGTGGCTTAAATGACAGAGATGTATTGTCCCAACGTGGCAAAAGTCCAGGGTCCAGGTGACAGCAGGGCTGGTTTCTCCTGAGCCCTTGCTTCTTGGCTGCAAATAAATGCATCCTCCCTGTGTCTCCACCCGGTCTCCCCCGCGTGCCTTCATGGCCCCGGTGAGTCCGAGAATTCGGTTTTTAACATTCGTTTGGAAGTTGTGAGGACATCGGTCAGATAATGTTGGTGAACCGGTGCCATAGGAAAATTCTTTCTTACGAAATCTCAAGTTTTCATGGTATCTTGTATCAATAGATACTTATTTTAGAAAAGAGAAGGTAAGGTCATTGATTTCTTTTTTTTTTAAGGATCTGTGGAATAATCAGTTTTGTAAATAAGATGTTTTTTTCTTGTCTCTCTTTGGGTACACCAATATGTACTTTTTTCCTGTCTATATTCTACTACTATACTTTATATGTAATATAAAGCCTCTAATGATATATCTTGCTGAGTGTCTTATTACTCAGAGTAAGACTGAAACTTAATTAGTATTTGTTTTAGATTTTTTTTTAATTGGGAAGGAAATGTATTTCTCCAACGGACCTGTACTTTGTCTTTGTATTTCTCCAACGGACCTGTACTTTGTCTTTGCAGAGTTCTCGGACAGGTTTCCTGTGAACTTGTGTCTCCAAAACTCAATAGGGCAACAGAAGGTATACTCTTCTTTAACCTTGAGCTCTCTCAGATGGCTGCCCCGGCTTTTGAACCCGGCAGGTATTTAAATCTCCTCCTTAAGCTGCTTTCAGCAGAGACGAGCGCGGCGGCCGGGTATTGTTCCGATGCCCTGTGTCGTATTTCATGACATCAGCCCATTCCTGTCTTCATAGGCAGTCAGACCTCTTGGTGAAGTTGAATCGTCTCTTGGAAAGATGTCTAAGAAATTCGAAGTGTATAGACACTGAATCTCTCTGTGTTGTTGCTGGTGAAAAGGTGGGGAGTATGCCCAGAATTCTTGGTTAGGGTGAATATTGTTGATTCATGGATCCCTGTATCTCTGCATTAATTCTCAGAGTTTCAGTTAACTTATTTTTATACTGGTTCACTTTAGTGCAAATGTGCCTGGGTGCCACCTCTAGAACTTTGTGTCATCTCTTTCTGAAGGGACAAAAAACATTGTAAAAAAAAAAAAGCATCTTGAATTTGTGTAAAAATGTCTTATTAATAAATGTAGGTCCACACGGATCTGCCAAACCTGAGGTATCCCTTGGGAACTTCAGTTGCTGTCTGTGGGCACCCGGCCAAAGAACTGGTTTTTCATATATTTTTATTTTCATATATTTTAATTTTTTACAGAGAGGAAGGGAGAGGAATAGAGAGTTAGAAACATCGATGAGAGAGAAACATCAATCAGCTGCCTCCTGCACACCTCCTACTGGGGATGTGCTCGCAACCAAGGTACATGCCCTTGACCGGAATCGAACCTGGGACCCTTCAGTCCGCAGGCCGACGCTCTATCCACTGAGCCAAACCAGTCTGGGCGATGTTTTCCTTTTTGGATGAAGAACTAAAGAACAGATTCAGTCCTTTGTCTGGATAGGCCGCACAGTGAGTCACTGGCAGGCTGGCATTGGAAATCTTATTGTGGTGCCTGATGGGATTAGAGCTTTAATCTTGATTAGGGCATTTTGACCATCTTTTTTTTAAAAATATATTTTTTATTGATTTTAAAGAGGAAGGGAGAGGGAAAGAGGGAGAAACACCCATGATGAGAGAGAATCATTGATCGGCTGCCTCCTGCATGTCCTTTACTGGGGACCGAGCTGCCAACCTGGGCATGTGCCCTTGTCTGGCATTGTACTGGGGACCCTTCAGTCCTCAGGCCGACATTCTATCCACTGAGCCAAGCCAGCTAGGGGTTTTGACCATCCTTTTCACTTCAGAAAAGTCCCTTAGCCTTTCCACATTCCAAGCTTGACTGTGACACTTACTACTTGCATTACTTGCAGTGTTTTCATAAAAATTATCAAGTAAAACCTAAGAGGGTGAGGTTTTTGATTTAGGAGACACAATAAAGATATAATTAGGCTTGTTAGGGAAATTTTAGTATTAAATGTAGAATGGTTTGTATATTTTGAGCATATACTTTACTGTTGTCAGATGACTCATAGAAGGGTGAACTATTGGTATTTCAGATGTTGGTCTGACTTAACATTTTTCTAAATATAGTTTTATTGATAACAAGAGAAGAAGTAACCCTGTTTGAACAGCAAGAGAAAATTTGGCACATAGTGTCACTTTTAAATAGCCACTGGTTGTGATCAGTTAGGATTTATTTTTGTTTTAAATTCACATTCAGGTTTGGCAGATACGTGTGGACCTACATCTATTAAATCATGATGGAAATATTATTGATGCCGCCAGCATTGCTGCCATCGTAGCCTTGTGTCACTTCCGAAGACCCGACGTGTCTGTCCAAGGAGATGAAGTGACACTGGTAAGCGCCCACGATGTGAGCCGTGCTCCCCTCTGTGAGTGAACATCCATCCTCGATGTGCAGGCAGCTTGTTGGTCAGGTCTTGCTGTGGATGGAAATTAGGTAGATTCTAAAATTTGTTTGCAAGGCAAAAACTACACATCATCAAAATGGTCCTTGAAATCTCTTAAATATCCTCTATTAAAGTGTCCGTTAGTAAAAGCACACCATAGCCTGGCTTTCTAGAATAGAACTAGATGACTTCTTTGCATTGAGCATAGGGGAAGTAGTTCTTTTTCGTTTAGACCATTTGTGTGAAAAATACACGCGTCTCGGCACAGTGAGATGCTTGTGTTTACTTTGTGGCAAAGTCCATCAGAAATACCTGTAAGGCTTGTTCTGACTGACCGCTCGGCTCCACCCTCGGAGGATGCGGCCAGACCTAGGATAGTGCACGGCCATCAGCTCCCAGGTGACTCTGATGCTGCTGGTGCAAGGACCACGCTTGGAAAACCGCCGTTGAATGTGTCCATCTTAATTTATGTAAATTACATGCTAGAGCAGTGAAAGCGCATGTGGTGGTAATTTGAGTCCTGGAGTTAGGAAAGGAAACATCAGAGGCAGTTATTCATGATGCTGCCCTTAGTCATTGGAGGGGAGCAGATCATTAAAGGCTTAGAGGTAGGGACAGTGGAGATGTGGTCTTTTAGAGGAGGGAGATGGTATAAAGAAGTAAAAACAAGAGCGATTAGTAGACAAAAAAAAAAGGTATCAATTAAAAATAACTGTAGAGGGGATTAAAAATGGCAGCAGAGTAAGTGGATGCTGCACAGACATGCTCCCAGGACCAAACTGGAATTAACAACTAAAATACAGAAAACTTCCTGAATAATCAATGGAAGACTTGCAGGAGAGAAACCTAATACCTGAGGACCAAAGGTGGAGACCGCATAGAGCAGTGGTTCTCAACCTTTCTAATGCCGCGACCCTTTAATACAGTTCCTCATGTTGTGGTGACCCCCAACCATAAAATTATTTTTGTTGGTACTTCATAACTGTAATTTTGCTACTGTTATTAATCGTCATGTAAATATCTGATATGCAGGGTGTATTTAGGTGATCCCTGTGAAAGGGTCGTTCAGCCCGAAGGTTGAGAACCGCTGGCATAGAGATTGATATAGGAGGGGTGGGGGTGCAGAAGGGCTGGCCTGGCACCCACAGACAGCAACTGAGATTCCCGAGAGATACCTCAGCTGTGGGGGGTGCCACTGAGAACTCTGGGATCTAATTCCCAAGCTGGACCCCCCTGCAAAGAGCCACAACTGAGAAGGTAACCACATAACATCTGGCTGTAAAAAGCAGTGGGGTTGCTGTCTGCCAGGGAGTGACAGCTGAAAATTCAGGCACCCTCTTAAAGGGCCAATGCACAAAATTCCCCGTGGAGCCACCCACCTTGTGCTCTGGCAGAGGGAGGGCAGAGTGGACTGGAGCTGTATGAGCAGAAGCCAGGATGGAGGACTCCAGGGTTAGAGCTCAGAAGGCAGACAACCCCGAGTTTCCTGGGCTGAGTCATTCCCTCACGCAGCAGAGGACATCTTTCCCACACAGACATCTGCCTTGTCTGGGGGGGAAGACAGTTGACACACCCTATTGGAAAACACCTTGCCCTGAGGCCACTTAAGAGATTAAAAGTAACAGTTAGCCTATAGGCAGAAGCAACTGCCCCACCCTGTTGGAAAAAACTTGCCACATCTGAGGATGATTGCCTGGGGGCAATTCAAGTTGGAATCCTATCAGTCTGTAGGTAGAGGCGATCTCTGGAGGCTTTGAGTCTTTGCCTGATCTAATTAGTCAGAATCAGTGTTTGACACTGTCCTGCACTAGAGATTGAGAGGCGTAGAAGATCTACTTAATACACACATAGTCACAAACCCAAACAAACAGCCAAAAGGAGGAGACAAAGAAACAACCCAGTGGAACAAGAGAATTGCCAGAAGGAGATAAATGAAGCAGAGAAAAGAAATTTATCTGAAACAGTTGAGGGTAATGATGGTAAAGATAGTCAATAGCATGAAAAAAGATATAGTAACTATGAAAAAGGAACAGTTGGAAATAAAGAATGACATAACACAAATAACACAATGGAAGGAATACACAGCAAATTAGGGGAAGCTGAGGATCGAATCAGTGAATTAGAAACAAGGTTGAAAAAATCAATCAGAACCAAAAAGAAAAAAACAAAAAACAGGAGGACAGCTTAAGGGAGCCGTGGGACAATGTGAAACTTAACAATAGTAGAATAGCAGGTGTGCCAGAAAAGGCAGAAAGGGATAGAGAACATGTTTGAAGAAATAATGGCAGAAAACTTCCCTAACCTGGTAAAGGAAAAAGCCACACAAGTGCAGGAGGCACAGAGAACCCCAACAAGAAGAACCCAAACAGATTCATGCCCAGACGCATCATAATTAAAATGCTAAAAATTAAAGACAGAATCTTAAATGCAGCAAGAGAAAAACAAACTGGAGAGTTATTGCTGGTGGTAATATAAAGTGGTACAGCCATGATGGAAAAGGTTGGCTGTTTCTTAAAAAGTGAAGTGTAAACGTGTAGAGCCCAGAAATTCCATGCCTAGAAATCTACTCGAAGGAAAGTGTACATTCACTCAAAGACTTTTATGTGAGTGTTCATAGCATATTTGTAATAGCTCCAAACTGGTAACAATCCAAATGCTTATCACTGGAGAATGGAGAAACAGAGTGTGGTCTGTCCGTACCATGGACTACAGTTCAGCAGTAGAAAGCACCAAGCTGCTGATACATACTACAGGATGGGTGAAACATGCTAAGCTGAAAGGAGGCGGATGCGAAACTAAAAATTGTTTGATTCCACTTACAGGGAATGCCCAGAAAAGGCGGATTTATAGACAGAAAGTAGATTGATGGTTGCGTGGGGCTGGGAGTGAGAGTTGACTGCAAACAGGCTCAAGGAAGGTTGTGGGGAGAGAGTGGTCATGGAAATGTTAAAAAACTGGATTGTGGTGATGTTACATAAATGTAAATGTATTAAAAATGTACTAAAACGTGAATCCTGTCCTTCCGATGAGTGTACTTATGGTGTGTAAAATATACCTCAATGCAGCTTTTTGACAAATGCATAAAGTTTGAAGGAACATGAGCGACAAAGGCGGATAGGTAATTGTAAAAGGTTATTTAAGTGCTCATTGAGGGTTGAGGGAAGTTCATTTTTTATTTTGCTGTTTGATGCACCAGATGATTTTCGCATGTTCGTGACTTCTTTCCGCACAGTACACTCCGGAAGAGCGGGACCCCGTCCCGCTGAGCATCCACCACATGCCCATCTGCGTCAGCTTCGCCTTCTTCCAGCAGGGGTGAGTCCTCCCCGCGTGGGCCGACGTGGGCCGACGTGAGCAGCGCGGCTGGGAGGTGTGCTGGGCAAGTGAGCCAGCCCTCCTCATGCTACAGCCCCTCCCAGCCCAGAAAGAGCTGCGTTTCTCACGTTAGCCCTTTCTTACAAGAGCTGTCGTTGGCAAAGAGCTTTCTCCATAGAAGAGACATTTTTCTTTTCATGGCGTATCATAGATTTATGAATTTACTTCCACGTGGTAAATGCTTCTGTTTCCTGGAGATGTGCGGGTGTTTAGAGAACTGTATGCTCAGCTCTGATTTGGGGAAGCGGGGGGAGAATCAGGATTAACGGAAGCAGGACTTGGGGACACGTTCAGTGGCGTCGTTCTAGGAGCAGGCACGGGAAATGGTTCTCGCCTGGGAAAGCCGGCTCCTTCGGCTCCCAGTTTCCTCACAATCCCTGCTGGTTCCTCCCACGGCAGCAAACCTGGGGGCCTTGGGCCATGCCGGTGCCTTCACATGAAAGCCTGGGCCTTACATCTTTGAGAAACAAAGGGAGGTATACATATTTTAACAGTTTCATGAATAAGAACCAGAGGAAAGCTTTCAGCTTTCAGTCACTGTAGTGTAGAATTTCATTAGAGGGAAATGGACCAGCACCTTGAAGCAGAAATACGTGAGTCATGTATGCAGTTTAAATTTTCCCAGACATTGAAAAGGTAAAAGAAGTAAATTTAATTTTTATATATTTAATTTTACTTAATATATCTAAGGTATTACCTTATTTTAATACGGAATCATTATCTTAAATTTGTTCATGAAATACATTTTATTTCTACTAAATCTTCGAACTCCAGTGCTGTGCACTTAGCTTGGACTCACCACATTTGAAGGGCTCAGCAAACAAGTGACTGAGGCTACCATTAGACATACAGAAATGGTGTTGTCTAGATGAGCCATTACCAGAACCTGGAAGACATCCGGAGCACAGGCCATTAAGGAGACTCTAAGATTAACCAAATATCAAGTTTTACTAATGAGGTACAAGTTACTTAATCCAGGTGATCGCATTAGATTTTGATTGTATATTATTCAAATAAAAAACTATTATGAACTTGATTTTACTGGGACAGCTAGCAATATACACAGAGCATTACTTTGGATCCATAAAAACAGACATGCTCTTGTATCTTTTCCCATTAAAGTGACTCAAATTCACAGGCGTAGGCTTTACTGTGTTGACTTTATTAATGCCATCTTTAAAAAATATCCATTACCTTAAAATTGACATGATTTGTTCAGGTCCATTTAACATTCCTTTCAGAACATTTTTGTTGGTGGATCCCAGCGAGCGAGAGGAGCGTGTCATGGACGGCTTGCTGGTGATTGCCGTGAACAAGCACCGAGAGATCTGCACCATCCAGTCCAGCGGGGGGATAATGCTGCTGAACGAGCAAGTCAGTGCTGTGGTGAAATCCCCTATAGAAGCTTTTTCTTATTTATTTGTTTTTTAACTAAAATCCAACAAGGGCATTGCCAGTGGTTCACCCTCAGGTGCGGGAACCTGGTGGCAGCACTGTCATCACCTGTCGATGAGACTAGTTACCGTCCCCCTTCCCTCTGCACCCACATATGGCCTCCAGCGTCTCACCTCTCTAGGTAGAGAGACACTGTACTTTCCAGGGAAGAAAGAGGTTCATATTTCTATAAAAAAGTGTCACAAATGGGAATTGGGTTAAAAGTAAAGTACTTTTAGAATTTGGGTATAATAAGCAGTTCTCAAACGCAGCTCCCTATCAGATTCCCATGAGCTTTTAGAAAAGAGATTGCCAGGTACCGTAGGTTCGGGTGCTTGAGCACAGCCTGCTTGGTTGGAGCTCCCGCTCTGCGTTAGACTGGCCTTGGCGAATGATTTCCTATCTTCATGCCTCCGCTTCTTCATCTGTAAAATAGGGAGTAAGTTCCTAGTGACCCTTATGGGTAGAATATAAAGGTAAGTAGGTGTGTGGCATTGTAGCGTACGGTAAGTGTGCAGTACATGTAATTTTCTCATCACTGCATTCCCGGCTCCCTGTCTCCAGAGACACATCCATTGGGCCCGACGCCCGAGAGCCTTGCCTTCCGGAAGCTCCAGGGATGCTCTGTGGCCCGGTGTGCTCTGTGGCCCGGTGTGCTCTGTGGCCTGGCGTGCTCTGCGGCCCGGCGTGCTCTGCGCCGGGTGCTGTGGCTCCCTCACAGGCAGGCAGTGCAGCGCGCGTGTGTGCAGGACGACCTGGCCTCTCCTGGGAATGTTATTGCCACAGGAATGTTTTTGGGTCTGTTTTCTTGGTGTGAGAGTCCTTCCAATATTCTAAAACGACTCTCACAACTTGCTTTATTTTATGTCTACATTACATTATTTTTATATTTGGAAACAAAGGCAGGCTTAGTTGTAAAGTTAGAAAAACTAATCTCGTTCTTGGTTTTCTTAGACAAAGCTATTTGGTTCGTTGTCTTTAAATAATAACTCATTTTTATGAACAGGTTTTGAGATGCAGTAAAATAGCTGGTGTGAAAGTAGCGGAAGTCACAGAGCTAATCCAGAAGGCTTTGGAGAATGACCAGAAGGTTCGGTAAGTTTAATTTTGTTCGGACCACGTGGTCTTTTATAGATTTTTCTGTTGAGGATTCTTCTTGCACAGGGGTAACCACACACTTTCCTTATCTGTTAATCTCAGTTGAATATACTAAATGTTTTTTGAAAGTTGATTGAACTGTTTGTTGTATTGTATTCCAGCTTAAACAATCTGTATTGAAAAGCCATGTAATATTTTTCTTTAAAGAAAGTAACATGTTCTTAGGAAAAAGAACCTGGTAACGCAAATTAACTGAAAGGACACACACTGGTCGGTTCCCGTCTTCTCCCCATGTGACATTACGCAGGACCGTTAGCCAGCATCAGTGTCTTCTACAACACAGGCGGTTGGTTAATGCCGGCCTGTATGCCGGTTTGAGGATTAGAAAAGAACTTACTTTAAGCCCTTGGCAAGTGCCCAGCACATGGTTCAATACATGGTAATTACAGGAACTTATGTCTCTTGATAGGCATAATAAATTGTGAGGTTAAGTTACTCAAATAACTTCCAGTATTTCTCACCAAAGGGTAAAATAGTTAACTTTGTTTTCCTTTTTTGTCTTCTCGTCCACCTATCATCCACCCCCATCTCTTTCCTCCCCCCCAAATACCACACACAGCAAAGAAGGTGGAAAGTTTGGCTTTGCAGAGTCCATAGCAAAACAAAGGATCACAGCATTTAGAATGGAAAAGGCCCCTGTTGACACCTCTGACGTCGAGGAGAAAGCAGAAGAAGTCCTCGCTGCAGCGGATCCTCCTCCAGACGCGTATCCTTCCTGGGTGCTGGGGTTTGCTTTTCCAGTAGCAACAAGATTCATTCCACTGCGGCCTTCTTAGGCTGTGGAAGGGGTACACACTGACGTTTCTCTGAAACACTGTACTTTGTTAAAAAACATTTAAGATCACCAGATAGTGAAGAGTCAGTAAGTTGATGGTCTAAGGTCCACCTTCTCTTCAGCTATCCTACAAAATCCAGAAAATTCTCTAACGAACCAATTCATAGCATTTCATTTTCTTTTGAAAAATTAGTCTTTATTCTCAATGGCATGGTCAAGCACTCTACACTATTACACATTGTTCTTGAATTTTTTCTACATTCACCAAATTTATTAGTATACAACTAACATGTTCAGAGCCAGTCTCTTGATGTTTCTCACCATTATGTCCATAACAATCTTGAGTTATGTTTTTTCTTCATTGTTCAGCCACCCATAGTATAGCTACTAGTAAATTTCTTCTCCTGAGACTTTGAGGCACACTTCTGTCTTAAGAAGAAAACTTCCTTTAACTGTTAAGTGTTTCTAAACCTGTGCTCTGGACTCCTGGAACTGCCCAGATTGGAGAAGGAGTGGAGAACTCCTGGGGTGACCTTGAAGACTCTGAGAAGGAAGATGAGGATGAAGGTGGCAGCGATGAAGCCATCATTCTCGATGGTGTGAGGACGGACGTGGGAATGGAAGTCTCCACTACTGGAAGCCAAGGTGGGTGGTACTTTATGGCAGACTAGAGGCCCGATGCACGAAAATCGTGCAAGAGTAGGCCTTCCTTCCCCTGGCTGCTGGCACCGGGACCCAGGTTTCCCTATGACCCTGGCTTTGTCCAGAATGGTGTCGGGTCTAATTAGCATATTACCCTTTTACTATAGCTATTATGTAGACATGTAAATTACATATGTAGTCATATGTGAATAGAATCTGTCCCTATTTATAGATTAAAGTACCACTAAGATAGGGATTTATTTTTATATAAGCAGTTCCTGTTTTTAGAGGAACTGAATTTCAACTAAACTGTTGAAGCTAACTGCATTAACTCCAATTCTTTTCTAAAAGAATATGCTTGTTTGTGGAGTAGTGGTAGCTCTTTGGTATGTAATAGTTGTATTTTTAATGTTTTGTTCTCTTTTCTTTTATGTGTACCTATCTGGGCCAGTTTTAAGGAGGTTTCTTAAAGATCTTATTCCTGCATGCTAATTTTTCTTTGTAGTTTTTAGAGTGAGACATAAAGCCTATAATGTAAGAGTGCATTCAAATAGAACTTTCTACAGTACCAGAAATGTCCTACATCTACACTGTCTAATATAACAGGTCCACTAGCCACCCACATGCAGCTGTTGAGCACTGAAATGTTGGCTTGTGTGACCGAGGAACTGAATTCCAAATTTTACTTATTTTTTTGTTAATCCTCACCTGAGGATATTTTTTCCATTGATTTTTAGAGTGGAAGGAAGGGAGGGAGAGAGAGACAGAGACATAGATGTGAAAGAGACACATCAATTGGTTGCTTCCTGCACCAACTGGGGCTGAGGATCGAATTTGGAACCTAGGTATGTGCCTTTGACCGGGAACACTTAATTCTGGCTCCTACATTGGTACAAAGTCCTATGATTACCTGGAAAACGTGTAGTCCTAGGTGTTTCTTGCATTCTGAAATACATAGAACTGGAGAAATTGTTTCTTCTTTCAAGAAAACCAACTTCAGCCCTAACCGGTTTGGCTCAGTGGATAGAGCGTCAGCCTGTGGACTCAAGGGTCCCAGGTTCGATTCTGGTCAAGGGCATGTACCTTGGTCGTGGGCACATCCCCAGTAGGGAGTGTGCAGGAGGCAGCTCATCGATGTTTCTCTCTATCCCTCTCCCTTCCTCTCTAAAAAAATCAATAAAATATATATTTTTTAAAAACAAACCAACTTCATGCTTGGCCCACACTAGAAAATAAACATGAGTTGTTTATGTAGTAAAAACAAACCATATGAGGAAGAATCTAGGCATTAGGTGGGCAGGGAACTGAAGGATGCACTTAGGCGTCAGTGATGCACAGGCCGGCCTGCCTTTCAGGAACTCAGTGCCTGTGAGCATGACTGAGCTTGCGGGGGTTTTGTAGGAAAAACATTCCCATTGATTGAGACCTTTATTCACTGTCCCAGGGGTCACTGTTTGGCATCACTCTTCCAGAGCTTGGTCCAGATATTTACTACTGGAGGCCCGGTGCACAAAAATAGTGCACTTGGGGAGGCTCCCTCAGTCTGGCCTGTGCCCTCTTGCAGTCCCGGAGTCCTCGGGGGATATCCAGCTGATGGCCCAGGCCAGCTGTGGGCAAA
This sequence comes from Myotis yumanensis, assembly GCF_028538775.1. Taxonomy (NCBI): domain Eukaryota; kingdom Metazoa; phylum Chordata; class Mammalia; order Chiroptera; family Vespertilionidae; genus Myotis; species Myotis yumanensis. The sequence continues at coordinate 107,494,695 of NW_027223756.1, forward strand.
CTACGGCCCGCGGGCCGGATCCGGCCCGTTTGAAATGAATAAAACTAAAGAAAAAAAGACTGTACCCTTTTATGTAATGATGTTTCCTTTGAATTTATATTAGTTCACACAAACACCCCATCCATGCTTTTGTTCCGGCCTCCGGTCCAGTGTAAGAACCCATGGTGGCCCTCGAGTCAAAGTTTGCCCATCCCTGGGCTAGGCCCACTCCCTGAGCCGGCAGCTGGACATCTTTAGTGCTGCTGCCGAGGAGGGAGGCTCCTGCCACCGCTGCTGCGCTTGCCAGCCGTGAACCTGACTTTGGCTGAGAGGCACTCCTCCTGTGTTGAGCATCTGCCCCCTGGTGGTTAGTGCACATCATAGCGACCGGTTGTTCTGCCATTCGGTCAATTTGCATATTAACCTTTTATTATATAGGATATAATTTCAGCATATAAGCTGCTTCCACAGAGAGACCATAAATGAAGCTTTAGACTCCATATAATTACATGTACATCAGCCAGTCTTTAATGCTGCATAGAATTCTATAGTGTTGAATGTTACTAGTTGGTTTAGTTATTCCCTTATTGATATACTATTTCAGTGCAACAGTGAGCATCCTTTCATATATCCCTTTATATATTTGTGAACTCTTTTTCTAAGATTAATAAGACTAACTGCTAGAATATTTTCAACTGAATGATAAAGGTGGACCTAAGACAGTTTGGAGGACAGAGCAGGTAAAGCCTTTTGAAAGCATGTAAACAAAGTGAGAAACTAACTGAAAACTCAAAACATAAAGACCTGATATATCAACAACCAACTGGGAAAAGGGATAATTCACATTATATATCATTAATGAAGGCTCAGGAGAAACTACAAAGTAATTCTCACATATAAGTGGCCAGTTACATATGCCAACCCTGGTAGTAATGAAGGAAATGAATTCAAAGCAAAACGGTGAGAGCATTTTTGGACTACTGTATTGGGCAACATGAGAAATACCAGCATTGGCGAGGTTGTATGGGAAAGTGGGTTCTTCATAGACTATTTCTTGGAATGTAAATTGGAACAATATTTATGGAGGGGTTTGGCAGTATTTTTGGGGATGTATATATACCTTTTGGCCCAACTATGTTTCTAGGTATTTCCTTTACAGTGTTTATAATAGGGAGAAATGAAAAATTTAGATCTCTAAAATTAGCAAATTCTAAGATAAATTGTGGTACCTTATAGAGTGGCATCTTGTTTCCAAATTGGTTCTACGAGATGATACACACACACACACACACATCTATAGATACAGATTTCCCCTAACTTTTCTATTATGAATGTACTGGATGGTGATGTCATTAAACACATGTTGGGGAGTCAAGCACATACTGTTTCAAAGCTCAAAGAAGTTACCCGAGGGAAGGAAAGAACCAAGTAGGCCTGGCAGCCCGCACCCAGAGTAGCCCGGGCTCTAGTTGTGTGGAAGTTTTAGAATTGCTGCTATGGAAACCAATTTGGAAACTTTTAAAGAGATTACAGGCCCACCTCAGAGATACTGAGGGTTTGCTTCCAGACCTTCTCAATACAGGGAGCTACTAATTTGTTTTTTGTTAAATAAACAATGTACATACCTTAATTTAAAAACAACGTATTGCTCAGAAATGCTAACCATCATCTGTGCCTGTGCTCACATTGCTTCCTGAACATTTTCTTAAAGAGGCCCCTATTGTGCTGTCAGACAGTGAAGAAGAAGAGACAATCATTTTAGAACCAGACAAGAATCCGAAGAAAACAAGGTAACAGTTTCTGGCTTGTTTCTGTTTTTCCTCTACTGTAAACAAAGAGATGTCTCTTTCTCATTAGAAATCTAGCTGTTCTTTGGTTTCGTAACCTGAAGTCTATAAATATTAGGACCTAATTCTATAGAATTGTTTGGATGCCTTTCAGAGCCACTGTTTTACTGTCATAGTTGGCAAGTGTTACATCCTACTGGGAAAAGGGCAGGCCTCCTGTTTTTGTGCAGTGGGATGAATCAACTTCTCGTACTAGTGCTGTTTGTAAACTCTTAATTTACTTTATTCACAGAACACAGACCATCAGTGCAAAACAAGAAAAAGCACCAAGTACAGCACCAGTGAAAAAGAGAAGGAAGAAGAGAACTGCAAATTAAAGCTCACGTGGTTGTATCTGTGTACAGAACTATTAAAAGGATATTTATTTAAGTGCTAGCAACCTGGAACGTTTTTTATTCACAAATCCATTATAAAATCTAGTCACTTCCTTCGTTTTTACATTATGCTCTTGACAAACCTTCTGGAAAACTTAGCAGGTTCTAAGTAACTGCCACTTCAGCCGTGTCCAGGGAGTGTCCAGGTGAGCGAGGAGTGGAGGGCCTTCCCCGGCGTGCACCAAGGACTACGGCTGGTCAGCTAGCAGATCCACTCCCGACACCTGGGTTACGCACGCCAGCAACTGGTCGGATGCTCAGGAAAGTGAATGTCAGAGCTACTGTCTGTTTTCCTGAAACTATAAGGTAGTTGAAGTCTTTTAAATTTTAGGAGAACCCTTCAGTCCCCACGGGAGAAATTAACTTTTCGGTGAAACCCTGAAGTCAAATTTTTACCTCAAATTAAAATTGACTTACAAACTAAGTTTTCCAGATCAATTTATTAATTCTTATTCTTATTATCCTGACAGCTGGCATCATTAATACTTGAACAAAACCACTCATAATCAGCCACATATCTAAGATACGCTAGTACATGTACAAAAGATATACAAATTAAAACCATTAAAAAGGAATAGAGACCATAATTTGTACTTGACCATAACTTCTGTATTCAGAAATGATTGTAAAATTAAAACTTTAAAAACTGTACACCATATACGTTGATTGAACTCTTACAAAACAAAGTCAGTCTTTCACTGTCACACATGTAGTGTCTCTGGTGGGATGAGGAGAGAAACACCATGATACCTGTAAGCGGGAAAAAAATCCACGTTTAGTAAACGTTCACCGAGTGAAGGGATATACCAGGAACTATAAAATGCTACTTCTACCCGAGTAAGCAGATGATTATGAAACACACACACGCATGCCCCGTCCCTCTTCTCCCTCAAATACAGGACAGACAGCCCCTAAGGAGGCTGTGCCCAATTTGAGGATCCTTCCATAAAGGTCAAATGTCATGGGTCTCGGAACCATACGACGCCCTGGGAAAGCCAGCGCCTTTAAATCCTGTTGCCCCCAGCCGGTTTGGCTCAGTGGATAGAGCGTTGGCCCGCTTGGAAGGGTCACGAGCGCATGAGCCTCAGTAAGAGGCTCAGTTCTGGCCCATGTGGGAGGCAACCAGTCAATGTGTCTCAATGTTTCTCTCCGTCTCTCCCCCTCCCTCGACTCTAAAAACCATGGAAAAAATATTCTCTGGTGGGATTTACAAGGTTTGGCTCAGTGGACAGAGTGTTGGCCTGTGGACTGAAGGGTCCTGGGCTCGACTCTGGTCAAGGGCACGTGCCTGGGTTGCAGGCTCGATCCCCAGTCGGGGCGGTGCCGGAGGCGGCCGATCAATGATTCTATCATTGATGTTCCTTTCTCTCCCTATCCCTTTCTGAAATCAATAAAAATATATGAGAAAAAAAATTGAATGTCACGTCTTACTTGGAATGCTTGTACTTCTCTCGGATGGACTGCTGCGCGTGCTGCGGCGCTCTGAGGTAGGTCTGGTGCAGGTCCAGCAGACAGGGCTTCAGACTCTCCAGGGTGTAGCCCGTCTTCTGTGCCAAGGATTCGGGCTGCAGAGGGAGCGGAACACCGCGGGAGTTGATTTCAGGAGCAACACAAGGTAACAGCTGGCACTGAGCTGGAGCTCAGTTCCAGTACTAACAGCACCTGACAGGTCTACCAGCGTTCGAAGCCGGCATTGCAACGCTTCTATGCTGACTTGGATCGAGTTCGAGTACTTTCCCTGCAGCAGGCTGGGAGGCAATGCTTTCAGCTCACCTTGGAAATCCAAGCAACAACACAGCGTTCTACCTCACAAACACGCCGAAACGTGAAGTTTCCCAGGTCAGTCAGTTAACGGCGAGAGCGGTTAAGACCCACGGTAGGTGTGTGACGGTGTGATACGTACCCAGCTTTGTCCTGTGACCGTGTAGAGTGCGAGATGAAAGGCCGCTCCGGCAATCACTGATGGCAAATACTTAAGGTAGGGGTCAGCATCTATCAAACTTAACTCTCCCAGAAACTGGAATGAAAAGTAATACGTTTTATAGTCAGAAGAGCTCTAGAATTCAAACCTCAAGCCTTCTGACCTATTTTCCCCTCGAGGCTGGTTGTAGAGCAACCACAGGGGAAAAATTCCCATCGCCTCGTCTTTTAGATACATTCACTATCTTACATTCACTATCTTAAGTGTTTTCCATTCTCATCCTCTTTCCTCTTAATAACTTTTTAAAATCCCCACCCAAATAAAATATACTATATATTTTAGAGAGGAAGGGAGAGAGAGAAACATCAATCAGTTGTAAGTATGTGCCCTGGCTGGGAATTGAACCCCCAACCTTTCGGTGTTTTGGTGTACGGGACGAGATCCAAGCACCTGAGGCACCCAGCCAGAGCACTTTTAATAACTTAAAAATAACCATTTCCCAAGACTTTATTCCTATTATCTTTTGCCAATGGGAGTCTTCCATAATGCAGCATGAATCTGTCTCTGGAATATTAAATCCCTTGACCAGAGCTGCATAATAAAACCAGGGCTTGTCCCTAATTGTGACCTAACAATCTTGCATCAACAAAATGAACTTACCATCGCTAAACTTTCAACCTTGCAGTTGGAAGGCTGCTGGTGCAGAAAGTACTGGGTGAGGAACTGATTGACAGTTGGTGCAGCTAAGTCAAAAGAAAGGACTTTCAGAACGAGGTGCTCCATTCGCAGAACTTGTTTCTTGGTGTAGGTGTCATCTGTAATGTACACAAACTCTGCTACCTCTGGGGGGTATATTTCTTCAAACTTTCTGCAAGGAAAAAAGTTTTAAGTAAATCAGTCCTAAAAGAGAAGCAAGCATGAATATCCCAATTCTGAAATCCCTCAAGCACAGCGGTTCTCAACCTTCCTAATGCTGCAACCCTTTAATACAGTTCCTCATGTTGTGGTGACCCCCAATTTCATTGTTACAAATTGAACATAATTAAAGCATAGTGATTAATCACAAAAACAATATGTAATTATCTATGTGTTTTCCGATGGTCCTAAGCGACCCCTGTGAAAGGGTCGTTCGACCCCCAAAGGGGTCACGACCCACAGGTTGAGAACCGCTGCTCTAGCAGATCACACAAAACGAATCCAATTGCCTGTTTTTGAGGAGACTGGGTAAATGCTAATTAGAAGACCCAGATCAATGAAGGACTTTTGAGACCTTTCTCCCAGTGCAGTCAAAGGAAATAAATGAGAAGCATGAGACTTCCCAAGACAGGAACAATGCTCAAGGACACCAGGTAACTGAACATTTAGGAAATTTCCTTAGAAAAATAAACATTTTATCTTTTAGTTTTAAAATTTAGCTTTCATGTCTTAATGAGATTTTGCTCATATGCTGGAAAGCGCTTTTGAAGGGAAGGGACCACACTTTAAAACTTTGTAATCTGGTATTCAAATGTAGCCAGTCTACAAGTTCATTCAACAAGGTACCCTGGGACCCAGATCTGGAAAAGTAATGTCCTAAATTAGGCAAGTTCCACCCACACCTGTCACCACGGAGGAAGTCACCGACTCTCTGCCTTGTGTGATGTTGTCACACCGTTAAAATCGGGTTAGTTCCCTACACAGAAAGGCACCGATCCGTTAGCCGAACGAGCCAGGCTGACTTACGAGGCCAACAGCATAGCAGCCGTGCCCACCAGCTGCAGTTTCCCTCTCAGCACCGACATGGAGGAAAGGAACCTGTCGATGTAGTTCACAGCCAAGTGCAGGGTCTCATTCTGTAGTTTATACTCTTCTCCGACTTCCACGAGCCAGTCCACGAGGATAGCCCTCATGCTGTTGTTGATGTCCGGCTGCTTCTTCATGTAGCCCGCTTTGGGCTTGCATTTAATCTGTGGAGAAAGTCACTTAGCAGTGTGAATGCAGCTGGGTTACTCTACGTTAGCAAAGCAGCTAGGTGCCAGAAGCCCAAGCACAGCACGGGCAGTCAAAACGCTCGCAAACGCCCTCGACGCCGTTTCGCCCACCGAGTAAACAGGACAGAAAGGGGGTCCCGAGCGCCGTTACCTCCATCTCCCTGAGGTATGTGTGAATGTCCTCGTGGTAGTCTGGGACTTCAGTAACACTCACTGGCTTTTCCTCTTCCAACACAATGGACATGTCCATAGCGTGTGGTGACTCTGGGAGAATTCAAAAGTACGATTAAGTTCCTTGTTCAATTTTCTTTTTTCTTTTGTTATATTTTCATTTATTTCAGAGAGGAAGGGAGAGGGAGAGAGAGATTGAAACATCAATGATGAGAGAGGATAATTGATTGGCTGCCTCCTGCACGCCCCCTACCGGAGATTGAGCCTACAACTGGAGCATGTGTCTGACCCGAATCGAACCTGGACCCTTTAGTCCACAGGCTGATGTTCTATCCACTGAACCAAACTGGCTAGGGCCCTCGTTTAATTTTTCTATTTAATTGCCAAAAGTGATTGCCCTTCTAGGCGTCCCACACTACCAAAGCAATTATTTCACCGATGACAAAGTATACACACTACTTCACTCTGTTTTTAGTACCTGTCCACTTAGCTTTAGAATGAATTTACTTAACAAGAAAAAATACTGATAGACCAATCACAGGAGCATAAGTATGAGGATCAGGTATTAGGTTAGAGTATCACTCATCTTCAAGAGACAGTGGCTCGGTGGTTCTATTAGGACAGGATGAAAACCCAAGTTCTAAGATGACACACAGGATTTGCTCTAAGAATCTGCACACCCCCAAGTCTGATGAATTCGAAGCACAATCTAGGCAATTGCTAGAAGGGCCAACACTGCGTTCAACAAGTGATTCATCTTTTGCAATTTTAAATTATCTTTTGAAGCAAAAAATATCATCCATTATTGTTTTCACTTCAAGGTTCACTGTGAGGTTAAAATTTATTGCAAATTTTAGATAAAAACAACTTTTTTTCTTAAGATTCTTTTTATTGATTTCAGAGAGGAAGGGAGAGGGAGAGAGAGAGAGAAACATCAATGATGAGAGAGAATCGTTGATCGGCTGCCTCCTGCATGCCCCCCACTGGGGATCGAGCCTGCAACCCTGGCATGTGTCCTGACCAAGAATTGAACCTGGGACCCTTCAATCTGGAGGTCGACGCTCTATTTATTGAGCCAAACGGCTAGGGCCACATAAATTATTTTAATTCCAAAGGACTTTCCTGAGCATCTCTCACCAGCAGGACTAAAAGTGAAACGAGTTAGCCCTAACCCGTTTGGCTCAGTGGATAGAGTGTCGGCCTGAAAGGTCCCAGGTTCGATTCTGGTCAAGGGCATGTACCTTGACTGTGGGCGGGCACATCCCCAGTAGGGGTTGTGCAGGAGGCAGCTGATCGATGTTTCTCTTTCATTGATGTTTCTAACTCTCTATCCCTCTCCCTTCCCTCTGTAAAAAAAAATCAATAAAATATATATTTTTTTTAAAAAGTGAAACGAGTTTGGATTTAGTGAGCTGTCCAGTGACTCAACAGCCCCACTGTACAGAAGCAGTCCACTGTGGGCACAGCTGCCCAGATCTGCTCCTCTCCTTACACGGGTTACGTACAAATACCTCTGGCTCCACCGACTCACAGGACAGCGTTCCTCTCTGGTGTCAGAGGATGGCTCAGCCTGGTCTCACAGAAACAACATTTTAAAGCCAGAAGAGCTGTTAGATACCAGGGCAGGTCAAGCTAAACGCTCACACAGCCCTCCCTGGAGTGGAAGGCACCAAGGGAGTCTTTGGAATGAACAGAACTGAAATCTATTCTCCCAACCCTGGGAGCATCTCCAGGGTCCGATGAAAACCAGGAGATCTAGTTACACTGCCGAGACTGGCAGTGTACGGAGAGGAGCACCCGGTTTGGATCTGGGTCTCTGTGTGGGCCACCGGGTCATGTATGAGCTGTGAGGTCTGAGATAAGTCACGCCCTTTCTAAACCCGTGACATTAAACCTAAGTCATTGTGTAGTAAGGATGAGATGAGAGCTGAAACCGGTTTGGCTCAGTGGACAGAGCGTCGGCCTGCGGACTGAAGGGTCCCAGGTTCGATTCCGGTCAAGGGCATGTACCTTGGTTGCGGGCACATCCCCAGTGGGGAGTGTGCAGGAGGCAGCTGATCGATGTTTCTCTCTCATCGATGTTTCTAACTCTCTATCTCTCTCCCTTCCTCTCTGTAAAAAACCAATAAAATATATAAAAAAAAAAAAAGGATGAGATGAGATAATGCCTTACCATGCAAAACAGCATGAACCCAACCTACTCAGCAATTATGATCACACCGATTTGATCCGGATGTTCGTTAAAGCTTACCCAGACTATCTTCCATTGGATAATCAAGAGGTACCAGGGGTTTTCTGGGTTCAGGCAAAGCAATAGCTGAATGAAAGGCCAGCACATCTTCGCATTCTGTTTCTTTAGATTCGCCTGGGCTCCTCCGAGTCTCCTCCGGCTCATCCACGTGGATGGTGAAGGCAGGCTGCTTGCTGCTTGCCTTCCAGGGAGGAACAATGGCGCGCTCATCATTGACAGGGAGATCCTTCAGAGGAGCAGCCTAGAGAAACCAGTGATGAATGGGCTGTGAGCTTATCAGATGGAGGCTGGCTTGCTTCCCCTATGGGTCTGGCCGGGGCTTTACCCCCAGCGACTCCATCAGGAAAATACCTTCCTGGGCCAAAATCCAGGGGAGGAAGTGGGGGTGGCCAAGGAGAAGAAGGGGTGGCTCAGTTGGCCACAGGCGCGTACACAAAGGTCAGAGCGAGTCATTCTGAGCGGAAATGTGAAAAACCAGTCCAGGCCACAAGAGGGACGGAGGGCCCCAAAGATGACAAGCTTAGGAAAGAGACGCGAAAACATGGTGCACCTCGTTCACCCCGGGGTGGAGCAACAGAGCAAGTCCGGGAAGATGGCGGAATTTACCAAAAAACAAAGTATTTTTATATCCTTTCCTGAAGCAGAGGTGACCTCCTAACTTCCCTCTATTGGGGGGAGGGGGGGGTCCTGGGGTTTAAAAGCTCAGAGCGAGGCGTGGTGGCGGCAGAGCCCACACAGGCGGCAGGGCTTGGCTTGGCCCCATTATCTGCAGAGAAACCACCCACAGGGAGCAGAGCAGGCGAGCAGCACACACAGCGCGGCCGGAGGGCAATGGAGAACCTCCCGGTGGCACCCCAACGCGTCAGAGGCCAGGGATCGGGGCCGCCGACCAGGCCTCCCCCAAGCGCAGCGCGCCCCCCAAAGCCCAGCGCGCTCCCCGCAAGCCCAGCGAGCCCCCCAAGCGCAGCGCGCCCCCCAAAGCCCAGCGCGCTCCCCGCAAGCCCAGCGCGCTCCCCCAAACCCAGCGCGCTCCCCGCAAGCCCAGCGCGCTCCCCAAGCCCAGCGAGCCCCCCAAGCCCAGCGCGCTCCCCCAAGCCCAGCGCGCTCCCCCAAACCCAGCGCGCTCCCCAAGCCCAGCGAGCCCCCCAAGCCCAGCGAGCCCCCCCAAGCCCAGCGCGCTCCCCCAAGCCCAGCGCGCTCCCCCAAACCCAGCGCGCTCCCCCCAAAGCCCAGCGAGCCCCCCAAGCGCAGCGCGCTCCCCAAGCCCAGCGCGCCCTCTCGCCCCTCTCCCCGCCCAGTCCCGAGCAGAACCACGCTCGTCGTTACCCGCCGCGTCTTGGGCCTCTGCGGCGGCGCCGGGGCCCGCTGGTTCCCGGCCTTGAGGACCGCCAGCCGGGCCCGGGTGCGGGGCTGCTGGGCGGGAGACGCCTTCTCGGGGTTGATGTTCTCCTGGTCCTCGTGGGGCGCCGTCTGCTGCAAGGTGAGCGGCGCCGAGCCCGCCTCGCGGGCCGCAGAGGAGCCCAACATCCCTGCTCCGAGGCCGCGGCGGGTCCGCCGGCGGCGCCAAGCAGCGTGCACTCGCTCCCGCCGACCGGCCGCGCCGAGGACGCTCCCGCCGTGGGCGCCCGCCGCAGCCCGGCCCGCCCGCCGCCCGCCCGCCCGGGATCGCCGAGAGCCGAGAGGCTGCGAAAGCGCAGGCACGGCCCGGGTGCAGGGCCAGCGACCCCGGGACCAAGCGAGCTACCCGCGGAGCGGCGGCTGTTCGAGCAGTTCAAGTAGCCCGCGACTATTGAAATGGGCCAATGGCAAGGCCCACAGCCCGTGACGTCAGCAGGGCGACCGGGCGCCGCAGTGAAGGCGGCCGCGCCCGCAGAGCAGCAGGGGCGTGGCAGGGCGTGGCGGGAGGGCAGCGCCTGCGCGGGCGGGGCGGGGCCTGCTTTAGGCGGGAGGCGGGGCCTGCCTTAGGCGGAGGGCAGCGCCTGCGCGGGCGGGAGGCGGGGCCGGCTGTAGGCGGGGGCGGAGCCTGCTTTAGGCGGGAGGCGGGGCCTGCCTTAGGCGGAGGGCAGCGCCTGCGCGAGCGGGAGGCGGGGCCGGCTGTAGGCGGGGGCGGGGCCTGCTTTAGGCGGGAGGCGGGGCTGGCTGTAGGCGGGGGCGGGGCCGGCTGTAGGCAGGGGCGGGGCCTGCTTTAGGCGGGAGGGCAGCGCCTGCGCGGGCGGGGCGGGGCCTGTGCGGGCGGGGGCGGGGCCTGCTTTAGGCGGGAGGCGGGGCCTGCTTTAGGCGGGAGGCGGGGCCTGCTGTAGGCGGACTTTAACGGAGTCCGCCGCTGGCTCCGCGCCCCTGCGCCCCGGGCCAGTTGGACGTCAGCGATGAGCGCGGCCGGGTCGTGCTTCCCCAGGTCTGACTGGCCGGGCCCTCACTGCCTGCTGGTCTCGGTCACGTCAGTCTGTTTCCCTGACCTGTTCCTTGTTGGTATCTGCATGTCACGCACTTGTCAGGGTTAAACGATGTTTAACGCGCTCCCGCTGCGGCGGCAGACTGTCATCTACCACTTAGGTGTCTCTTCAGCCTCAGCCTTTTCGTTTTCCTAGTGAAGAGGCACCTAATTGGAGGTGCCACCTTGAACTGCTGTCGAGCTGTGTTGTTGGGGTCCAGCCCCAGCAGGTCCAGGGGTCCCCAAAGGCGTAAGGGCTGTGTCAGGATGCTGCCTTCTTCCCTTTCTTCTCCCTCTTTTTTCTAAACACTTCCATGCCTTGTAGTTCTTTTGCTTTCTCTTCTTTTTCTCTCTACTGCCCTCCATCTCCGTCTCCGCGGCCGCCTCCTCCTCCCCGGTATCGTCCATATCGGCCGACCCAGAGGGCACAGCTGACGGCTCCCCAGACACCGACACCACCACCAAGTACGGCCCTGATGGACCCATGATCCAGCCCTTCAGCGCGCTGATACTCCGGGAAGCCCGTCGCCAATGACGCCGCCCGCCAGCCAGATCGACAAGGACAACCCCACCCCCGACCTGAGGACAGCTGAGATCCCTGGACTGAAGAGGCCAGCGACCTTCCACAGGAACAAGGCTCCGTGTGCGTCCATCCACTGTGTTTATAGCTATGCTCGCTATCACTGCTTGTCAGTCTTCTTCCGAGTCTTAAAGAACCCAATCCGAGAGGTGGCCACCGATTTACACGCGCTATCATTTAAAAAATAAAAAAGGGGAATTTGCCGGAAGCCGGTCCATCTTTGCTGCTTGACACAGTCGCTGCAGAGAAGAGGCGTCTGCACAGCATATGTTTCAAGGGACCTGGCGTCTATGGCATTCTGTTCTTAATATGTTTGCTCCCTTTCTTGACGCCATGTGTTTTAACCAAGGTCACCTCTCCGAGAAAGGTTGTTTCCCCAGGTAGGGATTTTTCCCTGAAATCAGGGAGGGAATAAAACTCCTTAACTAAATGCCAGGCAGGTAGTTAATCACTTTAACTACGAACAATCATGCTTAAGCAACATAATCTTTACTCCCTGGAATGGAGATAAGAAAAGCCCTAACCTTTAGAATAGAAATTGACAGGATTAAAAGAGGGTGGACAGTCTTCGCCGACTCCGCCCACACCTTTGGGTACCCCTGGACCTGCTGGGGCTGGACCCCAACAGTGTGTAACAAATAGTAATGTTCTGCACGAAATTCCACTAGACGGCCATTAATTCCCATTTCCCCCCCAGCTGTGACAGCCAGTACACAGCACCCAGTGGCCTACATAGAACTGTGTTCCATTCAGAAATGAAGGTTGTTTGGATATAGTAAAATATATGACCTTATTAAAATAAAACTCTTAGCGATATGTGCCTTTAACGAATTTCCACATTTAATATACAATAAGGCTCACACATAACAGATATAATGGCATATAATTAAAAAGCATGATTGTTTTCTGACAAATTCATGGGTGTGCCCTTCTTAAAAACATAGTTTATTTTCCATTATAATCTCTATGCCATTTTAAAGCAACCTTTAAATACAACATTCCCCTTGAATATGAATAAATCTGAACTAAGTTTAATAAACAAAATCCCCACAGCCTTAAAGTCTTATTTTCCTTCACACATGATATGAAGGAAATGGGTGGATGCTCGTGCAGGAAACGCTAAGAAGCCATCCCTGTTCCTGACTATTCACACAAGTACCCGGTAACTACTGGTTACAGAGCGTCACCTTAAGACCACCCCACCCTCCGTCTGTGCACGCTCTGCTCATCTCTGTCCACACTTTATACCAAACTGAACCTGGTCACAATGCTCACTATCAAGCAGGAGTGAAATCAGGTGCAAATCAATCTCAACTCCTAGAAAAAATAATTGGTAGGTTATATCCACTGGCTGGCGACATACATAACCACCAGGACACAAACCAGGCACCAAAATGCGGGTTCTAGTCCCCGATTTACAAAATAACAGCAAGCCCTCATCATCACTTAACCTCAGTGAAGAGGAGCTTTCTTATATGATTTGAGAAAATAACATGTTGTGAAAGTCAAATGAGTTAACGAATAGAAATACATTCTGAAAAATGCAAAGCAGTTTATACATACACTGTGTGGGAGGAGCTTAAATATTTAAATGCAGAGTGGGGCAAAAGTAGGCTTACAGTTGTGAGTATTCAAGTTTATTCTTGTGTTACATTTTTGATATATTTTTATTGATTTCAGAGATGAAGGGAGGAGAGATAGAAATATCAATGAGAGAATCATTGATTAGCTGCCTCCTGCACGCCCCCTACTGGGGATTGAGCCTGAAACCCGGGCATGTGCCCTGAGCCAGAATTAAACCATGACTTGCTGGTTCATAGGTTGACACTCAACCACTAAGCCACAGCGGCAGGGGTCTTGTGTTATTATTTATTATTACAATTTTCCATGCAAACTGTAAACCTACTTTAGTCCACACACTATATATTTTTATTTTTCAAATATTATTTCTCAGTATAAAATTTAAAACAGCACTTGCAAAAGAATTCATTAAAATCCCTTACAATCATTCTACTTGTATTTTAAGAATAAAAATGCTATTTATTTTTAAAAGGTTGCATTCATCAAAAGAAATGAAGCATTACTAAAAAAAAAATCATGTATCTCAAATATTTTTAGATAATATTTAAAAGTATCCTGTATAATAAAAACCTAATATGCTTATTTTCCCTCTGGCAGTCATTGATCGGAAGTTCAACCGCTCGCTATGACGTACACTGACCACCAGGGAGCAGTGCGGTACATGGCGGCCATTGGTGACGCGGTGCTGGCAGTGGGCGGAGGGGAGGCACTGCCGGCCCTGATGGGCCCCGACGACAGCGGGACTGCGGCGGGATGGTGGAGCAGGGGAGTGGGTGGTGCCAGGCCAAGGCGGGGTGCCAGACAGGGCTGTGGGACTGCGAGGCTGGGGGTGCAAGCTAGGACCCAATCTCCACAGGCCACCCCCAGGGTCCCCACCCGTGCACAAATTTTGTGCACTGCCTGTAGTTTGAAATAAAGTATGCACAGTTAGCTTGTAATTTTGTTTTAACATTTTCATTTAAAGAGACAACTTCTCCAGAACTTTACCTTACTTTCATGCAGCATCAAAGAAAGCAATCAGTGTGTTTTGGTCATAACTGTCCAGAATCTCCAGTAAAAGAGGTACTTTGGTTTTTACATTGGTGCCTTTGAACTTGAACTTATCTATAAAAAGATCGGTGATCATCCCTATAAAAAAAATGTTAATTTCCTGTCATTGATTAGGTATCTATTTCTAATCACCTGTAATTCCATTATTTATAAACAAATCTAAAAGGATTGGTGCTTTAAAAGAATACTTATTTTGGAGAGATTTTAAGGCAAGTTTCAAAATATAAATCATTGGCTAGTAACTCTCTTAACAACTGGCTGTGGCCATGGCTTCAGGCATCCACTGCTGACCAGCTCTGCAATGCTCCTGGCACACAGGGCATCACAGGTGTTGGCCTTTCACTCGGGCTGACCAGATGACATAGTGCAGAGCAAGCAGGTCAAACTCGCGGCACAGCCGCATGCGGCCCACAACAAATATTTTTGCAGCCAGTAGAACGGTATGTAAGAAACGTGTTAATAAAAATTTCATAACTTAATTTTCACAATGTCCTGTTATACATAATTACTAATAACGAACTACAACATTCACTAATGACTGATGACTATAATCGTGTTGCATTCAGTTCCCTTACGCGCCTTATGCGCAGGCCCACCATTTCTCTCCACTGATACCAGCAGCGAATATTTTAGCAGCCGATGGCCACGTCATTAGTCCTGGACTGACTTGTTTGGTGTGCGCAACAGGAAGTATTTCACTTTCGGAGAACAAGAAAAATAGGTTTATTTGTGTTATGTTATTAATCTGTGCAGTTATTCAGTGTCTGCTAAGTGAATGTTAAAGAAAAAGTATTAATTTTTATTAAAATGTTCTATTATTCATGTTAACGAGGACTCATTTATTTCAGCCCTTTGTATTCAGCGTGTCTCTACTGAAATAAACCTACTTTTTTATGAAAATTGAAGCTTTTGTTTTTTTGCGGCCCACATAATCTTAAACCTTCTTTATTTGGCCTGTATTAGCCTTTGAGTGAGTTTGACATGCTTGCTGTAGAGATTCAGTTCTCAACAGGTTTATTTAAATTAGAATATTCCTCCCTGGCCAGTGTGGTTAAGTGGTTAGAGTGTCAGCCTGTGTACCAAAGGGTTGCGGGTTCGATTCCCGGTGAAGGGCATGTACCTGGTTTGCGGGTTTGCTCCCTGCCCCCAGTTTGGGACTGTGTAGGAGGCAACCAAACTATGTTTCTCTCTCAAGTCTCTCTCTCTCTCTCTCTTCCTCCCTCCCCTCCCTCCCTCTCTCCCTTCCACTTTCTCCGAAAAAAGCAGTGGAAAAAATATCCCCGGGTGAGGATTCACCAAATAAATACATAAATAAATAAATTTCCATCTACTAGTATATGTGGACCGTTCTTGGGATTTGACCTAAAGGCAAATATTTCTAGGTTCAAAGATCTGGGCAAATTATTGCACCTTTAAGTTCTCTCATACGTACAATGGGGTTAAGTCAAGCTGTCAGTCCTTTATCCAGAACCCCAGCTACAAGAGATATTTGAGAATTTTTCAGTTTAGAAAGACAATAAAAGGAATACAGCATAGATGGCGTAACATCCAAGGGGGTCAACAGAGCAATGTTTCTGCAACAAAATACATGGATAAACAACCACACTGAGTGGAATAAAAGAGACTATAAATAACCTCATGCCAGTTTAAGTGAAGTTTTGCCATCACATTAATTCAGACCAAGTCAGATTTGATGCAAAATTAATTATGAAAAAGCTTTGCTTTTCAAAGCTTTGTGGGTTTTGGATTGGTGATGAGCGATGCACCTGCCATTTAGTAAATGCTGAGATATTAGGTCTTCATTATTACAGCTTGTGAGCAAGTCTCTGGGTATAAAATAAGAAATTCATTACGCAGGCTGAAGGGTCAGAGTAGGCTGATGACACCAATTAAGGCCACAGAAGACTTGACACAGTGCAAAAAGCAGGCACTGGGGCGGGGGGGGGGGGGGGGGGAGGCGGGGGGGGGGGCAGCGAGGAGGTCCTGCAGGCTGTGCCGCTTCCTACGATGTGACAGCAAATGCTTGAGTCTCAGACTTCCCGTTTAAAAATGAGAAATGGAGACATCATCTACCTTGCAAAGCTGCGCAAAGGATTAAACATGCCACCTGATTATGAAGATGCCATAGGTAAATTGGTGTGCTATGCACAGATCTCATGTAATGATGGGAAAACAGAAGTTTTCTTAAGCTGTTCCTTCCAACCCACTCTTGCTCTCTTTCAATATAATTTGTCAAACACCGAATTTCTACCACCAAAGCAAAATGAGTTTTGGGTTGACATAGCACATATCTATCCCTTATTATGCTACAATTATTAAATGTTGCATGTTGATTTTCACAATAGCAACAAAGCCTGAAAATTACTGGTGTGAATTATAGCCTGAACTATAATGCTTCATAAGTTATATTCATTTCACACCAGGTTCCTTCATATATGTAAATATATTGCATTAAACTTATTTTACTTCCTAATTTTACTTGAATTTTATCGAGTAAAAATATTAAATAGTAGGTCCAGCTGGTATGGTCCAGTGGTTGAGTGTTGACCCATGAACCAGAAGGTGACGGTTCAATTCCCGGTCAGGGCACCTGCCTGGGTTTCGGGCTCCATCCCTAGAAGGGTGTGTGCAGGAGGCAGCCAATCAACGACTCTCTCTCATCCTATCTCTCCCTCTTCTCCCTTCCCCTCTGAAATAATAAAAAATATTTTAAAATAGTAAATATTAGGACAAACTTGACAAAATTAATATTGGAAGCAACAAACTGGCTTCCAGTAGGTTCGTGATTGCTGTCATCTTTGCCCCTCCCCTGCCCAGCTTCTCCCAAACAGCCAGGAGAACAGAGACATGGCAGGCATTCTGACAGCCCACTAACCATAGAGCCTCTCCAGGTGCGCCGGCTGCCTCTTGTACTCCTCCTGCAGGCGCTCTGCCTCCTCCAGAATGCAGCGATATTCTGGGATCAGGAAGTCTGTATTTCCTTCATGAACCTGCAATTCCTTATTTTAAATTAAAAACAGAAGACACTTAATGTTTAAATTCAATCCAGTGTAGCTTTAAAGTCTTTACAACTTTAGAAATCCCATCACAACAGAATAATGATCATGAGTCCAAAACACATACACTTACTTTTAAAGCATCAATTAGCTGCACCTTCTTAGCCAAAAGCAGCTGGTACTCCAGCTTCGGGTGGATGAGCCCCAGGGTGTGCTTCACCGACATCTCATTGATCTCTAGGAGGAGTCGAGCCGGAGGCAGTTAGAAAGGCATTTTGATTAGAAACATTCTTATTGTAACAACAACCAAAAAAAAAAAACAAGAAAAAGATTAATTTTTCTTTCTTTCTTTACCGTATGAAATGTTGAGGTTAATTTTCTTTTTTGTAGCTTCTTTAGAGAGCACATCTTTTAGGATGGATATAGTTGAAATGTTGTCAGATTTAAAAACTCCTTCTCCTTTTCTACAAAATGAATATATAGAAGGAAATTCACCCAGTAAATACATATTTTGTAACTAGTGTTTAGATTTCATTTGATTTCTCTACATATACATGTCATTATTAATAGAAAGCATATTTAAATGTGTAAACTTTTACTGTTATATTAATTCAAGTTCTGACATATTGTAAAACTTAACAAAAGATGTCAGATATGTCTCCTAAAGACAGGCGAAGTCACACTATGTCCTTCATTTAAAAGAGCTTTTGTGTTTTCACAAATAAAATTCCAACAGCTAAGCCTTCGTGTATGTGAACTAGAGGTGCTCACGTCCCTCACAGCACGACCACAGCTGCATCCTGAGGCGGACGGCAAACCTACCGGTAGCATCTTCTGTTCCACAGGCCGGGGGCGTCCATCCCACGTCTATGGTCGCAGGACCTTTTCCTTTGGGGAACCACTCCCCCCCTCACCTTCTCACCCCGAGGACTTCGCTGGCCCTGGCCTCAGTGCATTCCAGACCACGGACCACGCGGGTCACGGCGCAGCAATGGCACTCAATCCTGGGACTTTTCTTACTGGAACTAGTGGGGGGAGACTCCACGGTAGCTGACAAGATACGAAGCTGGATGGCACTGCTGCCACCAGGGCTGCACGGACGGCCCAGAGGGCAACACAGAGCCATGATGGCGTCCTGAGGCCCAGGGCTGCGCTCTCACGGTACAGGCACGGGGAACGCCTGTTAGCAGGCTAAGCCGTTTGTGCTGGTTCTTTTTTCTGATGACCAAACATTTCCGTTTCCTAGTTAACATCTACCATTGTCATCATTTAATGTGCCTTCTGGTTTGGCTTTCATACACACAAATAGTTTGTATTGACTAGTTATAGGCAAACTAGAGGCCCGGTGCACAAATTTGTGCATGGGCGGGGTCCCTTGGCCTGGCTGGCGATCGGGGCATCTCGCCCAGTCCCAATCAGGGCCGATCGGGCCGGCTGGCAGGGGGAGGGACCATGGGAAGTTGGCTGGCTGCAGGAGGTTGGCTGTGGGAGCAAACTGACTACCGGGGGCAGCTCCTGCATTGAGCACCTGCCTCCTGGTGGTCAGTGCACGTCATAGCTGCTGTCTGGTCATAATGGTCGCTTAGCTTTTATATATGTAGATACTGACTTCTTTCTTCTAGAACTGTGGTTCTCAACCTTGGCTGCACATTAGAATCACCTGGGAATCTTTTTAAAATCCTGATTTCTGGGCCTCATCCTCTGGAAATTCTGTTTCTTTGTTATGGGGTGGGGCCACAACATTATTAACAAAGAAACAGAATTTCTGGAGGATGAGGCCCAGAAATCAGGATTTTAAAAAGATTCCCAGGTGATTCTAATGTGCAGCCAAGGTTGAGAACCACTGTTCTAGAAAGATGAGCAATACATACATACAATTTTGATCCCAATTATAGTTTAGAAATCCTGAGACTTTTCACTGGTCTTTAATTTTAACTGATATTTACTATTTAACACACAGCACCTGACACTGTGGGTGCTTTGCATGGCTTGTTTTCTTTAATCACCACAATTCAGTGAACACGTGCTATTATTTCCCCTCCTCAGAAGAGAAAACTACAGGTCAGCGAGGGAAGTAATCTCAACAAGGTCAGAGCCAAGAGTCACACCCAGGCAGGGCTGCTCCCTCCACACACACGCATTCCACTCAGATCCCTAAAAACACTTACTGAGAACCACTATGCTCAAAGCCAGGTGAGGCACTTGGAGGTTTCATACAAAAATAATTAAGAAATAGACTCTGGCCCTGGCTGGGTAGCTCAGTTGGTGAGCATTGCCCTGATACTCTAAGGTTGTGGGTTCGACCCTGGTCAGGGCACATACAAGAATCAACCAATGAATGTATAAATAAGTGGAACAACAAACCTCTCTCTCTCTCTCCCTCTCTTTTTCTCTCTCTCTCTTTCTCCCTCCCTTCCTCCTCCCCTCTCTCTGAAATCAATAAAAATACAAAAATAAAATAAAAAAGAAACAGACTCTGCCCATGAGGAGCTTATAGTCCAATTTAGAGATACAAGCTTACATAAAAACATTATTATATACTTCAAATAAATAACAATAAATACCTAAGGAAGGTAAGAATAAAATGCCATGGGAATAGAGAAGAGAGTCAAGAAAAACTTGAAAACGTAGCTATGAGTTGGGCCTTGAAGAATAAGTAGAGTGTGACTGATAAGGGATGAATATTAAAGGACACAGAGTGGTAAAGAGCAAAGATATGCTATTACACAAATATACACGCTGCTTGCCTCGGCAGCACACAGACCAAAACATCACTGTGCCAGGCACGTGGAATTGTCAGCTATGCCTGAGCGTGAGGCTCACTGTAGGACTCAAACAGGCACCATTCATTGTTCCAGGTTTGGACACAGATGAGGTCCTGGAAGGTACAGTGAAACAGCTCCGAGGACTGATCCTAAAACCAGTTAGATTTCCGGACAGCTCCAGGTCCCAAAGGGCAGTTTCCAGAATGAGCATGCTACAGCTCAGCTGGGAAGCAGAACGGTTCAGGAACCTGCTTAGGAAAAGAACCCCTAAGAACAGAGACCAGGAAAGGAGAAGCCACCCAGCCCCTCCACATAAAACAAAATTAGAAACACAAAAGATCAAAGAACAGCTCCAGCTGAAGTGGGACGAGAATGCAAAGACCTGAGTGGGGGGTGAGGCTCAGAGCACAGGGAGAAATCCCCTGAGAGCAGGCAGCCATCTCACACTCAGCAGAGGAGCGAAGGAGCGGAGGGTCAGCTCTGTGCTCACAACCAGGCCCCGAGGGAGCCCCGCAGAGGCGCGGGAGGGAAGGCAAGGCGTGCAGCCAGCCACCGCCCCTCCCGACACCCCGGCTTCAAAAGCCTCCTGTTCTCAGCTGCCAAGTTCTGAGCCATTTCGTCTTTTGCATACATTTGGGAAGGACTGTCACAGTTACAGTGTCTTCCTATTGAGGACTGTGCAGTGTATTAATTACCCCATTGAATCAAGTCTTTTATGTCAATAACATTTCAAAGTTTCATCAAGTAACTTCTGCATATTTCTTTTTTTTAAAAATATATTTTATTGATTTTTTACAGAGAGGAAGGGAGAGGGAAAGAGAGTTAGAAACATGGATCAGCTGCCTCCTGCACATCCCCCACTGGGGATGTGCCCGCAACCAAGATACATGCCCTTGACCGGAATCTAACCTGGGACCCTTCAGTCTGCAGCCGACACTATCCACTGAGCCAAACCGGCTAGAGCTATTTCTTTTTCTTTTCTTTTTTTAAATTTATTTATTTATTCATTTCAAAGAGAGAGGAAGGGAGTGAGAAAGAGAAATATCGATTTGTTGTTCCACTCGTTTCTGCATTCACTGGTTGACTCTTGCATGTGCCCTGACCAGGGATCAAACTCGCATCGTTGCAGCGACAGGACAACACTCTAACCAACTGAGCTGCTGGTCCAGGCCATGTGAATCTTTATTCAATCATTTTTAAAAATTCATTAATTCTGCTTGTTTTTCAATAGATTCTCTTGAATAGTATAGGTTTCAAATCTATTATTTACATATTGCTCCTGCTTTAAGACAAAGAAAATGTAGAAGCTCATTAATATCAAAACCCTGTGGCCTGGCTGGCTTAGCTCAGTGGCTGAGTGGATCCACGCACAAAGAGGCCACTGGTTCTACTCCTGGTCAGGGCACAGGCCTGGGTTTCCGGCTTGGTCCCCAGTAGGGGGCGTGCAGGAGGCAGCCAATCGATGATTCTTTCTCACCATTGATGTTTCTCTCTCTCCCTCTCCCTTCCTCTCTCTCTAAAAATCAATTTAAAAACACACGTAAAACACCCCCCACACTTGCGAACCGGTACCGAGCCGCTTTACCTGTAGGTGCTCTCCAGCTGTGTGTCCAGAAAGGTGTTCTGGAAGTAAAATGTCACGCATTCTCCGGCCGGAGGTTTCTCGGGAACCTCAGGAAGGCAAAACACCACCCAGGAGTGAACTTCCGCAAAACTGAACTGGCCCGTCAAAGTCAGCGTGTTCATGGGTCTGCAATTCACAGCAGAGGACATCTTTGCGTGTGGAAGTGTATTTGATGTACACAACACGCTAACAAACAGAATTTTGCAATAACAGCTA
This sequence comes from Myotis yumanensis, assembly GCF_028538775.1. Taxonomy (NCBI): domain Eukaryota; kingdom Metazoa; phylum Chordata; class Mammalia; order Chiroptera; family Vespertilionidae; genus Myotis; species Myotis yumanensis. The sequence continues at coordinate 107,516,451 of NW_027223756.1, forward strand.
ATCAAATATAAACTTGTTTACATTTGTTTAATTTTTCTCAGATTAATCTTACCATCCGATGAATGAACATTCTGATTTCATGAAAGAGAGGAGTATCTATACCTCTGCTTTTCCCAGCCAGGGGACACAAATAGCTTGTTTTTATTAGAACATCTTTACAGATAAAATCCAGTTTACCCAGGCATATTTCATTTTTTAAAAGTTCACCTAATACTTCTACTGTTAAATACAAACTGTACAAACTATCAAAACATATAAGAATCCCCTTAGGGAAATAATGAGGTCATGTGACAGCACAGAACTGGGCTTCTGAGTGAGACGGACAAGGGCTTGAAACCCACTCCACGGCTTACCGGCTGCGGGCCACGGGGCCAGGAGGGCTCAGTACCTCCATCTTGCAGGGATGTGGAATGATACGTTCTATCTTGTGAAATCGCACACACAAGGGAGTGAAATAGATTTTAAATAAATCAAGTGGATAATTATGAAGATTTTAAAAATGTAAATTTGTGGAATTAAAGGCTCAGAGGAATTCTAAAAAGACACAGAACTAAGGGACCTAAAGCTAGAAGAGGTTTTGAGGTCATCCAGGCCACCGTCTCACTTGCAGATAAGAAAACTAAAGCCCAGAGAGATTGTGTTAGGTCCCCACAGTCACACAGGAACAGAGGCAAGATTCCAGCTGGCCTCTCGCTTCCCTGTGCTGCTCTTGCAGCCGCCATGCCACCGCCATCCACAAGTTTGACTGTGAAGCAGGAAGACATACCCAAAAGATTCTATCCTCTTTAATGTTTTAGAAGAAACCCTTAGGAACATGTCTCCTTACCTCTTATTTAAATTACCGCCTTTACCATTACAAGCTGCAATAGGAAAACGGGCTGCGGTCTCACATTATAGCTGTTTCTTCTGTCAGCAAGTCACTCCCCCCCCCAGGCTTCCCAGTCTCATTTGTAAAATGGAGACATTGCCACCCGACTCGCTGTACGACTTGAACGATACCTAAGCCCCTAGCACCGTGGTCGGCAAACTGCGGCTCGCGAGCCACATGCGGCTCTTTGGCCCCCTTAGTGTGGCTCTTCCTAAGCCTTAGGAGGACCCTAATTAAGTTAATAACAATGTACCTACCTATATAGTTTAAGTTTGAAAAACTTGGCTCTCAAGAGAAATTTCAATCATTGTACTGCTGATATTTGGCTCTGTTGACTAATGAGTTTGCCGCCTAGCACAATGCAAGGCACAGGGAAGTATTCAATAGCCCATTTCTTCCCCTTCTCCCTCGTTTAAGCCATGTCTCTCACCTCAGGAAGTGAAAAACTACCAACAGGAGGACGCTTAAGCTATAGGGGAAGTGGGAAATAGCCGATTTCCGCAGTCAATGGCTCGAGTATTTCCTGAGGTGGAACAGAGAGGAAATAGAATGTTTGAGGCCAACGCACCCAGGGCCTGTTCACAGGAAACGCTAAAGCGAAATGGTGACTGCTGATCGCGGGACGGGTCCGAGCGAAAGGGGAAGTGCAGCTCCAGGCAGCCCCCGACAGCAGACACAGGCCTAACGTCAGTAGGAATACCACTCCCCAGCCTTTCAATGAAATGGACACGTATCCACCAGAACTTACACCGTGACAATGGAAGGCAAGCTGCCCTGGCCGGTGTGGCTCAGTTGGTTGAGTGCCTTCCTGTGCACAGATAGGTCACCAGTTCGATTCCCAGTTCAGGGCACACACCCAGGTTGCACGTTCAATCCCTGGTTGGGCGCGTGCGGGAGGTAAAAGATGGATGTTGCTCTCTCACATTGATCTCTCTCTCTCTCTCCTTCCTTCTGTCTCTCTCTCCCTTCCTTTCTCTCCAAAACATCAATAAAAACACATTTTTTAAAAATTATAGGCAAGTTTCTCTGCATTATGTAATGCCCTAAAAGTAAATGCTCCTGCCTTGGTCCTACCTGTCACGATCGATACAGTGGCTTCTCTGATGGAGTGAAAGGGGTTTGATAAGGTACTGGCGGACCTGACAGGTTCTGGGTTGGATTCTTGGCGTCACGTATGCCTGAAGCGTGCCATACTGGCCTTCAATGGAGCGAATCTGATTCAACACAGAAGAGGAAAGAAAGTAAGACTAACCCAGCAATGTAAGCATTATCTCTAGAATGGTCAACACAAGTACTCAGGCTCGTAGGCCTTCATCTCTTCTGTAATATTCTGAAGAAAAAAATGACATTCTGTTAAACAGCTACCTTTTATCACTAGAGTAAAGCAAGGTTTTGGTAGGGGAAAGCAAAATTAACCCATCTATTAAGCTGTTCCCGCCACACGTCTTCAGGCCATCTGTCCATACCATTCCAAGAAACATACACTGCCACACACTACCCTAGCACATTTAAAAACACTGTGCTACGGCCCTAGTCGGTTTGGCTCCATGGATAGACCATCAGCCTGTGCTAAAATCAACATTTAATTATAGAAGTAATTATGTTGCTAAAATACTTTAAAAGATTTTCTCTAGAATAAATAGTAACAAATGATATCACTGGAATGGAACCAGAAAAATCTAGGTAGTAGGAAAATATAGATACGTCAACGACCAAATGACCTGACCTGGCCCGTTTGGTTCCGTGGGAGAGCGTCAGCCTGTGGACTGAAGGGCCGTGGTTGTGATTCTGGTCAAGGGCATGTAACTCGGGTGCAGGCTCGGTCCTCGGCCCTGGTCGGGGCACATGTGAGAGGTAACCATTGATATCTCTCACATCCATGTTTCTCTCTCTGTCTCTCCCCCTCCCTTCCATTCTCTCTAAAAAAATCAATGAAAAAAATCCTTGGGTACAAAAATCATCCCAGCTGGGTGGCTCAGCTGGTTGCAGCGTCCTGTGCACCGAAAGATTGCCAGCTGGATTCCCGGTTAGGGCACATACCTAGGTTGCCGGTTCAAGCACCAGTCAGGGCTCATACGGGAGGCAACAGATCGATGTTTCTCTGTCTCCCTTCCCCTCTCGAAAATCTATAAAACACAGCCTCAGGTGAGGATTAAGAAGTTAGTTAAATCTGAACAGTAAATATTTGATGACATCTAGGAATTACTGTTAATTTTTCTTAGGTTATGTTTTCTTGTGGTTATATGTTTTTTTAAAAAATATATATTTTTATTGATGTCAGAGAGGAAGAGAGAAGGAGAGACAGAAACATCAATGATGAGAGAGAATCACTGATCAGCTGCCTCCTGCACGCCCCCCACTGGGGATCACACCCACAACCTGGGCACGTGCCCTTGACCGGAATTGAACATGGGACCTTCGGTCCGCAGGCTGATGCTCTATCCACTGAGCCAAACCAGCTAGGGCTTGTGGTTATGTTTTTAAAATAAGAGTAATCTTTTAAACATATGTACCAAAATATTTATTTACAAGTGAAATGATAAAATATCCTTCAAAATATTTGCTTCAAAATGATTTGCACTGGAGAGTGAGAGGATAAACAAGACTACTGTGAGTGGACACCTGGGCGGCTGGAGTCCTCACGATTACATGTTTGAAACTTTCCGTAAGAGAAAATTAGAAAACAAATGTCCAGTGGGAGGGAATGAAGGACTGGGAGTTTCAGAGAAGTTGCTTGGTTAAGCGATACCAGCAGAGAGAGTGGTCTGGGCTGAATTAAAGCCTAAGAGATTATTCAAAAGTTACTCAAAAATGACTCATTTCAGGGAGAAATTTAATGCGAAGAAATTGTATCTTATGTTGTAAAATATACCGATATAAGAAAACAAAGTTCAGACTTTCAAGTAAAGGTAACTTCAAACATTTTACCTTGAGCTCCAGCCTTGTGGTATTTGCCTGGCACCGGTAAGTGGCGAGAAGAAAGTTGTCACTGGACTGGGTAGAATTCAAAGTGAAGGAAAAGGGTGAATCCATGTTTTTAACAGAACAAACAGCATCAATAACGGTCACCGTCTGCCAAGCACTCACGCTCCTGTGGGTGGCGCTGTGCTAAAGGCTTCTTGCTTATTCCTACGCAGTACGTTTTACAGATGAAGAGACTGAGGCATGCGGATTGGGTTAACTCCCCAAAGCCAGTGAGTAATAAAACTGGAATTCAAATTCACGTCTTCGAAGACTCTAAAGCTCATGCTCTTTCCATCTTGAATGTCTACAATAACATTTTAAAATACTGTTTTCTAAAAATGTAATGGATAGTAAAAACTCCTAATGTTTATATTAGAAACACAAAGGCATCAATGCTTGGTATAGGATGTCTCTGATTTTCACAAACACAGAGGACTGAGAAATATCTCATCTGTTTCCACCAATGGCTGACTGCAGGAATTCAATGTTTGCTGAATTAAGTTGCTGAGATAACTTCAAGTATTATAACTTCTTGAAATTAAATATTAAACGACTAAAATAGCATAAAATAAGACTGGCCATATGTTGGAGTCGGTGATGAGTACACGAAGATAATGCTACTATTCTCCCACTGTTGTATGTACTTGAAATCCCCACAGTAAGGTTTTATAAAGCTATCGTGCCAGAAAGCAGGTTTTAAATTAGTATAAAAACTCATTCCCAAGAATCCAGCAGTGATGTAAATAGGTTACTCTTTCACAGTAATTTACAAATGAAAGACCTTATGTTTATATTAATTTTTAAAATGATGATAAAAATGTAGACCCTGATGTTTTATGTTGCAATCTGCAAACAGGGATGACAAACCGTATATAACACAATACAACTGTTACAAAATTTCTTATCAAGAAAAAAAGCTTTACTATGAAACTATGTTATGTTGAAAATTATTCCCTAATATAGCGATCAACTTTGTTCTTTATCTGTTCTTCTTACTCCTCCCTTTTGTCTGTGTAGAACCACATGCCCGCTGCGGCCCGTCTGCTGCTCGGCTGCTGGGCACACAGCCATGGCAGCCCTTGCTTCCCTCCCTCCCTCCTCCTCAGAGCCCGCCCGCTCAGCCTGCTCCCCAGGGGTACAGTGCGCCCAGAAGCTCTAACACAGTCTCATCCTTGGCGCTTTGCACACAGAAAGTGCTCAATAACTGTCTGCTGATGAACAATAAGCAAGATCCAACAAGCCCAGAGGAAGGAGGAAGGGCTGGCAGGGACTGAGCACGTTCAAACGTAGGAACGTGTAAGACTACATCGCAGTTTCAGGAAACGTGGAGCACTTCAGCGAGGCAGGAATAATGGGCGTGAGGAAGGTGGAGCTGTGCGGGGCAGTGGGAGCTGGAAGCAGAGTGAATCCTGGGGGAATCTAGCTCCCAGGCCACAGGACACGAGGAGGCTCTGACAGGTTTAGAAGGACTCGGTGATGTCTGTGTTTAGGGAGAGTTGTCACCACAGTGCACAGCACAGCAGGAAGCGGGCATCCTGGCGACAGAGAAAGGGGATGAGGGAGTGGTTCAGGCAAGCAGGGGGCTGGACGGCTGAGAGCAGTGGAGGGAGCAGAGGGGGCAGGACAGCGGGACTGGCAGGAACTAATTGGATTTCACAGTCAGAGAGGGAAGGATCTAGGACGGCCGGTTTCTGGATTACCTGAGGATGAAGAAAGGGCAGAAGCAGGTTTTGAGGGGAAGGTTATGAAATTGGAAACTGGTGAAGAAATGGAGAACCTAGTGGTGTTTGTAGGCTTTATTCAAAATAGCAAAATAAGAATGAAGTCGCCGGAGGAATTCCTTATTCTCACTCACCTCAGCGTCACAGCTGCTGAAGCTGACAACAGCGGAATTCTTGTCCACATCCAGCAGGTCTATGGGGACATCACTCTGCAGCCAACATTAAAAAAAGGTTCAGGTGGAAAATCAAAACTTTTTCTCAAAACCTATTTTCTTTAAGGGTTTTCCTTATGTTCATCTTTGAAGTTGAGAGTATAAATTCTCTTATATTTGATAATATGTACTTCTAGAAAATAAGTAGAGAATAATAATAGAGAATAAGTATTATAATGACCTATTCAGAAGTCATAGAATATCATCTCACTCTCCCCTTAAAAGTATAATCTTCGCCCTCGCTGGTTTGGCTCAGCGGATAGAGTGTCGGCCTGTGGACTCAAGGGTCCCGGGTTCGATTCCGGTCAAGGGCATGTACCTTGGTTGCGGGCACATCCCCAGTAGGGAGTGTGCAGGAGGCAGCTGATCGATGTTTCTCTCTCATCGATGTTTCTAACTCTCTATCCCTCTCCCTTCCTCACTGTAAAAAAACCAATAAAAAAATATTTTTTTAAAAAAGCATAATCTTCCTGTCTATTTCTGTCAGTGCTAAAATGTTACCAGAGGCTGCAAATACTCACATGGCCTTCTGACTATATCAGTTCATTTTTATTGATTTTAACCTCAGCTGTAACACAGACAGGAGAGAATTTTTGGTCTCCTCTGGAGAGATAGTTTCTTTTTTTTATTTTATTTTTAAATTACAGTTCACATTCCATATTACTTAGTACTAGAGGCCTGACGCACAAAATTCGTGTGCGGATACAGTCCCTAGCCCTGGCCTGCAATTACGGCCATCTTCCCCAGCTGCCTCAGCCAGCCCCACCCCCCGCCACCACTGACCCCTGGTCCCCTGTTCACAATTGGGCAGTCGGAACCTGCTGGCTTGGGGAAGGGACCGAGAGGTCGGGCATTCGCCCCTGCTCGCCGTCTCTGCCCCCATCGCAGGTCACCCTCTGTGTGTGGGGCAACTTGTCGGGTGGGGGCCTTGGCCTGGCGCCACCGGCATCTCCCACTACCCACCCCCAGTTCCCCGTTCGCCATCAGGCGATTGGAGCCTGCCGGCTGGGGAAAGGGACCTAGAGGTGGTCAGTGCACCTCATAGTGACTGATTGAGTGGCCATTCTGCCATTAGGGTCAATTTGCATATTACCCTTTAATTATATAGGATTATATAGGATAGAAGCCCAGTGCACGGGTGGGGACCAACCGGCCTGCCCTAATGGGGGCCCTGGATCGGGGTGGGGGTCTTCGCTGGGTGGCGGTGCCGGCAGGGGTGAGGGGCCATGGGTGATTTGCAGGCTGGCCACCCCCCAGTAAGGGTGGGGGGGTCCCTGCCAAGGGGCGGGGCTGGCTGGGGTAAGGGGATGCAGGCGGTTTGCAGGCCGGCCATACCCCTGATCGGGGTAGGGGTCCCTGCTGGGGGTTGGGGCTGGCTGGGCCATGGTTGTTCCGTTTTGGTCACTGGGCTTTTATTATATAGGACTAGAGGCCCGGTGCACAAAAATTTGTGCACTTGGGGGCGGGGGGTCCCTCAGCCCAGCCTGTGCCCTCTCGCAGTCTGAGACCCCTCGGGGGATGACCACTTTCTGGCTTAGGCCTGCTCCCCGGAGGACTGGGCCTAAGCTTGCAGTCAGATATCCCTCTGGCAGCCCGGCAGCCCTCGGGGGATGTCTACTTGCCAGCGGGGAGCAGGCCTAAGCTGCAGTCGGACATCCTTAGCACTGCAGAGGAGGCAGGAGAGGCTCCCACCACCACCGCTGTACTGGCAGCCGTCAGCCTGGCTTGTGGCTGAGCAGAGCTCCTCCCATGTGAGAGCGCCCTGACCACCAGAGGGCAGCTCCTGCATTGAGCGTCTGCCCCCTGGTGGTCAGTGTGTGTCATAGTGACCAGTCATTCCCAGTCTTTCTGCTGTTAGGGTCAGTTTGCATATTACCCTTTTACTATATAGGATAGAGGCCTGGTGCACTGGTGGGGGCCGGCTGGTTTGCCCTGAATGGTGTCACGGATCAGGGTGGGGGTCCTGCTTGGGTGCCTGGCCAGCCTGGATGAGGGGCTGATGGCTGTTTGCAGCTGGTCGCACCCCCTTCAGGGTAGGGGTCCCCACTGGGGTGCCTGGCCAGTCTGGGTGAGGGGCTGAGGGCCGTTTTCAGGCTGGCGGGAGACTGAAGCTCCCAACCTCTCCTTTTATTCTTTTTTTTTTATTCTGGGATTTATTTAACTTCTATGTCTGTCACTGGAGCTGAGAGTCAGCTTTAGCTCTGAGGCCGGGCTCCAGCTTGAGACCTCGGCTGCTGAAAGCAGGTATCCGGGCTTTGTTTGGCTTCTATAATTGAAACACTGTTGCGGTCCTGCTCACTGAGGCCCGGCTGGCTGAAAGCAGGTTTCTGGGGTTTGTTTAGCTTCTATAATTGCAACATAGTTGCTTAGAGTGCAGCTCAGAGCCCAGCAGCGGCAGCTGGGGAACCTTGGCTTCCTCCATCACCAGGGCAACCAAGCCTCATGTTCGCTTCAGCTGCATGGCTGCCGGCCGCCATCTTGATTGGCAGTTAATTTGCATATCGCCCTGATTAGCCAATGGGAAGTGTATCGGAGGTACGGTTAATTACCATGTTTGTCTATTATTAGATTAGATGAGCTTCAGGTGTACAGCACAGTGGTTAGACAATCATATACAATACAAAGTGTTCCCCCCAACATTCCCAGTAGCCACCTGGCATGCCACATACTTAGAATATTATTGGCTATATTCCCTACACTGTGCTTTACATCCTGTGACTGTTTTGTGACTACCAGTCTGTACTTCTCATCCCCCCGCCCCCATCCAGCCCCCGCAGGCAGTCTCAAGGCCAATGCCTGCGCTGTGCTCTGTGTATGTGGTTCCTGAGGTGTTCCAGGCGGCAGTCCTGAGCTAGAGTTAGGAGAGATTTCTGCCTTTACGTTTTGATTGATAATCTGATCTCTCATCCACGTCTTTTAAAAGCTTATCTTCCTCCCCTTAGTCTTTGCTCATTTTCTGATGGGTTTTCTATCATTTCCTTGTTTTCCATTCTTTGTACTATCATCCTTGTCACTCCAACTAAAGAAATCATTAAATATATTGAAGCATGAAGTTGTACAGTATGATCCCTACATTTCACCTTCGGGATTATGTTCTTTGCCTTCTGACCTCCCTAAGAGCTGGTAATGCAAGCTGTACTGCGGGCTGTTTATTTCAGTATTTGAAGCTTAAAGGTTCTAATAAGGGCATTAAACGCTGCAGATTTCTAAGTTGCATCTCTGTTACGATTCTCTTAAAGGTTAGCCAAAGTACAAAATCCTTAGTGTCCTTTCTGACTCATCCTCAAACTTAAGTGCCTCAGCCTTTTGTTTAATATGCACAGGATAAAGTAAAGCTATAATTTTGGTAATTTATGAGCAAACTGATAATTTAATGGGAGACTAAAATAAGTCTTTGAAAGTACTATCTAAACTAAATATGACATTTAAAAGACCAACATTCACATTACAGGTCAGGCATTTGCTTACCTGCACCAAGACATTGTCTATCGCCGTCTGCACTTCCAAGATGAGGCTGTAGCTGGCATCGTCTTTATTTAATGTGAACTTGTCATTTATGCTGAAGGAAGGGACCACTGACTTTGCTTTGCTTGACTGCGAAGACTGTTGATACCTCTCTCTTTCCTGTGTTACCTTAAGTTGCAGCTGCTCCAACTCATTCCTGGAGGAAAACATACAACTCTGTCACCTGTAAGTATAAACATCTGAGGTCCTTAAAATGTTTATTAAAATTTGAGACATTTACTTCTGCAAAATGGATTCTTTTAACCCTCTCCTGAGGACCTATTTAGAGGGAGGAAGGGAGAGAGGAAGGGTGAGAGAGAGGAGGGAAGAATGAGACAGAAATATCGATGCTCCCTGACCAGGGATAGAAACTGCAACCTTTCTGCTGTACGGGACGACACTCCAAGCAACTGAGCCACCCAGCCGGGGCAGCGAATGGATTTTTATTGGTTGAGCTAGAACTGTAACACTAACAGGAACAGAAGTTCTGCTTATAGGACTCACTAAACGATTCCATATTATTTATCTCTAATCTAAAAATTAAAACACCTACTCAGTCCCACACGAGCCACATTAATACAAAGCTGTAAGTATCGAGGCAGCTGCAGACAGCCCACGCTCACACACGGGCCTGGTCACGGCACCTACAGCACCAAGCGGAGGGGAACCTGACTGTCCGGGCCCAGGAACACGTCAGACCTGAGCAGAAGCCAGTGAACATGCACCTTTCGGTAAGACGCGAGGGAGACAGAAACAACGAGGAGGAGGCTGCAGAGCTCCCACATCTGGGGCCCACAGGGTGATGAGGCGTGGAGCAGCAGGCACTCGGTCCAGTGCTGGGGAGGATGCTGGGACTGAACTGCACGGGCAGTGCAGGCAGTGGCCCCCGTGACCGGAAAGGCCATATGCAAACAGCAGACAGTCACGGGGGGTGAACATGGGCTTAGCTACCCAACTTAGGAGAAAATCTGGGAGGAGAGGAGGGGTCTGTGCAGTGAACCAAGGGAAAGACGGCTGCTGCGTGTGTCACACGCACCTACGTCCCAGGTGCTGAGTGAACGGAGCGGACAGAAGCGCCTCGTGCTGTCAGGAGGGCACGCCTGGTTGTAACCATAAGGCACGAGGGAGCGTGGGAGCTAGTCGTCATGAGCTCTGCTTGCTCGCCTTGCTGCACGCACAGCACAGCTTGCTGTCCTGGTGGCTTGGTGAACGGGCCTGAGGAGAACTGTGGTGAGGCTTTAGGGGACCAGGACACTTCTGAACTCTCAACTGCCAGCAACAAACACTGGCCCTCACTCCCCCAAGAGATGGCAAGGGTTGGAGTAGGAAGAGCAGTCACTAAGTTCCAGCCCCACCCACCTCTTCAATGGAACTGTCTGAATGGTGACAAAGCAGTCCCTGGGTCCCAGGAAGTCAGCATTATTCATTTCCACTAAGAAAACGTATAAGCCAGAGTCAGAGATCCAGAGAGGCCCGCAGGAGCAGTGAGCATCAGAATGAGTGAGAGCAGAGCCATCGGTGTGAGTTGCTTTATAAATATTTTTAAAATATATTTTATTGATTTTTTTACAGAGAGGAAGGGAGAGGGATAGAGAGTTAGAAACATCGATGAGAGAGAAACATCGATCAGCTGCCTCCTGCACACCCCCTACTGGGGATGTGCCAGCAACCCAGGTGCATGCCCGTGACGGGAATTGAACCTGGGACCCTTCAGTCTCAGGCTCTATCCACTGAGCCAAACCGGTTAGGGCAGTGTGAGTGCTTTAATGCCTGTAAAAAGCAAAACTTGACACTATCCCCACACAAACAATATACTTCTCCGTCTAAGAAGAAGCCAATACCCAGTACAGCACACGAAGTGTATTTCTCACTCCGAATATTCATCAGCATTTACCGCTGATTTTCTCAAACTGATAAACTTCCATTTAAAAAGTGATTAATGACTGTGTAATTGCTTCCAATATAATTCCCTGCATCTGTAAGTAACCAAACCAGCAGCCGCTGCGCACGTCATGAGACGAAGACTGACAGGCACACGAATGCAACGTTACCGCAGGCAGGAGAGTTTGTGCTGCGCCTCCTGGTTGAGCCGGAGCTCCTCGCCAGGCCCGCCCTCCTTGTGCACAGGCTCCGTGGTCAGCCCCGTCACCCAGCCTGGGGAGGGATGCAAGCGAACCATGAGCGAGCACCGACGGGCCACGGAAACCCAGCCCACCGCCCCCTCCACCAGCGCCGACCTCACTCCAGCACACACTCCTCTCCAAAAACCCAAACAAAACAAGAACTAAAAGAAATGAAGCTGGGAAATTACGTAACATTTTGTGATACCACTTTTGCTTTGCCTGAAATACTAGCAAACTATGATTAAGGAGATCTTTCATTTAATTTACAGTTTTAGTTTCCGAGTATGAAATAAGTCAACACATTCCAACAAATGCAAAAATAGCTGATGAATAAGAATCGTTTTTCAAAAATTATTTTCATGTTGTTTAACTCTTGTATAACGTTGTGAGAATGTAAAAATGACCTCGTCAAAAGCAAGCAAGATTTTATAACAAATGTGTATTTCTTATATTAATGTATATTAAATAAAACATACACTAAATTTCTTTTTAAACCAAAAAATATTATTTAACTTTCAAAGATACTAGTGATATGCCAAACATTTTTAAAAATATTTCTATTGATTTTAGAGAGTATGGGAGATGGGGAAAGAGATAGAAACATCAATGATGAGAATCACTGATCGGCTGCCTCCCGCACGCCCCACACCGGGGATCGAGCCCACAACCCAGGCCTGTGCCTTGACTGGGAATCGAACAGTGATCTCCTGATTCATAGCTCAATACTCAAACACTGAGCCACACTGGCCAGGCTTAAAAAGTATTATTTAAATATTAACTGTTTTATAAATCAATATACCCTTATTTTTTTACCAATAATTTTTAAAAATCTATAGATAAGAGTGACTTGCTATTTGGGATAAAGAACACACAGTACAATACACAGATGATATACTAATATTACAGAATTGTACACCCAAAACCTATATAATCTTATTAACCAATGTCACCTCAATAAATTCAATAAAAAACATAAAAAATAACTAAATGAAAATGAAAATTTTTAAAATGTTAAAAAGAGGGACTTACTAATAACACATTAAAAAACAGGTGTCAAAAGCAATTTATTAAATTTATATTTTTATTGTCCATTCTTCCTTCAACTGCCTATTACCCTTCACCCTACCTGAATATGTGGACACTACGATTTCGTCGTAGCCGTCTTTCCCCACACAACCTCCCTGGATAGATGTGACGCTCTCAGACAGCGCCTGAAAGAAATTTAAGGTCAAGCACGTCCTTAGTAACTAAACATTTCACAGATACGTTCCAGCACGCCACAGAACTTGTTTCAGAATGCTCCAGACAGTCCCGTCACTGAGCACGTGGTACACGTAGACACCGAGGCTGGAAAGGCAGAAGCCTGCACAAATGTCAGAAACTCCAGTGGTTTGTTGTTGTTGTTAATCCTCACCCAAAGATGTTCTCTCCATTGATTTATTTTTTCTTTTTAGAGACGGGGGGCGGGGGGGGGGGGGGGCAGAGTGAGAGAGAGAGAGACATTGCTTGGTTGCCTTGCGAACACACCCAACCAGGGGCCAGGAACCTGGGCAGGGAATGACCCTGCGACCCAGGCACACGCCCTTGATGGGAAATGGAACCCAAGCCCTTTGGTGCCTGGGCCAACCACTGATCCACACTGGCCAGGGGAAATTCCAGTGTTTTTAAATTTGAGGAAAGATTGAAATGACTCACATATTTGCATGTACCACTCGACTACAATAGTCATCTAATGAGCAAATATCATTTATTAACATAAAAAAGTTTAAAAATTGTATAAGCAAAACTCTCAAAACATGTTTAGTCTATTATCTGAATTCCATAGATCATGTCCTAGGTGTTTTCTCCAAATAGCTTTTTAGATGAATAAAAAAGATGATGGAATCGATGAAACCTTTGGGGAATTTGCTACTATGGAGAGAAAGCACACTTTTCCGAAAGTTCAGGGCTTACGTCTTTTTAAAGCAATACTTCCCCAAACTTTCTGATAATAATCACGTGGGTGAGTCAACTAGCAATCTGTATTTTTAACCAGCACTCTAGATTTATCTGATTCAACTTATATTTAAAAAAACAAACACAAAAAAAATTAAGAGACCCAGCCTGCATGGCTCAGTGGTTGAGCGTTGACATGAAATCAATAAAAATACTTTTAAAATATATTTTTATTGATTTTAGAGAGGGAGGGAGAGGGAGAGAGAGATAGAAACATCAATGATAAGAGAGAAACATTGATCAGCTGCCTCCTGCACACCCCCTACTGGGGATCAAGCCTGCAACCCAGGCATGTGCCCTTGACCGGAATCGAACCTGGGACCCTTCAGTCCACAGGCTAACGCTCCATCCACTGAGCCAAACCGGCTAGAGCAATAACAAAATATTTTTTAAAAAATGTGTCAGGGCACATGCCCAGGTTGCGGGCTGGATCCCCAGTGTGGGGCGTGCAGGAGGCAGCCAATCAATGATTCTCTCATCACTGATGTTTCTATCTCTCTCTCCCTCTCCCTTGCTCTCTGAAATCAATAAAAATATATTAAAAAATTAAAAAAACAAGTAAGAGTAAAACCGGAGATGCTAGATAATACAGTATAGATATTGTTTATGTAAATAACAACATGGAATGCCAGTCAGGGAAATAAACTCACAAAGACTTTGCTCATTCCTCAAAATACTAGCAAATGAACAGATAAGTTAACTAAAAGCATCACGCGTAAGGTGTATACATATATTCTTTCTCTGATTGGCTCCTTAACCAGTGCAGGTAAGAGCCTCTCCTGATAGGAAAACGATGAAGAGGGTGACAACACGAGTGCAAGCGAGGCAGCTCATCTGCAGCCTTAACAGAACCTGAGAGCAGCACCCCGTCTGCAGATGGACAGGAGGAGAGAGTGGGAGGGAGGCTTCCCGGTGCCGGGCCCACTGGAGGGGAACGCTGTCCGCACTGGGATTTGGGACCCACGTCACAGGGAGACTTAGGCCCAAACGGGAAGGTTTCCGGGGGGCGAGAAAGAAACAGGGCAACAACAACTACAAAGAATCAGTATATATTTTCGAGCCTAAACTATTTTTTGCATCATTAGCAGGAGGATTTTTTACACCAAAGATGAACAAATAGGAAGTAAATCTGGAAACTACGTTGTACAGTACTTTTATCTCTATTACTGACATAATACGCTTTATCTACACACCAAGACGCTTGTATTTGCTGATGGGCACCTGAAGCTGAGACTAGGAGGTGCCACTGAGAGAAAGAGAAAAGCTGATACTGAGCTGTGGCCGAGGCAGGAGGGAGACCCCGGACGAGAGAAATCGCTTCAGGACGCTCCTCCTGCGCCTCTGTGCCCGGGGATGACAGGCCTGATGACAAGTACGATTTGTGAACTAAACACTCTCACCTGGTCGTCCTTCTTCCCCAGTGGAGCCTCGGGGAGACCCCAGGGAAGGGGCGACTCTTCCCTCTGCTCACGGACAATCTTACATCGTCCTCACAACCCGAAGCTTCCCCCTGAGACCTCACTGCTTCCCAACAACAGCCTCATTTATGTTACCAAACACGTTACTCCTGTAACCTATTTTGCATTATAGAAACTAAGGCAACATATTTAATACTTAGATATACAATATTTAGAAGCCAAATGCAGAGTAATTTATTATTCAGCTGGAAGGCAACACAGGAGTCGCCTAGAGAAGAGTTTGTAGCATCTCAAAGCAGCAATATTTCAAGCCAAACACAAGATTTTCATATGTTTCATTTAAGAAAACCCAACCATCACAGTCATGTCTATAATTAGTGATTTGATTAGTAAGAAGCACACAGTCTTGAACAATGAACTTACTTGTTCAAAGCGGAGAACAGGCTCATTTGCATTATTGAAACTGTACACTTCCACCGTTCCGTCATCTCGACCAACAAGTAAATCTTTCACTCCATCACCCATAATGTCAAAGCTGTCAACACACAAAATGCCTTTAAAAATGAAAAGAGAAGTTATTAATAATACTATATTGTAGTTACTTTATGCCAAGTAAGAATTAAAAAATAGAATGGAGAAAAACACACTGAATAACTGAGCACAACAGGTACCCACCCTTCTCGTCTCTCCCCATTCGTCTATTTCTAAGGCTTTAAATAGAGTCCACATGGCAATGGCACCCCAATTTCCACCCCCAGCTCTGCCTCTCTCCTGACTTACATAGCAAAGTCCGTCCTCAGCCTCTTCTCTGAGACATCGTTTGCACCTCAAACTTTCCAAGCCCCCGACAAAACTCTCCTGGCACCTGTGTCACATGCCAGTAACAATGCTTTCTCTAGCCTCTCCTCATCTCGGTCTGATACCACCTCGCTGCTCAGGCCAAAAATCTAGACTACGTCTCCAACTCTTCTCTTTTTCTCACTTCCACAACAAACACATGAGCAAATTCTATGAACTCTACCTACTTTCCATTTGCAACTACCATTAGCCTAGTCCAGGCTACTGTACCTCGAGCCTAGACCAGGAGAAATTATAACAACGACAACAGTAATTTCCAAGCTGACTTCGGTGCTTCCAATTTTCACCCGCTTCCTTCGAAATCCATTCTCCATGCAGCGTTTTTTTGTTTGACGTCCCACTGCGCTTCGATTAAATTCAAACCCTTTTCCAAGACTCACAAAGACCTACATGACTTGGCCCTTCCCTACCCCTCTGATTTCATCCCAGGCCATGCTAAGGCGTGTGGTCACACTGGTCTTCCAAACGCTTTTCAAACGAACCATGTTTACCTCTGCCTCAAGTCTTCTGACCAACTCCTTCTCTTATCAATCAGATCTGAGCTCAAATTTCACCTCTGATAAGACACCTTCCATGACCAGCCATCAGTCTAAAGGAAGCCCTCCTCCTCCTACCCATCATCATTCTGCTACATTTTCTGCAGGTGACTGACTACTTGAAGCTATCTTATTTGTTTATCCTTTGTCTTCCCTAACAAGTGTTTGTTGAAGGAATAAATACATGAATGGACATGCTGTCCTTATCAACAGCCATCTCACTACCTGCCACGTCAGATACAAGTTACCCTTAGAATGTATAGATTCCTGAGAAAACAGGAATAGTTCCCTCATGCACTTCTTCCTTGCTTCAAACCAGTACCCCCAAATTCTAATTTATTCCCTACACCAAACAACGCAAAGTGGATTTGAGCATAGAATGACGTTATAGATGGACACTAGCCCATACGAGCCGATCCATTCCAAATTACTATTAGCATGTCTTATTTTTAACAAATTATACCAAAAATATGATAGACCCGATAAATAAACAAATAGTAAATACAGCTGAGGTAGCTCTGTGAATTGCCAAGTCTGTTCTATACACACTCTGAATGAATAAAAGAGAATGAACCATATAATCTAGGATACTTTATTCAATAATTACCAAAATTTCAGAATCTGAACAACATAAAAAACATACCTCCCCTCTTTTTCTCATTTTGAATTTCCCACTTGTGTGCTGGCGTGGGTGCAGTGATCTGAACGAGCCCAAGTTTCCCATCTGACGTTCCAAACAACACGTCTTCTCCAGAGTCACCTAGTCACAGGTACAGCCAACATAAGCTTACCCACAACGCATCTCTTTAAAATTAAAATATTTTCACATATATTGCCTTTCAGGTAAAATCTCATTTAAAAAATAATATATAGAGACAGAAAACTTAATTTGGGAGGATGGTTATATACTCATATCATTTTATAACCATTAGCGGTGAGACTCTTCCTTACCTAATTTTAAGATGTGAGCACTCAAACTTCAGTGCAACAACTCATTACTGTTGGTGGCCGGTAAGTTGTCAGATAACCACCATCTCGGTTCCAGCTCATGTTCCTCCCACAAGCTCCCATTTCCCCTTTACATATGGTTAAATGATTAATACCTGAAATACCCTGACTTCACAGAAGGCACGCCCTTATCTGACTGTGAAAATGAAATGATTACCTCCATTTCCATTGTGTAGAGCCAAGACAGTAGGTGGGCCAGAAACTTCAACTTCAAATACCACGTCTGATCCCTGAGGGAGAACAAGTATTTTAAAACAAACAGAATACAATTTTTTTAAAAAATTTTTTTCTTTATTTTAAATCTTCATCTGAGGGTATGTTCTTTTTTTTTTTTTTTTAATTGATTTTTAGAGAGAGGAAAGGAGAGAGAAAGAAACATCAACTAGTTCCCTCTCATACGCACCTGACCAGGGGGTCGAACCAGCAACCTTTTGGTGTACGGGATACGGGATGACACTCTAACCAACTAAGCCACCCGGCCAGGGCCAGAATACAAATTTAAAAGAACATAGGCACTCAGAGATAACATCAATACTCCTAATGAACTCTGGAATAAAACTGCAGAAAAAATTAGGTTGCGAATATTAACTTGCATGTTAGCAATTCTGCATGTGTTAATTCGTTTTATTTTATTTTTTAAGTATTTTTTTATTGATTTCAGAGAGGAAAGGAAAGGGAGAGATAGAAACATCAATGATGAGAGAGAATCACTGATTGGCTGCCTCCCACACGCCCCCTACTGGGGATTGAGCCAGCCACTTAGGCATGTGCCCTGACCAGGAATCAAATGGTGACCTCCTGGTTCATTTTAAAATAAAAAATATATATAAAGTGTAAAGATCAAGAAGATAAATATTTAAAATATCCTCCACTTTCAATGCTTTTCATTTTAACTCTTCTGTTTGTCTGAAAACCTGTCACTGGTCAGTTTCCTAACAAAACTACCAGGAACATTTTGCTTCTGTCCGCGAACAAAGAGCACATTCGAACGTGCGGACAGGCCCACAGTTACTTCCTAGGAAAAGTTCTGGCCTTTTCCAAACTTTGGGTATTTCCAAAACCCGTCCAGTGAGAGGCAGGAGGACCTGCCATCTATTTAGACGAGGAAACAAGTCAGGTCCTTTGTCTCTTTTTCCATTTTGCCACTTGGAATGCTTTTACTAAGTGCATAGTATTTGTGAAGCTATAAAGAATGAGGCAGAAGTACTCATACTCACATGGAAAGAACATCTATGATAAATCACTCAATGACAAGAATTTGCAAAATTAGAGTAAAAAGTTTAAATACATTTAGAATATACAAAAGAGCCATATGCTTTAGCTTTTATTTAAAACTAGAGGCCTGGTGCACGAATTCAGGCACCAGTGGGGTCCCTCGGCCTGGCCAAAACCAGCTCTCCGACATCCCCTGAAGGGTCCCGGATTGCGAGAGGGTGCAGGCCAGGCTGAGGGACCCTACTGGTGCATGATCGGGATCAGGGAGGGACATGGGAGGTTGACCAGCCAGGGAGGGACCACAGGAGAGCTCCAGGGCATGTCCGGCCCGTCTCGCTCAGTCCCAATCGGCCGGACCCCAGCAACAAGCTAACCTACCAGTCGGAGCATCTGCCCCCTGGTGGTCAGTGCACATCATAGCGAGTGGTTGAGTGGCCTTAGCATATCATTAGCATATTACGCTTTAATTGGTTGAACAGACGACCAGACACTTAGCATATTAGGCTTTTATTATATAGGATAACATTAAAAAATTTACAGACATCTACATATCCTATATAATAAAAGGCCAATATGCAAATCACCCGAATGGTGGAATGACTGGTTGCTGTGACGCACACTGACCACCAGGGGAAGATGCTCAATGCAGGAGCTGTCCCCCGGTGATCAGTGCACTCCCACAGGGGGAGCCCCGCTCAGCCAGAAGTCGGACATCCCCCGAGGGCTCTCAGACTGCGAGAGGGTGCAGGCCGGGCTGAGAGATCCCCCTCCCCCCTGAGTGCACAAATTTTGTGCACCGGGCCTCTAGTAACTATATAAACACAAAAGGTACCTCTGGCGCAGCAGCCGCCTAGCAAGGCAGATGGGGAGCAGGGAGAAGTGTGCAGGGCAGAGGGAAGGCTACAACTTTTTGCTTTCCATAAACCCTTGGGGTTTTTTTTCCCTCTCCGATAAGCATATGGAGCTCTTATTATAAACAGCAGAATCCTAGAATTCAGCCACATCAGTCTCTAATCGAATGCCAGCCAGCTCCTAAAAAGCCTTATTCAAACAACTCCTATCTGGGAGTACAGGCGAGGGAGAAATGAATCTCTCCAGTCTCTAGAATGAGCCTTCAGCATTACTTTAATTCACCTTAGGGAAAAAATAAAACCGCACAGAACCACTGAACTTTCCCTTTTATAAAAGGGCTGGTGCCGAGAAATGGCCATCTGGCTATGAAATCCCAGGGGTCGAATGGAATAAACAGCTGGACTTTCATTCACTGCACTATCATCGGCCTGTTTCTGAACCAATTAATCCACCTGTTACATGTTATTTGCACTTAAACTTTACTTTATGGGTCTTGGTGTGTGTATTTTATTGAAAAAGTTACTTTCTTTTCTAAAAAATATTTTTATTGATTTTTAGAGAGAGAGGGATGGAGAAGGAGAAAGAGAAACATCAATGGGAGAGCAGCTGCCACCTCCTAAGGGGGATCGAGCCCACAACCTGGGCATGTGCACTGACCCAGAATCGAACCAGCAACCTTTCGTGCACGGGACGACGCCCAACCAACGAGGCCACATCGGCCAGGGCTGAAAAGTTGCTTTCAAGAAGACATAGTTGACATGGTTCTAGCCGTCATGACTGGTAACAATGGCCTCAAGCAGTTGTTTTAGCCAATTATGGCTTTTAGTTTTCCCTCCATCACTCACTCGTCCAACCAGTCTCTGCTGAGCGCTCATTCTGTTCCAATACCGTCACAAACAGGAGAAACTCAATGACACAACCCTGACCTCGACGCCCCTTTAAAGCCCAAAACCTCTCCCCAAACCGATTCCCTCCTTTAATTTTATTTGTTGGGAGAGGGGAGAGTGATGGGAAAAGGAAAAAAAAGGAAAAGAAAAACTGGGAAGGGTTTTTGTAGTTAAGGTACCATTCTGACTGTATTAGCGCAAAGTCATGCGGGGGCGGGAAAGCGTCCTTTTTCCATCTATGCCTCTCTAAACACTTGCCAAAGATCTGAACACATTTGCCTCAAGTAAACAAAATTAGCTATAAATTAAAACATTTTTTAAAAACTTCCAGATATAATTTTAAGTAGGGCATTTAAAATGGTAGTAACCACTAAAATAATTTACCTTAAGTAGACATTGTTTACCAATATTCATTTACCTAAAAGATGAAAAATTATAAAGATGCAAATAATAGCCACCTGTAACACGCGGAGAAGCCGGTCCTGGCAGGCCAGCACCGGGGTCAGGTGCGGCAGTCGCTCCACGGGAAGGCAGATGACGTCATCGATTTTGTCCCCGGAAAGGTAGTAATGCTGGTCTTTGCAGTCACAGTAATGGCTGTAGATGTAACTCGCGCTGAGGAAGAGGTCTGAGCCAGATATGTGCCTGAGAACGTGGAAAGTACTTTAAAACATCCGTATTTTAAAACATGAGCATAAAAAACTAATTTTTTGCACATGTAAAAATAAAAGCTTCTTTGTACAGTGTTACTATCATTTGAGCACAAACTTAAACAGGTTTTTTCATCTCTCCCCACTTATTTCTAGCTTTTTGGCATAACACTGATTTTGAAAACTGAAAAGACAAGATAATGACAATCATCTATATCTGAAGATAAATAGTGTGTCCAGAAGTAACTGTGTTTGAATGCGCACTCTGCGAGCACTGCCCTGAGGGATTCACACGCGTCGGCTCAGTCCTCGAACCGTGTAAATAAGGACCATGACCGTCCCTCTTCACAGGTGGAAATAAAATGCTCAGTAACTTGCCTCATGGCGCACAGCAGGCAGGCAGTGGAGTGGTTTTTAACTCTAGCGTTAGCTTTCTTACTACAACACCCACAAAAGGCTAGAAAAGGCTATTTGAAGAGAATCTACTCTAAATGATAACAGTGGGGAAAATGCCTTCATCAGGATTTTATCTTGAAAAAAAGAAATGAAAATAAGTGCATTTCAAACCATATTGAGTACAGTTTGGGCAGTAACCACAACTATGTTCTAAATTGCAAGACTGAATCAAGTTGTCAGTGGAGCAGCTGAAGTTTTTTGAAAAAATTTATAGACTAGAGCAGCCGGGGGCAAACTACGGCCCGCAGGCCAGATCCGGCCCGTTTGAAATGAATAAAACTAAAAAAAAAAAAAAAGACCGTACCCTTTTATGTAATGATGTTTACTTTGAATTTTTATTAGTTCACACAAACACTCCATCCATGCTTTTGTTCCGGCCTCCGGTCCAGTTTAAGAACCATTGTGGCCCTCGAGTCAAAAAGTTTGCCCACCCCTGGGCTAGTGTGTATCTTCCACTCCTGCTATTACCATGTGATCATAAAGGGGTTACTGAGGGGTTTTTTAAATTATTTTTTTAAAATATATTTTTATTGATTTCAGAGAGGAAGGAGAGGGAGAGAAAGATAGAACATCAGTGATGGCAGAGAATCATTGACCGGCTGCCTCCTGCACGCCCCTCACCGGGGATCGAGCCCGCAACCCGGGCCTGTGCCCTTGCCTAGAATAGAAGCCGGGACCCTTCAGTCTGCAGGCTGATGCTCTGTCCACTGAGCCAGACCAGTTAGGGCTACTGAGGTTTTACTTGAAGGATTCAGTTATTCACCTCTAAGGTGTACTTAGAACATTTTGATACTAAGATTATTCCTTATCCTATAATAATCCTCATTGATTTTCTCTTCTTTAATTATTGCTCAGGTGGCCTTACTTTGTGACGGTGCCTATTATTTCTACCCACCTAATGAAATTCCACATCTTTTTTTATTATTTGTAATTTCATTTTGAAATTCATCTGTATTATATTTGCATTGCATTGTCCAAAGTACTATCTTGGCAATCACTATCGTTGACAAAAGTGAGATACATGGAAACGTTAAGCCAGAAAGCAAGTGGGGGTGGTAACCCATTTATAGGTGCCAATTTCCTTATTGAATATTTTTAAGTTATAACCTTGTTTTCTTATGCAACCTTATAAATATGTGGATTTTCAGATCATTTTTTAAAAATTAAGTAAACAGCCTTTTCATCCACCTCTGCCACTCCAGTAAAAACAGTTTAAAAACCTGACTCCTAGCCCTAACCGGTTTGGCTCAGTGGATAGAGCGTCGGCCTGCGGACCAAAGGGTCCCAGGTTCGATTCCAGTCAAGGGCATGTACCTCGGTTGTGGGCACATCCCCAGTAGGGAGTGTGTAGGAGGCAGCTGATTGATGTTTCTAATTCTCTATCCCTCTCCCTTCTTCTCTGTAAACAATAAATAAAACATATTAAAAAAATAAAATAAATAAAAACCAGACTCCTAGCCCCGGCCAGTATGGCTTAATGGTTGAGTGTCAGCCCATGGACTGAAGGGTCCCTGGATCTATTCCAGTCAGGGGCACGTGCCTCGGATGCAGGTCCAATCGCAGGCCTGGTCAGGGTGTGTGCAGAAGGCAACCAATTAATATCTCTCTCTCATATCGATGTTTCTCTCTCTGTATCTCCCCCTCCCTTCCACTCTCTCTAAAAAAGAAATGCCCAGCTGGTGTGGCTCAGTGGTTGAGCGTGGACCCATGAACCAGGAAGTCACGGTTTGATTCCTGCTCAGGGCACATGCCCGGGTTGCAGGCTCAATCCCCAGTAGGAAGTGTGCAGGAGGCAGCCGATCAATGATTGTGTCTCATCATTGATGTTTCTCACTCTCCTTTTCCCTTCCTCTCTAAAACCAATAAAAATATATTAAAAAAAATAAAAACTAGACTCTTTATTGCAAAATAGCCATGGGTATAAAAAGTACAGCATAGGGAAGGTAGTCAGTAATATTGTAAGAACTATGCATGGTCCCAGGTGGGTACTGGAAATATTGGGGGGAACACTCTGTCTATATACCTTTTCTAAAAAAATATATCTTTATTGATTTCAGAGAGGAAGGGAGAGGGAGAGATAGAAACATCAATGATGAGAGAGGATCACTGATTGGCTGCCTCCTGCACCCCCCCACCCCCCCTACCGGGGATTGAGCCCACAATCAGGGCATGTGCCCTTGACCGGAATCAAACCTGGGACCCTTCAGTCCACAGGCCGACGCTCTATCCACTGAGCCAAACCAGCTAGGGCTCCACACACCTTTCTAAATGTGGAGGCATGTTAATAACTACTTATTACTTTGTAGTATTTCACAATCCTCATTGGCTATGTCTAGCTACAAAAGCATTTCAAAAGTACTATATTTTTGCTAAAGCTCTGAATGTACTTCCACTTGCCATTGTTTAATTCTTATCTAATCTCACCAAGCTCAGGTTTGCAGCCCTGAAGTCAGGGCATGTGCGTGCATGGAACAGAGAGCTGTGCATACGCAGAACTCTGGACCGAACCAGGACTTTTCCACCCGAGGCCTGGCTGCGGACACACCGTGGCTGCATCAGATTCAGATGAAGGCCTGTCTTCTTCTAACCTACTCCTAGTGCTTCTGATTCTGCAGGTACAACATAGGACAAGGAATCGCTCTTTCTAAGATAATTAATTAATTAATTAAAAATATATTTTAAAAATTAATTTCAGAGAGGAAAGGAGAGGGAGGGAGACAGAAACACCAATGATGAGAGAGAATCATCGATTGGCTGCCTCCTGCACGCCCCCTAGTGGGGATCGAGCTGCAATCTAGGCAACCAGGGCATGTGCTTGATGGGAATTGAACCCCAACCCTAGTTCATAGATCAAAGCTCAACCACCGGCCATGCCGGCCAGGCAAGGAATCTCTTGATTCAGGCTTCTAGGTGCTTCTCCTAAGTAGCAGGTTTGAGAAACAGATGAGTTGAACTTCAAAGCCCTTTCCAAGATTCAAAACCTAACATTTTAACTGCATCAGGAAGCCACTGAAAGAGCTATTTTTCACTTAGAGTCTTACCTGATCCACCTGAAATTATACCCTATTGGTAGTCATCACCTCTGATGGCTAGCCTTCTGAGAAAATGATGCTACCTCGAAACTGGAACTATCAGACAGCAAAGAAACAGAAACTTAAACATCTAGAGATTTCTTCCACTTTTTTCTTTTATCCCTTGATTATAAATCATAACTGAGTCAACCAGTCAAAAATAAATGTAGTCCAGCTGGCACTGCTTAGTGGTTGAGCATCGACCTATGAACCAGGGGGTCACAGTTCAATTCTTGGTCAGAGCACATGCCTGGGTTACAGGCTCAATCCCCTGTGTGGGGTGTGCAGGAGGCAGCCAATCAATGATACTCTCTCATCACTGAGGTTTCTATCTCTCTCCCTCTCCCTCCTATTCTGAAATCAATAAAATATATTAAAAGAAAATAGAATAAATGTATAAATACTATAAAAGCCTTAACAAGAAAACATTTCAATAACCCACTGATTTTATATTGATTCTAGGTCAAATTTAATTTCCGAATAATAAAATACCTTTAGACAATTTTATTTCCCAGAAAACCTGTTACGGTATGATATTTAATCAAATGTTTGTCACCTTTCCAAAATGTTAAAAATGTAAAAAGAAATATTAAGAGAATAAACATACATAGCTTTAATGCTTTCAGTGAGGTTTGTTTCAAAAGAGAGGAACTGTTTTCCTCTTTTTGTGAAACCTCGAATCTCAGATCCCGCAGCAACAAAAATTTTCTCCTGGGGTGTGTTAAGAACGCCTCCTAGCTCCAGCCTTGTGATCTTCTGCCCCGGTAAAGTCTTGAACACTGCCTGCAGGAATCATGGGGTGAAAGTAAGTAGACAAAGTTACTAAGAGCATTTTCCTTTACTGTAAAAAAGCTGGCATTTTAAATTTACAAAAATACTATAGTTCTATATAGAAATACTTTTAGATACAAACAAATTTATTTCAGTAGGTCTTCTGGGTTTTTTGCTAAATATCTTGAAATTCTGGAATACTTTTCCCACACATATTTCAGTGACATCATTAAAACCTAAACCTTTGCAACTTAGAGTAGAGCTTGCTGAACAGTGGCATTACATCACTACTTTGTAAAAATGCAGAACCTCAGGCCAACCCCAGGTCTACAGAACGAGAATCTGCATTTTCACAAGATTCCCCCCCTGGTTCCAATGGACATGTTGTTACACTGAATCTTCTTTTTAAAACTAACCTCTCCTAGTTTCTCTATAATTTTTATAAATGTCAGTAGTATAAATAACTACATAATTTACTGGAAACCTTGACTTACTACTTCTCTATTGAATGGGTAACAACATTGGTATTAATTTCTTCCTGCTTATTTTCCATTTTATTCCTGGCATCAGATTCTTCTCTTCTGTGACTTTAAAATATCTGAGAGGAAGCCCTAGCTGGTGTGGCTCAGTGGATAAAGCGTCGGCCTACAGACCAAAGGGTCCCGGGTTCGATTCTGATCAAGGGCAGGTACCTCGGTTGCAGGCTCCTCCCTGGCCCAGGCCCTGGTCGGGACAAGTGCAGGAGGCAACCAATCAATGTGTTTCTCTCACGTTGATTTTTCTCTCTGTCTTTCCCTCTCTCTTCCACTCTTTCTAAAAATCAATGGAAAAATATCCTCAGGTGAGGATTTAAATAATAATAAAAATAAAATATGAGAGGATATACGAATAATGGAAATATTAATTTTCTGATGGTTTTCACTTCCTTTATCTTTTTGTAAATCCCATATAAAGTATAACGAATATTAGAGTTCCCATCTCAAACCCATTCCTTGTAAATTATGATCTGTGGCTATGATGCTGTAATAACCACTTCCTTGATTAGGTTACATGGAGTGGCAAAGGCGAGGGACAGTCACCTCCATGGAACACTGTGCTGTGTGAGCCTGCGTCTTAGAGACCTGGCAGGTTTTCCTGCTGGTTCGAGAGGAGGTCACAATGCTGTGAGAGGGCCTGGGAGAGAACCACCCAGCAAGGAACTGTGGGGGCTCCAGAAGCCGAGACCCACCCTGGCTTACAGACAGCAGTAAGTGGGGACCTCAGTCCTTCAACAGCAAGGAACTGAATTCTGCCGAAAACCATGTGAGTTTAGAACAGGATTTTGAGCTCCGGGAGGGAACAGGCCTGGGTGGCATCTCCATTGCAGCCATGTGAAATTTTGAGACCAGACGCCTGGCCCAGAGACACTGAGATAATAAACGTGTGTTGTGTTAAGCCCCTAAGTTTGAGGTAATTTGCTACTCAGCACACAAAACTGATAAATCACCGTAGGCTGCCAAAGGTGTTTCACAAATAGCGGGCTAATGACTCTTGTGCTGTCTGTAGCCTCGTACTTCATATAACTATTTCCCGCACAACCCATTTTTCACGGAATTTTAGAAAATTTTTAACCTAGGATTATTCAATAAGTGGTGTGTTTCTCTTTTAGAAATTCTTGTTTTCCCCTAAAAATGCTGTACATACCACTGCTTCTCCTTTCTTCATGCCAAAGCACAAAACTACCCCTTCATGATCTCCAATGACCACCTGTAATAGATGGAAAAGAATCTACAATTATTATTATTATACCCTATTAACTATATGTCGAGAAAACAATATTCTCAATATATAAATTGTGATTTTAAAAGCAGAAATCAGAAAATCTAGGACACCCCCTCAAAAATTAATCCTCCCAAGAATTATAGAAGCAGGTAACTGAAGGCCATGGAGCGTGGGTATGGACGGAGGTGCTCGTATGTTCTGCTCCTACAATGTAAACGCACAAGAGAACAGGGACAGGGATGGCAGGAAGGTCATTTCTTTTTTTCTTAACTGAAGCATAAGAACATTTTAAGATTAATTTTCAAAATTTACCAAATAATTATCAAAATGACTGATTTGATATTTTTAAACTTGTTTAATGGAAAACTTTTAACATATGAAAATGTACACAGAATATCATAATGAATTCCCATGTATCCATCACCCAGCTTTAACAATGATCGATTATCCAAAGTTGCCAATGAATTACTCTGAAATAAAGAGAAAGGGAGACTTTAACATCTCTTTCTCAGAAATTGATCAAGAAGACAAAAGAAAGAGATTAGAAGAGCAATTACCTTTGATCTCATATATAAACATCCTATTTAATAAAACCCTCATGTGCAAATCAACCGAACAGTGGACCGACCTGCGGAACGATGGGTTGCTATGACACGCACTGACCACCAGGGGGCAGATGCTCAACACAGGAGCTGCCCCCAGCCCACAAATCCTGACCCACTGGCAGCGGGGGAGGGGGAGGGCTGGTGACTGGGCAGCGCCAAGCCAGCTAAGGTGGGTGCGAGCAGGGGTCCCGATCACCCCGCTGGTCACCCCACAGATCGATCCTGATCACCGGCCAGGCCTAGGGACCCTGCCCGTGCATGAATTTTGTGCACTGGGCCTCTAGTGTATATATATATATATATGGGAGTGTGTGTGTGTGTGTGTGTGTGTGTGTAAATAAGCCACTCATCCCAAGAATCAAAGTATAAATGTTCTTTTCAAGCACAAAATTGGCCTACTATTAGGTTATAAAACAAGTCTCAAATATAATAACATTGATTTTGTGCAGACTTTGTTCTTAGGCCACTGATTCTTAACTTTCTACAGGGGATCACAAACCCCCTTGTGTATTTGATGAAAATTGTGGACTTTCTCCCCAGAACAATGAGCATTCACAAATAATTATGTTCACATTTCCAGATTCATTGATCTTTGAAAAGCTGAAAAAAAACACACAGTTAAGGTTTTGATTTTTTGACAATACACTACGCAATAATTTGTAAAACAATCTATTACAGGGATTCCCAAAGTGGGTTCCTAGACATATGGAAGTCAACAAGAACCTTTTAGGGAATCTGCCCAGTCAACACATTTTTCTAAGAAAGACTTTATTTTCCTTTTTATTAGGTTGGTATTTGCAATGATGATACAGAATTGATGGGCAAAGTTAACGGTATCTGACAGAAATAAAACAATGACACCAATCAGTAACCTGTAATCTTCATCATCAAGTGAGAGTTAAGGGAAAAACAATCTAGTTTCATGTAAGAATGTCCTTGATGAAGCAATAAAAATTATTAATCTTATTAAATCTTGACCCTTGAATACATGTCTTTTTAATATTTAGTGTGAAAAAAATAGGAAGTGTGCATTAAGCACGTCTGCTGTATACCCAAAAAGCACTTGTATCATTGTCTGAGTGATGAGCGACACTATCCATTTTTTTGAAGAAACAACATTTTTAACAATGAAAGAATAACCAGCAACTATTGCTGTTAACACATGAGTATTTTGTGGACTTTAAGAAAAAACTGGAGGAACTGAGCTTATTATTTCAAAGGAAAACCACTGACAGTATTTGCTAATATGGTAAAGTCTGAGCTTTCAAGTGAAAATCAGTACAGTAGGTCCTCGGTTACGTCGGAGATCCGTTCCCACGGCAACGCAATGCGATTTTCGCTGTAAGTCAGAACCCACCTACATAGCACCTACGTCACTCACATGGAGCACAATCACAGCAGTAATGAAGTGAAACAGTAAAAAAATTATAAAAGAAAGATAACAATTCCTGACCTTTACTGGTGGTAAATAAATAATAATAAAAAAAAAAGCACATGTACATATGTCGAAATGATAGAACTTTTTTTTTTATATAAATACTCTGAATGGGAGATGGCGAAGTAACCAAGAAACAACATATGTCGAGTCCGACGTAACCCGAGGACTGCCTGTATTTTGGAAAACTTGTATCTGCCACTGTGAGACTGACAGCTTCAGAATTCTTAACTTTTCTGATGAGACCAGCAACACTAATAAATGCGACATGTTGTGTTTTTTAACTGATTTTTAGAGAGAGGAAGGAAAGAGAGAGAGAAACATTGACCTGCTGTGAACCGGGGACCTTTAGGTGCACAGGGCAACGTTCAACCAACTAAACCACACCGGCCAGGGCCAAACGTGATGTTTGATATCCTACAATAAAATGTGTTACCCTGGCAGACACATACACAATCTGGTACACACAAATATATGCATAAATTATTTCCAGAAAAACAGAATACGATTTTAATAAGTTTGCTTATACTATATACTAATTGTGCATAATCTATATATATAAAAGGCTAATATGCTAAGTGTCCGACCAACCAACTGGCCGCTAGGATGCACTCTGACCACCAGGGGGCAGACGCTCAATGCAGGAGCTGCAGTGACTTGGCAGTGGCGGTTCTCAGGTGACGCACCCCGAAACCAAAGAGGAGGGAACCCGGTTCCTCCGGGGGCCACACAATTCCACCTTCGGCCTTGGGTTATGTTGTTGCTGGGGCACTGTCGCCCCGAGTCTGGTTTGCGTTTGCGTTCCACACCCTGTACCACAGCAACTTTGCAGAGTGCCCTCCCACACTCTGGGACCCCTTGGGGGATGTCAGAGAGCCAGTCTGGCCAGATCCCCACAGGACAGGCCCAGGGACCCCACCTGCCGGAGGGACCCGGCTCACTCTGCAGATGCTGGGGAGGGGCTGCGGGAGGTTGGCTCCAGGGTGTGTCCGGCCCATCTCGCCCAGTCCCGCCCCACCGGCCACCTTCTAATTAATTTCCTTTCAATGTGCACGAATCCGTGCACGGGGTCACTAGTAAGACTATAACGTTCTAGAGAATGACTGTTTGTAAATGTCGCTTGGTGTCATTGCCACTCTCACATCCGCACTGTGAAAAGAACAGCCCGTTGCTAAGGAAGGAAACACAAACCCCTCCTCTGCTGCAGCTGAGGAGGCTGCAGAAATAGCCTCCCTACCGTACCTTTTGTGTGGCGCTGCCTCTGGTGGCCGGAAGCAGCTTCATGGTCTTCTGAGATGTCACTCCCACCTGCAAACACAGCGCACCCAGTGAATGTCCTCTCCCAACCGTCCTCTCAGTCACTGCATCAGAAATTAGCAGGACCGGCCGAAACCGGTTTGGCTCAGTGGATCGAGCGTCCGCCTGCGGACTGAAAGGTCCCAGGTTCGATCCCGGTCAAGGGCATGTACCTGGGTTGCGGGCACATCCCCAGTAGGAGATGTGCAGGAGGCAGCTGGTCGATGTTTCTCATCGATGTTTCTGACTCTCTATCTCTCTCCCTTTCTCTCTGTAAAAAATCAATAAAATATATTAAAATAAAAATTAAAAAAAAATTTTCATAAATGTAAAAGATAAAAAAAAAAAAAAAAAGAAATTAGCAGGACCGGCAGAGGCAGCCCACAGTGGGTTTTATTTTTCGCTGCAATCAGTAGTGATACAAGGTAATGATTACTATCAGCGATGAACTTGTTATCTAATGAACTATGTCACAAAAGTCAGAAGACAGGAAACAACCCGCAAACAATAAAATTTACTTGTCAAAATGTATGCTGTCAAGCCAAAAATAAAAAAATAAAATAAAAAACTGTGACCTTACTGGCAAGCTACTTCATGAAAAAATATTTCTAGAAGCCTCTTTTACAAGTTCATACAGTTGTTAAAGAAGTTTGTTGTTTTTTTTTGGTAAAGGAATTTTTTTTAAAATATATTTTATTGATTTTTTTTGTACAGAGAGGAAGGGAGAGAGATAGAGAGTCAGAAACATCGATGAGAGAGAAACACCGATCAGCTGCCTCCTGCACACCCCCCACCGGGGATGTGCCCGCAACCCAGGTACATGCCCTTGACCGGAATCGAACCTGGGACCCCTCAGTCCGCAGGCCGACGCTCCATCCACTGAGCCAAACCGGTTTCGGCATGGTAAAGGAATTTTAAAAAATCTTTATTGGACACAGAGTAATTATTAAAAAGGCAACAAAGAAGATTTTTGCTAAAACACCAAATATCCTGATGGCCATGATGTCCGATAAAACTGACACTGAAGATGGTCTTACAAAAGGGACAGAAGAGGAGAAATGGCTTGTCCCCCCGGGGAACTGGGGGAGAACTGCGAGCTGGGGGAGGAGGGCCAGAGGCAAGCTGGAGGAAACAGCCAACCCAGGAGGCATTCCCAGGCAGTAAAGTCCATGATGTTATTCTGCAGGCCAGGGAGCGGCATGACTGCTTAACCACTTGAGTGCCAACCAATATCCTAGGAGCTGTGCTACAATTGCCAAGGCGTTTTTGCTGATTTTACAGCAGTTTAGGAAAAAAATTACGAATCGCAAGTCAATGAAGTTACAGATTCAAAAACTTAGGGAAACCTTGACTACATTTGCTTTCTGCACTTAGGTGCCACCTGTCACTAAAGAGTGAGCTACTAGCCTCTAATAGTGACGCTGCAGGAGGAGCCCGAGGGCGCTCCCTGGCACTCTAGGGGTTAAGAGCAGGTACCTGGGCCCTGGCCGGTGTGGCGCAGTGGAGAGTATCTGCGGACTGAAGGGTCCCAGGTTCGATTCCGGTCAAGGGCACGTGCCTGGGTTGCGGGCACATCCCCAGTGGGGGGTGTGCAGGAGGCAGCTGATCGATGTTTCTCTCTCATCGATGTTTCTAACTCTCTATCCCTCTCCCTTCCTCTCTGTAAAAAATCAATAAAATAAAAATATATTTTTTAAAAAGCATGTCCTTGGATTTGGACTTTGAAACATCAGCCTAGGAAGGGACGTGAAGGCCGGCCAGGAGGTGGGGGAGGTGGGGCTGGAGGCTGGAGGCTGGGGGCCCAATGCGGAGGCTGTTTCTAGTACCGAGCAAACGGGGGCGATGGAGACAGAAATGGGACCCATTCCAGCGGCGTTTAATCTGATGCGCAAAGCGGGGCGCGGTGGCGGCGGGCGGGACCGGTGGGGCGCCCAGCACAGCGCCCCGGCAGGTGACCGGCCACACGTGCCCCCCGGCCCGACGCGCCGGCCGGGTCCGGACCCTCCTCCGTCCCAGGACCATCCGAACGTCCACGGGGATCGGCACTCGGCTGCGGTCTGGCCGCAGGGGCGCTCCGGGGAGGGGACGGGGAGACGGGGGCTCGGGGTCAGAGCGATCGGGGGGCGCGTCGGAGCCACACGCTCCCCGGGAGGAGGGCGCCCCGCCCCGCCCCGCCCCGCAGTCGCCGCCGGCCCCGCTCCCGCGCGCGGACGTGGACGTGGAGGACCGAGCGCGGCCTCCGGGAGCCGGGCCCCCCGCCCCGCCCCGCCCCGCCCCTCGGCGTCACCTGCACGTAATCCGCTCGGTGCAAATGCAGGTCCATGGCGGCGGCGGGGACGCGGCGAGCAGCGCCGGGCCGGGCCGGGACCGGACGGACAGACGCCGGACCCCGGGCCTCGGAGCGGAAACAGCTCAACCGCTCAGCGCGCGGCCCTCGGAGGGCGACCCCAGCGCAGCGGCCGCAGCCTCCGGGCGACGGCGTCCGGCGTGACGTCAACACGTTCCTGCGAGGGGGCCACGGAGGAAGGAAAGCCACGCCCCTTTCCGACCTGCTCCAATCAGAGGCGCAGAGGGACGGAGCGCGGGAGGTGGTTTCCAGGGCGACCGGGACGCAGTCTTGGCTCCACCCCGCCGCTGCCCTGAGCTGCACTTGTTGAGTCTTTTTGAACGAAAAGGATCGATGCGGAGACGCCTACATCCCGGCCCATTTCTCCCGAATTGGAAAGGGTCCCTCAGCGAATTTTCACCGTTATTTTCACCGAATTTTCACCGTTAGCTTGCCGCAGCAGTTCTCAAACTTTTGGCCTTAGGATCCCTTTACAATATTCTTACAAACTTTTGAGGGCCCCACAGACCTCTTGTTTATATGTTACCTATTGATATTTACCGTATTAGAAATTAGAACTGAAACTTTAAAAAAAAATATGCTTAAAAATAAAATCAGTAAATATTTTAATGAAAGTGTTTTGCAAATCTATTTACTGTCCACCAGGATAGTAAGTAAGGGAGTCCCAATTCTACTGCTGCGTTCAATCTATTGGTATACATGTGTGTGGTTTTTTAAGTATATGAAGAAAATTTGATCCAACCCCATAAAGTGGTAGTTTTTGAAAAGTTGGTTGCAATGTGGCTTCATCATACAACATTCAAAAATCCCATTTATTAATATCACCAAGGATTTCATCAGAAAATATTTTAAGTATTAGAAAGCTGTCAACCTCAGATGGTGGATACAAATTTTGCCAAACTCTAATTTGTGCATCAAGGCTCAAATTTAAGCATTGGTAACATATCCATTGTTTTCCTTGAAATGATAGGTTCACTTCTTCAATTCACAAGAAAGTGAATCGAATGCCAAATATCCAAATCCAAATAATAATTTGTTAATTGTGCTTTCAAAAAATAATGTTCCATGAAAAAAACAAAACACGAGTTCAGCTAGCAACCCAAGTATAATCACACCAGTGCTTTTCCTTGAGAGAACTGACGTACTTTGGTATTCAGTAGAAACGATGTAGGCATATTGCCCATATCATCACCCAGAATACATAGACACTCAAGAGTATAGACTTAAAATTAACAATTTTTACTGCTTCCTAACGCACATTTTTATAGGTAACGCTTGTTTCCTGACGATGTGGGCGTGATGAGTAAGGGATTACTGCTACAGTTTGAAGCCACTGCTTTGACTCATGCTTAAGAACCGGCTTTTGTACCATCAGTGCAAATGTCAACACAGTGAAAGAGGCAAATAACATTTTAGTGTTATGAAAATACAGTTCAGAATCACAGACCTCCTGAGAAGGCCACAGGGACCCTCAAACTACTGCTGACCTATGGTGACCCGGGATCTGACCCAGACTCCCGTCCATCAGTCCCTCCTTAGTGCACACAGTATGCTCCGCCTACAGAAATACTGTAGGTGAATGAGATACTATACCTTTCCTAGTTTCTGTGGTTTGCTAGGGAAGAGAGCACAATGATTGTGGATCAAGAATTAAACCCCTGAGCCTGACCAGTGTTGCTCAGTGGTTGAGCGTTGACCTATGAAGTTGGAGGTCACCGTTCAATTCTCAGTCAGGGCATATGCCCAGGTGGTGGGCTTGATCCCCAGTGTGGGGTATGCAGGAGGCAGCTGATCAATGGTTATCTCACATCATTGATGCTTCCATCTCTCCCTCTCCCTTCCTCTCTGAAATCAATAAAAAAAAAAATTGACCAGAATTGAACCCAGCACCCTTCAGTCGGAAGGCTGATGCTCTGTCCACTGAGCCAAACCAGCTAGGGCAAATATATATATATATATAATTAAACCCCTGAGAAGGGGTGCTTCTTAGGAAGATAAATCATTTCTAACAGAAGGATCTGAGGTTTTGCCCAGGTTCCAAGCTGCTCCCAGATAATTCTTTTTTCTGAGGCCAATATAACCACATTAAAATAAACAGTAATGCCTTGAGATGGGTTTGCTCTGTAACAATTTGGGAAAATCCATACTAATTTAGACTCAACAAAAATACAGATACATTTTAGAAGTTGAAAAATAGACATAGAGGAGCTAGGATAAAACAGAATTGGGGATTGGAAGGTGTATTAGAAAGATAGGGCCCCCATAACAAAGTACCGCCAGCTGGGTGGCTTCAGCAACAGAAATTCATTTTCTCACAGGGTCTCACTGGCTTCGGAGTACAAGAGCAGAGTGTCAGCAGGGAACCAAGCCAATCTCCCGAGGCATCTCTCCGTGGCCATCTTCAAACTGTGACCTCACCTGTCTTCCCTCTGTGTCTGTGTCCTAACCTCCTCTTCTAATAAGAGCACCTGTCCTATCAGAGTCAGCCCTACTCTAGTGACTTCATTGTAATATAATTATCTCCTAAAGCCTCATCTCCAAATTCCGTCACATTCTGAGGTCCTGGCGGTTAGGACTTCAGCAAGTGAACTTGGGGTGGGGGAGGGGAACACACAATTCGGCCCGTCACAGAAAGGAAGGTGTCTAACCTGTGCTGAGAGTTCTACAGCTGGGGGAGGCATGGACTTAAGCATGTTAGCTGGATCTTTACTCAGGACTCCGAGGATCCTAGGCTGAATGTCCCCAGCTGAATCGGACACGTTTCCACTCAGCGTTTCCCCAACCCCCAGATGGGAGTATTACGAAATATTCCATTCAAAACGTCCACACTCGGAATCCTAGACAACACTGTGAGGCGGAGAGTATTGTAATAGAGTAGAGAAACATATGACAATGAAAAAATTCAGTATTTTATTCAGTTCTGAGGCATAACATTAAATACACCAAGTCTGAAAAACATTTAAGACAAAGTACTATTCGAATAGCATAAAAGTTAGTGAAATAGTCTACAGTGGTAGCAAAAATGTATATAAAGTTCTTTTCTTAACATTTTTTGTCCCAAGAATTAGAAATTAAGAAATCACCTGTAAAGAGCTTTATGTGGTTCTGCTTAACGGGCGTTTCGTCTTCATGTCTAGAAAGCCTTGCTGTGTGAGAGCAATGATTTTAAAGTATCGTGTATTAAACCAGTGTCTAAGGCCTACAAAACTACCTTTGAGTTGTGGTCACAATTCGTAATCCTCTAAGTCTTGATGGGAACAGATGGAACAGGAGCTTAAGCGTAAGTCTATGAGCCATTTACACCTACTTGGAGTAATGTGTTTGAGTGTTTCGTGGTCTGTGAAGAGATGAGGGAACTTACTGGCCTGTATCCCCTCTCCTGGTAAAGCCCTGAGCGTCGTAGATATCACCGGTATCCAGCTCCGTTACACAATGAGCCGAGAACAGATACATCGCAATCTGTTTTGTGTAGAAAGTACAAGCGAAATGCTTCGATCAGAAAAAGGGTGCCAAGCACTGTGAGCTCAGGGAGGCCTCACAGGGAAACAACACCCGCCCGGCGATGCCTGGGCAGCCCCCGCCAGGTCCCCAGCCGAGGCTCTGCCCTGTTTCTTCCCCTAAGCATGCCCTCCAAACCACAGAGGCGGAAGTCAGGAGGTCCTAACAAAACAACAACCCCAAGGGCCCCCTTTAAAAAATCCACCGTCCTGCTGACTAAATTCACGTGACTGAGAAACAACAAGTGGACATCTGAGACAGAAAACATACAGTATATCCTTCAGGAAAGCCTTGAATGACTTACTCTGAACAATTCTATGAAACTTTAACATAATGATATTTTCCATGAACCCATTTCGCTGTTAAATTCTTCCTCAGGGCTCGAAGGTTCTAGGATTATTAGTGATGCCAAAGATTCTAAGAAAAACATCTGAGCAAGTCATGGCTGCTTGTGAGTTGTCTTCAGTTTCTATTTTTTTAAAAAACCGCTTCAGCACTTGGACAAGAGAAGGTGTGCTGAGTAGTGATGGCCCCGTTATTTGTATCTGTACTTTGGCCGTTCAGTTCAGGTGGTTTCAACATTTATTGCGCATCTCCCTCCTTCGTCCCAGGCACTGGACTAGACGCTGGAGACACAAAGATAAATAAGACATAGTCCCTGTCCCCGAGGAGCTGACTTACAGTCTCTTGGAGGCCCCCAGAGAGTGCAAAGATGTAGTGGAGTTCATTCTAAAATGGACAAGAATGGCGGCAATCGGGCCTTTCCGTACAACGGCGTGCCATTGTTTGTCACGTCAAGGCAGACAAGGCAAATGAAGACCATTTACAGGGGATGAAACAGTAAAATCGCGAAGACCTCCCTTTCAAAGATTCACATGATAGAGGCAGTTAACACTAGAAAATGTACACCGTGGTTTTTCAAGTACTTCATCCTTGGGAATATTATTGCCCACATGTGCGCTGTAGTCCAAGCCGCCGTCCAGGCTCCGCTCACTCACACCGCGGCGAGCTGGGGCTCAGCTTCTCACTGAGCTTGTGAATGAGAACGGCCAGCTCCTCCGTGGCCTGGCTCTTGTCCTCCAGCAGCTCGTAACGAAGGCTGGAGATATCCTGCTTGATTTCTTTCAATTCACCTGAAGTATTGGTATTAAAGAAACACAGAATCGGTCATTTTCTCTTTGGATTTAGAAGAGGACACAGAGTGAAATGCCTACGCTATAAATACATTGGCCCCATCACATCTCCAAAATAGATTTTTCCCTTGAAGAAATGCCTGTCTTTAAAAATATGATGACCTTTGTAAGTAGCTATAAAAGCTGTCCAGCTATGTTCTTAATAGGAAAGCTCAGTGCAAGTATCGTCCTGTGGCTCAGCCAACGCTGAATGCAGGGTGGCTTCCCTGTCATGGGGCCTACAGGCAGGGGCCTCCTTCCTGTCTGCAGGAGCCTCTTGGGTCCCTCAGCCATGCAGGGAGGCACCTACGGAGATCCTCCCCCGTGGCTAGTGTGGAAGGGAATCCTAGCAAAACAAAAGGTTACTAACAATGACTCGATCTATTTAACAGGCAAAGACATGGGAGAAGTAAATTTAGGTCAAGTTTGAAGCAAGGGGAAGGAAGGAAGAAGAAAGAGCGTGTTTATTAAGGAAGGCAGTGGCAACGAACGTGGAATCAAGGAACAGACAGATTAGTCTGCGGTGCACAGAGGGCGGACATGTAAGCAAGCGAGGAGCAACGGTGAATTAAGGGGTTCGGCTGGGACGCCACTGGCTGTGTGGGCATCACGGGCGCCTCCACAGCAGATTTTTGGCGATTAAAACACAACTATTCCACCTTAACCGGTTTGGCTTAGTGGATAGAGCGTCGGCCTGCGAACTGAAGGGTCCCAGGTTCGATTCCGGTCAAGGGCATGTACCTTGGTTGCGGGCACATCCCTAGTCGGGGGCGTGCAGGAGGCAGCTGATCGATGTTTCTCTCTCATCGATGTTTCTAATTCTCTATCCCTCTCCCTTCCTCTCTGTAAAAAAATCAATAAAATATATTTTTAAAAAATTAAATAAAACACACACAACTATTCCCAGAACTCAGCATGGCAGTATTTGGCGCATATGTCAATTACAACGAAAAACTGGATTCTCTTGCAAATGATCAGAATGGAGATAAGCCTTTGGTCTTGAAAGGTGAACTTTGAAGCAGGAATTTATCTTGAATCCAAGAAATGATTCTTCAAATCACTGGCACTTTAACAGCTTTTAGGAGAATCACATGTCAAACCTACCTTTCCTGGTCTTTCCTGGTATCTTTATGCTGTTTGTAAAGCATCATTTCTACATTCTTTCATTATATAAAGGTCAAAACCTTTTCATTGTTTAGGAATTCTAACTCTTCCCCAAGAATACACACAAGACATTTTCAGGTTCCTTCGTGGCAGAAAAAAAAAGTGATTCTTCCTTTGCATTCGGCAGCACACAGGGAAGCAGCTGATCTAATCTGAAACCCAGGCCAGGCTTTGGTGGCGGAAACCGATTCTCACTCCCTTCAGTGTCATATGTGGCCCGTGAGCCCACCATCGCCTCCCTACAGTATCCTTGTCCCTTGTTTCTGGGTTACGGGGTACTGAGCACTCAGGGTATTCAGTCTGCCAACTACGAATTGGGAAACAAATTACCCAACCTCTTTTGGCTTTAGTTTCCTCGTTTATAACAGGAGGTGGTTACGATACGTGATGCACTTTCTCAGTTAGAACTTTGTTCAAAACGCCGATTCTCGTTCATCCAGGTTCCTCCGTGGTGCAGGCTGTGGGAGGGGGCCCTGGTTTCTGATGCTGCCCTGGCCATCCACGTTCCCCAGCACTTAGCTGTGTTTTGTTTTCCGGGAGTGACGGAACCGATCAGATGTCCCACTCCGGCCTGTCTCCTTCCCACTGTCCCCGCGCCTGGATGTTTGCTGGCTGTCACTCATCTCTACAGATTTCTTCTCTACAGACGCATACCCCTGGATTGACTGAGATTTGCAAGGGTTTCCTTGCCTTAATCAAATACTGGTTTCAAAGCTCAGCGACAGTTTTGTTGAGTTTTCAGCTCTTTTTTCTCTTAACAGGGCCAGCAGGTCTATTGGCAACTGATTGGTGTTGTAAACTATAGTTTTGAACTTATTTCTCCAGGTCGGTTTCTTTGCAACTCCGGGCAGGTGCGTTGGCCTACACCCCTGCCTTTGATGAAAACTTTTACATATAGTTCACAACGGATGCCCTGCCTAGGATTTACCTGGAAAAATAGGCCTGTTGAAGTAAGGGGCCACGGAGAAAGGTGGAAGGCAAGAGAAAGACAGACGGGAAAAATGGGCTAGAGGTTTCTCTCTGGACCACAAAATAAAGTTTGTCTGGAGAAGTGTGGGTTCTGTCTCTGGCAACCGTTATTTCACCTGCATCACCGGGGAAAGGTTAACCCTCGTGTGGACTCACTGAATGAAACTCCTGACCGTCTTACGTTAATAGGAAATTAAAAGAAGGACAGCAGTCTTCACATGCGGAGAATCAGGGCTTGGGAGCAGCAGTGACGGCGAACCTTCTGAGCTCGGCGTGTCAGCGTTTTGAAAAACCCTAACTTAACTCTGGTGCCGTGTCACATATAGAAATTTTTTGATCTTTGCAACCATAGTAAAACAAAGATTTATATTTTTGATATTTATTTTATATATTTAAATGCCATTTAACAAAGAAAAAGCAACCAAAACAATGAGTTCGCGTGTCACCTCTGACACGCGTGTCATAGGTTCGCCATCACTGGAGTAGAGATAAACTGTCGCTGACTGACATTTCAAAAACTGTTTCTTTAAAAAGATAGAATTTTAGAAATGTAACGTAAGATTCTCCTGCCAGTCTTGGAAGGACCCAAACTGTTCCCTGAGGCTGGATTTTTAAAGGACCCTCCGCTCTGCAGTTTCCCAGGTCCGTGCCGTTAGTTGTGAAAGGATGTGTCTCGGTTTGGGGATGCTTACCTTCATTCACCTCGTCATTCTCTTTGTCTACTTGTGCTTTCAAAACATACCGCTTTATGAGCCTTTTCATTATCTGCTGTTGGGAAAGAAGAAATGACTCCGTCACCGACACCCTGTTCTCCGAGGAGCCCCACATGCCTTAAAGCAGACGGCTCAGGGGGGAGGCGTTTCATGTAACTGTTTGCAGGACCCTCGGGTTTCAGAACGCAGCCCTTCTCCACCTTTTACTGAGGCTGATGGCATAACTCACATCATGTCCCCCACCCCACCCCCGGGGACAGAGGGGCTTGTAAAAACGGTTCCGTGGGAAGATTTCAATTCACGGTTTCTCTTCCAACACGATTGATCTTTAAGGTGTGCGGACACTATATTGACATCTATAGGCACTACCTTATTTCTCAATGCTGTGGTTTCTTTTTTTTAAAACAAAACCAAATCCATGCTCAATAAAGAGAATTTAGGAAATACAGAGAAGAACAACAAAGAAATACACAAAGTCATCAATGGTCCCACCATCCGAAGAGAATCTCTGTTGGTATTGTGGCGTAGGTCCTTCCAATACCTTTTCTTTAAGTTTTGTACATAGACTCCTTACTACAGAGATTGTGTTTTATGCTTTTGAAATACCATATATTCTGTTATATTGTGCGCTTCCCTCTCCTAGCAATACACAGTGTAAATATACTCAATCTAAATATAGGCTCTTCCAGGATAATTGTTTTTCCTATATGGAAAAAAATCACACTGGAGCCCTACTTCATGGCATAGGCACAAAAATTAATTCCACGCGCATCTTAAGTGCGAATTCCACGTGCATGTTAAATTCCTCAACAGACAGTATAGGAGAACCTGTTTGTAAATTCAGTGTGGAGCTGTAAGTTTTTCAACAAGATAAAAATTCTAATTACAGTAGAAAAGATTGATAAATTCAACTTCATTGCGATGAAAACTTCTGTTAATAAAGACACCGTGAAGAAAGTAGAAAGTCAAGCCACAAACTGGGAGAAAATATAGGCAATACTTGTAACCGATGGTGAATTTGGATCCAAAATATATGAAGAACTTTGATCCAATAGGAAAAACTCAACCCAACAGAAAAATGGGCAAAAGAGACATTCACAGAAAAGGAACCGTGAATGGTCAATAAGCACATAAAGCAATCCGCAACTATTTTCTTGGGAAAATGCAAATTACAATGGAAAGGAGATATAGTTTTACATCCGAAAAGGGAAAAAGTAACACATCTCATAATGGCAAGTGTTGGAGAAGATAGGGACCAATGGGATTGTATACTTTAGTGCAGCCATTTTCAACCTGTTCCATCTCATGGCACACATAATTACTAAAATAGGTATGATTTTGATTCATTCACACTGCAGCCCTACTTCAAACCATGCACACAAAAATTAATTCCACGTTTATTTTAAATGCGAATTCCACATGCATTTAAATTCTTCAAACGACAATATAGGAGAATATGTTTATAAATTCAGAGCTGTAAGTTTTTCAATGAGATAAAAACTTTTTATTTTATTGTTATTGCTATTATTGTGTTGGCTATTATCATTTTTTAATTTGACGATCTAAGGGAAAAGACATCAGTGCCCCTGACTAAGTAGTCAGGTATTCCATGTTTTACCGATTCTTGCGGCACACAGGGTGAAAATCGCTGCTTTAGGGGCATGCGTATAAATAGACCACTTGGACGAACACTTTGGCATTTCCTTTTAGAGCTGAACTTTTGCATAGCCTTCCACCCAGAAAGCCCACTCCTTTGGTCTAGTACCTAGAGAAGCTTCATACATGTAGGTGGACCAAGAGGCATAAACAACAATGTTTATTGCAATCTTGTCCAAAATAGCAAAATAAAACAAGAAACGGAAAACAATCTAAACAAGTATCCACAGGAGACCAGACAAATCACGGTCCGTTACACAACACGATGTCGCTGGGGTCACTAATAAAATTGATGAGCCATAGCCACACACAACAATAGAGATGAACCTTAGAAGCATAAATGTTGAATGGAAAATTCAAACTGAATTCACGAAGTGTGAAATCATTCTTACAAAGCTCAATAAGAA
The DNA here is from genome assembly GCF_028538775.1 of Myotis yumanensis. Lineage (NCBI taxonomy): Eukaryota > Metazoa > Chordata > Mammalia > Chiroptera > Vespertilionidae > Myotis > Myotis yumanensis. Next base: position 107,558,583 of record NW_027223756.1, read on the forward strand.
GCCTACCTAGTCATTTTGGGGATTATCTATATGTGCAATAAGCCTATATTTGGAAAGAAAACCAGAGTGAGAGGATGAGAAACCCCAACTTCAGGCTAGAATTGCCTGGCGGCAAGGTGTGGGCCAGGGAGGAGCACCTACAGTGGAGCTGGTGCAGGTCATGTTGTCAGGTAGGAGGTGGCTTCACAGGTGTGCAGGGAGTTATACCTCATAACTGATTATGTTACACATATTCTTCTGCTTATATCAAATATCACACGAGATAACGAAGGAAAGAGAAAAATGGCCTGAACTAAAATGCAGACACAGTAGACCCCCCCTTATCGTGGGTAATTGCCTCCAAGACCGCCCACTGGAGGCCTGAAACCACAGATAGTGCTAAACTGAAGATATACTGTTTTCTTTTTTAAAAAAATATATTTTATTGATTTTTTACAGAGAGGAAGGGAGAGGGATAGAGAGTTAGAATCATCGATGAGAGAGAAACATCGATCAGCTGCCTCCTGCACACCTCCTACTGGGGATGTGCCTGCAACCAGGGTACATGCCCTTGACTGGAATCGAACCTGGGACCCTTGAGTCCGCAGGCTGGTGCTCTATCCACTGAGCCAAAACGGTCAGGGCAAGATATACTGTTTTCTCCTCGACATAAAAACCTACAATAAAGTTTAACTTATAAACTAGGCCATTTCACGGAGAGAATACTCATTCTTGCCGTGGACCTTAGCAACCTCAGAATATGATTTTGTTTTCTTTACTTATAAAGTGGAGAATTTCCACATTTTCCCTTTACAGCTTCTCTCTGTCAGATCCAGTTGCCAGCATCACTACTCTTGCGCTTTAGGCTGTTATAAAGTCAGGGTGACGTGCACACAGGCACCGTGACACCTCCCCAGTCCATCTGATGACCGTGGCGGCCACGGAATGACTTATGGGTGAGACGTCTATCCCGGACAGAGGGGTGAGTGATGTCCTGGGTGGGGCTGAGCAAAATGGCGAGAGGGTTCATCATGCTACTCGGAACACAATTCAATTTATGACTTGTTTATTTCTGGAACTTTCCATATAATATTTCTGGACTGCAGTTGACGGCAGGCAACGGAAACCTCAGAAAGTGAAACCACCGATGAGGAGGGACGACTGTATAGGGAGAATGAAAAATAAACCTCAGGTTTAAGGAAGCAGAAACCATGAACCTAAGGGACCTGATGGAGGCCAAGGTCAAGTAAAGGGATGTGGGGTGATCCAAAGCATCTGCCACAGAGAATAATGACAGATCCAGAGGCGCTCATGCTATGGAACAGGAAAGCCCACCTTGCCAGTCCCAGTAAAATATAAAACCAGTTGAGCTCTGAGAACTCCGGACCCCAGGATAGACTCACAGCTGGTGGGTATTAGCCTGAACTCGCTCATTCAAGTACCAAATATTTACTGAAAAACCAACTCTGCGCTAGGGAGTGAGCCTGGTAGTGAGCCTGGTACTGAGCCAGGTAGTGAGCCTGGTACTGAGTCAGGTAGTGAGCCTGTAGTGAGCCTGGTACTGAGCCAGGTAGTGAGCCTGGTACCGAGTCAGGTAGTGAGCCTGGTAGTGAGCCTGGTACTGAGCCAGGTAGTGATCCTGGTAGTGAGTCAGGTAGTGAGCCAGGTAGTGAGCCTGGTACTGAGCCAGGTAGTGAGCCTGGTACTGAGCCTGGTAGTGAGCCTGGTACTGAGTCAGGTAGTGAGCCTGGTAGTGAGCCTGGTAGTGAGCCAGGTAGTGAGCCTGGAACTGAGCCTGGTAGTGAGCCTGGTACTGAGCCAGGTAGTGAGCCTGGTAGTGAACCTGGTACTGAGTCAGGTACTGAGCCTGGTAGTGAGCCTGGTAGTGAGCCTGGTCCTGAGCCAGGTACTGAGCCTGGTAGTGAGCCTGGTCCTGAGCCTGGTACTGAGTCAGGTAGTGAGCCTGGTAGTGATCCTGGTAGTGAGCCTGGTACTGAGCCAGGTAGTGAGCCTGGTAGTGAACCTGGTACTGAGCCTGGTACTGAGTCAGGTAGTGAGCCTGGTAGTGAGCCTGGTATTGAGTCAAGTAGTGAGCCTGGTACTGAGCCTGGTACTGAGCCTGGTAGTGAGCCAGGTAGTGAGTCAGGTAGTAAGCCTGGAAGTGAGCCCGGTAGCGAGCCTGGTACTGAGACTGGTAGTGAGCCTGGTACTGAGCCTGGTAGTGAGCCTGGTACTGAGTCAGGTACGGAGCCTGGTAGTGAGCCAGGTAGTGAGCCTGGTAGTGAGCCTGGTACTGAGTCAGGTACGGAGCCTGGTAGTGAGCCAGGTAGTGAGCCTGGTAGTGAACCTGGTAGTGAGCCTGGTAGTGAGCCTGGTACTGAGCCTGGTACTGAGACAGGTAGTGAGCCTGGTAGTGAGCCTGGTAGTGAACCTGGTACTAAGTCAGGTAGTGAGCCTGGTAGTGAGCCCGGTAGTGAGCCTGGTACTGAGCCTGGTAGTGAGCCTGGTAGTGAGTCTGGTACTGAGGCAGGTAGTGAGCCTGGTATTGAGCCTGGTACTGAGTCAGGTAGTGAGCCTGGTAGTGAGCCTGGTACTGAGTCAGGTAGTGAGCCTGGTACTGAGCCAGGTAGTGTGCCTGGTAGTGAGCCTGGGAGTGAGCCTGGTACTGAGTCAGACAGTGAGCCTGGTAGTGATCCTGGTAGTGAGCCTGGTCCTGAGCCTGGTACTGAGCCAGGTACTGAGCCTGGTAGTGATCCTGGTAGTGAGCCTGGTACTGAGTCAGATAGTGAGCCTGGTAGTGATCCTGGTAGTGAGCCTGGTAGTGAGCCTGGTACTGAGCCAGGTAGTGAGCCTGGTACTGAGCCAGGTAGTGAGCCTGGTAGTGAGCCTGGTACTGAGCCAGGTACTGAGCCTGGTAGTGAGCCTGGTCCTGAGCCTGGTACTGAGCCAGGTAGTGTGCCTGGTAGTGAGCCTGGTACTGAGCCTGGTACTGAGCCAGGTAGTGAGCCCGGTAGTGAACCTAGTACTGAATTAGGTACTGAGCCTGGTACTGAGCCAGGTAGTGAGCCTGGTAGTGAGCCTGGTACTGAGCCAGGTAGTGAGCCTGGTAGTGAGCCTGGTACTGAGCCAGGTACTGAGCCTGGTAGTGAGCCTGGTCCTGAGCCTGGTACTGAGCCAGGTAGTGTGCCTGGTAGTGAGCCTGGTACTGAGCCTGGTACTGAGCCAGGTAGTGAGCCCGGTAGTGAGCCTAGTACTGAATTAGGTACTGAGCCTGGTACTGAGCCTGGTACTGAGTCAGGTAGTGAGCCTGGTCCTGAGCCAGGTACTGAGCCTGGTAGTGAGCCTGGTCCTGAGCCTGGTACTGAGTCAGGTAGTGAGCCTGGTAGTGATCCTGGTAGTGAGCCTGGTACTGAGTCAGATAGTGAGCCTGGTAGTGATCCTGGTAGTGAGCCTGGTAGTGAGCCTGGTACTGAGCCAGGTAGTGAGCCTGGTACTGAGCCTGGTACTGAGCCTGGTACTGAGCCAGGTAGTGAGCCTGGTACTGAGCCAGGTAGTGAGCCTGGTAGTGAGCCTGGTAGTGAGCCCAGTACTGAGCCAGGTTGTGAGCCTGGTAGTGAGCCTGGTACTGAATTAGGTACTGAGCCTGGTACTGAGCCTGGTAGTGAGCCAAGTAGTTAGCCTGGTACTGAGCCTGGTAGTGAGCCAGGTAGTGAGCCTGGTACTGAGCCTGGTACTGAGCCTGGTACTGAGCCTGGTAGTGAGCCTGGTACTGAGCCAGGTAGTGAGCCTTGTACTGAGCCTGGTAGTGAACCTGGTAGTGAGCCTGGTAGTGAGCTAGGGAGTGAGCCAGGTAGTGCTCTAGGGAGTCAGGATGCAGCAATGAACACAGCCCCTCCTCCAGTGAAGCTTGACTGGAAGGAACAGTTCACTCTGATGGGCAAACATATCGGGGGTTAAAATTAAGTTTAGGGGCCAGTGGAGGCAGATTCCCATAGAAAGAAATGTGTATCCGTTAAAGTAGCTTGAAGAGTAAACCATTTTCGACAAATAGTGCTGAGACAACGGACTGTCTCTGTGGGAAAGTTAAATTTAGGTCTCTACCTCACACCACATACCACAAAGAAAAAGGAGCCAAATGCACAGAAGATCTAAATGTGACTAGGCTGCCACTAGCAGGTGGGGCAGCCACCGCTCCTCAGGGCTTAGTGCCAATCACAAACCAGTACTGAACTCACACATACTGCCTCCTTACCCTCATCAGGAAAACGACTGAGGCATGGGAGGTGGGGAGAGAGGGTATTCTCTCTCTTCCCTGTGGAAAGGACGGGGTGCCCCCCAGCCAAGGGAAGGGGGAGATCCAGGGCAATTACTCATAGAGACCAGGGTTGCCTAAACCAAAGGGAGCCTGGGATCCCGCTCCCCGTTAAATGTTCCTCCCAGCAGACCTGCTCGCGGCAACTGTCAGGGAGAAAAAAGGATCCAAGATAAGAGAGAAACCGCCACCGGGTTAGCCTGTGCTTTCATTACTTGTCAAACACGCATCTCCACTGTGTTGCGTGGAAGACAGTCATGCCCATCAGTGGGAAAGGACAGTCTGTCATAAATGGGACCAGGACAACGGCTATCCCGATGGGAAGGGGGCAATTGGATCCATGTCCGGTCAGAGCCGGATTTCCAGGCCAGGGAGCTGCCCACAGGGCCCTGCAAGCCTTCGCCCCGCCCCTCGTGGCCGGCACCCCAGCAGCACCGTGGTGCCTGCCACCCAGGGCACATGGCAATGCGGTCACTGCTGGGGCAGTGGTGACGCCTCAGGGACGCAGCCACCACCACAACTGGCTCCAGGGAAGGGATGTCGCCTTGGCCTCCCTCCTGGAGACAGGCCTTTCTTCTCTAGCTGAGTGAACGGAAGTTGCTTCAACTCATGAAGCTTCCGTTTCCTCATCTATTTAATGGGGGTAATAAACTCAGCTCATAAAGTGTGCAGATTGAGTAATCGGATGCAGGGAAAAGCAACAGTTCCTGCTTAGAAAAGGTTAGCTCGCGCAGCCGGCGTGGCTCAGTGCTTGAGCGTCGACCCATAAACCAGGAGGTCATGGTTCAATTCCCGGTCAAGGCACATGTCCAGGTTGCAGGCTTGATCCCCATTGGGGGGCATGCAGGAGGCAGCTGATCAATGATTCTCTCTCAACATTGATGCTTCTCTCTCTCTCTCTCTCTTCCCCCTTCCTCTCTCTCTAATATCAATAAAAACATACTTTTTTTTAAAAAAGGGAAAGGTTAGCTCTTGTTAGTATTATTTGTAAAGATAAAAATTGAAGATGAAGATGCCTGCATTCCCTGGCACAATCTCTCTAAAATATTTATGTAATGTTATCTGAAACCATGCTGGAAAAAGTCTATGAAAACTAACATTTCTGGCCAGAAGGGATGATAATAGGAAAAGAAATTTTTTTTAAAATTCAGGCTCCCTAGAAACACCCTGGACAAAGCCACTCAGATTAAACTCCCTCCTTGAAGGGAAAACAGGAAGTCCATTAACTCCATTTCATCTTTAAGCTGCAGGGAAACTACGGCTACAAGCGGACATTCTCCCCTTCAATATTAGATGTGTTTTCAGCTTCCCACAAAAATGTCCACCTCAGTATTTACAGCTTAAATATACTCATCCGCCAAGTCTGAGCCTCTCTGTGAGGCAAGAAGACACCTCATGGCGGACTGAAATCAGGTTCCCCACATCTGACGCGACCTGGAAATAGTCCACCCCTTGTTCACGTTGAAAAGATAACTCATGTGAATTCCAAAATGACATGGAGCTCTAACTAGCGGCCAAGCTGAGCCATTTCCACTGTTAGTTAATTCTTTAGAAATATTCCAGAAATGCTCTGAATTGTGGCAGCAACATTAGAATTAGTGTTGTTCTCCCAAAGGCGACCACTTCAAAGGAAAAATCCCCACCTAGCAGATTAAGACCTGGAATTTCTTAGGTAAGTCATCCATATATATAAAAACCCAGTGACGGGAACGGCAGAATGACCAGAAAGACTGGTGGCTATGACGCGAACTGTGGCAGCCAACCAGCTTGATCTGGGCCCTGACTGCCCCCCCCCCCACCCTGGCCAGCCCGGTCCCCGACTGGCCCCCAACACCCTGATTGGGGGCAGGGCCACCGGCCAACTGCCCGCGGCCCCTCCCCCCTTCCCCCCCACCAGCCTGACCTGACTGCACCCATGCATGAATTTGTGCACGGGGCCTCTAGTCTATTATAATCACACTGCATAAAACGAAAATCCATAAGAACTAAACCAACTGTTGCTATCACTCATGGAGTCCATAATAAAGAGATTTTATCTAAATACAATTGAGTCCTTTCTCTCAAGTTTGGTTTGTGTCTGTCCAGCTGATTGAGACTTTTTTCTCAGAGTTTCTCTTTTTCTACTGTCACTTTTTGGAGGCACAGGAGATTACACCACAGGCACAGGGAATTCTTCTGTTTAGAAAATATGAAATGTACAGGATTCTGAAGTCAGCATTTAGCAAGGATCATCTCATTTAGAAGCATAACAACTTTCAGCTGCAAGAAGCTTGAGTTTGACAGTGAATGTTGGAATTTCTCTACTTCTTCCAAATTACTCAAAAGCAACAAGGAAAATAATACACACACAAAAACAACAACAACCTCCTTCCTTAACGGAGCTTAGGGGCATCCTTACCTTTTTTTTAGAAAGGCTACATGAAAAGGTCGAAGGGGCGGGGGGGCAACGTTAAGAGCAGACAGTCATGGCTAAGAACTACCCTTGACCTCATGATATCAATTCTACAGAAGCTTGGACCACTGGGTTGAAGGAGAAATTAGAGAAAAATCATGTTTGCCAGAAGTACTCAGTGAGATAGAGATGACACATAAGCTCAAAATTTTCAAGAAGGGAAAGAATAAAATCATCATAGCAATGAAAGGTATATTAGAAGTAGCATACATGAAGATAGGCAGGATACAATAAGATAGGAGAATTAAAGAGAAGCCAAAAGGAGAAAGGGATGGGCATTCAAAAGGAACAGAGGAAAAAATGGTAGCTCTGGAAGACGGGCAAAGAAGATTCAGTGGGCATCTAATTGGTATCTTTGAAGAAGGAACCCCAAAATAATGGAACAGAAACAATATTTCAAGATACAATTCAAGAAAATTATTCAGACATAAAAGGAGGCCTGAAAGTGCAGACTGAATTCCTTACTGTGTGCCGGAAACATTCACGCAGATCCACCTACAGAGCAATCAATAACAAGTTTTTGGATTTAAAAGAAAAAAAAAATCTGGGTCATTCAAACACAACCTAGGTCAACTATAAGCCAACCATAGGCCAAAAAACAATCAAGCTGGCCTCCAACTCTTCCCCATGAACATTCCATTGTGGAAACAGGGGGACAATGTTTACAAAGACACTAAGAAAATAAAGTCATGTCTAAGAATGTTCCAGCCAGTCAATATGAACACATAGAAAATAGGAAACAGCTGAGAACGTGAAATAACTCAGAAAACATCATTTCCATGGCTCCCCTTGAAGAAGCTACAAGAAGACAAATTGACAACAGAGATTAATAGAAAACTATGGCAAAAAATAAAATAAAAAATGGTGGTGAGTAGTGACCGTGTAATGAAACAGCCACCGGGTTAGCCTGTGCTTTCATTACTTGTCAAGAACTACCCTGGGACAAAAAACGAAAACAAATGTGGGTTGTAATCCCGACAAGGCAGTGAAGGGGGTCAGAACATGCCACCCCAAATATGTCACATCGGCATAAGGATCATTTTGAGCTGAAGGCGACTGAGAAGCGGAAAGAGCTCTCTGCCCTCCTCCTGTCGCCTAGCAGCAGGACGGGCATGTCCTTTCTGAAGGCCTGGCCCTCCACTCGCCCGCGTCCTCACTGAGACAGGAAGCTGCCCCGAGACGGGGCTGCACAAACCAGCCTTCCCAAAGCCACCTGCCTCTTCCACTACTTCCCCACAGACTTACCTTCCCATGATTCCCCTCCCCCCGCCCCAGCCCCCTGCCCCGCTCCCGCTGGGAGCCCAACCTCCTTTCCTTTGTCTTGTCGCTTCCCAAGAGGGTATATAAGCCCCACGTTCTCACTGCCTCTGAGTTACTGGTCACCGAGTTCTCCCGTGTGTGTGGGCTCTGCGTGTGTAAAGAAACTGTTTATGTCCCAGACCCACCCCGCCCCGCCATTAAGCTGTCTTCTGGTAGTTCAATCCGCAGGCCTTAGGTGCTGAACCTAACGGGTGGAGGAAAGTGCTTTTTGGTTGGTTGTATGTTTTTTAACTCTCCTATAGTTCTAGTGACTTAACTAGCAGCAGCTGGGAGGAGAAGGCGAGCATGATAAAAGATAAAATAAGCTCACTGATTTTCTCATATTTTACAGTGGAGGGTCAAAGGACAATACTTGTAAACCAAGTAACAGAGCTATCAGTAGGTGTAAAGACGTACAGATAAGCACCAACACAAATAACATACTCCACTTCAGCAGGGACGGTCAGTTCTCGTTCCTCTTTTTTTTTTTTTTTTTTTTTTTAGCTTGGCACAAGGCCACTTGGAATTAAAACCTCATTTGTTAGTTTCCATTGCAGATAAGTTATCTGTGTAGCTTTAATAGAAGTTCCTCCCGGGAAGGAGGCCTGTCTTTCTTCCCTATTGCCTTCCAATTGTATTGTGGAGGCAGAAATAGTGGCCAGGCTTCTGCTGGCTGTCTTGGCCCATGCAGTCATATGAGACTGAGAGATGTGCACGCAGAGCGTATGATAGGAGAGGCCTGGGTCCCTGGCATTGTCAGTATCGTCCCTGCCCGGGATTCATCACCTCCTGACTTCTTCATGAGAGAAAGAAATCTCTATCTTCTTTTAGCCACTTAGTGGCTGGTATTTGGTGGGTCTGTGTGATTTGTAGCAAACTTTAATCCTAATTAATATGAACATTAGGAGGATTACTTTGAAATGATACCAAGTACACCAAAGATCTGAACACTTGGAAAGGTATACCATGTTCATGGAAAGGAAGACAGAACATTATAACTATGTCAGTTCTTAGATGAACACAATCACAATAAAAATATCAACAGGAGGGAGAACCAAGATGGCGGCATAGGTAAATACGTGTACTTGCTGCCTCTCACAACCACACCAAAATTACAACTAAAAGACAGAACAACTATTATCCAGAACTGCGGGAAAGCTGGCTGAGTGGAAGTTCTATAACTAGAAGGAAAGAAGAAAGCGCATTGAGACTGGTAGGAGGTGCAGAGGTGTGCGTGGAACAGGCTGGCCACCAGATGTGCTGCTTTTTTAATCAGGAGGGAGATACAAGCTCCTGATTGTTCTGAACTCCAGTTCTGGGTGAGCCTCTGGGGACCCAGACACATACGGGGAAAAACTGGACTGTGGCATCGGCCAGAATGTGAGGGCGGCTTTCTTTCAGAAGGAAGGTGCTCGCAGTGGTCATTGTTCCTGCGCTGGGACCTCTCTGGTGCGGGGCTGACCAGAAGCTATTGCTGTTTGCTCTGCCCTGGTGATTCCCTGAGACCGCCCCACCCAATTTACAACCCCACCTAAGCTGTGAGCAGCGGCTTTTGCATAGGAAGGGCCTGTCCTTTCTCAGCCTAAAACCTGTCAAACAGGCAGCAGCTGGGTCAGGGAGCCCCAAAGCTATCAATAAAAGGCCCAAGGCCAGCACCAGCACCAGCCTGCCTTGCTTCACAGCTGGGCCTCATCTGGGCACCTCCAAACCTGATACAAAGAGGAGGAATCTGCAGATCTCTCTGTAGCTCCTGCTGGGTGGCCTCAGGCAGTGGCTGACTTTGCACCTCCTTGGAGATCCAAGAGCCAGTGTACCCAGTGGTCAGAGTGAGACCATCACAGAGTACAATTCTTCACATCCATAAGCGACACACTCAAGGGGCAGACTCAGTGAGCACCAAGGCCCCACTGAAGCAAGTCCTGCCCCATAAGGGTGTCTCCTGCACAGCAGCTATTCCATTGTAGACACAGCTGGTCCTCACTGCCAATTGGCCTGGAGGTCAATTCCTCCCAGTAATACCAACAGCAATCAAGGCTCAACTACAACAAGACTGTACACACAGCCCACAAAGGGGTGCACCAAGAGTGTCCATCTCAGGTGATTGGGGAGGCTGAGCCACTGGGCCCTATAGGACACCTACTACACAAGGCCACTCTATCAACTCAAGGAGACTTAGCAGCTACCCAGTACATAGAACCAAACACAGGGAAGCAGCCAAAACGCAGAGACAAAGCAACATGTCACAATGGAAAGAAATGGAAGGAAGCAAACTACTGGATACAGAGTTCAAAACCACAGTTATAAGGTTACTCAAGAATTTTCTAGAAACCTCTGAGGAACTTAGTGAGACCTTCAAGGATCTTAGTAAGAATGCCAAAAAAAAAAAAAAAAAAGAAAGGAAGAAAGAAAGAAAGAAAGAAAGAAAGAAAGAAAAAGGACCAGTCAGAAATTAAGCATACATGGACTGAAATAAAGAATATCATACAGAGATTCAACAGTAGACTAGAGGATCCCAAGAATCAAGTCAAAGATTTGAAATATTGAGGAAGCAAAAAACACCCAACCAGAAGAGCAAAAAGAAAAAAGAATCCAAAAATATGAAGATAGTGTAAGGAGCCTCTGGGACAACTTCAAGTGTACCAGCATCCGAATTATGGAGGTGACAGAAGAAGAGAGAGAGCAAGAAATTGAAAACCTAGTTGAAGAAATAATGACAGAAAGCTTGCCCTAGCTGGTGAAAGAAACAGACTTACAAGTCCAGGAAGCGCAGAGAACCCCAAATAAGAGGAATCCAAAGAGGACCACACCAAGACACATCATAATTAAAATGCCAAGAGCAAAAGACAAAGAGAGAATCTTAAAAGCAGCAAGAGAAAAAAAGTCAGTTACCTACAAGGGAGTACCCATACGACTGTCAGCTGATTTCTCAACAGAAACTTTGCAGGCCAGAAGGGAGTGGCAAGAAATATTCAACGTGATGAATAGCAAGAACCTACAACCAAGATTACTCTACCCAGAAAAGCTATCTGTTAGAATTGAAGGTCAGATAAAGAGCTTCACAGACAAGAAAAAGCTAAAGGAGTTCACCACCACCAAACCAGTATTACATGAAATTAGTGGCCTGGTGCACAAAATTGGTGCACATTAAAAGGGCATTAATGAGAGAAAATATTTTAATATTGCTATTTGCACTTTCTCTATAATAGAAGTGTCAGAGATGAAAAAAATTAGTAAAATGTATATGAAAATCTTCCTCCTGTCAGAGTCTGGGGCACGCTGCGGGACCCAGAGTTAAATCCCTGCCCACCCGTGTGCACCCCAAAGCCATGCAAGACCCAGACCCGGCAAGACCCAGACCCGGCCAGCCCCACCCCCGTCAAGCCCCACCAGGTGGGGGGCACAGCCTCAGGTCCCCCGTCAAGCCCTGCTGGGTGTGGGGGGGCACAGAATTAGGTCTCCTGGTGTCAGACCGGGGGGAGGGGGGGCAGCCTAAGGTCCCCCTTCAATCCCTGCCAGGCAGAGGGTGCAGCCTGAGGTCCCCTGTCAACCTCCCCTGGGCATGGGGGCACAGCTTCAGGTCACCCGCCCTGGTCTGGCACCACGCAGCCTCAGGTCCCTGCTGATGGCTTGTTACAGGAACCCCGCCACTGCTGTGGGTGCAGCCATCTTATGATGGCCTGATGAAGTGAGGGTCAATTTGCATATTACCTCTTTATTATATAGGATGCTGAAGGGTATTCTTTAAGAAGAGGAAGAAGAATAAAAAGGTAAAGATAAAAAATTATGAACAACAAAGTGACAACAAATACATATCTATCAACAAGTGAATCTAAAAATCAAATGAATAAAAAATCTGATGAACAGAATAAACTGGTGAATGTAATAAAATCAGGGGCGAGGAAAAGAGCAGACTGAAAATTCTCAGGGGGAAGGGGGTGCGGGGGGTGCGGAAAGAGACTGGACAAAAATCTTACACCTATGGACGAGGACAGTGAGGGGTGAGGGCAGGGGGTGGGGTGGGAAGCGGGTGGAGGGGGGCTATGGGGAAAAAAGAGGAACATCTGTAATAATCTGAACAATAAAGATGAAAAATAAATAAATAAATAAATAAAATAAAGAGAAAACAGATGCACTGCAAAAAAATCAACAGGATATTGTGCAAACTGGACAGGCTGACTCTAAAGTTCAAATAAATAAACAAGGAAGAAAAAAAAAACAGAAAAATTACGCAAAATAAGAGTCCTAAAGTAAGGACCTAAGAGTGTTTGTATTTTATGTGTTTTATTTTGTTTTCAACTGTAATATTTAAAATAATGTGGTTCTACAGCATCAAAAACCTAGAAATATATCTAAATAGATATAATAATTTAGTAAATAATAAAGGTGGTATTTTAAATCAGTAGAAAAGATGCCCAAGGGTGTAATCATCTGGAAAAAAAAATAAATTAGAATCCCCATCTCACAGGTTGCATCAAAATATATTTTATGTGGATCAAATATCTTCAGGTAAAAAGTTAAAACCATGAATATACTAGATAAAATATAGGTTAAAGGAAATTCTCACATGGTGAAAGATCTTTCTAAAAAGGACACAACACCTGAAGTCATAAAACATTTGTAAAGTTGACTACACAAAAATAAAAGAGTTGGGGAAAAACACCCATAAACATTAAAGAGACACACAACACACTGGGGTGGGGGGGGGGGGGGTAATTCAATTCATATCACAGACAATGGACTTATTTTCTTAAAAGAATTAATTGATTCTTAAAAGAATTCCTCTTAATGTACTAGAATAGCAAAAAGCCCATCAAGAAAGGCAAATGGATATTGGGCCTGAGGCATATAGAACACTAACAGTAAAAAGACGGTCAGGTTCATTCATGATAAAGAATGCAAAGCAAAACTGCACTGTGACGCCGTGTTCCCCCATCTGGGCAAGGTAGCAACCCCTGGCAACAAGCACAGTGCTGGAAAATTAAGGAGGATACGGGCACTCGCATACATTTATTCTCAGAATATAAATTGGAACACGTTCCATCAAAACCAGTTTGATAATAATTGAACAATTAGAATGCACTTGTTCGTTAGCCAGACAATGCTGCAGATCCGCACAGTTACAATGCCACGTATGCAACGTGGCTTGCTGTGATGGCTCATGGTGGCATAGCCTCGCTTTCCACCAAAATGATAAGCGGAGTCAACCATATAGTGGACTATAATATGACCATTAAAAAGTCAGACTTTGGCAATCCGTGTGCCAAGCAATGTTGTAGGATTTGCTGGTTCTAAGAAAATTGTATAAAGAGAACTATCATCATTGACTGTCATCACCACATATTATAAAACTCCTTGCTCCTCATTCTTGCAATCTTGTACACATCAGAAATCTAAAGGCTGGATAATCAAAATGGAAAACGGAGAACTACAGCCTGTTGTGAGTTGGAGAATAGTGTTCAAATGTCACATCCAAGGTCAAGATGCAAAACGTGTTTTAAAGTAGCGCGGACGAGACAGGATAGCCTACGAAGCCACCTGACACATGGACGGCCCGACAGGAGAACCTGGAGAAACGGATCAGAGCCTATTTTCCAAATACACCCTCTCTCCCTGCTTTCTCCAGCTCAAGGTACAAGCGTCCTTTGCAAACTGTGGCCACACTTTGCTTTCAATAGAGCAAAAAACACTCTTCCTCCTCAAACAACAAAATAGAAATAAAGAACTTGGACGCTGAATTATAAAATCCCCCCCATAACTGAACCTGCTTTGTTCTGTTCTATCCTGATAGTACATTTGGATGATCTAATTCTCCTCACTACACACACACACACACACACACACACACACGGAATTACAGACATAAGGAGATATGTCTGATGAACGCTTACCTGATAGCGTGTTGGCTGATTGAGAATGCTGTTAAAACTGTGTGACTCAAAAACTCTGGAGTTAGACTGAGTGAAGAGGTTTAACTAGGAAAAAATACAATTAACCTAGTGAATTAGAATACATCCATTTGGAAAGAACAAATATAATCTACTTTATTCTCCTCGATAGCGTTTCTGGAGCCAGCCCTTCTGAGGGACATGTGGTGGAGGTTGAGTCTGAGACGTGGTTTAATATATTTCCGAAGGGGAACGTCACCGGGAGCAGCGTGCTCACGTCACTGGCCTGCCGGCAGCAGGAACTGTCTCGGAGCTGATTAACTGAACATTCTTTTAGGAGTCGGCTCGGGCTAAGCCTTCCTGATCCTGGGACCGTGTGATCACTTCATCAACATGTACCCGGGGCGCCCAGAAGGCGAAGCTGCACAGAAGCGATTCTACCTGCTCAGAGCCTGGTTCCTCGCCCACGTGAACGGGACACGCGTGCTCGGATGGCATCGTTCAGTATTTTCCAGCCCAGCGGTTCTCAACCTGTGGGTAGCGACCCCTTTGGCGGTCGAACGGCCCTTTCACAGGGGTCGCCTAAGACCGTCCTGCATATCAGATATTTACATGACGATTCATAACAGTAGCAACATTGCAGTTATGAAGTAGCAACGAAAATAATTTTATGGTTGGGTCACAACATGAGGAACTGTAGTTAAAGGGCCAGAAGGTTGAGAACCGCTGTAATCTAGCCCTAAAATACCTGCCCACATAGCATGTCTTCCCGAGCATCTTGGCCTTAGACTGAGTCAGGGTCACAACTTTGGAGGGAATTGGGCTAAAGAATTTAGGTTTTCTTTCCTTTCCTCTCTTTCTCTTCCAGGTTTAATTGTGGGGAGGGGTAGAGGGAGGAACAGGAGGCGAGAGGCACACGTGGTCACCGCCCGTTCTGTGCGCAGCCTCTTCCCCACGGGGTGGGCTTCACAGGCGGACCCGCCACCCGCCGTCCATGGGCACGGCTCAGGCAGGGACCCTGCTCACTACCCTGTCACCGCGGTGCCAGCACAAAGCCTCGCTGTCAGGGGACCGCTCCTGTGAGCCCCGGTCAGTGCCTGGCCGCTGGCCCCGGCTGCTGTGTTACAAAAGGGGGCTGGAGGCACCTTCCTCTCTTCTACAAAAGAAAAGCAGAAACAGGATTTCTCCAAATGTTCGCTAAATTCAGCACACAGAGCATACCTGTGGCTAGGAGAGTCAAACAGCTCCCGCACAATTTACAAAATAAAATCAAAATGGATGTTAGAGCCTAGGAGGCTGAGGGGTGGGCTCAGCCTTCCTTCTCCCTCAGCAGCCGCCCCCAAGGACAGCGGCTCTTCCTGCCGGCACCCCCCGTGGAGCACGCCCGCCCCTCGCGGTCCTGGGCGCACCCTGCCTCTCCCTCGCAGGGTCCAGGTAGCCACGTGCCGCCTCAATGCCCTCTCTGCTGGCACCGTCCCTCCTACACCATGACACCATCAGGCACGAAGCCGGTGGGTGAGCAGCTGCTACGGAAAGACAATGCTAGGGTGTGAAGGGTAAGGGCTTGCACCTGCAACCTAGAGAGGCTTTCTTTGAAAAGAATAAAGCCTCGGTTACTAAATGCCCAGAGAAGCAAAGTCCATTTCAGCAGTAGCAGAATTTGCCCAAGATGGCGAGTAGAGGCTAGCCCCTTTAAGAGAGCAGCCACCCTGCAGCTGAAGGTGCAGCTGGCGGGGAGGGGGTGAGCAGCAGCCAAGCCCGAGCACAGCTGTGAGCAGGAGGCGGACAGGTGTGGGGCTGGTGGGTGCAGCGGGCCCGGTGGGTGCGGGGCTGGTGGGTGCAGCGGGCCCGGTGGGTGCGGGGCTGGTGGGTGCAGCGGGCCCGGTGGGTGCAGCAGGCCCGGTGGGTGCGGGGCTGGTGGGTGCAGCGGGCCCGGTGGGTGCAGCAGGCCCGGTGGGTGCGGGGCTGGTGGGTGCAGCGGGCCCGGTGGGTGCAGCAGGCCCGGTGGGTGCGGGGCTGGTGGGTGCAGCGGGCCCGGTGGGTGCGGGGCTGGTGGGTGCAGCAGGCCCGGTGGGTGCAGCGGCCCGGTGGGTGCGGGGCTGGTGGGTGCAGCAGGCCCGGTGGGTGCAGCGGCCCGGTGGGTGCGGGGCTGGTGGGTGCAGCGGGCCCGGTGGGTGCGGGGCTGGTGGGTGCAGCAGGCCCGGTGGGTGCGGGGCTGGTGGGTGCAGCAGGCCCGGTGGGTGCAGCGGCCCGGTGGGTGCGGGGCTGGTGGGTGCAGCGGGCCCGGTGGGTGCAGCGGGCCCGGTGGGTGCAGCCCGGTGGGTGCGGGGCTGGTGGGTGCAGCAGGCCCGGTGGGTGCAGCGGGCCCGGTGGGTGCAGCCCGGTGGGTGCGGGGCTGGTGGGTGCAGCAGGCCCGGTGGGTGCAGCGGCCCGGTGGGTGCGGGGCTGGTGGGTGCAGCAGGCCCGGTGGGTGCGGGGCTGGTGGGTGCAGCAGGCCCGGTGGGTGCGGGGCTGGTGGGTGCAGCAGGCCCGGTGGGTGCAGCGGCCCGGTGGGTGCGGGGCTGGTGGGTGCAGCGGGCCCGGTGGGTGCAGCGGGCCCGGTGGGTGCAGCGGGCCCGGTGGGTGCGGGGCTGGTGGGTGCAGCAGGCCCGGTGGGTGCAGCGGCCCGGTGGGTGCAGCAGGCCCGGTGGGTGCAGCAGGCCCGGTGGGTGCAGCCCGGTGGGTGCAGCCCGGTGGGTGCAGCGGCCCGGTGGGTGCAGCAGGCCCGGTGGGTGCAGCAGGCCCGGTGGGTGCGGGGCTGGTGGGTGCAGCAGGCCCGGTGGGTGCAGCCCGGTGGGTGCAGCCCGGTGGGTGCAGCAGAAAGGGTGAGGCATCTGATGCCGCCTTCAGTCCCACGCCTGCCCCGCTCGGCCAGCACCGCGCCCTTGCACAAGTGAGTGGCTTTAGTGGCGTCAGCTGTCGTAGCTATAAAGTGGGGACAGTCGCCATACCTACCTCACAGTGTTGCATGAGGGTCAGATGTACAGCAAAGCACTTTGCAAACTGCGGATGAGGAAGGGCACTGCTGTTTGTCGAGGCTGGAACTCTGTGCGGCTCGTGTCATTCCCACCAGAACCCCACGGGGCTTCCTCCTTCAGCTGCGACACTTAAGGCTCAGAGTGACGGAGCACTTCACCCCGGGGGCTCGCTCACGGGCCATAAGCCCGGAACCCAAACCCGGGCCCAACGCCCAGGCGCTCGTCCTGACATTAAACTGCCTCTCCGTGGGCACACACGAGCTATTACTTGAAATCACGGGATGTCGCAACCGATCGCTGCCTTGCGAACGCACGGCCTTGAGAGCCCGCGCCCAGGTCTAAAGGCCTAAAAGGTCACCTTCGTAAAAAACGAGCTGGCAGGGAATTACAAGACCTGGAAAGCACCTCTGTTTCCAAAGGTGAGAAGTTAAATCGCAGGAATCGGGCCGTGGCCAGCGTCACCTGAGAACCAGGCCCGGCTCTGCGCAGAGGCCTGGATTTCCCGGAGAGAAGATTGCTGCCGTGCGGCTCCCAGCTGCAGGCCGTTCTTACAACGTCAGGCATAACAGGTTAGCCCCACGCCTTTCCTCCTCCCTGCCTCGCTCGCTATTATTTGCGGTTCTGCCCCTATCTTCCTACGCCAATTCTGACTCTGAAAACTGCGTTCATGGTAATAAACTGTTATCATGCCACTTGAGGACACACCGTTCTTGATCATTTCTGAAAGGGGCATTGACGATTAATACTTGAGGACGCTCTTAGGCCTGCATCGATTTTATAATATTGGAGGAAAAAGGAGAGTTTAGCCCAATAAAGGGTCTGGACAAATAAGAAGACTACGGTGGTGTTGAACATACATACAACCATGAGGAAATGTGCAGTGAAAACTCTTTAACTTTGGAAGAACAGTTGAGAAGCATGGAACACAGGGAACCAAGTGTTCTGTTTACCTTTCACGAGTTAAAGGATTTCTCGTTTGCTTTTAATCCGGTAGTTTACGTGAAATTATGACCCTAAGCAAGGCATAGATTAAGGGGCCTCTTGACACATTAGGAAAGTATTCGTTATTCGTCTATGAAAGACTGTGGGATGGACGATACTTTCGACATCTTCTAAGTTCACACATAAAAATTACTGAACGCACACCAAAAGACCAGGAGGAAGACACCACGTTCCCCGAAAGGCCGCGGTGAGCGCCGGATACCTACCCTGGACTTGGAGTTCCCCAGCCCCATTTCTATGTCTTTCTGAAGCCTTCTCCTTCTGCATTTGGAAAAGTTAATGATCCGCATGATGAAATAAACAAATGACTTTGGACTAGGAACTAGACTGAAGGGTGGAGGTAATGTTTTTCCATCATCGAAATAAGATAACCAAAGTTTCGAGCGAGCAAACTTCCATTCGACGTCGCTGTCGTCCTGTGTCACGAGACAGAAAAGACAGAACTCATTTCAAAAACCAGAAATTCTAGTAATTGATTCCACAGGGTGTTCCAATGAACCTAAATTATGCTTTTTGAAATAGGTAAGTGATTTATATACAATTGTCTGCTTATAATCCCTATTGTTCTACATAATATTCTATCACTTTCTTGATACTCATTTGTTTCTCTTCCATATGCTTCTGTGTGTACCCACTGAAATTTAACAAGAATTTCTGTCCCCCACCCAAGACACAAAGCAAAGCACAAGAAAAAGTCAGGGTCAAGGAAGGATGGGGAAATTATCCTCTCTCCCTGCCAATTCTGTGTATCCGTCAATAGTTCCCCACTCTCTGGCCACCCTCCCTCCCGTCCAATAGGCTGTAGATACCGCATACTATACCCCCCGGGCAAAGGGGGAAACTGCACTTTGGCGTTTATCTGTCTGCCATATGTTCTCAAATGTCACACGAGGCCCTCAGTGGCCTATTCCCGTTTTGTATCTCGTTGGTCCTCAGAGCTGCCCCTTGGTGACGGGCATGACCATCCTACTGGGAGAAATGATGGGGAGGAGAAACGACAAGGAGGGGGTCCAGAGCAGAGGAAGGTGACTCACTCGGCTCACACTCGCTGGACAAGCAGGAGTGCAAAGTCCCACAGTTCTCCCTGGAGGACCTCGCTCCGGCTTTGGTAACACTATCTTGTGTGTCTCTAAAGCACACAGAGAGACGCAATGGACTTAACAAACAGCAAAGCCCTAAGAAGATACTGAACTCTACACCGGAGGACAGAGAAAACATACATGCAGCCGTGAAGGCTCCAACCAACCCATCCAACACCAAAAAGCAGACTGATTTCCAGAACCGTGAAAATTCCAACTGGATAGAACATCAGCACTGTTTGCCAGATGCCTCGAAACTCCCCCTCCGGGACCTTTCACAGCTGGCAGGCTGACGGGGAGAGGGCAGCCTCCCCATGCCTGGCACTTCTTCCAGCCGCTAATTTCACAACTTCTGAAACAGACCCCGAGAGTGATGATAAAGCCATGGAGCCCCACTGTGCTCCTAGAAGACGCTGGCAGGCGTAGGCTGTCTGTCCTGGTGGAAAACCCGGAGGACAGCCTGGGTGCACCCCGCCTCTTCGCGTCCAGGAGCTGGACCACCCACAGGGCACCAAGCAGATGTGCTATGCTATTAGAACGACGACAAGGACAGAGCCACGGGTAGGAGTCTGCTTACCTCAATTTCTTGGTACGAGCTGTTAATCATGGCAATTAACATGTTGAGCAAAACAACCACCATAGTCACATTGTAGATTCCATAAAGCACGTATCCAATATTCTCTATGAACTTGTGATCATACTTGAGCACAACTGAAGTCACTTCAGACAACCCGAATATGGACCAAAACAGAGTCTTGAAGCTTTCTTCCACACTGTCGAAAGATTAAGGCACACAGTCAGCAAGCGAACAGTTTTCCGTGTTGAAAAGTCAGAAGTAAAAACAACGTCCTCATAAAATACCATCATAAACCCCAGAATGGAATTATCTTATCTAATAAAAGAGAAACATGGTAATTAGCCGTATCTCCGCTACCCTTCCCATTAGCTAATCAGGGCGATATGCAAATTAACTGCCAGCCAAGATGGCGGCCGGCAGCCAGGCAGCTTGAAGCGAACAGGAGGCTTGCTTGCTTCAGTGACGGAGGACTCCAACGTTCCCCACCTGCCGCTGCTGGCCTCTGAGCTTGCAGTTTGAAACATTGTTACAAATATAGAAGCTAAACAAAACCCCAGAAACCTGCTTTCAGCTAGCTGGGCTTCAGCCAGCAGGACTGCAACATTGTTTCAATTATAGAACCCAAACAAATCAGATACCTGCTTTCAGCAGCTGAGGCCTAAGAGCTGGAGCCAAGCCTCAGAGCTAAAGCTGGCCCAGAATTTTAAAAAAAGAAGAAGAAAAGGAGCGGATGGGAGCTTCAGTCACCTGCCAGCCTGAAAACAGCCCTCAGCCCCTCACCCAGACTGGCCAAGCACCCCAGTGGGGACCCCCACTCTGAAGGGGGTGTGACTAGCTGCAAACAGCCATCATCCCCTCATCCAGGCTGGCCAGGCATCCCAGTGGGGACCCCCACCCTGATCCAGGACACCCTTCAAGGCAAACCAGCTGGCCCCCACCCGTGCACCAGGCCTCTATCCTATACAGTAAAAGGGTAATATGCCTCCCAGCACTGGGATCAGCGGAGCCGCGAGGCCTCCCGGCACCGGGATCAGCGTGACAGGGGGCAGCGCCCAAACCCCCTGATCGCCCTGCAGCTCTGTGTGTGACAGGGGGCGGGGCCACAACCTCCCTATCCGCCCTGCTCTGTTCGTGACAGGGGAAGGTGCCCCAACCCCCTGATCAGCCCTGCTCTGTGCCTGATAGGGGGGAGCTCCCCAACCCCCTGATCTCCCTGCGGTTCTGTGTGTGACAGGGGGCGGCGCACCAACCCCCTGATGGGCCCTGCTCTGTGCGTGACAGGGGGTGGCGCCGCAACCTCCCCATCGACCCTGCCTTGAGTGTGACAGGGGGCGGTGCCCCAACCCCCCAATCGGCCCTACCCTGAGCGTGACTGAGGGTGGCATCGCAACCTCCCGCTCCGCCCTGCTCTGTGCATGACAGGGGGCGGCGCCCCAACTCCCCAATCAGCCCTGCTCTGAGCCGGACCAGGGGCTGCACCTAGGGATTGGGCTTGCCCTCTGCCACCCGGGAGCAGGCCTAAGCCAGCAGGTCGTTATCTCCCAAGGAGTCCCAGACTGCAAGAGGGCACAGGCCGGGCTGAGGGGCCCCCTCTCCCCCCCGAGTGCACAAATTTTTGTGCACCGGGCCTCTAGTCTATATATATATAAAACCCTAAGCGACTGTTCGACTGTTCAACCATTGGACAGGTTGCTGTGACATGCACTGACCACCAGGGGGCAGACACTAAACTCGGGAGCTGCCCCCTGTGGTCAGTGTGCTCCCACAGCGGAGCTCTGCTCAGCTGACTGACAGGTGCCAGACACAACAGTCTCCGCTAGCCAGCGAATGCAGCTGCTGCAGCAGCGCAAGCCTCTCCTGCCTCCACAGCAGCGCTACTGAGCGGCCGCGTGGCGGCAGGAAGGCACTGCGGGGTCCCAGACGAGCGGGACTGGCGAGGCGCCGGGGCCGGGCTTGGGCTCCTCCCCACCGCCTGCCACTTTGCGCACTATTACATCCCCGGGGGGATGTTGGCTGCCGGTTCCAGCCCTGTCCCAGAGGGGTCCCGGATTGTGAGAAAGCGTAGGCCAGGCTGAAGGCCCCGGATTCGTGCACCGGGCCTCTAGCTTTACTATAATGTTTAACAGAAGTTATTCTGGGGCTTTGGTGCCGACGCCCGGCTGTTCCAGGGGAAAGTCTCCGGAGTCGTTTTGGGGAAAGAAGTTCTGCCCCGACGCCATTCCTGTCTCCTAGAAGGATGGATGTTTGGGTGTGATCTTGTAGGTGCTTTAGAATCTCAATCAGGTTTTCTGACGTAGAACCAGGTCAGGATTAAAATTAAATGCCCACTTCCAGAAAACACGCACAGACATCTCCCTTGCAGCGAGGCAGTGGGGCAGGAGCACCCTGACGCCCACCATAGGGCGGGGTAAACAGTTCTGTACGTCCATGGGCGGAACGCTATGACACGGATCTATCCTCCTGCGTCTATATACAATGATATCAGCGATATATTCCCAAGTGAAAAAAGTAAGATGCAGCAAGTGTGAAATAGTCTGCAATTTGAATAAAAAAGAGGGGCATACCCATCAGTAGATGATTGGATTAGAAAACTGTGGTACATCTACACGATGGAATACTATGCTGCTGTTAAAAAGAAGGAACTCTTACCATTTGCAACAGCATGGATGGAACTGGAGAGCATTATGCTAAGTGAAACAAGCCAGTCAATGAAGGAAAAATACCACATGATCTCATTCTTTCGTGGATAATTAAGACCATTACAAACTTTTGAACAATAATAAATACAGTGGCAGAGCTGCCTCAAACCGATTGTCGGTCTTCAGTGGTAAGGCCAGGGAGGGTTGGGGGACAGGAGGGAGGGGAGTAAGAGATCAACTGAAGGACTTGTATGCATCCATATAACCATAACTAATGGACATAAGACACTGGGGGGTAAGGGAGGGCAGGGGCTTGTCAAGGGTGGGGGGGAAAAAAGGACACATATGTAATACCCTTTGTAATGCTTTAAGCAATAATAAAAAAAAAAAGAATAATTAAAAGAGACAAGTATTATCAATACCAAAATATTTATAATGAATAAAAGGGTATGTTGATGAGACAAGAACAAACAGAGCTATAGAAAATAATAGAGATTGAAAGCTTGCTAGTAAGCATCCATGCACTGTAGTGAGACACCAGTGAGATAAATGGTCTTTGATATAGTAGTATACTGAAGGAGTCATCTCCATCTGTGGGAAAGGAGTTTTGTAAATAAATAGACCTGGGACAATTGGTTAGTAACATGGAATTTAGCTTCTCGTACAATATGCCTGAATTAATTCCATACCAATTATACACCAAGAAAAACTAAATAAATGTTGCATAAATGAAAAAAAAAAAAAAAGAGGGGCATACAAGCGCTTATATTCTTGTGTGTGCAAAAAACCTCTGAGAGTCCCCGGCAGAAACCCTTGCCCCTGGGAACTGGGGGGCGCTCGGGTCCAAGGTGAGGGGTCGGGCTTCCACGGCAGACACTGCTCCCGGGAGTCGCGTCACAGGGATTAGCACCTGCTAGGAGGCATGTTTGGCTGCAAACGAAGAGGAGGCAGCAGAAGGAAAGATTCCTCTTCTTTTCCCTCAATTTAAATAATCTGCTTCCTGACTCCTGGTCCCCTGCAGCAGTTAGTACACACCCACCACCCACCACCCCCAGACGAAGGCCCCAATTTGTCCCTAAAATGGGCTTTGCCAGCTGAATCTGGCCGGTCTCATCATATGGCCCAGTTGTAACTGCTGGTCTGTGAGCAGCAAGAATAACCCTTAAATAGTTACACACGTAGATGTCCATCGCAAAGGAGAGGTGGAGGGTGAGTCCAACACGAACACCGGGCGTGTTTTCATTGCTGCAGTGCTATCCCAAAGCACACTGGGTTGCCTTTTTTCTGAGTAACAATATCCTCTTACTATGGATTCTGTATTTCATTTGGACCCGAGCATTTGTATTCCTCTCTACAACTTGTTCTGGGAAACTGTGCAAATAGCAATATGGAGGTGAATAAAATTCTTTCTTATCACCTTAAAAAAAAAAGTGAGACCTTTTTCCAAAGAAAGATTTATGAGAACTTTTTAAAATTTCTTATAACAGATTCTAAATAACAATTCTATAGAGTCATAGGTTTTAGTACTAGTTTATTCATCCATTCAACCAATATTGCTGGAGCACCTATTATGTTCTGGAAGTTGTCCTGGGCCCTGGGGGCAGGGGGTGGAATACCTGTTCCTACAGAGTTACTCTCTGTTATAGAACACTAGAGGCCAGGTGCACGAAATTCATGCACTTGGGTGGGGGGGGGCATCCCTCAGGCCGGCCTGTGCCCTCCCACAGGGGGAGCGGGCCTAAGCCTGTAGTCAGACATCCTTAGCGCTGTCGTGGAGGTGGACGAAGCTCTGGCCACCATCACTGTGCTCACCAGCCGTGAGCCCGGCTTCTGGCTGAGTGGTGCTCCCCCTGTGGAAGCACACTGACCACCAGGGGGCAGCTCCTGCATTGAGCATCTGCCCCCTGGTGGTCAGTGCACGTCATAGTGGCCAGTTGTTCTGCTTTTCGGTCAATTTCCTTATTAGCCTTTTATCATATAGGATTTGACCGTGTGCTGTCATAGCACAGGTGCTAGGAGACAGAAAACTACAACCTCCTTGTTCCTGCCATTAATTTTACGGCGTCAAGGAATTCCCACCTTCTTCCTCCTGCTCCTTGCGAGCCTCTCCCTCCCCCTTCATTCTCTCTGACTCCGTGTGAATCTAGCTGGTGGGGAGGGGACAGGGAGACGGAGAGGGTGCTGGCGGGTCCTAGCTCCCACTGTGGCGAGAGGCTTTCTATAAATTCCCTACGTAACCCGCTCGACGACCTGCCTTGAGCCTTTTTGTGCTTATTTTTAAAATAAGGAAACTAACACAGGGACATGTGAACTTGGCCAGAGACCACGGCTGCAGGCCAGCAGGCCAGCCGGGCCGCCTGGTTCCCGAGCCGCGTTCTCCCACGGTGCTCAGGTGCCCGTCCTCAATAGCCGAGGAGAAAACCTCAGGGCCAAAGCGCCTTCTGAGCTCCAGTTCTGTGCGCCTCCCACTGGGTTCAGACAGAGATTTTCTTCATTGAAAGCAAGCGCTTCAGGTCTCGTCCACCCCTGAGACCTGCTCTATATCAACGATTTGAAAGAATTCATTTCTGAACAACGTGCTGCCTGGCAGGGCTCGAGGTTCCGTCTTAGTCTATAGGGAACGTGCTGACCGTCCAGCTGGTGTCAGTGGGACGCGGCAGGACACAAAGGGAGGTGGAGGGCATGACCTCCCCACCGCAAGGCCTGCAGTACAGAGCGGGGGCCACCCCCACGATAGACAAAGCCCGATGGGTGACTGCTGAGAACCAAGATCAACAGTAATTAATATAAATGAGAAAAGTCCGGAAGACAGAGGCTGAATTTGGGCTCTTTGATATTCACAGGGTGAATATTTGCATTTTATTACCTACCGCTGACTCAATGGCCTAAAGCAGTGATGGCGAACCTATGACACGCGTGTCAGAGGTGACATGCGAACTCATATTTTTGGTTGATTTTTCTTTGTTAAATGGCATTTAAATATATAAATTAAATATCAAAAATATACATCTTTGTTTTACTATGGTTGCAAAGATCAAAAAAGTTCTATATGTGACACGGCACCAGAGTTAAGTTAGGGTTTTTCAAAATGCTGACACGCCGAGCTCAAAAGGTTCGCCATCACTGGGCTAAAGCAAACTCCCCAACCTGATAATCTTACTGTTTACTAAACATTACCCTAGGGAGGGCCACGAGTCTCACAGTCTGGATGTCTCCATGCTGACAGAACCTAAGAGGACAAAGACTAAAGGAGCTCAATCC
Source organism: Myotis yumanensis (assembly GCF_028538775.1). Lineage (NCBI taxonomy): Eukaryota > Metazoa > Chordata > Mammalia > Chiroptera > Vespertilionidae > Myotis > Myotis yumanensis. Next base: position 107,584,085 of record NW_027223756.1, read on the forward strand.
AGGAGGACTTCCTGGGAGAGGTGAGTCTGCACTGCGGAAACCAGTCTGACCAGCGGAAGGACATGCTATTACCGTTCTCGTGGGCTGTACACATTGAGCGATAATTTCGCTTGCTTGACTCCCTCTACTTTTAAGAAATAACAGTAATGGCTACAAGACGATGAAACTAAATTTAATGTCATACATAATGTAAGAGACATCCAGTATTAAAATTTTACTACTCAACTCTCTCCAAATAGCCCATTTTGTCTCGGATTTTTCCGAATTCTGACTCATCCTGTGGTCACCTGCTCACTGAGCTCAAAGAGAGGAATCTGCGGAGCAATGTAATCACACACAGGCACTGTTTCCCATGGAGTTTTTCCTTCTCTTAAAAACATCGTTATTACAATCATTGAAAGCTTTGCTTCGTCTAGACCAGTGGTTCTCAACCTTCCTAATGCCGCGACCCTTTAATACAGCTCCTCATGTTGTCGTGACCCCCAACCATAACGTTATTTTCGTTGCTACTTCATAACTGTAATTTTGCTACAGTTTTGAATTATCATGTAAATATCTGATATACAGGATGTATTTTCATTGTTACAAATTGAACATAATTAAAGCAGAGTGATTAATCACAAAAACAATATGTAATTATAGATGTGTTTTCCGATGGTCTTAGGTGACCTCTGTGAAAGGGTCGTTTGACCCCCAAAGGGGTTGCGACTCACAGGTTGAGAACCGGTGGGCTAGATGATTTAGAACTTCTCCTCATCATGCCGAGTCTGTAAGACATCTTACTTACGTGGTAAAAGCAGCGTTTACTTTAGCCCCAAGGTAGTAAGAGTACAGGATGAACATGCCAATCATAAAGGCGAGAAACACCATGATGAAGAGGACCATGAACTTGAAGATGTCCTTCACGGTCCTGCCCAGGGAGATCTGCAAGGGGCCGAAGCTCTCGTTGGCCGGGAGGATGTAGGCGATCCGGGAGAAGCTGAGCACCACGGCGATGGCGTAGAGCCCTTCCGATATGATCTGAGGGTCGGAGGGGAGCCACTTATCTCTGGCTGGAAACAGAGAGGGAGGTTAAAACGGGCCTTTCCATTCATGGCTAACTATGCAAAGCCAAGGCCTCCAATAGGATCTACCTTGTAGGTAGGTGGTCCATGTCTCCGTCGAAACTATTCTAGATTTAATGAACGGTCTGGGCTCTATTTGACGTGTTAAAGCAGAAACTGGAGAGAGCGCCTGGGAAGGCACCTGAGCATTTCTTTAATTATTGTCAGCTGAGTCCAGTGGCGTTGGCAGAGCCACATCCTGGAAACATACCGTGCCAGAGGCAGGTATGTTGTCAGCCTGACTCTTTAGCTCAGGCGCCAGGGGGTAGGTTTCATGATCTAAGTTCAGCCAGGCACAAGGAACGCACACAATTATCCGGGCTCAGCCAGGAGTGAGGATTACAAAGAAACCACAAGAATGAAAAATTACAGCTTGATCTTAACCATGACTACAGCTTGATCTTTAACCATGATTTCTCACAATTTCCTTTGTCTTAAACTCTAGTAAAACTTCCTGGAATCATACTGTATGAAATAAACGCGCTGCACCGGCTCCGGGTCACTGTCTCTCCATCAGAGGGCAGCGTCCCACCTGGTCCCAGCTTCCCCCTCTGTCTCTGCGTCTGTCTCTTTTATTTTCTCATTCCCCCGTCGCCCCTACTCAGGACTCGTGTCCGCTCTCTAGCCGCGCTGGTCGCAGTCCAAGAGAAAAATAAATTATAAGAAACGCATGAATCCTACACTCAAGCGCGTTACTCCAGTGGAGAAAACACTGCTGTGGAGGTACTAAGCTGACTTCGCACTGAGCAGAAACAGAATGAAGTGCGAAGGATGAAGGGGGTTCAAGGCTTCATGAGACACAGGTGGTCAGGATGACGAAACGACAGGCCTGGCCGATGTCCCCCCAGTTACCAGGTTTATCGGCCAACAAGTCTGTCAGCCTATAAACTCGGGGCACAGAACTTCTGTATACCGTGGGCATCAGTTCATCTCGCAGTTAATGAAGTGAAACATCATAATAAGAGACCTGAGACTGTCCTGGATCACAATGGTACTGTCGATGCGGTATCTGAGCAAGATACCGTGTTCCTGGAAAACGGAAACTGCTACTGAGCCACAGAGGTTCTAATGAGGCCCCCAGCACCCTTTCAAGGTCACTTCTCAAGGTCACAGCAGACTATTTCCCTGGAAGGCCGATGAAGTGCGATGCGGCTGATTTTGTGTGAACTGGGCCGTTCCCAGAAGAAGACAGGCATCACACGCATTTGCAACAACAATAAAAATGGCCATTTATTGAATGTTTACTACGCACCAGGCACTGAGATTTCAACAGCCCCACAAACCTGCTGTTGTTATTACCCTCCTTTCTGAGACGCAGACACCAAGGCGCGGAAAGGTGAAAAACTTGATCAAGCCCTGACCAGTTTGGCTCAGTGGCTAGAGCATCTGCCTGCGGACTGAAGAGTCCCAGGTTCGATTCCTGTCAAGGGCATGTACCTTGGTTGAGGGCACATTCCCAGTAGGGGGTGTGCAGGAGGCAGCTGATCGATGTTTCTCTCTCATCGATGTTTCTAACTCTCTATCCCTCTCCCTTCCTCTCTGTAAAAAATCAATAATATATATTTTTTTAAAAAACTTGATCAAAATCACACACATAATAGGCAGTGTGGTCTGAATGCACAAATCTCCCCTCAGATAACAGCCATTAAGGACAGATGAATAGACGTAAAGAAATGGGTGATCGTGAACTGAAGTATGTATTACACAACAATACCACCAAGTTAATTACAAATGGTGATCATTTTTTTCTTTGATCTGGTCTCCCTAATTCTGTTTCTGCTCAATGCGAAGTCAGCTTAGTACCTCCACAACAGTGTTTTCTCCACTGGAATAATTCGCTTGAGTGTAGGATTCATGCGTTTCTATCTCTTTGCTCCCCGACTCCAAGGCAGCGCGCTTAGATGTCACAGGGTGTGAACGCACATCTACGCTCTGGAGCAGCCGCCCAGCCCCCTTCAGGGCTGTTAACACGCCGCGCTTCCGCATTGCAAGGCAGCCGCCATGTCACGTACAGGCTACGCTTCACGTCGGAACACGGGTGAACTCTGTGCCTGAGTTTCCTTAGCTGTAAAACGAAGGCGGGACCGTAATTCCTAAAGACTTTTCCAGATTTGAGATTTTGCAACGATGGGAATATCTGCTCGTTGCGGGCGCCTGATCCTGCCTCAGGGGGAGGGAGGCTGCGGTTCCCCAAGGTGGCGCGTGCTGGGAGGGCAGGCGTCCGGGTCCTCGTGCGCTGGGCATCGGCCGGGGCGCGCTGCTCTGGTGACACAGGCGTGTGGCACCACCGCTTCCCGCGCCACCGGAAGGAGGGCACGGCCTCCTCTCCGAGACTCCGCCGGTTCTCAGAGCCTGTGATCTGGTGGCCAGTCTGTGCAGCTCACCTGTACAGGTCAGACCTCGAAGACATGCTCTCAGGGACTCCTCTTCCACATCCATCACTTTCTCCAGCTACTTCCCCTCATCAAACAGGCGCATGTCCTCAGAAGCCCTGAGAGCAAACTATGTTCTTACACTTAAAGGTAATTTTTCTCCCTCCTTGCAGCAGCACCTTCTTATTATAGATCTGAAAACTAAGGCACAGTCACCCAGCCCTGGAGCGTCAGCCTGGACAGGAACCCGGCTCTGAAGCTCATGTTGTCTCCACCGTCCAGAACTGCTCAACTCACCTCTCCCACGCCCATCCCCTTCCGAAGGCGGTTCCCGGCGCCTCTGGAAGCACGAGGACCCTGCAGCGAGGGACTCACCGTAAGTGAAATACTGTATCTCCGGGGGCAGAGTGACTTCGCTGAGGTCGCTCTCTTGGACGTAGCTGTCCACATACTGCTGCGCTTTCGTCGCCTGGAGGAAAGCCAGGAACCTGGCCGTGAACGCGGCGATGAAGATGGACAGCATCCCGAAGTCCAGCACGTTCCAGAGCTGCACAATGTACTCCCTCGGGCCTTCCAGCCAGAGCTCCTTGCACTCGGACCACATCATTCCTGCCAGGGCACACGGGGGACCGTGAGGCTTGGCGCTCAGCCTGAGCCGCTCCTATCGGGCTCACCGTCAGCCCCATCTCTACACCCACCCCATCTGCGAAGCACCGTGCTGGGGGCCAGGAAACAGACTGCCCGGCTCACTGGGCAGAGGTGATGGAAGAGGAAGGTCCCACAGGAATGACCCCACTTTAGAATTCGGGGAAACACCTCCACCCTTGGGCCCAGCAACGCTGCCCCTCAGACAGAGGGGCGGGGCCGGCAGGAGGAAACACACCAGGAAGGCTCCGCAAGTCACCGGATTTCACCCCAGGAGGATTTTGGAGGAGAAAGAAGCCCAATATGCAAATCAACCGAAGGGCAGAATGACTGGTCTGGGTGGGGGGGCGGGGCCGGCGAGCAGGCAGCACCAGGCCAGCCAGGGCGGGTGCCAGCGGGCAGAGGGAGGGGACGGCAATCAGGGGCGGCAGTGGTGGCGGCGGGCGATGGCAGCCAGGGCCAGCTGCTCGCCTGCCAGCACCGTCCCCCAATTGTCCGACTGCGGGAAGCGGGCCTAAACTGTCAGTTAGACATTCCCCCCGAGGGCTCATGGAATGCGAGAGGGTGCAGGCCAGGCTGAGGGACCGCTCCGCCACCTCCCCCGCCCCAAGTGCATGAATTTTCGTGCACCGGGCCTCTAGTTCATCTTTATAAAATGACATTGGTTCATTTGAGCCCTAGTGATCAGGGGAGAAAGAGCCGCCACATGAGCGTCGTACTGTAGACTTTTAACAAGAACAGCTCCTCCCCACCCCCCACCTGCCCTAGCCGGTTGGACTCAGCGGAAATAGCATCAGCCTGCGAACTGACAGGTCCCAGTTTTGATTGTGGTGTAGGGCATGGACCTCGGTTGCAGGCTTGATCTCTGGTCCTGGTCTAGGTGTGTGTGAAGGCAACCAATCGATGGAAAAATATCCTCAGGTGAGGATTAATAACAAAAAAAAAAACAGCCTCCCCATTGTGCCTCCCTCACTCCCTACCCCTCCTCCTCTCAGCTCCACGCTGGGGAGGGCAGGGGTGTCGCTGGGGAAGAAAGCTCTTCAGCAGGGAAGCCTGGAGGCTATGAAGAAACCAAAGGCAGAAAGGCCGCCCTCGGAGGAGAGGACACACTACTCCTCATCTTGACTATAAGGGGAAACTACGGTGGAGTTTTTAAAAGAAAGTCAGTGCTCAAAATAAAATGCGTAAAAGAACTACTTGTCCCAGATCAAGGCCACAGGAGTGAATGAGAGGGAGGAAGTGACCTATTAAATCAGGAAATGAGAAGACACCAAGAAACTTGCTGGGGGAAAGAGAGAGGACACATGAAAAGGACTTTGGATTGGCGATCAATAGATAAACGGGCTCCAACCTCCGTTGTTTCTCGCATTGCCCAAGATTTTTACTCTAACACAGCTAGCTATTCACAAGGGCCACCGTGAGACAAAGTAACTGCATTCTGAAAATGGACTCTCCAATCAGCTCTGAAACGGAAATGCTATCAATGTTCTTCAGCATCAGCTAATAGCCACCGGAGGGGGGGCGGGGGGGTGTGTGGGGGGGGTTTACGCCACAAGAATTCAGTGAAATATTGGATCATCACAGTGAGTCACATTAAAAAACTTCCATTTTACTCAATAATCAAAGTTAGATTTCAGGAACATAGTATATTAATATTTTTATGTTACTCATAAAAATTTTAAATTTAGTATTAGGATACCTGGTGGCATTATCAAGCTGCCAAATTATTGGATGATTTTGCTATTCTGCTAATCTAGCAATGGTGATACTGCCACCATATATGTAAAATAGCATTTTAAATAGAAGATGACATTGGGGTGGCGAACACATAATACAATACACAGTTGATGTGTTATAGAATTGTACACCTGAAACCTATATCATTTTATTAACCAATGTCACCCCAATGAATTTAATAAAAAGAGAGAGATAATGATGATCATTATGTAGATATTGGTTTTTGTTTGTTGGTTGGTTAATCCTCACCCAAGGATATTTTTTCATTGATTTTTTTTTTTTTTTAGAGAAAGTGGAAGGGAGGGAGGGGAAGAGCCAGAGAGAGAAACATCCATGTGAGAGAGGCACACGGATTGGTTGCCTCCCGCACATGCCCTGGACCAGGATTCGAACCTGAGACCCTTCGCTGCTTGGGCTGGTGCTCTAACCACTGAGCTAGACAATGTTTTTGATGGAAATCAGAGCCCTTAAAATCCCAGGCTTACCAAGGACCCAAACCATTATTAGCATCTCGGTCCACGTGAACTGGGTGGTCTTGACCCTGAAGATCTGCTTGGGGTAGTCGAGGACCGTGACGTTGGGCGGCGTGCTGACGCCTTCGAACCTGTCCGAGGCGTTGAACACAAGCAGGCCGAGGAAGAGGATGAAGGAGGCCGCGTGCGCCACGAACTTCATGAAGGGGCTGCGCAAGACCTTCCCCAGCTGCGGCGAAATAAAAATAAACACAAGAAAATTGACTTTTGCAAATCTGGCTCCTCCTTATGAAGATGACTCTACAGGGTAAAAACAAAAAACAACCAACAGATGAAATGAGAACACTTTCAAAGCTTTGCTTCTGTGTCTGACAAGCTATCCATTATAAAAATGACTCCTTTTCGGGGACGCCTCCTCCAAAAAAAATAACTTAGAAGTCTCCACACTTCCCTGTTTCTAAATATCCCATTGTCTCAGCATTTCTGAAGTCACAGGGCACGCCCTGGTGATTCTGGTTTCTACATGGAAAGACTATGCAGCGTCAGGGCTCTCAGAGTCCGGGAAAAGCAGGCCCAAGTGTGTAGAGGGTAACCCTTTACTGCGGTATCCTTGGAAGGTGGTGATAAATTCATAGACTCGTTCATTTACAACTGAAATGTTATGACGTATCTGTAGCACATCAATAACACTTGGAAGATTAGAAAGTCTTACTCCTGCAGAAGTAAATTTTAGTCCTCTTTTCCAAATGTTCCGAAATCAAGCTGGGCTCCGTGTGATAGAAAAAAAGGCAAAAAAAATGTTATAACCGGGATAAATGTTGTATCTGTTTCTATCCCAATTAGAAGAGGGAAATACACAATGATGAGCCCTCTACGTGGGTTAATTTAACTGAAAGTTACCCACCCCCGAGTGTGGAAAATCATATAACTAGTACGAGAGCACCTTTTGTAACTTTCATTTAGAACTGCTTTAAGGCCGCTCCTTTCAAACCCCATGTGACAGGATGTCCTGGGAAGCCCCATGTTCTGGGAGAAATGAAAACAATTCCCCGTCCCCAGGGCCTCCGCGTGCGGCGGACAGGGAACGCTCGGTAGGCTTAGCAGAGAAGTTCTCCATCCGTCACACTCAAACCCCACGTCCCAACTCAGTCTGTGGCCTCGGAAAGCCCCGAGGTTCACATTTAAAGGACTGCAAACTCCAACCGACGTTTTCGTACATCCACGGCCTTCACTTGACGTCAACAACCAACCAGGAACTGGCGCGCGCTTCTGGGGCTGACCACCAAGGCACGCAGGCCCGTTTTCTACAGGGAAATGGACACGACTCTCACACATCACTGTGGTGCTGGGAGGCTGCGCTTTAGGGGGTGGGTTAGGGGGGTACAGCTCCTTTCCTTGGGCGTAGCCAAGTCTCCAAAAGTTTGGTCTTTAAAAATTTCAAATAACATGACAGGGAAGCAGCATGCCCGCACTGCAGGTGGGGTGTGTGCAGAGAATTCTTGCCAGGCTGTCCTGTCACCATCAGGTGATGGTAGGTGGCAGGTATAAACGTGGGTAGGACCCACTCTGTCCCCTCCACCCCCTCCCCACTGAATGGCGTTCCCACGCGGGGAGCCGGGCTTCCCTGAGTGAAGAGAAAAGGGGAGTGGACTGCGGGCGCCCACTCGGACCTGAAGCAAGTTCCCACGACCGAGCCGCCCTGAGGGACAAACACGTATGAACCTGCCCCAGAAAGGGAAGCTATTTGGGTGGGATGTGACTTTCGCTGTAAGGCATGCTCTCCCACAGTATTTATAGTTTTTAGTCTTAAGCGCTCATGCATTTGAGGGCTCGTAAGAGACTTTTCCATGATACATAACCAAGGAACTCAGTCGAGCCACCGAAACGGATCAAAATGACAAACTTTCTGCCCTGAATCACAGGGGCAGCTCCAGGATGAGGAGGTGGATGGATACCCCCCCCCCGCTCCCCCTTCCTCCGCCCCCCCCCCCCCCCCCCCCCGCATAAAGGTGCTGCAGAGCAGGACTCTGCCGGGAGGCTGCTGAGGCAGGCGGATGACGGATTTCCAAGGTCGCTCGTCAGTGGCCTTGACTCATTTTTTGCCTGAAACTGCCTCTGATTTAAACAAAACCAGATTTGGGAATGTAAAAACAGGATTACGGGATCTCAGAACAGCGTCTGACCCTGGCAGTGGCCTCTATGCGCCTAAGGCAGGTGCCCTAAGCTGCCCAGCACCCCTTCCCCGTCTGGCTCAGTGGTCCTCTTGGGCACAGTCAGCTGAGCTCTACACTGGCACGTGGGGAGAGGGAGAAAATTCTTGAACAAAACGATTCAAGCAAAATAAACAAACCCTCTAAAATTCCCAGCCCCCAGGCCCCCATGCTGCACTTTTCCTCCTTCTGAAGCACGAAGAGCTTGGGGAACCTGCGTGCACTTTCTTGGACTCTGGCTAACACCACGTCGGCAACTGCGCCTACTACACTCAGCCACGTGGCGTGGACAGGTACAGGCAGCGCTGCCCGCCGGCTGTCAGGCTGGTGGGCCGTGATCCCCCTGCGGCCGGGCCGCCCCCTGCCCGCCCACGGCTGGCCCGGCGGCTCTCTGTGGATTAAGCTGCCAACAGAATGAGAACATATGCAGCTTCACTCCAGCAGCAATTTTATCTTAAAAGCCAGAGCATCACGTGCCTGCAAAGGCCATCCCTCCCCCTGCACCGCGTCCTCTCTCACCCCTCAGTAGAACCGACCCAGTGACTCAAAAGCAGCATCCTGTCCTGGAGGCAATTACCAAGGGTGAGACTGACAAGAGCCTTAAGCAGGACGCTTTCTCCTTTCAAGAGGACATGCACACCAACCACAGAGGGAAGGGGTCGGAGAGCTGTACCCGGCTGCACGGCGCGATCCAGTAGCCGATGGCGAGGAACGGAAGGCCCAAGGCCACCACCAGCACCACCAGACACTTGATGGCTATGGTCTGCTCCCGCAGTCCTGACAGGTTCTCGTACCAGATGGTGAGGAGCTGCTGCTGGCAGTTGGGGTGAGCCACAAACTGGGGGGAGAGAGAGGGAGGCGGGTTACCACACATCGTCCACAGGGCAGCTGCTGGAGGTTAAGATGAACATCCTAGACATGAGTGCACATGTTCCGGAAGGTACGCACTGCAGGGCTCAGTCCCAGTCCCGCTCACCTTCCCAATGGCTTTTCCAAATTGCTTTGGAGCTAACACAGTGGCTCTCCACCTTCCTAATGCCCCTTAATACAGTTCCTCATGTGGTGGTGACCCCCAACCATAACATTATGTTCGTTGCTACTTCATCACTGTAATGTTGCTACTGTTATGAATCGTCATGTAAATATCTGATCTGCAGGATGTATTTTCATTGTTACAAATTGAACATAGTTAAAGCATAGTGATTAATCACAAAAACAATATGTAATTATTGGTCTTAGGCGACCCCCGTGAAAGGGTCGTTTGACCCCCAAAGGGGCCGCGACCCACAGGTTGAGAACCGCTGCTCTAGAAGAACTGGGACTCCTTGCAGGCCCTGTCCTTCTTCAGGGAGCAGAACGGACTAGTCATCAGGCCGACGCCAGAGGATGCCCTTTGGAACTGGGTCTGTCCTTTGAATGGCCAGGTGCAGCTTGCCTAGGCTCAGGAATTATTCAGGGTCATTCACAAATCAACTATAAGTGCCAAGAGATTTATTTTTGTATTGATTTCAGAGAGGAAGGGGAAGGGAGAGATAGAAACATCCATGATGAGAATCATTGATTGGCCGCCTCCTCCACACCCCCTACTAGGGATCGAGCCCACAACCCGGGCATGTGCCCTTGACTGGAATCGAACCCGGGACCCTTCAGTCCGCATGCCGATGCTCTATTCACTGAGCCAAACCACCTAAGGCAAGAGCCAACATATTTTTTAAAAAAGAGACTTTAGCAGCGCTGAAGTCCCACCAGGCAGAGGGCTCGTCTCTAATCAAGTCCTAGTTCCCAATCCTAAAGCTCCGTAGTGGCTCTAGGCAATTCCGAACGTTATTTGGCTATTTATCAAGAGCACGCCTACAGGGCAATGAAGGGGTTTCCACTTCCCGGTTTATAGTTTCTTTTCATTGAAAAAATAAAATAAAATAAAACCTCCCCCCCCAGGGTGGGCAGTGGACCCCCCTCTCGCCTGCCCTCTGGAAGCCCATGGTGGCCACTCTGGCGGCAGCCACGGTGCCTCTTCGCAGGGGAGACAGATGTGGTTGAGGATGAGTCTCCAAACACTAGATCTGAAATACTTAACTGAATTTTTTTCAGTAATACAAACTGGTAGGGTTTGGGAGAGTCAGAAGCATGAAAAAGAAGATGCTATCTTTTCTTGTTTGATGAGCTCAACGTGAAAAAGGGTAATTGAGCTTGCACGTTCCTCTCAATTCACTTATAAAAATCCCAGGTCCCGAGGGTCAGCGGGCACTGCCAGCCCCGAAGTAAATACGAGACCTTCTTTCCAAACTCAAGATTCTGTCACTTTTCCAGCGTTCTGAATTTTGAAAATAGCATTTCAAGGTCAGTGCAGACAGTATTTGAACTCGTGACACATGTGCAGATCTATTCAAGGTTGATGGCTTCTGGAGGTCTCTGTGGCAATTTCCCAGGATTCTTGAGAACTCCAAATTTCCACTTCTGCCCTGTGTCTGCTGGATCACTTTCTTCCTGCTTCACCCCTCCTTCTGTGAGAAATCCTCACCCCTCTACAGGCCCTGTCTGTCTCCTTCATCACTCATTCACTCACTCACTCACTCAGCCTTCAACATGTCATAGTCCCTCCCATGAGCTTAGCCTTTGGAAGAAGGAGATGAAAATGGAAGCATTCAGCATTGCCTTAAGGGATGAGTGGTCCTGATCCGAGCCACACAGCAAGCTATCGATAAATGTGAGAAAAGCAGAGATTAAAAATGGCGGTGAAGTAAGTGGATGCTACATAGACACACTCCCAGGCCCAAACTGGAATTACAACTAAAATACAAAAAAAAAAACCAAAAAAAAAAACCATCTTGAATAATCAGCCGAAGACTAGTTAGAGAGAACCCTGATAACCACGGACTGAAAGTGGAGACCTCATAGAGACTGGTAGAAGGGGCAGAGGCGTGAAAGGGCTGGCCAGGTTCAACAAACAGCAACTGAAGTTCTGGAGAGATATCTCAGCGGTGGGGGTTCCACTGAAAACTCTGGGGTCTAATCCCCAAGCTGGGCCCCCCAGCAGAGAGCACCAGAATTGAGAGGGGTACCCACACAACATCTGGCTGTGAAAAGCAGCACATGGGGTTGCTGTCTGCCAGGGAGAGAAACGGTTGGAAATTCAGGCACCCTCTTAAAGGGCTAACACACAAAATTTTCTGTGCAGCCACCCACCTTGTGCTCCAGCAGAGGGAAGGGCAAAGTGGACTGGAGTTGTGTGAGCAGAAGCCAGGATTGGGGGCTCTGGAGTTAGAGCTTGGAAAGCGGACACCCCAGTTTCCTGTGCTGAATCATTCCCTCATGCTGGGGAGGTCCTCTTTCTCACGCAGACCTTTGCTATGCAGGTGGTTTTTGCCTGGGGGGAATGCAGTTGCCCCACCCTATTAGAAAACACCTTGCCCCAGCACTTGGAGTTTCTGAGGCGCATTAAGAGACTGAGAACAACAGCCTCCAGACAGAAGCAATTGCCCCACCCTGTGGAAAAACACTCTTGCCACACCTGTGGACGATTGTCTGAAGGCAACTCAAGACACAATTCTATCAGTCTGTAGACAGAGGCAGTCTCTGGAGGCTTTGAGTCTTTGCCTGACCTAATTAGTCAAAAGCAGTGTTTGACACTGTCCTGCACTAGAGATTGAGATGGGTAGCAGATCTACCTAATAAATGTGAGAAAAGCTATTAGAATGGAGACCTGGACTCATATGCTTGTCAAGATAGTCAGCATTTAACACAGTCTTAATTTGAATGTTGGTCCAAATGCCTTGATGTTTAGAGGGTCTGCATTTGTGGGAAGTTGGATGGATGCAAATAAAAGGCAGACCTGTGACTGCAGCCAGGCTTGGCTTGGCATGGGGAGTGGTGCATCCTGGGAAATCCACAGCTAGAGGATGTGATGTCAGCAGATCAGATTACCGCTTGGGAAGCACTTTTTTATAGGCCGAGGATTTGCTCAAGTCAGAAAATGCCTACGGAGTTAAAAGACAGGTTATGTGTCCGTATGGAATTGGTGGACAAATGTCCCTCTTATAAGTGTCCTTGGTAGGTTTTGAATTCTCAAGGGTCTTTCATAGCTTTTGAACTCTCAAGGACAGAAGTACTCATGTTGTAGTATGGCTCCCTCTTCCCACGCCTGCTCCTCCTCGAGCTGCTCTTTAAACTTGAAGATGCGCTTTATGGCATTCATTACACTGTATAAGGTTACATAGCCTCAAAGACTTGATGGAAATCCATCCTTTCCACGTGGCACAAGGGGGTGATCCATCTTTGACTCACTGTGACTTGTTCACATAGTGCAGATCCTTAACAGGTATACTTCCTATATCACTAATTTTTTCCTCTTCTTAATTTGAGATAATAAACACCACTGTATGGCACCTGTTGACTCTCCCCCCCCCCCCCATTTATTTTTAGAGAGAGTAGAAGGGAGGGATAGAGACACAAAGAGAGAAGCATCAATGTGAGAGACACACATCAATTGGTTGCTTCCGCACGTGCCCCAACCGGGGCCAGGGATTGAGCCTGCCCTTGAACCGAGGTACATGCCCTTGACTGGAATCAAACCTGAGACCCTTCAGTCAGTGGGCCAATGCTCCGCAGGCCGACACTCTAACCACTGAGCAAAACCAGTCAGGGCTGTTGACTTTTCTTAATCCACGGGAAAAAAGCAAAGAGGTATTTTCCCCAGTGGTTTTAAATCCTAACACGAGCATACTAGGACCATTTGAAAAAAGAAAATGAAACTGCTGCAATCGTCGCAAGTGAGGGCAGAAAAGCTAATCCCTCTCAGAGATGAGTTTTGCTCTTTTTAATGACTTCAAAACAGGGCGTGACCTTTATCTCTGGACTGGTTTTCCTCCTGAAGCACCTCTGCCACCGCCCGCCAGTCCCAGTGGCTGGAGAGAACATGTATGTTGTTTCCTAACATCAGTGGACCAGCAAATCAAAATCTTTCCAAAAATAATACCCTTATTCGAGGTTTCCTGATTTAAAGGAAGAATGATTGACACAGAAAATCTCCGTCTTTCCATGGCACAAAATTACTGTAGCATGGGAAAACGCCCTTTTCCTGCCACGTTGACTAATAGGTTGTAAACTGAACCCCCATGTGTGGCAGACTATTAAGAAAAAATCCACGGTACACTATGCTTTTGTGAAATCTGCCTTTACCAGAACTAGCTTCGTGGGGACACTGTGGTGCAGAACATGGTGGGAATGTTCCGTTTTGCTTTTAAATTCATTGTTGGAGCCTCCGTTCATACAATTTAAAAGAAAATATTCCTGTGGATACAACCTAGATCAGGGGTGGGCAACCTTTTTGTGAGCGCGTGCCAAAACCAGCAAAATCTCTGACCCAAAATTCTTCTGCGTGCCAACCCTAATTTTTTGAGAACATGCTGCGCCTACTTGATATCTCTTAAGGTGTACGTATGTGAAGAACCTTGAAGAAATAAAATTCATTCGAGTGACAAAAACACAGTCTATGATGATGAAAAATACATTTATTTTCTAATGTATACATCTACACTGATAGTCCGACAGAAAACTTTATGACTCCGTTTGATATTATCAGTGGGACTTTTGCTGCTGCATCACTGATGACCGAGATTTTACATCAGGTTTGTATTTCGTGACCTTCAGAGATATGCATGAGCTACGACTTTCATCCGTCAGGCTACTCCTATTACGAGACTTAACAAAATTCATCACTGAGAACAAAGATTCACAAGCGTATGTGGATGAAACCAAAACACTGGTCGGATCTAGGAAGGCAGGGAGAGTGAAGGCAGAGGCATAGAAATTGCTCTTCCCCTCTCTCGTCCATCCATGTCTATGGTCTTTAAGATAACTTGTTATGTAAAATTATTTATTTATCTAAGATGCACCTACACTGAATTTATCTGAAAAATAAAAAAGTCGATATTAAGAAAAAAAATTGTAAATGGAAGATTATAAGAGAGGGTTTTGCGTGCCAGCAAAAGTTACTGGCGTGCCATGTTTGGCACCTGTGCCAGGGGTTGCCCACCCCTGACCTAGATCATTCCATCTTCCTTTTAAAGTTCTTGAGTTGTGATGTATAAACGGAAAACTTACATGGTGCGAGTTTTCTGGATTTCGAACCCACCGGGTGTGAACTGCTCTGCTACCTCCCGGTGCCTGGGCACAGACCAGTGGAGGCTCCCCAGTGCGGGGTCAGAGCCTTGCTGGCACGGGCGCCCCAGAGTCTCTGCCGCATGTGTGTCCCCGGTGTCTCCCTGCGAGGCTCCACCGCTGAGCTTTCTCTGCAGGTGCTGGGAATGACTCTATGTTTACATGTTGTCAAGGGCTTTCTTACAACAGACGGAGCTACTAGCAGTAGGCAGAAGGCTTGGTATTTCTGTGGGTGCAGGGGACTGGCATTCCTCTTTAAGTCACACGGAAGATGGATGGAGAGTCAGAACTAGAACTCCCGACTTTGGGGGAGGGGAGGCAAATAGTCTCTTATTCTAATTAAAAATAATTCGTGTTTTTTTTCTTGTATGCATTTTCAAAAAATCAAATTTCATCTTCCGTTCTCTTGTAGTAGCAGAATATAGGTAATCCTATGAACAGTAACAGTATTTACCATCTTTCCAGTTGTGTTATTTCCTATAGAGACTCCTTAGAAATGATGACTGGTCTTCAAAATTCCTGATAAAAAGCACGATAGTTTCCTGCCAGCAGCATTTGATAGCCCGTTTCATCAGCAGCATTAAGAATCGTAAGTTTTTATTATTTAATAATTTAAGAGAGGTGAAATGGTATCTGTATTTTAATACGCATTTCCTTTGTTACCAAGGTGCTTGAAAATTTTAAATATGTTTGTTAGACACTTGGATTTTCTCTTCTGTGAATTACCTGTTCAAGCTCTTAGCTTATGTTTCTATAGAGCTCTGGAAATTTTTCTCATAAATTTTTTGAGCTTGTTTGATATTAAGAATACCAATCCTGCCCTAACTGGTTTGGCTCAGTGGATAGAGCATCAGCCTGTGGACTCAAGGGTCCCAGGTTCGATTCCAGTCAAGGGCATGTACCTGGGTTGCGGGCACATACCCACTAGGGAATGTGCAGGAGGCACCTGATCAATGTTTCTCTCTCATCGATGTTTCTAACTCTCTATCCCTCTCCCTTCCTCTCTGTAAAAACATCAATAAAATATATTTTTAAAAAAAGAATACCAATCCATTATCCTATACAATAAAAGGCTAGTATGCAAATCGACTAAACAGCAGAACGACCGGTCGCTATGATGCACACTGACCACCAGGGGGCAGATGCTCAATGCTGGAGCTGTCCCCTGGTGGTCAGTGCGCTCCCACAGGGGGAGCACCACTCAGCCAGAAGCTGGGCTCATGGCTGGTGAGTGCAGCGGCAGTGGCAGAAGCCTCTCCCACCTCCGCAGCAGCGCTAAGGATGTCCGACTATCAGCTTAGGGGTGTCCATGGGGAGCAGGCCTAAGCCATCAGTCAGACATCCCCCAAGGGCTCCCGGGCTGCGAGAGGGCGCAGGCCAGGCTGAGGGACCACCCCCCCCCCCCGCCAGTGCACAAATTTTTTGCACTGGGCCCCTAGTAAGTTATAATTGAGAAAAATATTTCTCAGATCTTTCTAATGTACAGGGTTTTAGGCTGCATGTGATCAAACTATTTATATTTTTGCGTTGTTATTCCCTCTACTGCTTTTATTTTGGAAAGTTCTTTCCCACATAATCATTACATTCATGTGGAGACCCCTGCTATGCAGATCTTTCATATTTTCGTTTTCTTGATTAACTGCCATCGAGTCCCTAAGGCCTGTTTGAACCCGTGGTGCGATTCCCGAGCTCTGGCAGCTCCGAGCCCAGAGAAGAATCGTAGACTCAGAACCAGAGCCAGGGGGGTGATCTGGGCAGATGGCAGAAGACACTTCCTGAGTCTCCTATGGAACCTAACAGCCTGCCGTCACATAAAACTGGTTTCCTTGGTGGAATTATGGGCTGCTGTGAATAAATATGAGTGTATATTTTTATGAGGGGAAAATTCTACAACATAAAGTTATCTTGAAATCCCAGTGCCTTTCATGTAGCCACAGGCACCTCAGGGCCACAGTGTGTGTGTGGTGGTGGTGGTGCGGGGGGGGGGTGGGGGAGTTAGGGGGGGAAACGGGGTGGGACGTGCATCCTTATAATCTGAGAGGAGATTTTTCTTGGGAAATAGAAAGGAGATGGTGGGGGAAAGGGCGTCAGGAGGGGTGGGTATTTTCCCTTTTTGCCGGAGTGGAGCTGGGTGAGTGCTGAGAATAATTCAGGAAGCCTTTGAGAGGGAAAAACAGAACTTGGGGCTTTGGGGGCGTTCCAGAATAGGGCTCTTCTGTACACTTTCCAAATGAACATTCCAAATCAAAGACTTTAACTAATATTCATTGTAGAGCAAACCAGAACATCTCAAAGTCTTAACTCTCCTTTCAGTTCCACATATATTATTTTTTATATATATATATATATATATATATATATATATATATATATATTCACATATATATTAAATATATCTTTTTTAAAATATATTTTTATTGATTTCAGAGAGGAAGGGAGAGGGAGAGAGAGAGAGATAGAAACATCAATGATGAGAGAGAATCATTGATAGGCTGCCTCCTGCACGCCCCCCACTGGGGATCGAGCCTGAAACCCGGGCATGTACCCTTGACCCGAATAGAACCCTTCAGTCTGCAGGCCGATGCTCTGTCCACTGAGCCATCCCGAGTAGGGCCACATGCATTCGTGGTTGTTTCCTGGTAGTTGACTGACAGCAAGTGTATTGCTAGTGACACCTCCTACACTGTGGTCTCCACACCCACGCAGGGGACGTGCACTCTGTGAGACAGCGGGTGACGGACGCACATCTGCAGACGAGCTGTCTCTGCTCACAGGACACTGTCACAGCCAAGATCGAGAACCTGTGACAAGCGGAATCACTGCTCCCTCTCGGGTGCTCACGGGAAGAGGTGTGCACTGCGAGACCGGCATAAGTCCAGACAGATTTCCAAAAGCGTCTTAAGATCCATCTTATTCAAAATGACCTTATCTTGTCACTGACAATGGCTTGAGAATGATTTCACGTCCAGCTTCACTGTCCTGGTACATAGAAGGGAGATCTGTCATCGATGGCTGGCCAGGATCTCGTGAAAACCACATGTGGAAGTTCTCTACACTGTGGTAGCATTGTGTGTGTGTGTGTGTGTGCGCGTGCGTGCATGTGTCTGTGTGTGTGTACACGTGCGTACGTGTGTGAGTGTGTGTACGTGTGTGTGGGTGCGCTCGCATGTGTGTGCGTGTGTGTACGTGTGTGTATACGTGTGTGCGTGCATGTGTGCGCGTGTGTGTACGCGTGTGTGCACGTGTGTGTACGTGCATGTGTGCGCGTGTGTGCGTGTGCATGTGTGTACGCATGTGTGCACGTGTGTGTGTACGTGTGTGCGTGCGTGCATGTGCATGTGTCTGCGTGTGTACACGTGCGTACGTGTGTGAGTGTGTGTACGTGTGCGTGTGCCTGCGCATGTGTGTGCGTGTGTGTACGTGTGTGTACGTGTGTGTGCGTGTGTGTACGTGTGTGTGCGTACGTGTGTGTGCGTGCGTGCGCATGTGTGTGCGTATGTGTATACGTGTGTGCATGTGTGCGTGTACATGTGTGTGCGTGTACACGTGCGTACGTGAGTGTGTGTACGTGTGTGTGCGTGTGTGCACGTGTGTGTGTGTGTGGAGAGTAATCCTCACTTGCTGCCAGGGGACCGCCTGGCCTCGCCCCCCTGTAGGAGGCGTGTGGGTGCCTCGGTGTGACAGGGGCCGCATCTGTCAGGCAGGACTCGCATCCTCTGGGGGCGCAGGGTCCGCCACCGGCAGCAGAGGCGGGATTGCTCTGCTTGGGCCACAGGCAGTCCCTCACGTGTCAGCCCTGGAAGCACAGCTGAGAGAAGCTTGTCCTCCAGGTCTCCTAGGCTCCTGACCCTCCTCCTAGACCGGTGACGGCGAACCTTTTGAGCTCGGCGTGCCAGCATTTTGAAAAACCCTAACTTAACTCTGGTGCCATGTCACATACAGAAATTTTCTGATATTTGCAACCACAGTAAAACAAAGACTTATATTTTTGATATTTATTTTATATATTTAAATGCCATTTAACAAAGAAAAATCAACCAAAAAAAATGAGTTCGTGTGTCCCCTCTGACACGTGTGTCATGGGTTCGCCATCACTGTCCCAGCCCTTACTCAATTCCTTTCGGCTTAAACTAGAACCAGTGCAGTGAACACGAAAGCCGTCTGTGATGACTAAGAACAGAACTTGCTTAAGAGCCATCGTTCTGAGAATGGACTGCCATCACGCAGAATGCTATTAGCTACCGCTTACTGAACGATCACCGTGCCCCACACCTGTGCTGGTTACTCCGCCTGCAGCAGCTCGTGTAATCCCGGAACCAGCTGAACTAGCAGGTACTGCCGCTGTCTGCACTGTACCAACAAGCACGCCGAGGCGTGGACTGGGAGGGGACGTGCCCGTGGTCACACAGGGGCCGGAACCCTGGCAGGGTGGCTCCGGAGCCGGCCCTCCTCAGCTCCCTGCCACACCGCGTGACCCCAGCTCCACTGATAACAGCTTACTTCTTTGTGATTCATCAGCGTCTCTTAAAAGCACAAAATTTCATTTATCTAACACATATAAGCTGTGAGATGCTGGGTAACACATTTTTATTACACTAAAACATCATAACCTCGATTTTCATGAATTATTTAAAAGCCCCACACAAGTAGCAGATAGATACACATAACAGCTTATCTCAAGTAACCAGATTAAAAAAAATAATCATAATTTTACTTTTGGCAACGGCATGACCAACTCCGTAGCGATGTGATCTCAGACCTGTCATTGAAGCTGGGAGGACCTGCGTTTCCTTGTAGAATAAAAATCTCATCATCTATCTGATCTATACTGTAGGCGAAATGGATCATGACATAGGTCTGGTGCAAGGATTAACGTGAGGATGTATGTAACGGTCCCTTCCAGAAGCGTGTACAAGTCACAGATTTTACTGTGATCAACTGCATCGTGACGGGCAGTTAGAGTGCTTTGTCATAGCTCAATCCATTGAAATCCCACCAAAACCCTGAGACAGAGAGGAAATATTACCGCCTTTTATAGAGGAAACCGGAATGTAAAGAAGTCCCATGACTCATCCCAGGTCTCACAGCCCATCGAGAGTGGAGAGGGCCAGAAGCTCGGTGTCTGGCTCCCCGCTTTGCCAGGATACGTCACTCCTTCCTTTCAGGAAGGAAAAGGTACCTTTTACCACAACATCCGCTCTCATTACGGGAAGGTGTCCCGGGATCGCAGCCTGGGGGGTGTTCCGCGTGTTCCCAACGCGCTGGGTGGGAGCAGCCACTCACCTTCTTGACCTCGTACTTGATGGCCAGCTTGACGCGGCTCAGCGAGGCCTTGTGCTTGGGCGCCTCCGCCGACTCCAGGTCTCCGTTCAGGATGGCCTCTACCTCCTCCGAGTCCCGGCACAGGTCCAGCACTCCCACCACGAAGTCTTTGCACTGCATGGACAGCTTCCGGTAGTCGTTCTGAGAAGGAGAGGTTTGGCGCTTAATGCAGAGAACTTGCTCTGAGTCCCTGGGAAGGGTGTAAGGGTCCTCTGTGCATGAGGAGAAGACGTGCCTTCCTCTGGTCGGAGGCTGCGCCCTCCCCGCCCACGGGGGATGCGAGGCTGGACTCGCCCCCACCTGCCCACAGCCAGGACCTCCTGCGACCTGCCCGCCACGCGTCACCCCTGAAAGCGCTGCGCACAGCAGTCCCTGGTTTTAGTACGAGATGTTGCCTAGATGCCGATGCTGAAGGGACAAAGCATCAGAAAGAGCCGCGTCTCTCTGGTGCAGGCACATGGCTGTTTTCTTAAAGCCCAACCAGAACCATTTCTATAGTGAAAAAACATTTTTACACCCGTTATTTTATTCTACTCATTTTTAGTTGAGGTACAACAAAAAATTCTTTTAAATAGGGATTTTCCTAAAGTGGCGATTTGCCATGGAAGATGGAGCGCGGGCGGAAATAGCGTGTCCAGGCCACTATCTCCTGCCGTGGTGGCGACGCGGCTGCTCCAAGGGCAGTCAGGCCTCACCCAGCGGCCTCAACGCGCATGGCCATGCGCCAGGACGGCCGTTCCCACCAGCCCCGAGGCCCTGACGTGTTTCTGACCCACGTCATCTCCAGGATTGACTGGCGTGCAGGGCGTGTGGGGAAGGACAGGTGCCAGCAGAGAGGGGGTTTCCCCTGGTTGGTCTGCAGGGCACGTGCCCACGTCCGGGGGAAGACAAGTGTCTGATTTATAGTCACTGAAGTCCCAAGGGGTGCAGAGGACCCCTACCTGAGAGGAAAGACTCCAGGCCACTGGAACGAACGCCTCGCTAGAAATGACCTGCGAACCCCTCCTTCCATTCGCATGTGTGTGTGGCGATGGGCTGGTATGAGGAAGTCAGCGGGCAACCTCCCCTGTTACCTCCTGACTGCAGCTCTATTTCTCGCCCTCTGGTTCCTGTCAAGGTGTCAATGACCATCGTAGGAAAGTGTCTCACTTCCGGAACCCCAGTTCCACTGCTATGGCTCTCACTAAAATGACAGCCCGTTAAGAAAGTTAGCCAGATGATCATCTAGTGTGGTGCGCTTGCAGAAAGTGGATTCCTCGTTTCGACAGGTCCTGAGACACTGTGTGTCTAGTAACTAAGCAATACTTGGCACAGCAGAATTTCCTAATTCTGGGCTTCTGAAAATCATACCTTAAAAAAAGGCATGGCCCTAGCTGGTTTGGTTCAGTAGATAGAGCCTTAGCCTGAGAACTGAAGGGGCCCGGGTTTGATTCTGGCCAAGGGCACATGCCTGGATTGTGGGCTCGATCCCCAGGAGGGGGCATGTAGGAGGCAGCTGATCAATGATCTTTTCTCGTCATTTATGTTTCTCTCCTTCTCTCTCTCTCTCTCTCTCTCTCTCCCCCTTTCTCTCTGGAATCAATAAAAATATACTTTAAAAAAAAAAAAGGCACGCGGGCCCAGCTGGCATGGCTCAGTGGTTGAGCATTGACCTATGAGCCAGGAGGTAATGGTTCGATTCCCGGTCAGGACACATGCCCAGGTTGTGAGCTCGATCCCCAGTGTGGGGGGTGCAGGAGGCAGCTGATCAATGATTCTCTCTCATCATTGATGTTTCTATCTCTCTCTCCCTCTCCCTACCTCTCTGACATCAATAAAATATTACTTTAAAAAAAGGTATTCTGATTTCGTTTTTTTAAAAGGCACGAGGAATTCCACTTTTCCTCCTTAAATAATTAATTTACATGATGTGATGGGCAAAAATCACATCACCAGCCAAAATAAACAAGAGGAGGAGAGAATGTGTAGAGGCTACCCAGGCGAGAGGAGTCTCCATTTCAGACATCAGAAATCCAGCTAAAGGACAGTTACACTTAATCCTCTTCCTCTCATAAGGGAACAGATAAAATGAATAAAAACTTCAGTCTTTGGTTGCCATTCAAATTGGGATCAGGCAACTGATAAAATTAATAAAATGTTCAGCCGCTGGTTTCCATGCGGAGTGTCTTCCTTCCATGCTTGGAAGACTAATGAAATATTTTATTATAGCATCCAGAAGTATTAAATCCATGTCTGTTTCCATAGAAAGCTCCCCTTCTAATACAATTTTTTTAGATGAAATTTCCTCATGTGCCTCTTCAGTTCAGACTGTTCTATAAGATTTGGTACAACATAGGACGGCCATTGCTCCATGGAGCAGAAATAAGAGAGACTATTAACTATGCTGGACGGAAATGTGGGAACCACTGCTGCAGTAACACCTGAATAATGACTCGTTACCTGACGACATTGCCGTCTGTAAAATGCCCAGTCCTAAAGAAAGCCACGAGGGCTGCTCACGGCCACTGAAAGATCAGTCACGCACGTGGCCAGGACAACGCTCTGTTTTCATAACTACGGAAACCTTTCCCGGGGGAGGAGTCTGTTCCCCCGGCACAGAAAGCAGTCAGAGATGGAGATAATGGGCGTTTCTTTCACTGTGGTCATGGGGTGGCACTTGTCATTATTTGCAGGGCTCGCCGGGAACATGGGGGTACAGACCGCCCTTCCCGGGTGCCAAAGGAACCGCCTACAGCGGCACCGACCACCAGGAGGTCCTGCCTTGTGTTCCTCACCGGGACCATTTGTCTGCTCTGCATTTCCTGGTAATTTCCCCCTAATTTAGTTCTGCTTAATCGTCTTCATAAGCCACTCATCCATCACCTGGGCCTGCCACAAAGTTATGGGATGGACCTGCTGCCCACTCGGCAGAGCAGGAACTCAAAAGCCCAAGGACCACCCTGGCCGGTGGCTTAGTTGGTTGGAGCATCGTGCCATCCACCAAAAGGGTTCGGGCTCTATCCCCAGCCAGGGCACGTCCAGGAAACAACCGATCGATGTTTCTCTCTCTCACTCTCCCTTCCTCTCTCTCTCAAATCAATAAAACCATATCCTTGGGTGAAGGTAATTAAACAAACACGCCCAAGGCCCTGCACAAGCCAGAGGAAGCACAATGGAGCTCCACCGTCATCACGCCCTGTCTACAGGTCTCAGCACTCAGATCAGCGCTGACTCAGCATTCTAATTCTCTTCTACCCTTTTTCAAAATCCCTTTTATCCTTAAGAGGAAAACGGAAATTCAATTCTAAGTAGGCTGGGCCCTGTCCGATCTTTTCCCTAGTA
The DNA here is from genome assembly GCF_028538775.1 of Myotis yumanensis. NCBI lineage: Eukaryota > Metazoa > Chordata > Mammalia > Chiroptera > Vespertilionidae > Myotis > Myotis yumanensis. The sequence goes on from NW_027223756.1 coordinate 107,607,427, forward strand.
ACAAAGAGAGGGTAGTGGTTGAAGCAACCATCTGAAGCCAGACTTCTTAGGTTCAAACACTGCTTCTACCGCTCACTGCTGTGTGATCTTGGGAAGTAACTCAGCCTCTCTGATGAGAATAAGCCTACCCAGTAGCGCTACTGTGAGGCCTAAATGCCCAGTGTGCTTAGTACACAGCAAGTGCTACAGAAGGGCTGCGATACTGCCACGTGCAGCATGTGGGACAGAATACTGAGGCTGGACCCACGACTCCCACTCTGGGCCTGGCAGACGGAACCTTGGCCATCGGCCTTGTTTCCTCTGTAAGATGAGAGGTCTGTCTGCTCAGATGATTCCTAGAACCTCTTCCTGCTGTAAAATGCTACCTTGCTCCAGGATTATATTCGTTTTCCTCTTCCCCGCAGCCCTGCTGTGGGAATAGTTGAAGTTGCTCTTCTGTGTTAAAGAGCGGAAAACGGAGGCACAGGGAGGGCAAAAGGCTTTTTTTTCCTTTTTTCAAAAACGTGCACCTCTGACTCAGCATTAGGACATTCCACTCTGCGTTCCCACAGCTTAACAAACGACGAGCCTGCTTGCCGCTGATACGCGGAGGATCAGACCCGGAGGCCATCCTGTCCAGGACCCTGTCCCCGGGAACAGCTCCAGCAGCGTTTGCACACCCACAATACGCCCGTAATAGCCTGTCACCACGCCGTCCTCCCTTCATTTATCTTCGTCTATATCCGAGCGGGGCCGGCCTCCTGGGGTAATGACCTTCACGTGTTTTCGGCACCAGGCCTCCCGCATGCTTCAAGGACAGCGGTTCTCAACCTGTGGGTCGCGACCCCTTTGGGGGTCAAACGACCCTTTCACAGGGGTCGCCTAAGACCATCGGAAAACACATATGTAATTACATATTGTTTTCGTGATTAATCACGATGCTTTCATTATGTTCAATTTGTAACAATGAAAATACATCCTGCATATCAGATATTTACATTATGATTCATAACAGTAGCAACATGACAGTGATGAAGTAGCAACGAAAATAATGTCATGGTTGGGGGTCACCACAACATGAGGAACTGCATGAAAGGGTCGTGGCCTGAGGAAGGCTGAGAACCGCTGTTCAAGGAGCTTTGGAAACTGCCAAGTGGCTGGGCACCTTGTGTCGAGCTCCCGCGTGACGGCGATGTGAGGGCGAGAGGCTCGGTCTCCCGGGCCATTCAGGGGGTGAAACCGGGACAGGTGCCCGCAAAGGGAAAGCCGCCTCTTTTTCACGAGGCAGCACATTGTCTATTTTTTCATTTCAAAGCCGGTACTTTGAGCTCAGAGTCTCTGTGGAAAGAACACAGAGGACACCACGAAACAGGGCAAATGAGGTGAGCTGCCTGCTTCCTCCAAGAGCGCCACCCCGCCGCCCCTTCCAGCCTGGGTCAGAGCGGTGAGAGCTGTTTCCTCGTCTAAGGCCCTGACAGATGGACAGGAGTGTGGGGCCGGAGGGCAAGGAGGGGAGGGGAGGGCAGGTAACCAGGCAACAGCAGGACAGGTAAGAATAGGGAGAAAAGGATATGCCATCAGGGGAGGGGACTTGTGGTCCCTGGACACCATGACTCAGAGAAGGCTACGCCCCCAAGGGCTTTCCATAGAATTCAGATCGAGGGACAGTGAGATTAGATGGTTTCCACACGTTCTTAGATATCTGGTAGCTTTTATGCATGCCCTCTTAAACTCAATTGTATTCTCTCTCTCTCTCTCTCCTTGCAATATCTCCCCACCTTTGAAAGGTAATCAGAGGTGACTCTGTGGTCACAGTGAAGCGGTCTAAATATTATCAATATAGATTTAACCAGCTTCTGGGGAAAACAAAAAATGACAGACTTTTCAATCACGGCTCTACTGAGACAACTTCTCTGGGCAGAATTGCATACATCATCATCTTCTGCAAATTATTCAAACATGTTCCCTTTTGTAGAAGTTCCTTTACAGACTTTCGATATGTAACAAGCAAAATGCATTAAAAAAAAGGTTGAGTGATATTTGAAAGTGGCAAACAAACTTAGAATTATATTTTTATTACTATGCCAAAATAAAGAAATGATATTTAGAACTATTTTACCTGGATGTTTTTCTATTCTCTCTAAAGAGATTTGAGGCTTTCAATTTGTTCTGAGTTCTGTCTAAACACAAATTCATTTAGGGCCCAAGGAAATGAGTCTTTCAAATATTATATAACGAATCTCCTCAAAGGGACTAAATGTAAGGTAAATGTTTATTTTATTCTTTGTATTCTCGCACATTTTCCAAAACTTTTATAATAAATGTGTAGCTTTTCTATCAGAAAAATATTTTAATGGAATAACAAATAAACTTATCCTACAGCCAGAGCTCCACCAGCACAAGATAGGGTTGACCGATAAGGAGGAATGGAAAGGGAAAAAGGCCCACAAAACTTTCCATTTTCTTGCAACCCCTTGGCCTGAATTATATTGCAAGTTGCATTTGTGTAAATCTCACTTAAGCATGAAAAAATGTAATAAGATCTGGAAGACAGAATAACCACTCTTCCTCAATCTGCCCTCACAACACTGAACTGGAAAGCAGATGAGCTCAGCTCCAGAAAACAATTCAAGGAGCTGATGTGGACAATCCTGCTGCAAACCCGCCTGCTGACTCTCTCCACCCCTAACGCACTGTCCTCTCCCCCAGGTTAATAGGTAGGTCCATCCAAACGCCCAGGACGACGGAGCAATTGAATGAACAGTGACGATGTTCTCCATTACTGTCTACTTTTTATAAAAACGAAGAACACTGGAAGGCTGGGGAGTATTGGGGGCGGGAGGTAAGAGATCAATGGAAGGACTTGTATGCATGCATATAAGCATAACCAGTGGACACAAGACACTGGGGAGGGGGGAGGGCGGCGAGGGCATGTGCCAGGGGGCAGGGGAGGCCGGGGGAAGGTCAATAGGGAAAAAAGGAGATGTATGTATATACTACTACTTGTAATACTTTAAACAAGAAAATAAAATTTAAAAAAAAAGAATAACACTGATTGATTGGAGATGATGTCAAGGACCAAAAAAAAAAAAAAAAAAATCTATTAAAGCAAAACTGGCCCGCCCTCGCATTTCGGGTTGCCCTGCTGTCTGTGGTCCACATTCGCCAGGCTGAACACACACTTGTGGGTTCGGGGAGAGGCATTCTGGTCAGATGAACGAAATGACTCTGGCAGCACTGAGATTAGCCTTTGACTTCCAATCTAAATGTTTGGGCCGATAAGCAGTGGACTCATCCTATTTGCACGCTGGGTCCCACCGTACAACTAACGGCAGAAGAGGGGGAAGGGTTTGGAAGGGAGACAGGCTCGCCGAATCCCTCCTTTCGACAAAAGCGGACCTAATGGTTCTCCAGACAAATTCTAGTTCTCGGATCCAGCCTATCCCAGCCCAGAAAACAAGTTTCCCACAGCGCCACGCCGAGCAGGGAAAGCATCGGATCCCTTCTGAACGTCGCTCCCGACCCCCTGGTGACTTAAATCCCCGGGGCCACACCGGTTTGGGAGCGCAGCCCGGCAGGCGCCAGGCAGGCAGCGGCCGCGCGCGCAGCGCCCAGCTTACCTTGAACTCCTTCTCGATGTTGGCCAGCTTGGCCAGCTCGTTGCTGAGCTCCAGGGCGGTGAGCACGGGGTCCTCGCTGGACAGGGACAGGTAGGCCGGGCTGGCCAGCCCGCGGTAGGCGTTGATGCGCGAGCGCGAGTGGCTGAAGGCGTCGCGCCGCTGCTTGTCGGCGCAGTCGGCGCACTTGCAGAAGTAGTCGTGCGGCCGCTCGATGCGCGCGCCGCGCCGCAGCAGCAGGTGCACCACCTCGTACTTGTGGCAGTGCGCCGCCAGGATGACCGGCGTGATGTCGGGCGAGAAGCGCGTGCCGTCCTCGTCGTAGGCGTAGAAGTCGTCGTCCTGCAGCTCCTGCTCGCAGGGGCTGAGCGTCAGGCGCCCGCTGGCCGCGAAGCCCGGGTGGTTGAGCAGGGCCTCCACGATGCGCACGTAGCCCTTGCTGATGGCCAGCAGCAGCGCGTCGCCGATGCGCGCCAGGTTCTCCTTCTTGAGCAGCAGCTCCGTCACCTCCAGGTGCTCGTTGCCCACGGCCAGCTGCAGCGCGTTCTGGCCCATGTAGTCCACGCAGTTGACGTTGAGCGTGCGGGACTCCTCCAGCATCTTGCGCACCACCGGGATGTTGCCGTACTCGGCCGCGTCCAGGAAGCGCTCCTCCTCGGCCGTCAGGCTGGTGCCGCGGTCGTTGAACATGAAGGCCGGGCCCCGCACGGCCTGGCGCCGGCCCTTCTCCCGCATCACGGTCTTGCGCCGCAGGGATGGGCTTTCATCCATGGACCTGAGCGGCGGCAAAGGAAACAGAGCTGTAGCGCAGCGGGGCGGATGGCTCCCTCCAGGCGCCGCGCCCCGGGCCGCGCTAATGCGCCCCCCGAGATGCACACCTGTACCCGGCGGCCTGAACCGGGGAGCAGCCGCCAGCCCCGCCGACAAGAGCTCCTTCCCACAGACAGGGCTGCAGAAGGGGCAGTGACAGAAACACTTGCCAGGCACCGCGCCGCCCTGCGCCCCTGGCTGAGCTGGACTCGGGGACCTGTGGAAATAGCCTTAATCTGCTCAGCGGCCTGGAAATACAGGCTAAGGTGCCTGAGGGTGGGAGAAAGTACGTTTCTCAAGATGTAGGCCAGAACCTGCTCTCAAGTCAATGCACATTTTTTTCTTTATTGATTAAGGTATTACATATGTGTCCTTATCTCTCCATTGCCCACCGCCCCCCCCCCCCCCCCCACACACACACACTCACACTCATGCTCTCACCCCCCTGGTGTCTCTGTCCATTGGTTGTGCTTATATACATGCATACAAGTCCTTTGGTTGGTCTCTCCGCCTTACCCCCACCCTCCCCTACTTTCCCTCTGAGGTTTGACGGTCTGATCGATGCTTCTCTGTCTCTGGATCATTGCCCATTTTTAACTAAATACAATAATTGATTAAAAAGGAAAAAAAGAAAAATCTCAGTATTTAGGCCAAGTGTCATCTTTCAGGATCTTAGGGTATCCTGCCACCCCGCCCCCCCCCCAAAAAAAAACCTTATAAGATTTTTTCAATGATACAGACAAGATTTATCAATTATAATATCAGAGCATCAATCTAGATATATGTTATTGGAAATAATTGTGCCTTTATAACGAGTTGCTTAATTACCAATATTATATACTAGTGGTTGCCTCTCTGAACTAAAAGGCTTTGGTACGTTATGGTATAAAAATCACTTGCATGTCTTGTGAATAAAGCCCCTGACACTAATGCACATCCCGGGCCGCGTGCACCGGCCCTAACACCCGTCACATGGCTGTGTCACTGCCCTACAGTCACGCTAGTGACCCATGTGCAGCGGCTGGAGTTCGCGTTCCAGTTGCTGTGTTGCTGGGAAGAGAACTTCACCGCCCTGGGTCTCCCTGCCCGGGGCTCACAGGGACTGTTACAAAGCACTCCCGGTTGTCCTCATGAGCTCATGAGGAAAAAAAAGCTTTTTTAGAAGGTCAGAGCCTCTGAATATCATTTTTAACATTTCAATGGTTATTATAAGTACAAACCTGTATCTTTACCTTTACCCAGTTCTAATATTCTTGCTGACTGAAGTGCTTAATATAGCTTCCTTTTAAAAAAGTCTGTGATTTTGTTGTTGTTGTTGTTGTTGTTGTGTGTGAGAGAGAGAGAGAGAGAGAGAGAGAAAGAGAGAGAGAGAGTTACATCACCAGAGGTACCAGATAAAGCTCTTTTCACATTACCGACTTTTGAAGCAAATATGAGTGACGAGTTAAAAGTGAATGGCTGGGGGCCGGGGGGGGGGGGGCGGGAAGCTTTCCTTCCACAACATGTGTTCCCGAAATACCTCCTACTATTGACAAGACAGTATTCGCAGGGTCAGGAGTTGAACACCAACTAGAGAGGACACTGGCCTCCCCGGCGGCTGGAGGGGGACACTGGGCGCATCTCCAGCCGGACAGAGGCGGTGACACCCTCCATTCAGCGCTCAGTCTGCGGCCTCAACCAAGGGCCGGGCTCAGAGGCCACCGCAGAGGTTTCCGGACAGAGAGCAAGGGCCGGGGCCAGGCACACCGGCTCGGCAGACTGAGGAAAGCAGAGGCCCCAGAGAGGCTTGTTCGCTAGTCCAGGGCAGAGAGGGCTGTGCCTGGCCACCATTCTAACAGCTCAACTAGTGTTGGGTGAGCAACCCTAAAAATTAAACATAGTACAGTGGGGCCTTGACTTACGAGTTTAATTCGTTCCGTGACGGAGCTCGTAACTCAAATTACTCGTATGTCAAATCTTAAAGTGAACGAGTGAGACACGTGATGCTGGGCTGATGTTGTGGCGTTCACTGTGACGTTCGCTGCGCCAACTAGCGGTGGGGTATCTGAAGCTGGCTCGTAACCCGAATTTTAGCTCGCAACTCAAAGCAAAAAATCGGCTGAGAGACGGCTCGTATCTCGAAAAACTCATTAGTCGGGACACTCGTAAGTCAAGGCCCCACTGTATTTATATACAGGTGGGGCAAAAATTGTTCAGATGAAAAATAATACAACAATGAATAAATAATAATACAAAAATAAACTGTTTCATGTCCTCGCAACTGTAAACCTACTTTTGCCCCACCCTGTAAACACACACACACACGCTGTATGTACACATATCTATGCACACATACAAATGTATTTTCTGCAATTTCTAGAAAGCAACTGAAGACTCTTGGGGGTGGAACTGAGGATTCACAGGGGAAGGGAGATTTTTACTTTTTACTTACAGCCTTTAACGCATTTTGAATAGTTTTAACCACACACAGTTTGACTATTTTTACTAAAAAATAAAATTCATGTTTTCAATTTTTATTTATTTTAATCCCTTAGGTACTTATTGGCAATCATTGCAGTGAATCTTTCTGAAGCGAAATAAAGGCCCTATGTTTGACTATTATTCGTAGGGTATGGATGCGCAGTGTGTAGGATAGTGTGTAGTTACTGAGGTGTGTGCTGTGTGTACATCTGTGTGTGTCTATGTGTGCTGGTATGATGATAATTTTTAAGTGGGAAACGGCATTCACTGAGCTGCCCAGAAGAGAACTGTGTTTCATGACCAAACTCAATGACAAGGGTTTTAAACAATCCCATAAATGTTGTCAGTGTAAAAGTGAGCATGTTTGCTTATTATTAACTAGTGACCCAGTGCACGGGTTCATGCACATTGAAAGGAAATTAATTAGAAGGTGGCTGGTGGGGTGGGACTGGGTGACACGCCCTGGAGCCAACCTCCCGCGGTCCCTCCCCAGCCGGCCGTACCTGGGGTGGCACTGTGCCTCGAAGGGCATCTGCAGAGTGGGTGGGGTCCCTACAGCAGGTGGGGTCCCTCGGCCTGGCCTATGGGGATCGGGCCTAAACCAGCTCTCCAACATCCCCCAAGGGGTCCCGGAGTGCGAGAGGGCACTCTGCAAAGTTGCTGTCATACAGGGTGTGGAATGCAAATGCAAGTGTGCAGTAAACCAGATTCAGGGCTGACCGTGCCCCAGCAACAACATAACCCATGGCTGAAGGTGGAATCATGTGGCCCTTCGAGGAATCGGGCTCCCTCCCTCTCTGGTTTCAAGGCGTGTCACCTGAGAACCGCTGCTGCCAAGTCACTGCAGCTCGGCAACTCCTGCGCTGAGCTTCTGCCCCCTGGTGGTCAGTGAGCATCATAGTTACCGGTTGGACAGACACTTAGCATATTAGCCTTTTATATATATAGACTAGAGGCCCGATGCACAAAATTTGTGCAAGGGGCTTGGCCCTAGCAGCCGCAGCGGCTTGTGTCAGCCCTCGCAGCTCTGGCTTCGTCTGGAAGGTCGTTTGGCTGTCCGGCCTAATTAGCATATTATGCTTTTATTATTATAGAGTTCTGGTGCACGAAATTCATGCACAGGGGAAGGGGGTGCCCCTCAGCCCAGCCTGCACCCTCTCTAATCTGGAACCTCTAGAGGGATGTCCGACTGCCCTCTCACAATCCAGGACTGCTGGCTCCCAACCGCTCGCCTGCCTGCCTGCCTGCCTGATTGCCCCTAACCGCTTCTGCCTGCCAGCCTGATCGACGCCTAACTGCTCCCCTGCTGGTCCGGTCACCCCTAACTGCCCACCCTTGCCAGCCTGGTCACCCCCAACTGCCCTCTCCTGCAGGCCTGGTCGCCCCCAACTGCCCTCCCCTGCCAGCCTGGTTGCCCCTAACTGCCCTCCCCTGCTGGCCATCTTGTGGTGGCCATCTTGTGACCACATGGGGGCAGCCATCTTTGACCACAGGAGGCAGCCATCTTCTGTGTTGGGGTGATGGTCAATTTGCATATTACTCTTTTATTAGATTGGATAGTATGGACTTCATTGGTTAATATTTTTGGCATTAAGCTATACACTGGCACTCTTCAAATGGCTAGAATTTCCATATTGTGTAAAAGATGGATTTGATACTAACCATTGATATGTTGACATTATCTGTGACTACAGAATATATATACAGAATATATGCCTGCAATTTCAATCTAAACTCAGATGGGTTATCTTTGGGGAAGTAAACTCATTATTGGTTAGTGTTACATCTTAATGGAAAGGGCTTTTTATCTAGTGTTGCTACCTACAAAGAACATCACTTAAAAAACAAAAACCACCTTTTCTCCCAAAAGAGAGAAAATACTAGAAGATGATTCTTTTATAATTTTTTTTCTTTGTACATCTCAGTATCTAAAATTTTTTTCTTAGTATTTCTTCATTTTTGGGAACTTACACCTCCATATTGTATATTTGAGTTGAAATGTGGGATTTTAGTACTATACAGCACAAATCCCATGCGTCATTTTGATTTTGTCTTTAAAGGATTCGAACACTGAGTTAAGTGTGAAGTGAGATTTCTCCGTCAGAACAAATTACACTGCAATCCTATAGAATAAAAGCCTAATATGCAAATGGACTGAACAGCGGAATGACCAGTTGCTATGACATCCATTGACCACCAGGGGGCAGACGCTCAATGCAGGAGCTGCTCCCAGCCCGCATGCCTCAGGCCAGCCAAGGCAGGTGCCAGCAGGGGCCCCTCGATTGCCCCGCCAGTCACCCCGCAAAGGGCGGTGACTGGTGGTGGTGGTGGCGGGGGGGCTGGCTGGTGAGCTGGTGGCGGTGGGGGGCAGAGCCGGCCAGCGAGCAGCGCCCCCGATTGCCCTGCCAGTTGCCCCACAGATTGGCCCTGATCACCGGCCACGCCTAGGAACCCTACCCGTACATGAATTTCATGCACTGGGCCTCTAGTTTCATAACAAAAGAGCCAACTTAATGCTACTTAGCTTCATAGTGAATCCACATAGAAAGTGCCTTTTGTAAAAAACTTTCCTTACAGTGTGAAGGTGAGCTTCACTAATCTGGACTGATAGAATGGCATGAGCCACATTCGATTCATCCACAATGCATAAACCCGGTGCCAATCTCCGCTGGTCAGGGAAGCCTCTCCTCCAGCAGGAGAAATAAGGAAGGAGAGAGGGTGAACGGGAGAGGATGCTTAACTTCAGTAATGCCAACACTAACATCATTTTTCCAGACTGTTTATCCTCAGATCTGCATCCAGTGGGCGGACGCATTCACCGCTGCAGGGGCCTTCCTTCTGGTAGAGCATCAAAGGGCCACTCGCCTAAATCAGACACTCGACAAGAGCCACGTGCAGGCTCCTTCGTGGCTCAGACGGATGCTGGGAACATCTGACGGCTGCGGACTGAATTGTGTCCCTCCCACAAATCCCTATGTTGAAGCTCTGACCCCCAATGAGGTGGTATTGGGGATGGAGGGAATTAGGGTTAGATGAGATCATGAGGGAAGAGAACTCCTGATGGGATCAGTGCCCTTGTAAGGAAAGATACCAGAAAGCTTGCTCATTCTCCTCCCAGCTCCTCCCCCCATGTGAGGACACGGAGGGAAGTCAGCAGCCTGCAAGCCAGGAGGAGAGCTCACAGAACCTGGCCATGCTGGCACTCTGGTCTCGGACTTCAGGGTGTGAGAAAACGCACAGCTGTTGTTTAAGCCACCAGGTCTACGATGGTACTTTGTACAACAGCCCAAGCTAAGGAAGACACTGACCATACATCTTAAGGCAAAAAAAACCAACAAACAAAAAACAAACCCAACTTTTTCACGCTTTATGAAACAAACCTTGGGCTCTTAGGACTAGTTCAAACACTGACGCAGATAAAAAGTTCTTCCCGAGAAATATTTGGCGAACCCAAAGGCAACCCTTTTCTCCACTCTACTCAGAATCAAAAGCACAAGTAACACTCCGCAGTGCTTATAACTTCGCCATCAACCCCTCTGACCTCTGTCCGTGTCTCTGTAAGCGTGCCTTGAGGACCACCTGCCTCCAGATCACTTGGAATGCCTGTTAAAATGCAGATTTCTAGGCCCCGTTCTAGAAGACATGAATCAGAATCTCTCAGGAGAAGGTCCCTGGAATATCTGTTTCATATGCGCATCCACACGAAATGTGGGGACTCTCCCGTATAAATACAGTGAGCTATCCTGCACCAATGACCTCCGACTGTGAGACTTTCGAACACTTGGCACACTGTCCCTGCCAGATGTCAAGCAGAAATAACAGATCTGAGCGGAGGGACAAACAGCCTATGTTCACTGCGGTCCTCTAGGCTTTCTTGCTATTTAAAATCTGATCTCTAGGAAGCAACTGACTTGAGTCATAATAATCAGCCTGCAGAAATGCCTTCACCAGTGGCCCCCTGTTTTTATCAAGGATTGATATTTTTTAAAAGATTTTCTTCAATGTGGCATGGAAAGGGTTAAAGAGGCTGTCCATTATAGTGTTCGTTGTGCCTTTTATGGGGGTTCAAGTTCTAACATCATCCTAGAATTGTGTAGCAAGACGCCTCTCCAGATGAGTTTGCTTCCTTTAATCTAATAATATTGACGATGTAATCCTGGCCTCTGTGGGGATTTTTCCCACGGTATCCAGGAACTTAGTTTTGATCTGAAAATGCTCAATTACCATCACATTTCTACCCCAGACTTCAGTCTCTCCCCTCAACCGAAATGATTTCTCACCTAGATTTTAAGTCAATGATCCTCTATTCCATGTGTTTTACAGCTATTTTATAGTTATATAAATTCTTTTTTCTTAATAAATTTTATTGATTTTTTACAGAGAGGAAGGGAGAGGGAGAGTTAGAAACATCAATGAGAGAGAAACATCGATCAGCCGCCTCCTGCACATCTCCCACTGGGGATGTGCCCGAAACCAAGGCACATGCCCTTGACCGGAATCGAACCTGGGACCCTTTCGTCTGCAGGCTGATGCTCTATACACTGAGCCAAACCAGTTAGGGCTTATATAAATTCTTTTTTTAAAATAGAGTATTAATAAATACCTCCTCACAAATGCCCCACTGCCAATCCCTGGCTGGTAAGGCCATGCTTTATATATCATTACCCTGTGCCCCACAAGGAGTACATACTCAATGAATACCTGTCCGGTTGAGCTCCCAAATCTCTTCCCAGGTCCTGTCCTCTCACTTGACCTCAGGTCCCACATGGACAACCCCTTGTCCCCTGGTCACTCTAAAACGCCCCTCTCCCTGAAGCCAGCGCCCATCATCTCAGGCTGCTTACTCAGGGCTAGCAAGTTCGGTCACCTGTGACTCACTGTTTCCATCCTGTCGGTCACTACATTCTGCAGCTCCTCCTTGGGAATGTTTCTCATCGTGGTCCTTTCTCCTAGGTCTCACTGCCTGACCCCTCCTCCAGATGCTTCAGAGGTCAAGGCTGAGCCGTACCCGGTTTGGCTCAGTGAACAGAGCGCCAGCCTGCGGACTGAAAAGTCCCAGGTTCGATTCCGGTCAAGGGCATGTACCTTCATTGTGGGCACATCCCCAGTAGGGGGTGTGCAGGAGGCAGCTAATCAATGTTTCCCTCTCATTGATGTTTCTAACTACCTCTCTCCCTTCCTCTCTGTAAAAAAAATCAATAAAATATATATTTTTTTAAAAAGAGGTCAAGGCTGGGTCCTTTTTACAGGTTAAGGCAGGGTCCGTACAACAGGTGCAGGCTGGGTCCCTACAACAGGTACAGGCTGAGTCCCTACAACAGGTACAGGCTGAGTCCCTACAACAGGTGCAGGCTGGGTCCCTACAACAGGTGCAGGCTGGGTCCCTACAACAGGTGCAGGCTGAGTCCCTACAACAGGTGCAGGCTGGGTCCCTACAATAGGTGCAGGCTGGGTCCCTACAACAAGTGCAGGCTGGGTCCCTACAACAGGTGCAGGCTGAGTCCGTACAACAGGTGCAGGCTGGGTCCCTACAACAGGTGCAGGCTGGGTCCCTACAACAGGTGCAGGCTGGGTCCCTACAACAGGTGCAGGCTGAGTCCCTACAACAGGTACAGGCTGAGTCCCTACAACAGGTGCAGGCTGGGTCCTTACAACAGGTGCAGGCTGGGTCCCTACAACAGGTCCAGGCTGGGTCCCTACAACAGGTGCAGGCTGAGTCCTTACAATGCTCTCCACAGAGATGTTGTGAGGGAAGGCAATTGCCCTTCACTGAGGGCCCAGTGTGTGCATGTTTTTCATGCACTATCGTATTTAATTCTCATGAGAATGCTACGAAGCAGGTATTATTTTCTCTGTTTCCTAAATGAGAAAACTGAGCTCACGAAAGTTAACCCACAGGAAAATGCCCGGGCTGAGGGTGACCCGCAGAGATGGGTGGGTGGTATGTGTGGGGGGCAGTGGAGAAGACAGGTTTTAGAGGGCAGGTGCAAAGAGAACGTTCATGGTAATTTTACAGCTTCTTGCAAGAAAGGAGACTTTGCGAGCAGAATTTGGGAAAAGGGGATTGTCTTGAGGAAGGATTTGCTCCATTCCTCTTCACTCTAATGAATGCTGAAGCAGCTGGCCCCGGAGCGCCCTCGCTCACACACAGAAAGCTCGCCCACCGGGCACCACAGCCGGTGCTCACTGCCCGGGAGAAGGAAGACAGAGCAGAGGGAAGGATCTGTCCCCACGTGGATCCAATAGGCCAGCGGTTCTCAACCTGTGGGTCGCGACCCCTTTGGGGGTCGAACAACCCTTTCACAGGGGTCGCCTAGGACCATCAGAAAACACATATATAATTACATATTGTTTTTGTGATTAATCACTATGCTTTAATGATGTTCATTTTGTAACAATGAAATTGGGGGTCACCACAGCATGAGGAAGTGTATTAAAGGGTCGCGGCATTAGGAAGGTTGAGAACCACTGCAGTAGGCTGAGGATCCACCGAGGAGGTTCTTACTCTGCTTACTCTTTTGCAGGTCTGGTCCGGCCCAGCCTGGCCAAGTAGCAGAATGGTGGGGCCTTCTCAAGCCACCCTCGGCTCCCACGTGCCGTGGAGCCCGCGATGAGAGTGAGAGCTGGGGAACCTGCCCCGAGACGAGAGACGACCCCGGTGCTGTGCGCTGGACCCGGGACACGTGCTGCGGGCGCCGGGCCCTGCAGCCCGTGGGAGCTGAGCGGAAACCGCGGACACCGGGGAGCCCAGCTGGGTCCTGACAAAGGCAGGTCAGCCAAGATCAAGTCACTTCCGCCGACAGGCAGCACCGAGCAGACAAGGAACATCGCCCAGAGATCAGAAGTCAGAGGACGCCAACTCTGTCCCCTCCAGGCACACACGTGGCCCCTTCCTCAAAGCCCAGATGCTAGAGACACAGCAGAGGGAAGAGCAGCTTTCCAAAAACCTGGGCAATTTTATCCAAGCGAGAGGCGATTGCTTTAAAAAGAAAGTGCACTTTACAGCATCAAACTAAGATCAGTGACATCGGCCTCCGAGCATCTCTCCGGGGGGCCCTAACCAGGGTGGACACTTGGACCATGAGGAGACTCCGACCCCTGGTGAGGAATCAGCAACAAAGACACAGCTACAGGCCCAGGAGACACTGTCCTGGCTGAGCAAGTCCCTTGGGAACGCAGGGCAAGCCTTCCCTCCTGGTTCACGCACATAACTGCCTAATTGCTTAATTAACCTAATTGCCTAATTTATTGATTGCTTAATTCACTCGTTGAAGGAGAATACGTGTCTGTTGAGCAAGCAAAACACAAAACACAATTTAAAAAACTAACTTAAACCGCAGGTTGGACAATTGGTTCATTTTCTCTCCCCGCCAGCAGGCGGCGGCCCCCGAGAAAGACCTGCCAGAGGTGGTGGGTCACAGGGGCACCTCGTTGCAGCTCACGCAGGTGGCTGCTTCCTGGACCTGCTCCACCTGCTGCAGGGATGGTTCCTCTGTTCCCACCTGGGCACACGCTTACTCCGGCCACTCGCCGCCTCAGATCCTTCCTACCTTCCGTGGCCCGGCCCGTATTACACGCCTGGTCACCAGGACACCTGCGAGATTCTGTTCACCCTGCAACGCTGAGCCTCTGGCCTTTCTGAAACCCGTCCTGACCCCTGCAGCCTGGGCTTGTCATCCTGCTGCTCTGCCCTGAATCTGTGCACTTGACTTTATTTCGTCTCCTTAATGATTGTCTCCTGGGACACTCATGTCCCCTAAGGTCAACTGGAGACAAATGCTTCCTGCTCCCAATTTCGTCTCAAACTTATTTGCGTCGTCTCAACAGAGCCAAACACATGCAGCAGAGCAGTGGTTCTCAACCTTTAAAACAGTTCCTCATGTGGTGACCCCCAACCATAAAATTATTTCCGTTGCTACTTCATAACTGTCATGTTGCTACTGTTATGAATTGTCATGTAAATATCTGATATGCAGGATGGTCTTAGGCGACCCCTGTGAAAGGGCCGTTCGACCGCCAAAGGGGTCGCGACCCACAGGTTGAGAACCGCTGCAGTAGAGGCTCACACTCCTGCGCGCTGATACTAACTCTACAGAGGAAGAGCCCTGGTTAGAAGGACACCTTGCGGAAGGTCGCTGGAAGGTAGAGAACTGGGAGATGAGACCCAGGGGCCCGTGCCAGGCTCTCTCTACTTCACCGCCACCGCGCTGTGCCAGGGAGTAAGAAAAGTGATAACAGTTTGCAACATAACAGCGTCACTCCACGTTTAGCTTCTGTGTCGGAACGTTTGGTTCTGTAAGGAGCAGTTTCCGAAATGGCTCTCTGGGTGGAGTCACAAGGTCTTTCGCACTCAGCAGCAACTGACATTAGCCAAGTCACCTTGTCCCTTGTGGGAAGGAGGCGAAGAACTAATCAGCCACTCCGTCCATCTAGCAAGGAAGCGGGCCAAGTAATAACACCGCCGTGTGAGCCAAAGCAGGGAGAATCACACCCGAATTGTTTGGACTGATCCGCTCACAGGCCGGAGAGAGTACATGTGCCAGCGGGCGAGGACTTGGTCTGTCATCCTGCGAAGGGCAAGGAGAGCAGACGGAGCCACAGGAGAGAGTGGTGAGGAAAGCACAGCAGAGGGGACAGTGTGAGAGCGACCGCAGGCCGGCTATGGTGCTGGACGGAAGCGGTGATGGCCGTGCACAGCAGGCGCTGACACAGGGCAAGGACGGCGTAGAGGAAAAGTCAAAAATAACAAACCCCACTGCCCCCTGGCAAGCAGGCACCTGCCGGCCAACGTGGCCATCTCTGGGCACATCTGCCATCGGCGCACCTTACCCATGGAAGGAGGGAAGGGCATCTGACCAAGGGCCTCAACAGTGTCATCAAAACACACGTGTAGACCGCCTGTCAATATACGTGTTTGTGGGGCGGGAGCTGGCGGACGCTCAGGAGCCCCTAAATGCGCAACGTGCAAGGATGCAGGACGGCGCCCCATCAGCGCCACTGTCTGGGGGACGGGATGGGGGCTTCGGCTGGGCCATGACCCACAGCCCTCCCCCTGAGCCTGCACCCCGGCAGCACGAGCAAGTGGTAAGGCACAGGCTGGCACAGGAGCGACCCAACGGCAGGTCCAGCGCTCCCGTTAAACAGAAGAGCGAGCTTTCGTTCCTAAAGACTCTCATCGGACAAAAGCCTAGAAGGTAGAGATTCCAGCACTTCCAGGTCTAGAAGGTCCCGGGTCCACAGCCGTGAATCCCGAGCGGTTCTGCTGGCCTGTGGTCCAGGACTCGACACGCATCGGTTGGTACACCTGTCAGACACGTGCCATCCCGCCTCCCTGTCACCTGCTCAGGGAAGCGGTGCCAGGCCCCCAGCAGCGGAACAGAGAACAAGCCAGTCGCAGTGCGCTTCCTCTGAAGTCCGGGGGCAGCGGGAGGGCCCCTGACCATTGCCCGCAGACTTCTCCATAATGTTTCCTAAATATACGTGCCCAAGAAAGTGCTCGTGCAAATGCCTTCTAGAACTTCATGTTCTCGCTTCCAGAAATGGCATTTGGGGTGTCGCTCCATCAAGCCCCCCATCGCGCACCCTCGCATCGCTGCTCTCCTGCCCGTGTCCTCGACAATCCGTCAGCGCCCTGGGGAGCAGGGGCCGTCTCTCTCCAGCTCCCAGGCGCATGGCCGGCGAGGATCTAAGTGAGACGGATGGACGCGCAGAGGCACGCGTGCTGAACCTGGAGACGGGAGGCCCGGGAACAGGCAATTTTCCCGTCCAGATCAAAGAACACCCTTGGTCATATGTGATTATGTGTGGAAGGGGTGATGGAGGGGAATTGGAGCAATTCTTCTATTAAAAAGAATGTCACGAGTACTTGGATATAAATCAATAATCATAAATTAAAGTAATGTAAACAGCCATTCTCCTTGCAAAGCAGATTTCGGCTTAATTCCACTTAATTCTTAGTTATGCCACAAAAAGTAACAGACAGATTCTGAATCTCTTGATTTTGGTCTTTCAAAAAGTTATGTTTTGCCAGGATAATTTGGGGGCAAATGGAGGATTAATCTCAGAATTAATAAGATCTAATAATTATTACTTAAACTTACTTTTGAAAACAAACTAATTTTCACAATACTTCCTAATACTAATTTTTGTTATTTCAGGAAGATTAGTGACAATGAAATTAGAAGTCAAATACAAGTTCAGTCTGTAATTGAACAAGAATTGAGACACAATGAACTCAAAAAATAAAAAACTTCTTATCCAAGAGAAGCTCATATTTGCCTATTTAAATATATTAGATAGATAGAATATATATATATATAATCACTAGTGTTATTAGAAGCCAAGGGATCTGGTTTTCTATCATTATCATCCATATCCAAGGTCAAAAGTCTGAGGTCTGAAGATGCTTGCTCACCTCTCATCACCCTGTGATCTACTTTTTAACAGAGAATCCAGACACATCAGTCCTACTTGACAAAATGTATTTACAAATGCAAAAGAATCTTACCACTGTCATGCTCTCTCCTTAGCGCAGTGGTCGGCAAACCGCGGCTCGCGAGCCACATGCGGCTCTTTGGCCCCATGGCATGGGCCACGAAGTTTCAATCGCACTGTACGTGCGCGCCCGCGCGTGGTATTTTGTGGAAGAGCCACACTCAAGGGGCCAGTTTGCCGACCCCTGCCTTAGTGGGTCTCACACTTGTGGACACTGAAATCTCTTTGTTTAAAAAGAGCGAGGACCAAACCCATATCATCACCTATTATTTGAACAGTGCAAAGGGAAAAGGGGCATTTTTTTGGAACTAGATAATTATAGACAAATATCCGACCTAGATGCTGAATTAAGGACAAAATGCTATGAAATCCTAATTATTCTCCTAAAGCCACTGCTGAGGCCCTTATGCACAAGTGTGAAGCTAGCCACCCCACAGTTCACAGCTCCAGACCTTCTACCCGGGCCAGACTCCTGCGTGTCCACCCTGCCCAGGCCCCTACTCTGGTCCTCTGCCTGTGGTGCCAAGGGCATGTGGAGAAGGAGACTGCCCAACGGCCCTTCATTGTCACTAGAGCATGCTCCTAAGGGGCAGTCATCTGAGTGTGGGACTTGGTGGCTTTACATGGGGGTCTTCAGATGGCCTTCCTATCACACTGTTCAGGTCACCATCTATGGGGACTGCAGATGGCCCTCCTATCACACTGTTCAGGTTACTATCTACTCCATTTGCCTAATAAGATCTCTCATGATTCAGAATTTTCTTCCTTCTGTGATCTTGGTTCAGTTAATAATACTCTCTTCACCAGGGCCTAAGTGAAGGCCTAAAACCCAATCACAGGGTGTCTGGTTTCAAGACAATGGAATAAAGGCCTTTCCTGCCCCATCTCCTCTCCAAAATTACCCCCTAAACAACAAGGAAAGCAAAGAGCAGAAACACAGATTTCATCTTTCTGAAACCAAAGGGCATTTGGGACCCGCCCACAGTACGTGAGGACAGAAGAGAGGAGTTGACAGGCCTGTGAGGACTTAGCAGAGGGGAGGGCGGTCCAGCCACGGTGCCGGTAATAAGAAGCTCATCCACCTGCTCGGTTACCAGAAAAGGCCCAGAAATTGGAGGCCAAAGAAATTCCAGAAAGTAGAGATGGGGCAGGAGCCAAAAATGAGGGAATTGGCTGAAAACCTGTATAAGGAGTAGTTAGAAACCCTTCCCCCAGATCTCCAACCCCCAACTGACATGATCAAGTGAAAATCTCACCCCTGCAGGAAACAGGATATAAAATATCTGGAGAAATAGGAACAGAGATGCTCTAGATGTGGGGATACCAGGCCCAGGGAAGGGCAGGAACCAAGAACAGGGGGATCCCTGCCCAGTTCCAGAGTAATAGCAGCAGGTTTATTTTTTTAAATACTGCATTTCTGAAATAAGACAAAATGCTACAACACGGAATACTCATAAAACGAGGAAGAGCTCTTAGAGATAAAAAACAACAACAACACTATATAATAGTTAAAATGGGAAAAAATCATGAGAGAGTTGGGGGACAGAGTCAAGGGAACATTTTTTTCCTTTTTTTATTGTTTAAAGTATTATATATGTCTCCTTTTCCCCCCAATTGACCCCCACCACCACTCCCACCCCCCAGGACAAGGCCCCACCACCCCAGTGTCCCTGTCCATTGGTTATGCTAATATGCATGTATACAAGTCCTTTGGTTGATCTCTTACCCCGCCCCTCCCCTGCCTTCTCTTTGTCTCTGAAGGGAACATTTCAGGAAGAAGAAGAGAAAAGACAAGTGTTGGAAAACGGGAGAGGAGAGAGAAAAACCAGGGATCAGTCCAGAAAGTCCAACATCCAAATAATAGGAATTCCAGAAAGATAGACTGAACATAGTGGGTAGGAAATAATAAAAGAAATAATACATGAAAACTTCCCAGACTGTAGATCATAATCTTCAGATATTGAAAAGGCTCATCAAGTGTCCGGCTCTCGTAATGAACAAAGAGTGATCTCATTTATATGTGGAATCTAATGCACAAAATAAATCGATGGACAAAATAGGACTAGAGGCATGGATATATGGAACCATTTCAGAGGGAAGGCGGGTGGGGAGGACTGGAAGAGATCAGCCAAAGAACATGGACACAGACAATAGTGTGGTGAATGCCTGGGCGGGGGTGGCAGTGGCTGGGTGGAGGGGAACAAACAGGGAGGGGGAGAAATGGGGGACATCTGTAACAGTGTCAACAATAAAAATAAAAAAGAACAAAGACTGACACCAAGACAGATCATCCTGAAATTTCAGAATAGCACTAATGAAGAAACAATTCTTTTCATTTTTCCTAAAAGCTTCCTGAAGAAAAAAATAATAATTGAAAACCACATTCATAGGAAGTCGGAGGGTTTTAGAAGGGATGTCTCCAAGAAACTGTACAGAGGCTGCAGAAGATTTAGCTAAAGAAGCGAGAACAGATGAGACCATATTTACTCAAGAAAAACAAGTAATTAAAAAAGAAATGCAATCTTACTATGCCACCTGACTCAGCAGTGAACAATAGTGACATGGTCGTCATAATGAAGGCTTTAGGATATTAACCAGAAATTGTGTTAAGAGGTGTAGTAGAGGATGGAGGGAGAATGAGATGTATGAGTGAGTGAAAACTCCCCCGAGACTACTGCTAATCCCCAAAGCAGTGGTTCTCAACCTTCCTAATGCCGCGACCCTTTAATACAGCTCCTCCTGCTGTGGTGACCCCCAAGCATAAAATTATTTTCGTTGCTACTTCATCACTGTAATTTTGCTACTGTTATGAATCATAATGTAAATATCTGATATGCAGGATGTATTTTCAGGGGTCACAACCCACAGAGTCTAAAGCAGGGGTCCTCAAACTACGGCCCGCGGGCCACATGCGGCCCGCCGAAAACATTTATCCTGCCCGTCGGGTGTTTTTGCCGCTGCTGTGTGCATAGGAATTTGTTCATAGTTTTTTTTTTAAACTATAGTCCGGCCCTCCAATGGTCTGAGGGACAGTGAACTGGCCCCCTGTTTAAAAAGTTTGAGGACCCCTGGTCTAAAGTGTATGACTAGCCAGAGGGTAGTAGTTGAAGGAGCTGAAAGTGGGCAGGAAGAGAAAGGAAGGGAACCAGGGAACTACGGGGGGTGAAGGGGGGTACGGGGGGGGGCGTGCTATTGTTCTTTAAGCCTTCTTAGCACCAGCTAACTTACAAAACGATATCCATGTATTACTTCGATAGTATATAGAATAACTTCAAACAACCAGCAGAAATAACAGCTCTATATTGTACATAGAGAAATTACTCCTCTGAGGGATAAACTAATATTACAATGAAAAGGTTCAGATGATTGAAGGTCTCAAGTCTAAAGCTGTGCTGGTCTTCAAAACGAAACCCTAACTGTGGAGAAACCCGCCTCCTCGTCAGTAACACCAGGGTGACCTCAGTCCTCAACGTCCAAACCCTGCCCCTGGAGACTTAACAGGCCTTAGAGAATCTGAGCTCTGTCCCGGGGCGGGAGGACGATGCCACTTCCAATCTGATGCCCAATCCGCGCACCCCGCCGCGCACCCCGCCGCCGAGCTAAGCCTGGACCGGGCATTAGATGAAGCCAGTGCCACAGAAATTACCTCCAACTAGGTCCTCTGGGTGACAAGGCCTAGGGCCCTCCTCTTCAGCTCCCATCACACAGAACTGAGCCTATCATTTTAACCTGCTAATCAGTCTGTGACTTTATTTTTTAATAATTTTTTTAAATAAAAAATTGAATGTCAGGTGTAAAATATGATGATTCGATATACATAGTGAAAAAGGTTATTAACGTATCCACCTCCTCATAAAACTCCTCTTTTTTCTTTTTTTTTCTTTTTTTTAAAAAATATATTTTATTGATTTTTTTACAGAGAGGAAGGGAGAGAGATAGAGAGTTAGAAACAGTGATGAGAGAGAAACATTGATCAGCTGCCTCCTGCACATCTCCCACTGGGGGTGTGCCCGCAACCCAGGTACATGCCCTTGACCGGAATCGAACCTGGGACCCTTCAGTCCGCAGGCCGACGCTCTATCCACTGAGCCAAACCGGTTTCGGCTTCTTTTTTCTTTTTGATGAGAGCATCTGAAGTCTACTCTCTTAGCAAATAGCCAAGATCCAAGATGTGAAAACAACGTAAGTGTTCATTGGCAAATGAGTGGACAGAGAAATTGACATATGTATCTAAATCACACTGGAATATTATTCAGCTCAACACAGGAGACCCTGCCATTTGTGACAACACAATAAACCTGGAAGATGTTGTGCAAAGTGAGATAAGCCAGACGCAGGAAGGAAAACAGCGTGTGATCTCGCTTATGTGTGGGATCTGAAAACATCAGGTACCTGGGAACAGAGAGCAGATAGGTGGCTCGGGTGTGGGAAACGCAAGGAGATGTTGGTCGAAGGAGGCAAAGCTGTAGGACAGGGGAGCCCAGAGCTCCCATGGCCAGCAGGACGACTCCGGTTAATGATTCTGTATCGAATACGGAAGCTGTTAGTCTGCTGAGTAACGCCCAGAAAATGACGCTGCTTCTCTGTGTACCAATGTCCTCCTTTCCAAATGATAAAACCTGCGTTGAGGAGGTGCGATTCAAGCTAGTGAGTACAGGTGACAGCCCGAAGTATTATGTAAACACAATTATTGCTTTTACTAGGAAAGCACCTCCTCCAGGGAAAACCGGAATGGAATTCTCTTTCCTAGACGCCCTTCTCTGTGAAGATGACGCTGCAGAGACCTGAGGTCCCGTGCCCGGTGTTACCACAGGGGCCGAGCCTTCTTACAAAGCGACTCCGACGTTCCTCTCTGGGTTTATTGCGTATTTGACAACTGTGGGTCAGTTCTTCCCTCTTCTTGAAACTCCCCTCTCTAGGCAGCCTGGCCTTGGTACCACCAGCCCCTTCCTCGTTTTCTGTGTCCTTGCTTCTCTCTCTCTCTCTCTCTCTCTCTCTGTCTCCTCTCTCCTCTCTCCTCTCACAAAAATATGTTCCCTTAGATAAGAGAGCCTGGGCGCCTTTGTTTTTCCCATCACATTTCTTCTTCGGTGATGCCACACACTCTGCAACCATTCCCATCAGATAGTCAGGAGACTCTCAGATTCCCTGAGCTTTAAACTTGCCTTTCCGTCTTTCTGTTTGACAAACCCTCCTCTCTGTCCTTTTCAACAATGACATCAATCATCTCTTAGTTATCTAGGTTCAAATCACCAAGTCCTCCCTGACCCTGCTTTCTCTATAAACCATGGAGAAAGCAGTTAGCTGCCATTTCCCAAGGATTCCATCTGTATTCTCTCTTCTAATCTCTCCTCCTTCCATGCCATCAGTACCACACAGTTACAGATCCTGACCTCAGCCTGGCTAGCCACAACAGCCCCTAATTTACTTATTCACAGTCTGCCAATTGCCACTTCAATCCATCCTGCTCTCAGAGTGCCTTTGATCAAATTGCTGCTGCTTTGAAACAATCAATGACTTCCTATTGCTTCTTCCTGGCATACGGATCCTCCACATTAATGCCCCAAACCAACACATCCCGCTCCATCTCACTGCTTTCCTACACATATCTATGTTCCAACCAAACTCCACTAATATCCCCTAGACAGGCCTGGCATTTGGGGAGAGGGGTGGGGGGCGGGGGAGAGAAGGCTTGAATTAATTACCCGTTCTGTCTCTGCCTCATAGCCTATGCATTTTTTTTCTAAAATATGTTTTTATTGATTTCAGAGAGAGGAAGGGAGAGGGAGAGAGGGATGGAAACATCAATGGTGAGAGAGAATCATTGGTTGGCTGCCTCCTGCACGCTCCCTACGGGGGGTTGAGCTGAAACTGGGGCATGTGCCCTGACCAGGAATCTCACCGTGGCCTCCTGGTTTATGTGTGAGGCTCAACCACTGGGCAACACTGGCCAGGCACATCTTTTAAGGCCCACAAAGGTTTCCTCAATTTCTCCACAACCTTAAGTTGTCCGTCTCCCCTTTGCACTTGACCCTACATAGCTCTATCCTCGGCCTGTGTGTGTGTGTGTGTGTGTGTGTTTATGCTGCTTATTCTACTCTAACTTGTAGCATAATTGCTTCATTCTCACCTCACCCTCATGAGACTTTAAATTTCTTTCTTGAGTGCAGACACGTTGTCAGACTCATCTTTGTGGCTTGCTGTACTCAGCCTGCACTTTGCACATGTGAATGCTTAAGAAATATCTTTGAATTGAAATTCATGAGAATGTCGTCAAATGCCTTTTTGGAGTTGATCAGATATATTACAACCAAATAGGTTTCGGGGATGAGGTCATCTTGCCAATGACATATGACTTGGTCCTAGGTTGGCAAATAATTAAAGTAAAGGAAGATTCCATTTGAATCACTGGTTGAAGCAAGAGTTCTATCAAAGGTTTTTTTAAAAGTCTTGTTAGTGATATAACAGATGTCATTCTTCCTCCTAAGAAATGTGTTTAAAATTTCCAAACAGCCCAGCCGGCCATGGCTCAGTGGTTGAGCATTGACCTATGACCTATGAACCAGGAAGCAGCAGTTCGATTCCCAGTCAGGGCATATGCCTGGGTTGTGGGCTTGATTCCCAGTGGGGGTCATACAGGGGACAACCGATCAATGATTCTCTCTTCTCATTGATGTTTCTGTCTCTCACTCCCCCTCTCCCTTCCTCTCTGAAATCAATCTATACTAATCAAAAGTTAATATGCTAATTAGACCAGATGTCTTCTGGGCATCCTTCCAGACAAAGCCACGGTGGCAGGGGCCCAGGCAGAGGCGGTTAGGGGCGATCAGGCCAGCAGGGGAGGGCAGTTAGGGGGAGATCAGGCCGGCAGAGGAGGGCAGTTATAGGG
This sequence comes from Myotis yumanensis, assembly GCF_028538775.1. Taxonomy (NCBI): domain Eukaryota; kingdom Metazoa; phylum Chordata; class Mammalia; order Chiroptera; family Vespertilionidae; genus Myotis; species Myotis yumanensis. The sequence goes on from NW_027223756.1 coordinate 107,631,676, forward strand.
CGATTAGGTAGGCAGGCAGAGGCAGTTAGGGGTGATCAGGCAGGCAGAAGAGTGGTTAGGAGCCAGCGGTCCCAGATTGTGAGAGGGATGTCCGACTGCCAGCAGTCGGACGTCCCCCGAGGGGTCCCAGATTGGAGAGGGTGCAGGCTGGGCTGAGTGAAAACCACCCCCGCCCCCCTGCACAAATTTTGTGCACCAGGCATCTAATATATATATAAAATTCCAAATAGACTCCTGGGGCATGGAGCCGTGGAATGAACCCCAGGACTGCCCTGAGGAGTCTTCTTGGTGGAAGTGGCTCCACCCTCAGCATCCCTTCTATTCTGCCTTCTGCAGGCGACCTGGGGCCATCCTGCTCCGATCCCATCCTAGGGTAGGGCTGTTTGTTCCCCTGCTCTGAAACTGGGCATGTTCTACTCAGATGGCACACAGAGCTCATCTCTGCTGGATACCAAGAGACAGACACCAAGCTAGTCTCTGATGTTCCCCAGCCACAGGCCTCAGCCACAGGCCAAACAGCCAAGACTTTTTTTAAAAAACCTTTGACAGAACTCTTGCTCCAACCAGCGATTCAAATGGAATCTTCCTTTATCTTAATTATTTGCTAACCTAGGACCAAATCATTTATCATTGGCAACGGAGAGCTGGCTGCCCTGCCGCCAGAAGAAATGTTTCTTCATGTCTCTCTCCCCAAAATGACCCCGTCTTCTCACCCACCCGAGGAACAAGCGGGCGACAACACTTGCTGAGTTATGTGAACGCCCCACAGACAGAAGCTGTTCCATCAGCAGCTGGACCGCAGGCTGCGGCGGCGCTGGCCCCGCGCGCGCTTGGGCAATGGACCCCCACCTCGGAAAGGCAGGATCCCCGCTCCGCCCGCTTCTCCGCTGAGTGCTCTGGCGTCCAATTTAGTTTTAAAGAATCAAGAAATGGAGCGGGGTTCTAAAACCCAAATGGACAAAAGGAAAAAAACGTTTAAAACCCCAGGGAGGCGAGCGGGGGCGATCGGATCCCAGCGGATCCCATGACTTCCCTCTGTTTCCTGGGCCCCGTCCCGCAGGCTGATCGTCAGCAACAGCCGAACCCCGCGGAGTACGACGCCCATTTAGAAGCAGAGCCTCCCCGGGCCGCCTTCTCCGGCCTCTGGTGTCTGTTTCTGGGGTGGCTGGTGGGTCCCGGTGGCCCCAGCGGCCGAGACGGGGCAGCCGGCCGCCCCCGACAGTAGGGGGCGCTGCAGAGCCACCTGCCCGGGCCCCGGGGCGGGCCGGACCGCGGCCCTCCGACCCTCGCTTCCCACCTCGATCTGAGGTTCTTCCTAAAAAAGACAGTAAAACCCGGGGTACGTGACAGCAGCGCGAGGGAGCCTGCGCCCTGGGAGAGGAGCCGCCCTCTTGTCCATCCGCTCCGCGTCTCCAGACCCGGGCACGAAGCGAAGGTGCTCCTTCCACACTGAGCGCGCCGACCCCGCCTTCCAGGCCCCCGGCCGGCCCCCCCGCCCCCCGGGGACCCGCAGGGCCCGGTGCAGGCTCCCGGGGAGCGGGCCGTCGGGAAACGCGCGGCCGGGCACACCGCCCACCACACTCTGTCGCACACGGTCCCCTCCCTTCGCCCCGACGGCCCGAGCCTCCGAGGCGACCCGCGTTCCCCGGTGGCTCACGCTGGGACGCGGGCGAGTCGGAGGCGCGCGCGCCCGGGCCAGTGCGCCCATGGCCTTCCTCGACCCCCACCCCGAGAGGAGCGGGGCCCCCGGCATCGTCCCGGGGTCCCGTCCGCGGCGCCACGCGCGCCCCCGGCTGCCGGCGAGGACGCGTCCACGGGCTGAGAGCGCGCCCGGCGTCCGCGGTGCTGGCTCGCGGGGCAGGTCCGCGCGCTTCCGCCGGGACAGGGCCCCGCCACGCCGTCCGCGCCCCGGAAGTCCCCCCGGGACGGGTCCCCGAATCAAACCGGCTGGGGCCTGAGGTCCCGGGCCCGTCGCGGGATGGCGGGGCGCCTCCCTCCGGGCCGCCGCGGCCGGTACTTACAGATCGGGCTCCGGCGACCAGGGCGGCGGGCGGTGGCCGTGCGGTTCCCGCGACCAGGTCTCCGAGCGCAGCTCCAGGCCCCCGTTGACGCCCCTCCAGCCCCGCCGGCGGCGCTGCGGCTCGGCGCCCGCGTCCTCGCCCTCCTCCTCCTCCTCCTCCTCCTCCTCGGGCGCCGGGAAGGTCACCCTCGCCGGCTCCTTGCACTTCCTGACCTTGGTGGACATCGCGCCGGCCGCGGTGCGAGCGCGGGGACGCCAGCCGCCGGCCTCCGCCTCCGCCGCGCCGTCTCCCCGCCGCGCCCCCGGCCCGCCTCCCGCGCCCCGCGCAGCCCCGGACGGGGAGCGAGGAGGAGACCGCGGCGCCGCCGCCCACCATCCACCCGCGGCAGCTGCGGCGGCGGCGGCGGCGAGGACTCAGCCCGGGGCCGAGCGGGGCGCGCCGGCTGCCTGCTCCGCCGCCCGCGCCTGCTCCGACAGCATCGCTCGCCGGGATGGAGCGCCGCTCGGGGCCAGGGCGCTGGAGGGGGCGGGGACCGGCTCCTCCGACTGGCGCTGGAGCGGAGTCGGGCCAGCAGGTGGGGAGGCAGGAGGTCAGAGAACTGCCCCCTCCCCTCCGCCGTCCCTGCCAGAGGCCCCGCCGCCTCCCCTGCAGACGCAAGTTCCCTGAAGGAAGGAGAAGAGAAATCGGCCGCGACTGGCTCATTGACCTGCAGCCCTGTTCACCCCTCGACTGCGGAGCGTCACTTTTCCTGGTTCCTCACCGAGGCTTAACGGAACCCGCGGGGTTCAAGTGCACGTCCCAGGGCCTCTGGGCCCCGGGATGGCGATGCTTTGAATGCGCATGATGCTTGGGGTTGTGGGGTTTTTAGAATGAATCTCAGAGCATCTGACAGGATATCTATACTTTCCAAGGAATATCTTCCAGCAAAATTTAAAGTCTCCTTTTTAAAACCAAACCAAAAACAAAAAAAAAAAAGCATTTTAAAATACAAGAGCAGTATTTCTTCTAGGAGAAAAGACTCGTGGAATTTTAGTCCGAAGGCGTCTTAAGGATCAAGGAACTTATCCCCACTTTAGAAATAAGGAAACGGAGGCCCAGGGAGACTGAGGAAACAAACAAGGCGGCAGCTGGTGGGGAGACTCAGACTAGAGGCAGGCCAGTATCCTCCACGGTTCCTGCTGCCTCCAGTACGCAGCCGTCCAGCAAGTCCAACTTGGAAGAATCACAGAAATACCAGAGGCGCTGCGATGAGATAAAAAGATAATTCATTTCTTACTGTGTCCAATTTTACCGTATTTCTTTGAGGAGCGGTTCTTTCCAAAGTTAACAAAACACACATAAGGAAATGTAGCTCTTTGGAACTTAATTCAAGTCAATAACACACTGTGTGTTGTGTTCAGATGGTAATGAGTCTGTGTCTTCAGGAAGCGATGATATGTACGCGCCCGATAGAGAAGAAAACCATGCGATCTGGTGCTGTACAGCCGAAGCACTTTCCCCAGGGGCACAGATGGAAGTGAGCGTGCAGAGCCGCAGTCCACAGCCCCCTGCACCCACCCCCCTCCAATATCTCTTCTCAGGTTGACATTTAGCCGCCCAGCCTTCCCGGTCTGACCTCATCTTCCACCTCCCCTCCCATCCTCCCCCAATTCCACATCCTAACTTGGTCACCGCACTTTTCACTCATTGCCTGGCATTCTCACGCTTCCCCAAGCCCCTGCCTCCTGTCACTGAACTGACTCTTTCTTCCCCCCCCTCCACCTGCACGGTTCTACTTTCCCTAAGGCCCAGGTGCCACGTGCCTCTCAGCGGACACCCCTGGATGTCCCAGTGGGGCTCACACGGCCCCTGGTCCTCACTGTATTGGCTCTGTGGTCCCACAGTCTCACCGCTGGTCGCACTGCATTGAATTGACTGTGTGTCTGGCTCCTCTTCAGACTGTGAACTCCTGAGGAGGGTGTGGGACCTCCTTTCCTTGGAGCTAGTTGGGGCTCCTCTTTTTGCCTTTGACATTAGCTCAGCATCTGGTGATGTGATGTGCTGGACAAGCTTCATGCACATCTGCTGAGCGGATTCAGGGAGTCTACAGGTTCTTCATAACTATGTTAACACGTGGACACGCTGGTCTACACGGTTCCGGGGAGCAGCGCTGCAGGAAGCCTGCAGTCACGGGGTCTCCTCCTGCGCGCTGGACCGGTCGCTGGGGCTGCCATACAGGTGTCGCAGGCTGGCTGGCTTAAAGGACAGAATCATTTCCTAACAGTTCTGGAGGCTGGGATCCTGGATCCAGAGGGTAGTAGGGTTGGTTTCTGCTGAGGCCTCTCTCCTTCACTCGTCGAGGGCCACTCCCTGTCCTCAGAGGCCCTTCCCTCTGTGTCTCTGTCCTAATCTCATTTCCTTATAAGGACACCTGTCCTATGCGGTTAGGGGCCACCCTTATGACCTCATTTTTAACTTAATTACCCTTTTCAAGTGCCCATTTCCAAATAGAGTCACTTTCTGAGGTTCTGGGGCTTAGGACATCAACATATGAGTTTGTAAGGGGGCGGGGCACAGTTCAGCCCATAACACATTTTATTTATTTTCATTTTAGAGACAATGGAAGAGAGAGGGGAAGACAGAGACATACATAGATGTGAGAGAAACATATCAATTGGTGGCCTCCTGCACGTGTCCCGACCAGGGCCAGGCCAGGGAAGAGCTGCAACCAAAGTATAGTGGGGCCTTGGCTCCCGAGTGTCCCGACTAACGAGTTTTTCGAGATACGAGCCGTCTCTCGGCCGATTTTTTGCTCTGAGTTGCGAGCTAAAATTCGGGTTACGAGCCAGCTTCAGACACCCCACCGCTAGTTGGCGCAGCGAACGTCACAGTGAACGCCACAACATCAGCCCAGCATCACCTGTCTCACTCGTCCACTTTTTGATTTGACATACGAGTCATTTGAGTTACGAGCTCCGTCACGGAACGAATCAAACTCGTAAGTCAAGGCCCCACTGTACATGCCCTTGACCAGAATGGAACCTGGGACCCTTTGGTCCACAGGCCAATGCTCTATGCACTGAGCCAAATCGGCTAGGGCCATAACACTGATTTAAAAGAATAACCTCTACGGTTTTGCCTTTTCCAGAATGTCGTAGTTGGAATCGTACAGGACGTAGCCTTTTCCGTTGGGCTTCTTCCACTGAGTGATGTGCATTTAAGGGCCCTCCGCGTCCTTTCATGGGTTGCTCTAGCTCCTTTCTTTTCAGCACCGATAATGCTCCATTGTCTGCATATCTACAGTTTCTTTACCTATCACCTACTGAAGGACAGCTTGCTTGCTTCCAAGTTTGGTAATTATGAATAAAGCTGTTATAAACATCCGTGTGCAGGTTTTTGTGTGGAAAGATTTTCAGCTTCTTTAGGAAAACACCAAGGATCACAGTTGTGGTCGGCAGCCTCTCCAGCACTTGGTGTTGTCCATGTTCTGGATTTTGTCTATACTAATAGGCAAACATTGGTACCTCGTTGTTGTTTTAATTTGCATTTCCCTGATGACATATGCTGATTTGCCACCTGTAGATCTTCCTTGGTGAGGTGTTTGTTAAAGTCTTAGACCTAGTGGTTTAAATTTGCTTGTTGGTTTACTTACTGGGTTTTAAGAGTTCTTTGAATAATTTGGGTAACAGTGCTTTATCTCTCTCTCTCTCTCTCTCTCTCTCTGTCTCTCTCTCTGTCTCTCTCATAATATTTTGTCCTAGTCTGTGGCTTGTTTTCGTATCCTCTTGATTCTTTGCTTTTTTGTTGTTGTTGCTGATCCTCATCTGAGGAGATTTTCCCATTGCTTTTCAGAGAGACTGGAAGGGAGGGAGGGAGGGAAGAGTGGGGCAGGGATTGAGCCTGCAACTGAGGTAGGTGGCCTTGATCAGAATTGAACCCACGGAGATTAAAAATGGCGGCAGAGTAGGTGGATGCTGCACGGACATGCTCCCAGGAACAAGCTGGAATTATAACTGAAATATGGAAAGGCTTCCTGAATAATCAACTGAGAACTCACAGAGAGAACCCTGATACCCAAGGACCGAAGGTCGAGACCACATGGAGACTGGTAGGAGGGACGGAGGCATGAAAGGGCTGGCCAGGCACCCGCAGATGGCAACTGAAGTCCCGGAGAGATATCTCAGTTGTGCCACTGAGAGCTCTGGGATCTAATCCTTAACCTGGGCTCCTCAGCAGAGAGCACCAACTCTGAGGAGGGTACCACATAACATCTGGCTGTGAAAAGCAGCAGGGTGCTGTCTGCCAGGGAGTGGCAGCTGCAAGTTCGGGCACCCTCTTGAAGGACCAATGCACAAAAATCCCCTGTGGAGCCACCCACCTTGTGCTTCGGCAGAGGGAGGGTGAAGCGGACTGGAGTGGTGAGACCAGAAGCCAGGACTGGGGACTAGGGGGATAGAGATCAGAAGGCAGACGCCCCAAGTTTCCTGGGCTGAGTCATTCCCTCACCCAGCAGAGAACATCTTTCCCACGCAGACATCTGCCTTGTCTGGGGGGAAGACAGTTGACACACCTTTGGAAAACACCTTGCCCTGAGGCCACCTAAGAGATTAAAAGTAACAATTAGCCTCCAGGCAGAAGCAACTGCCCCACCCTGTTGAAAAAAACTCTGTACCTGAGGATGAATTGCTGGGGGCAATTCAAGTTGGAATCCTATTAGTCTGTAGACAGAAATGGTCTCTGGAGGCTTTGAGTCTTTGCCTGATCCAATTTGTCAGAAAGAGCCTTTAATACTGTCCTGCGATAGAGATTGAGAGGTGTAGAGGATCTACCTAAAACATAGTCACAAACAGACAACCAAAATGAGGAAACAAAGAAACAACCCCCAAATGAAAGAACTAGAGAATTCTCCAAAAGAAGAGATAAATGAAACAGAGATAAGAAATTTATCTGAAACAGAGTTCAGAGTAATGATGGCAAAAAATGCTCAACAGTATGAAGAAAGATATAGTAGCTATGAAAAAAGAACAGTCTGAGTTAAAGAATGACGTAACACAAATAAAGAACACATTGGAAGGAATACACAGCAGATTAGGGGAAGCTGAGAATTGAATCAATGAATTAGAAGACAGAGTTGAAAATATCACTCAATCAGAGAACCAAAAAGAAAAAACAAGTAAAAAAACAGGAGGACAGCTTAAGGGAGCTGTGGGACAATGTGCAACATAACAATATTAGAATAGTAGCTGTTCCAGAAGAGGCAGAAAGGAAGAAAGGAATAGAGAAGGTGTTTGAAGAAATAATGGCAGAAAACTCCCCTAACCTGGAAAAGGAAAAAGTCATACAAGTTCAGGAGGCACAGAGAACCCCAACAAGAAGAACCCAAACAGATTCATGCCCAGACACATCATAATTAAAATGCCAAAAATTAGCCCTGACTGGTTTGGCTCAGTGGATAGAGTGTCGGCCTGTGGACCAAAGGGTCCTGGGTTTGATTCCAGTCAAGGGCATGTACCTTGGTTGTGGGCACATCCCCAGTAGGGGGTGTGCAGGAGGCAGCTGATTGATGTTTCTCTCTCATCGATGTTTCTAACTCTCTATCCCTCTCCCTTCCTCTCTGTAAAAAATCAATAAAATATATTTTTTTAAAAAAATGCCAAAAATTAAAGACAAAGAGAGAATCTTAAAAGGCAGCAGGAGAAAAAAAAACAAACAAACAAAAAACGACGCTTACCTACAAAGGAGTTTCCATAAGGCTGACAACTGATTTCTCATCAGAAACTCTACAGGCCAGAAGAGAATGGCATGAAGTACTCAAGGTAATGGAAAGCAAGGATCTGAGACCAAGATTACTATATCCAGCAAGGCTATCATTCAAAATAGATGGTCAAATAAAGAGCTTCCCAGACAAAAAAAAAAAAAAAAAGGCTAAACGAGTTCATCACCACCAAGCCAGCATTACAAGAAATGCTAAAGGGATTGCTGTAAGCCTTAGTAAGGGATTGCTGAGAAGAAGAAACAGAGAGAGAAACCTAGCCACACAGAATTAAAATGGCTATAAATAAGTACCTCTCAATAATAACCCTCAATGTAAATGGATTAAATGCTCCATCAAAAGGGGTAGGGTAGGTGAATGGATAAAAAAACATGACCCAACTATATGTTGTCTACACGAGACCCATCTCAAAACACAGGATGAAGGTGAAGGGATGGAAAAACGTTTTCCATGCAAATGGAAAAGAAAAGAAAGCTGGAGTAGCAATACTCATATCTGACAAAATAGACTTTAAAATGAAGGCCATCACAAGAGACAACAAAAGTCACTACATAATACTAAAGGGATTGATCCAACAAGAGGATATAACCCTGGTAAACATATATGCACCCAATATAGGAGCACCTACTAGTAAATGTATAAAAAAAACTTCTAAAGAACTTTAACAATACAGTTATAGTAGAGGACTTTAACACTCCTCTGACTTCATTGGACAGATCTACCAGACAAAAACTTAACAAGAAAACAGTGACTCTAAAGGACACACTGGATCAGATGGATTTAATAGACATTTATAGAACATTTCACCCCAACACAACAGATTACACATTCTTCTCAAGTGCACATGGATCATTCACAAAGACTCCATGTTAGGACATGAAACAAGTCTCTAAAAGGTCAAGAAGATTGAAATAATATCAAGCATCTTTTCAGATCACAGTGGAATGAAATTAGAAATCAACTACAGTAAAAACACCCCAAAACATTCAAACACATGGAGGCTAAATAGCATGTTATTAAAGAATGAATGGGTTACCAATGAGATCAATAAAGAAATAAAAAACTTCCTGGAAACAAATGAAAATGAACACACAACAATGCAAAATCTCTGGGACACAGCAAAAGCAGTCCTGAGAGGAAAGTTCATAGCACTACAGGCCTACCTCAAAAAACAAGAAAAATCAGCAATAAACTATTTAACCCTACAACTTAAAGAACTAGGAAGAGAACAACAAGAAAATCCCAGAGTAAGTAGAAGGAAGGAAATAATAAAGGTTAGAGCAGAAATAAATAACATAGACTAAAAAAACAATATAAAAAATCAATGAAACCAAGAGCTGGTTCTTTGAAAGGATAAATAAAATTGATAAACCATTAGCCAGACTCTTCAAGAAACAAAGAGGGGGACCCAAATAAATAAAATCAGAAACGAAAATGGAGAAGTAACCACAGACACCACAGAAATACAAAGGATTGTAAGAAAATACTATGAACAACTATATGCCAACAAGCTGGATAATGTAGATGAAATAGACAAATTTCTAGAAAAATACAATCTCCCAAAACTGAATCAGGAAGAATAAAAAAACCTAAGTAGGCCAATAATCACTGATGAAATAGAAGCAGTAATAAAAAAAACTCCCCCCCACCCTAAACAAAAGCCCAGTGCTGGACAGCTTCACAGGGGAGTTTTCCCAAACATTCAAAGAAGAACTAACACCTGTCCTCCTCAAACTATTTCAGAAAATCCAAAAGGAAGGAACACTTCCAAGCTCTTTTATGAAGCCAGCATTATTCTAATTCCAAAACCAGATAAAGACACTACAAAGAAAGAGAATTACAGGCCAATATCCCTGATGAACATAGATGCTAAAATCCTCAACAAAATATTAGCAAATTGCATCCAGCAATCCATTAAAAAGACCATACACCATGATCAAGTGGGATTTATCCCAGGGATGCAAGGCTGGTACAATGTTCGCAAATCAATAAATGTGACACATCACATACACAAATTGAAAGACAAAAATCACATGGTCATATCAATAGAATGCAGAAAAAGCATTCAACAAAATCCAACACGCATTTTTGATAAAAACCCTCAGCAAAGTTGGAATAGAGGGAGCGTATCTCAACATAATACCCAAAGCAATCTGTAGATTCAATGCAATCCCAATTAACACACTGTGGACGGATCAAGAGAATTCTCGCTTCATATTACACAGTGTTTTACAAAATATCATACTTTAAAAAGATATTAGCTTGTAAGAACATGTCATAAATAACTTCAAAATTCAATGGGTATTTAATTTTAAAGCGTGCCTTAACATTTAAGTAAGACGTTTTTTGTACTCGTTCAATATAAACTTATCTGGCCACTGGGTAAAGCTAGCAATAAAACTACTGGTCCACAATGTGTTAAGATACCATCGGAATATTTCACAGACCTAGAACAAACTCTCCATAAGTTCATCTGGAATTTAAAAAAGACCCCGAATAGCTGCAGCAATCCTGAGAAAGAAGAAAAATGTTGGAGGGATCACAATACCAGGTATCAAGCTATATTACAAAGCCACTGTTGTCAAAACTGCCTGGTACTGGCACAAGAACAGACATATAGACCAATGGAACCAAACAGAGAACCCAGAAGTCGACCCAAGCCATTATGCTCAATTAATATTTGACAAAGGAGGCAAGAGCATACAATGGAGTCAAGACAGTCTCTTCAATAAATGGTTTTGGGAAAATTGGACAGATACATGCAAAAAAATGAAACTAGACCGCCAACTTACACCATACACAAAAATAAACTCAAAATGGATAAAGGACTTAAACGTAAGACAGGAAACCATAAAAATCTTAGAAGAATCCATAGGCAGCAAAATATCAGACATATGTCGTAGCAATATCTTTACTGACACAGCTCTTAGGGCAATGGAGACTAAGGAGAAAATAAACAAATGGAACTACATCAAAATAAAAAGCTTCTGCACAGCAAAAGAAACCATCAACAAAACAACAAGAGAGCCCACTGCATGGGAGAACGTATTTGCCAATGTTATCTCCGATAAGGGTTTAATCTCCAACATTTACAGGGAACTCATACAACTTAACAAAAGGAAAATAAACAATCCAATAAAAAAAGAAAATGGGCAAAGGACCTAAATAGACACTTTTCGAAAGAGGACATACAGAAGACCAAGAGACATATGAAAACATGCTCAAAGTCACTAATCATCTGAGAGATGCAAATCAAAACAACAATGACATACCATCTCGCACCTGTCAGAATGGCTATCATCAACACATCAACAAACGACAAGTGCTGGCGAGGATGTGGAGAAAAAGGAACCCTCTTGCACTGCTGGTGGAAACGCAGACTGGTGCAGCCACTGTGGAGAACAGTATGGAGTTTCCTCAAAAAATTAAAAATGGAATTTCCCTTTGACCCAATAATCACACTTCTAGGAATATATCCAAAGAAATCAGAGACACCAATCAGAAAGGATATATGCACCCGTATGTTCATAGCAGCCCAATTTACAATAGCTAAGATTTGGAAACAGCCTAAGTGCCCATCAGTAGATGAATGAATTAGAAAACTGTGGTACATCTACACAATGGAATACTACACTGCTGTAAAAAAGAAGGAATTCTTACCATTTGCAACAGCATGGATGGAACTGGAGAGCATTATGCTAAGTGAAATAAGCCAGTTGCAGAAAGATAAATATCACATGGTCTCACTCATATGTGGAATATAATGAACAACATAAACTGATGAACAAAAATAGAGCCAGAGGGAAAAAATAATATTTTAGAATTAATAGAAGTAATCCTATTATTTGCAGATTTTTAATATTTCCTACAATTTTTGTGATATCATACTATGTTAGTACAGTTTTGGTAATATTACTATACTTAAAATCCTTTTTTTAAAAAATATTAATGTTTATCACATGTAATCTATAATAATAAAAGCATAATATGCTAATCAGATCAGATGGCCAAATGACCTTCCTGATGCCCTTCCGGATGACCTTCCAGACGAAGCTGGGGCTGTGAGGGCCAAACCGCTTGCATGAATTTCATGCACCGGACAGCTAATATTATTATATTTAAGATCATTTTTCTTGAATAATTGGTGTTTATTGCATGTAACATTATTATATTTAAAATCGTTTTTCTTGAGATATTAATGTTTATTGCATGTCTTATTATATTTAAGATCATTTTTCTTAAAATACTAATGTTTATTGCTTATAGCATTATTATATTTAAAATCATTTTTCTTGAAATAATAAATAAATAAATAAAATAAAAAGATAAATAAATAAATCAGCCTCCCCCTCTCCCACCGAAAAAAAAAGAATTGAACCCACAACACTTCAGTCCTTGGGCTGATGCTCTAACTACTGACCCACACGGGCCAGGGCTGTCTTCTTATCCTCTTGATTCTTTGCTTTTTAAAGTAAACTTAGTTTTCTTAGCAGCATAAACTAGTAATGCTGCGTATCAGAACAATTAAGCCTGAAAACAGAGGATCCCTGTACTTATATGGAGTAGTTAGTATTCCAGGGCCTCTTACAGTTTACAGTGTCCTATTAAACAGCACCACTGGCGCTTGCAGCCCTTGTGCAGAGCTAGCCGGTCCAGGCACTTTTCTAACTTAAAGCAAGTATTTTGAAAATTGCTTCATGATTTAGAAGTTTGGAACTCAGAATTTACCTCATTATATAAAAAAAAAAAAAGTTGTGAGTGATGCTAATATTTCCTAACGGCTCACACATGCCTCCTTTTTGTCTCAGTCACAGTGTCTGAGAACATACGCTCTGGGCCAGTTTTCAATCGGGCGCCCCGCTGAGGGGAGTGATGAAATCTCGCGAGTCCTGCTCTGTGTCACCTGGGATGGGATCACCCTTGGTGCAGCGTCTCCACCTGCAGACGGCCCGGCCCGCCCGACGGCCACTCAGCAGGGAGGCATCGCAGTGCTCGGGTTCCAGTCCTCCTTGTTCTACTTCCTAACGACCCCAAAGGGCAAGGGCAGTGCTGCGGCGGTTGGTGCCGCAGAAAAGCTGCTCAGGGCTTGCTCCAGGTGCAAGGGGAGTGAGGCACACGAAGCTATTCTGAGAGCGAGAGGGAGAGAGAACAGTCACATGTTTTGTTAGAGTATACTAGTGGCCCGGTGCACGAAAATCGTGCACATTAAAAGCGGATTAATTGGAGGAAGTATTTTAATATTGCTGTTTGCCCTTTCTCTATAATAGAAGTGTCAGAGATGAAAGAAAATTAGTAAAATGTATATGAAAATCTCCCTCCTGTCAGAGTCTGGGGCGCATCACGGGACCCAGAGTCAGGTTCCCACCCACCCACGTGCGCCTCAAAATCGTGTGAGACCCAGATCCGGCTGGCCCCCGCCCATTGGGCTAGATCCAGACCCGGCCAGTCCCACCCTTGTCAAGCCCTGCCAGGTGGGGCACAGCCTGAGGCCTCCCAGCCCAGTGCTGAGGCCGGGGGCGGGGGGGGGGGGGGCGCTGGGGGGCCAGGGGGTTCACCTTGAGGTCACCCGTCAAGCCCCGCCAGGTAGGGGGTATGGCCTGAGGTCCCCTGTCAAGCCCCATAGGGGCGGCGGGGGGGGGGGGGGGGGGGGGGAGGCGCAGCCTCAGGTCCCTGCTGATTGCTCATTAAGGCTCGTTACAGGAACTCAGCCTCCGCTGTGGGTGCCGCCATCTTTGTGGCGGAGTGAGGTAAATTTGTATATTCCCTCTTTATTATATAGGATTGTTAGGATCGCCCAACTTTATTACTAGTTATTGTTGTTAATCTCTCGCTGTGCCTAACTTATCATAGGTATGTACAATAAGGGGGCTACCACGTATGTAAGAATTAGCTGCTACTAGATCACCGTTGGGAACTGTAGAACTAACACACAGGGCTGAATCTGGGTCCTCAGGCGAGGACCTGCCTGCCTAACTCAGCTGCCCCTCTAGTAGCGTCTACTAATTGTACAAGTGGGGGCTTGCTTGTCTGTCTTGCCCACTGGACTTCAAGGTCTACGGGGGCAGGGACAGTGTCTCATCTGACCTTGTCACGCCCGTGTAATCATAAAGCTGGAAACAAAGGAGGTGTTCAATAAATGGTCACTAGTAACAGCAGCAGTAGGGACAGCAGATACTCGATAACTATTTATGGAATGAGGACCCGGGGGGTGAGGAGAAGGAGGGAGAGTAATGTTCTTCTGCTTTGGACATTGTGCCAACTTCAAGTGAAATCTGAGAATGGGTGGCATGTTGGGGGTGCCTTCCCATTCTTCCTCGCACACCTTTCCCCATGCTCTGGTGCCCAGCTTCCCTGGCACCTACGGACTCGGGGACTTCGTATTGTTCTAATTCTCCCGAGATGTTCTCTCTCTGGCCTGCCATGTCCCAAAAGGCTTCACAATCCCCCTCTCCCCTGCCAGTCAAAACTGCTGCTCCTGCAGGGCCGCCACAGTGAGCTGCTACAGGGATCGTGTCCTACACAAATTTCACGTGTATGAATACCTAAGAGTCCTTAGTGCTCCAAGAGATTTACACTTTTAAAAAACGGCAATGAACATCCACTTAGTGGAAGTGTTAGCTGTGTGTTAAAAGGAAGTGAAAGGAAGACGCTTTGGCGGGGGGGGGGGGGGGGGGGGGGGGGGGGGGGGGTGCGGGTCAGGTGAGCTACCAAGGAGCAAGCCAGCCTTGGGGTAACTTTCCCACAGGCTCCTTTCATCTTCCCAGCCACGGAAGTTGCAGTTGCAAAGGGCTTAGGCTTCCTCCCAACCCCCGCCGGCTCCCGCCGGCCCCTGACGTTGTCAGGAAGGGCTGCCAGCGTGAGGAGAGCCGAACCTGGGCCCAGGGGCAGAGCTAGCAGCTTTCGGCACAGCCTTGACCTTGAGAAAATAGGGACAGAAGTGTATTCCTACTGGGCTGCGATTCTCCAGGAGCGCCTCACGTTTCTGTACATCTCGCAGGGGAGACAATGGCGGCCTTTGTTCTGACGTATCTTTTCAGGGGAGTTTGGACGGCAAGTGGCCTTGGGAGGCAGAGAGCCTGTCCCTCTAGAGCAGCGGTTCTCAACCTGTGAGTCGCGACCCCTTTGGCGGTCGAACGGCCCTTTCACAGGGGTCGCCTAAGACCATCCTGCATATCAGATATTTACATGACGATTCATCACAGTAGCAACATGACAGTGATGAAGTAGCAACGAAAATAATTTTATGGTTGGGTCACAACATGAAGAACTGTATTAAAGGGCCAGAAGATTGAGAACCACTGCTCTAGAGCAAAGAGCAGGGGCGTGTACTGTCCAGTATTACAAAGGGACTGCTCCCCCTGGGTCGTTATAAAAGAGCCGTTGCCTGAGCTCGGGGCTCCTCTCTCTCGTAATGCACCCACAGCACCTGCAGGTACCACCGGGTCCCCTTCTTGTCCCTCTGGGAACCGGGACTCAGGGAACTGGGACAAGTGGTGACGCTGGCTGCTGCCACCGCTGGGAGGAAACCCTGTCCTTTGTCTCTGACCCGGGACTTTCACGCCTCCTGCCGATATCCATGAAACTGTAACCAACTTGTCAGCTTGCATATTGTGTCAGATCCCAGACCCTTCACAGTTCTTGACAATTATCACAATTTACAGATGAGAAAATTCTCAGCCCCCCCGGGGAACAGGTATCTCCAAGAGTAAACTGGGTTCTCCAAGGGCTTATGGCAACGTTCCCATGGGACTGGATGCGTCATTAATTAACGTTTCTGTGCCCAAGTACTGTTTTGCGCCCTTGCTAATAATGATTGTTTTTCAAACGTGAAAACAGCGCCAAAGGAAACCAATGCTCCTCTTAGTGAGACACAGACTTGCTGATGCTTGGTTTGGTACGGAGCGTGTGGGGAAGGGGCCGGCACTGCCCCGGCCAGCACGGAGATCACACGTGCGGTGAGAGGGGGCGAGTGTCTGGCTTCCATTTCCTCTGCGTGTACCTACAGAAACCAAGTCTGCCCGGCCTCTATTTTTGGCAAGAACAACTCTGCTTTATCCTCATTCCTACTCCTGCCCACCCCCTCCCAGAGCCTATTTAAAGACATGTTCCTCAAAGTTATATTTGTCCTTCCTCGAGGGAGGAAAGGAGCCCTGACCGCTCACCAATGGGAAACTGGCAGGAGCATGTCCTGTAAGTCACCTGTCAGAAAGGGAGTTTGAGAAATAGAGGCGTTTCACCTCCCCAGTATTTTTCCTCGTAGTGAAATGAGCTGAAGTAATTTCTTACTCACATGATTCCTATGCAGGGTGAATCCTTAGGACATATTAAAATGGTGATAAAAACTAAAGTGTAATCCCCCCCACACTTGTTTTTCTAGCCTTTAATGTCGAATTTATTCTGTGCTACAGGCACATCTCTTGCAGCTGCAAATGCAGGCCCACCCTGGGCCTGAGTGGCTCAGCAGTAGAGTTAGGGTAACGCTGTGGCCTCCACAGGACCAGGTTGCCTCCTTCTCCTTTGTTTAAAAGCACAGGCATCGCCTCACCACCAATGGATGAGCAGAGACCTGGCCAGCTCACCCCCATGTCTAACCAGGGAGGGGACGGGGCCTCACTTAAACACTCGAGATACGAAGGACAGTGCACCCCCATTGCTTTACGCCAGGGGTCCTCAAACTACGGCCCGCAGGCCACATGCAAATACAAATGTTGTGTTTGTTCCCGTTTTGTTTGTTTACTTCAAAATAAGATATGTGCAGTGTGCATAGGAATTTGCTCATAGTTTTTTTAAACTATAGTCAGGCCCTCCAATGGTCTGAGGGACGGTGAACTGGCCCCCTGTTTAAAAAGTTTGAGGAGCCCTGGTTTAAGCCATGACCTTCCCACCCCTCCCCATTGGCCATCTGAATCTTCAAAGGTGACTCCTTTATCTTGTCATTCTTCACGTCAGGCAGAAATGTTGAGAGAGAGCAAAAGGGCAGAGAAATAGGAGAGAAGACACATGAATTCCTCTGCTTCTCCCTATAGTCACCTGGAATAAACGACCTTGAAAATGTATGAAGCATCCATAGATACAGGGACGCTCAATGGTCTTATTTTAATGCAAATTTCATTAAAAACTAAAATGACAAGATATTCATACAGCAACATAAACTAACTTTATTCATATTTTTAAGTGATAGAATCATAATGTCTTTAAGGATTTTAGGGTAAGGGAAAGAGTGGAGGTTATACTACCTAGAAAATCATGAACTGTTGGATTTGAAGCATATCTTAAAGGACATCTAATCTGATCACCTTCTAATGCTTGAGTCCTTGGGCACTGACCCCACTAAATGTTCACACATATACATTAACATATTTATCGTGTAAACAGTATTTAAAAATGTGATCCGCTTGGCCCTGTAGATTCTTTTTTAAAGCAGTAAATCTTTTCTTAGATGAGGTTTAGATGCCAGGGGGGGAAATCAATGGGGTGGCTTACATCTTAATCAATGAATCAGATTGATGAGTAACTGCCCTTATAAGGAAAATGGCTGTGTCTCTCAGTGGTGGACTAAGTTGAAAGGGGGACTTCAGGTGATGTGTGTGAGGGTCCTGGGGAGCACTGTTGTCCAAGGGCACCCCTATCTACAAGGTCTGGAAAAGCCCATCTGGACACGTACAGATCAAACTCAGTAAACATCTCTATAACTATGAGCTGGGGATGGGAATGGAGAGCAATCAGTAAGGGCCTACATCAGTGATGGCGAACCTTTTGAGCTCGGCGTGTCAGCATTTTGAAAAACCCTAACTTAACTCTGGTGCCGTGTCACATATAGAAATTTTCTGATATTTGCAACCATAGTAAAACAAAGACTTATATTTTTTTTTATATATATTTAAATGCCATTTAACAAAGAAAAATCAACCAAAAAAAATGAGTTTGCGTGTCACCTCTGACATGCGTGTCATAGGTTCGCCATCACTGGTCTACATTATCATAAACCGAACAGAAGACAGGTTATAGAAGTTTGCATACAATAGAATTAGGCTTGACTACCAAACAGGAGCATGTTGTAAGATACAATTTGAAAGTGGATGCCTCGTATCTTGGCTTAAGTTTGATTTCTCCTGGAAAGGAGGCTTGGGCCTAGGGACTTGGCTGGCGCTGTGAGGTGCCGCTTGCAGGGCCCAGGCGCGGTCACCAGAGAGTCTGTATCTGCATCAAGCAAGCAATTCCCGCACACAGAAGTCTGTCTCTCACGCATTAGTCTTGCTACTGAGCCACAGAAAGGACTCATTTCTTTAGGATGTTTTGTTTGCTTTGTGAGGATTCCCCGCTAGTCAACTATTTCGCTACCAGCTCTCCCAAAGGGGGAGAGAGGCTTCTCACACACAGAAAGGAGCGGGCAGGCTCCCAGACCATCGATGGCTTCAATTCTCATCTAAAGCCAGCTTAGTGAGTCACAGATGGATTTTTACCAAAAATGCACGGAAGGGCCTACGCTGCCAATATCTTATTAAAAAATAATCAGCTCATCCTTGGCTAGATACATTGTGTGTGCTGTAGCCAAATGCATTAAAGCATCCACAAAGACACCTTTGGCGATAACTTGGCAAAAACCCAGTATCCTCAAGTGAATCGATTTCAGGAGGAATAATGAAAGTGCAGAAGGAGCTCAGCATGCATTAAGGATTTATGTGTTACTACTGTTAAGAGGGAAAAATGGAATAGTTTACTAGGATGACTTTTGTGAGAACATGTAGGATCTTATTTCTCAGATTAGATCTGCTTTTGAAGCTACTTTTATTTAAATGCAAAATATAATGCGGCCATGAATGACATGATCTTAAACACTGAAAATGTAAGACTGGTGTATCATGTGAGAGTCATGATCAGAGTTCACATACTTGATTCCCCAGAATCGCAAATCATCATCATCATCATCATCATCATCATCATCTACTCTTTTCTGCTATTCCTTTCTGTTTAATGTGGAGTGAGCACTTACAGGATGATGCACTAGAAACCTAGATTAAATCCATCACCATAGGACTTCAAACCCTGCAGTCTCCTCATTGTCTCCAGATAATGTCCTTTACTTAACACATAAGACCTTTGGTGATCTGGCCTTTGTCCACCTTTCTGGCCTTATCAACTGCCACCTTCCCTTTGAGACTTTGTATATATGTTTCCTATGCCTAGAATATACTGATTCAGAAAAGTTATTTGAAGGTTTTTTAGAAGCTATATAGAATTTTGCATATGACACAAGTCAAGATTGAAATTGACCAATGATCACATATCAGTGTATTCAGTGTTTATGTAATTTATCTACAATGCACTGTCTTCAAGCTTTTCTGAGTTTAGCAAAAATTCTTCCCATGTTTCCTTTACTTAGTAACTCACTGAGATAGGTAAATGGTGCAGAAAATAAATGCTAAGCCTTTTGTTTGCTCTATTGTTAAATGATTTAAGGCTTTATTATCTAATCATTTTATACTCTCAAAAAGATATTAGTCACTAAATCTTAGTATCTTATTTCTTAGTCACACTTCAAGACTCAAGAGATTAGTAATTTTTATGTTAAATATACATGATTGTACAAACTCATTTAATTCCATTCTTTATCTCCTTTTAATCAAACATTCTCCCTTATCAGAGTTCAATCATTATTTGGTTAATTATTAATAGCTACATGTATTTTATATGATGTGGAAATGGATAGTCACAGTAAATATATATTATATATATATATATATATATATATATATATATATATATATGCCTAATATGCAAAGTGTCTCCTCAGGAATTCGACCAGGAGTTCGATCGCTCACTATGAAGTGTGCTGACCACCAGGGGGCGATTCGGAATGAAGGAAGGCCCCAGCTGGTGGCCAGCAGCCGGGGAAGGGAGGCCCCAACTGATAGCCAGAAGGAAGGCCCTGATTGGCCCTGATCGCTGGCCAGGCCTAGGGACCCCAGCCATGCACGATTTTCATGCACCAGGCCTCTAGTTTATAATAAAAAATTTAAAAATTGGATTTGGTAAAGAATTATCATTTCCCATGAAATAGAATACTATACTGGTATAAAAGCCATGCTGTAGAAAAAATATTTGTAGGAAAAAGTTAATGATATACATTAAGTAAAAATTGTGGGCTATTGAATTTTATGTATGGCATTTCCTCCTCATACAAACCAACACAGTAAAAAACCAGAGAATTTTCACCTATTTCTGGGGACAGAAGAGTGGGGAGAGGTGTTTAGGATTTGTGATGACTTTTAAATTTTCCCTTACGTTTTCTGTGCTTTTTAAATTTTATGCACCAACCATGTGTTACCTGTATAAGTAGAAAAAAATATTTAAAAGTGAATTGCTCAAATAAAAAATAGTTTTTGTTTAATTTCATTATCTAAATCAACCAATATTTTTTAACATAACCTGGTACAAGATACTATAGAAAATATTTTAAAAATACTTTTTTCATAGAATCAACATAATCAAAATGCCCATACTACCCAAAGCAATCTATAAATTTAATGCAATCCCCATTAAAATACCAATGGTATACTTCAAAGACCTAGAACAAACTCTCCAAAAATTCATCCAGAATAAAAAATGACCCCAAATAGCTCCATCGGAATATTTCACAGACCTAGAACAAACTCTCCATAAGTTCATCTGGAATTTAAAAAAGACCCCGAATAGCTCCAGCAATCCTGAGAAAGAAGAACAAAGTAGGAAGGGTCACAATACCAGATGTACAGCTATATTACAAAACCACTGTTCTCAAAACTGCCTGGTATTGGCACAAGAGCAGACATATGGACCAATGGAACCAAACAGAGAACCCAGAAATAGACCCAAGCCATTGTATTCAATTAATATTGACAAAGGAGGCAAGAGCATACAGTGAAGTCAAGACAGTCTCTTCAATAAATGGTGTTGAGAAAACTGGACAGATACATGCAAAAAAATGAAACTAGACCGCCAACTCACACCATACACAAAAATAAACTCAGAATGGATAAAGGACTTAAATGTAAGACGGGAAACATAAAAATACTAGAGGAATACAAGGGCAACAAAATCTCAGACATATGCCAAAGCAATTTCTTCACTGATACAGCTCCTAGGGCAATGGAAACTAAAGAGAAAAATAAACAAATGGGACTACATCAAAATAAACAGCTTCTGCACAGCAAAAGAAACCATCAACAAAACAACAAGAAAGACCACTGCATGGGAGAACATATTTGCCAATGTCATCTCCGATAAGGGTTTAATCTCCAAAATTTACAGGGAACTCATACAACTTAATAAAAGGAACTCATACAACTCTTACAGGGAACTCACACAACTCATACAACTCTTACCATTTGCAAGAGCATCCAGTCAAAACCTGGGCAAAGAGGACATACAGAAGGCTCAGAGACATATGAAAACATGCTCAAAGTCACTAATCATCTGAGAGATGCAAATCAAAACAGCAATGAGGTACCATCTCACACCTACCAGAATGATTATCATCAACAAATCAACAAATGACAAGTGCTGGCAAAGATGCGAAGAAAAAGGAACCCTTGTGCACTGCTGGTGGAAATGCAGACTGGTGCAGCCACTATGGAAGACAGTATGGAGTTTCCTCAAAAAATTAAAAATGGAACTGCCATTTGACCCAGTGATCCCACTTCTGGGAATTTATCCCAAGAAAACAGAAACACCAGTCAGAAAGGATATATACAACCCTATGTTCATAGCAGCACAATTTACAAAAGTTAAGATTTGGAAACAGCCTAAGTGCCCATCAGCTGATGATTGGATTAAAAAACTGTGGTACATCTACACAGGGGAATACTATGCTGCTGTAAAAAAGAAGGAACTCTTACCATTTGCAAGAGCATGGATGGAACTGGAGAGCATTATGCTAAGTGAAATAAGCCAGTCAGAGAAAAGATAAATACCACATGATCTCATTCATTTATGGATAATAAAGAACTGATGAACAAAAATAGATACAGAGGCAAAGAAGCATCGAACAGACTGTCAAACTACAGCAGGAAGGCAGGGGAGGGTTGGGGGTGGGGTAAGAGATCAACTGAAGGACTTGTATGCATGCATAGAAGCATAACCAATGGACACAAGACAACGGGAGGTGGGGGGTGAGGGCATGTGCGGGGGGCGGGGGGGTAGTGGAGGTCAGGGGGAGATCAATGGGGGGAAAAAGGAGACATATGTACTACTATTTGTAATACTTTAAACAATAAAATAAAATTTAAAAAAAAAATGCTTTTTTCTCCCTTGCAGTCAAAGAACTTTCAGCCACGTTTTAGAAGAATTGGATGTAAAAATATAAGATGTTGCCCGGCCGGCGTGGCTCAGTGGTTGAGTGTCGCCCTCATACCCAGGTTGTGGACTCAATCCCCAGTGAGGTGCGTGCAGGAGGCAGCCAATCAATGATTCCCTCTCATCATTGATGTTTCTCTCTCTCTCTCCCTCTCCCTTCCTTTCTGAAATCAATAAAAATATACTTAACACATATATAAGATGTTTTAAAAATCAATAAGGTTTAAATGACAAGTCAAGCCAGGAATAGCAAGATAATGAGCACATATGAATCATATGAGAAATATTGCTATGAGGAGAATCACTTCTCTGCTTGACATTCCTGTGTTAATCTGATACGCTGTGACTCTAACCAGTCCATGCCTTTTTCATTCCCATTTGCTGTGTTCCACTGCAGACTTCATCGTCTGTAAATGATCCTGTTCCTGAGTTCAGTTTTGGTGGCATTTAGCAAAGTGCGGTTCTGAAACTCCCTGGTTCCCCTCCTGCAGGCCACTTGGTCACACGGAGGAACTTTACAGGATACAGTGGTCATTTCAACCCCTACCCTTTGTCTAGATTTCCATCTAATCTAATAAAAGAGAAACATGCAAACTGACCGCACCTCTGCTACGCCCCAAGCCACGCCCACCAGCCAATCAGAGCGACTAAATGCAAATTAACCCAACCAAGATGGCGGCGGCAGCCACAGAGTTGGAGCAAGCAGGAGGTTTGGTTGCCCTGGCAATGGAGGAAGCCAAGCATCCCGCCTGCCCTGGCTGGCTGTGGCCTCAGCTCAAGGCAACAAAGTTTCAATTATAGAAGATAAATAAATCCCAGATACCTGCTTCCAGCCAGCCTCCACTGGGAGCTTGGGTGGCTGGGGGCTGTGGCTAGCCTGCAAACAGCCATCAGCCCCTCCACCAGAATGGCCACACCCTCATGGGGTGAGGGTCCCCACTGGGGGACTTGGCCAACCTTCAACAGCCATCAGCCCCTCACCCAGGCTGGTCAGGCACCCCAGCAGGACCACCCACCCTGAAGGGAGTGTGGCCAGCCTGAAAACATCCCTCAGCCCCTCACCCAAGCTGGCCAGGCACCCCAGTAGGGACCCCCACCCTGAAGGGGCTATGGCAGCCTGAAAACAGCCATCAGCCTCTCACCCAGGCTGGCCAGGCACCCCAGCTGGACCCCACCCTGATCTGGGACACCCTTCAGGGCAAACCAGCCAGCCCCCAGCCATGCACCAGGCCTCTATCCTATATAATAAAAGGGTAATATGCAAATTGACCCTAACAGCAGAACAACTGGGAATGACTGGTCACTATGACACACACTGACCACCAGGGGGCAGATGCTCAATGGAGGAGCTGCCCCCTGGTGGTCAGTGCACTCCCACAGGGGGAGCTCTGCTCAGCCACAAGCCAGGCTGACGGCTGCCAGTACAGCGGTGGTGGTGGGAGCCTCTCCTGCCTCCTCAGCAGCGCTAAGGATGTCCAACTGCAGCTTAGGCCTGCTCCCCGCTGGCAAGTGGACATCCCCCGAGGGCTCCCGGGCTGCCAGAGGGATGTCTGACTTCCAGCTTAGGCCCAATCCTCCAGGGAGCGGACCTAGGCCAGCAGGTGGTCATCCCCTGAGGGGTCCCAGACTGCGAGAGGTGACAGGCCGGGCTGAGGGACACCTCCCCCCAACCCCCCACCCGCCGAGTGCACCAGGCCTCTAGTTTAGATATAACATCGAAAATTTCCTTCCCTGCCTCCTGATGTGGATTGAAAGGTAGGGGAGAAAAACTGTCCCATCTTTTCACTCCGGGGCTCTTGACACCTCTTCCCAGGTAGAGAAGGGAGTGTGCTCTTTCCCGGGGTGGGGGACAGGGGGTGGGAGGTGCACCAAGGAAGGGTGGGGCAGGACAAGGAGGGCGGGACCCAGGGCTCCTAAATGTGTTGCACAGGAGGACCCTTACCTTGGGTGTTTCTCTCCCTTGGTATTTAACTGTTGGTTCATTCTTCCCCTGGGAAAGACTGGGAACGAATTGTTGTCATTCAGAGTAGCTAAGTCCACCGTAAAGTGATATATTACTTAGCACCAAAAGAAAATCCACATTCTTACCTATAACAGTGGAAACTGAGGGCTTCAATTCCCCTGAATGCTATCTATGGGGTCAGTGAGACAAGTAAGTATTGAGTCAGTGCTGCTGCTGCTCAAAGTTGATTTTCACAGGTTCCCTCTGGAGCGGTTTGATGAGAATGTGTGTCTCCCCCCAGAGGGAGTTAAAGACGGGATAAATTTAAAAAGTGTGCACTTCAAAGTGATAGCAGGGTCTTCGTGGCATTGCTTCATCCCTGATAAGTGAGAAAGATGCGGGGATAAATATTTCCCCATTGCCCTTGTGAATATATTTGTCCAATGAAAATTTTAATTTTTCCTTCTTACTATTTTTAAAATATTTTATTGATTTTTACAGAGAGGAAGGGAAAGGGATAGAGAGTTAGAAACATCGATGAGAGAGAAACATCGATCAGCTGCCTCCTGCACACCTCCTACTGGGGATGTGCTCGCAACCAAGGCACATGCCCTTGACCAGAATCAAACGTGGGACCCTTGAGTCTGCAGGCCGACACTCTATCCACTGAGCCAAACCAGTTATGGCTTCCTTCTTATTATTGATTTCTCCTTCCCTCTCTCCTTCCTGAACTCCTATTTTCTTTAATAAATTATATACGCGTGTTTGAAGCTAGATTTCCATAGCTGGTGCTGAGGAGTGAGTGTGTCTTTTCTCATTGATTTAATGAACAACAGTAGCCTCCGTATTGAAACACAACTGCTCACCAGCTCCTATAGAAGCTGAAAATAATTTCTTTGAAATTAAAAAAGCATAACCAAATGAAGGCTTTATTCAAGTAACGTATTTGATGTAAAGAAAGTTTAGATCACTGTTTCCCCATTATACTGGAAAGCTGTTTTCCTGAAATAAAAATCTCCACTAAAGGCTGACTTCCTAACATCACACTCACTCTTACGTAATTACACGCCTGTTAAAAGACACAGACTGCTCATTAAACAAAGAGATTACCATTTTCAAAAGTAATATTTATTGAGCAATTTTCTATACCTGAAGCCAGAAATTCTGCTAATAACAGTATTGGTGGAATAGAGAGAAAAATTCCCCTCTGTGTTTTTATTTTTCTTCCTGGTAGTCACTGTTGACATGATTCTCTTTATATGAGGAGAATTAGGATTTGTAAAAATGCAAGGGCGGTTGCTTTTTCTCTGCCGCTTTTAGCCTGTTGACTATTCTTGATATTTTATTTTTACCTGAAAATTAAAAAGTCCTGAATACTTGGTTAGGCTCTAAATTTCCGGAGGCCGAGAATAGAAGGAGGAAAGTGATCTTTCCCAGGGCCCTGGCTGCTCGCGGAGGTCCGAGTGGAAAATGCCACGTGTGCCTGAAGGCGTGGGAGGAAACGCAGCTGCTGCACAGTCAGAACCGAGAGACGCACCGTACTCACCTGTGGGGAGCACGGATATAAAGAAGCCAGGTGACGTCCCCAAGGTGGCTCTGCCGGCCAGTTCCCCTACAAGCCAGCCCTTTCTCCTTCGTCATCCTCCCAGGCACTTGAGTAAGATGGCCCTAGGCTACGTGCCTTGATTTCTTGAGCTGAGCAGCTCTTTAAAAAGCACGGTATTTTACATTTGTTAAGGAGTTGGCAGTATGATCACGGGCACCATTCAGAGTATCTGGTCTACCACACCCCAGGCTTGAACTCCGCTGCCCTTTTCAGCTCCATCCTGCTGCTTCTCCCTAACCCAGCGAAATGCCCCACCACACTCCCACTTCTGCCACCACCTCACCCAGTGCTGCCTTTGTGCCTGTGCCTTCACCTTCACACTCACCCTCCTCCACTCCCAAGAACGCATTTGCCTACTTCCTTTTCTGTCTGGAGAAATCCTACCTGTCCTTTAGGCCCAGGGTAAAGTCACTTGCTCTGTAAACCTCCCCAGACCACCCCTCAGGGCACCCCGGGCACAATTAATCCCTCCCTCCTTTGTGCACTAACAGCATTAGCCTGGGTAGAGATCAGGGGCCAATCTGGTATTAAAGGACCATATCTCATTCATCTGTGTGTCCCTAATGCACTGTGGCCATTCAAGAAGTCTTTTGAGAACGACATCTAATCGTGGGAATCTTGGTGGCCCAACTTCCATTTCACTGCTCTGGGGCCTCACTCCAATCACTCAGAGGAGATTTTCTTGGCTTTAGGGATCAGCTTTGTTTCTGTCGTTGTCCTTCATGCTTACAGAAAATCTTCTAATAGAGCTGTTTCATTGTCACACTCCTTTCTGTCAGTAGTATTTAAAGTCTTTAAAGAAAATAGGATTCTCAGTGTAAAACACCATTATTGCAGAGAATGGCCATAAAACATGTAATTATTTTTATTTACTTGTAAGACTCCATTATTGGCCTGCACATTTTTAATATATTTTTATTGATTTCAGAGAGGAAGGGAGAGGGAGAGAGATTGAAACATCAATGATGAGAGAGAAACATTGTTGGGCTGGATCGAACCTGCAACCCAGGCATGTGCCCTGACCAGGAATCGAACTGTGACCTCCTGTTTCATAGGTCAACGCTCAACCACCGAGCCATGCCAGCCGGGCTTGGCCTGTGCAATTTTTCAGAATGATTTGATTCTTAAGAATTGTGAAAGCTAGGTAGGTGGTAGTTTTTATTTTTAAAAAATTATACATGTAATATAAGAAAATATTTTAACTGTACAAAAATTTATTCTAATGATATCCATGTCTACTATTTCATACTCCTTTTCCCAGAATACCACATCCTCCTCATGGGCACCACTGGTAACAATTTAGTGTGCATCATTCAGATATGGGTTTAGATCAGTGGTTCTCAACCTTGGCTGCACATTAGAATCACCTGGGAATCTTTTTAAAATCCTGATTTCTGGGCCTCATCCTCCGGAAATCCTGTTTCTTTGTTACTAATATTGTGGCCCCACCCCATAACAAAGAAACAGAATTTCCGGAGGATGAGGCCCAGAAATCAGGATTTTAAAAAGGTTCCTAGGTGATTCTAATGTGCAGCCAAGGTTGAGAACCGCTGGTTTAGATGATGTAAATGGAGCCTTTGGGCCACGGTGCTGGTTCCTTTACTAGAAAGAAAAAGATCCGATTTCGGGCAGTCTCTTGGTTCTTCAAACTGTAATTTCATCTTTAACTTTTTAACTGGAGTAGAACATACATCCCAAAAGAGTACATAAATCACAGATGTTCAGCTGGATGAATTTTCACGAATGGAACTCATGCTGTATAACCAGACAAATCAAGAAACAGAACACTCCCCAGGACTCCCTTCACGCCCCCTCCATCGTTACCCCTCATTTCTTTTTTTTTAAATTTGATGAGGAATATGTAACCAAACAGGAAACTGTCCCCATTGAATGTATTTCCTTTTTTAAAAATATATTTTTATTCATTTTAGAGAGAGGAAGGGAGGGAGAGAGAAAGATAGAAGAAATATTAATGATGAGAGAGGATCACTGATGGGCTGCCTCCTGCACACCTCACACTGGGGACTGAGCTCTCAACCCTGGGCATGTGCCCTGACCTGGAACCAAACGTGACCTCCTGGTTCATGGGTGGACACTCAGCCACTGAACAACACCGGCTGAGTAACTCTCTTATTTCTAATACAATGAAGTGTTGCCTGTTTTTGAACTTTATATAAACAGAATCACACAGGACACATTCTCTTTTGTATCTGTCTTCTTTTGATCAATGTTATGTTTGTAAGATTCTAAAAGCTGTTTTAAAAAATGAGCAATATTGCAGTATCTGAGATTTTAATCAATGCATATGAGATGTTTTCCATGTCACCAGTTCAGAAAGAGGACAGCTACTACAAGGCATGCATGGGACTCCTCTCTAGGGGAGGCCTGCTCAGCATTCATCCCTGTCATTCCTAATAGGAACCCAGGTTTATTAGGTGTTTGCACACCCCTTTCCTGTGGAATCCATGTGATTTATGGTGGATGAGCCGGATTAGGATTCCTGCTCCTCATCGTCAGGGATTGGCTGAGGCATGGGAGTCCCCATTTTGACCAATGAAACCTGACGAGAAGTCTGCTGGGGCTCCTGGGACATATTCTGCCCACTCCTCAAGAGAGGCCAGCAGGAGGGACCCTCTAGCTCTTCATCTGGGTAGGGTCATGTGTGTGTGAGGTTCAGCCCTCCAAGGCTAACCCATCACCAGCCCTGAGATTGAAGTCAACACAAGGAGGAAGAGAGCCAAGAATCATGGGAAATAGGGCCACCACTGGACTGAGCCTTCCTTGAGTCCATCCCGCCTCCCAAAGTCCAGTTAGAGCAGCGATTCTCAACCTGTGGGTCGTGACCCCTTTGGTGGTTGAACGACCCTTTCACAGGGGTCGCCTAAGACCATCCTGCATATCAGATATTTATATTACGATTCATAATAGTAGCAACATTACAGTTATGAAGTAGCAACGAAAATAATTTTATGGTTGGGTCACAACATGAGGAACTGTATTTAAAGGGCCAGAAGGTTGAGAACCACTGAGTTAAATCATTCAGCACATCTCATCGTTTAATACAGGTTGGGATTTCTTGTTTGCTCATTTTAAAAAAAATACGTAACACTAAAGGCATTTTAACCCACACATCTCCTAAGGACTTGGAGGAAGACCTGGAAGTGAGTCCAACTGGAGTTCGTGGAGTTTTTTTAAAATAGTTTTTCAGAATTTGATGGCTAGAGTGAATTCATTTTCTAAGCGGAAAACTCACTTGGAATTTTATTCCAAAGCATAATTCTCGAAATTAATAAAGAGGAGGAATTGTGAATGTGCTTCTTAAGAAACGGATGCTTGCCTTACCAGCATGGCTCAGTGGTTGAGCATCAACCTATGAACCAGGAGGTCACTTGCTTTTTGTAATCTGAAGTTGTTACGGCACATAATAGTTAGAATGACTAGCTGATCCTCAAAGGATGATCTTAAGTATTCGAGTTATATTTTACTTTAGTGCAAAAAAATCAGTATTTAATGCAGAGCAATTAGTAGCACCTACTAAAAATGAAAAAAGCATTGAGTAGTAATGAGATAGTGTGCCCCAAATCATCCTCCCAATACCATCATTTGCTGGAAATTTTCCAAAAGGAAATGGAAATAGAGGGATTCTACTAGTATTTTACTTGCATACAACAAGGGGGAAACGTGTTCAACTGCATAAATAAGAACATGTTGGGTATAGATGGAATTTGAACCAAAAAAAAAATGAGGTTAATAGTATGCCTTTGGAAAGCCAAGGTCTCCACTGTGATTTAAAGTGTTGTTGTTTATAGTAAGCATCTTGGCAAAAGCAGAACATGAATAAGAAGCCTGAGTCATTATCATGAATCTAGTTGTCAAGCTGTGAGTAAGGAAAAAGGGCATAAACGAGCTAAAATCCTCATTCAAGCCAGTGTCCTTAACTGCACCACGGCATTCTTAGAAATAATGTCATCAGGAGAAGAGTAGCAAAGCATCATTACCCTGAGTCTGATCTAAAAATCAATAATAAAAGCTTTCATCCATGTAAAATAATTATTTCATTATGTGTTTCCCTTGGTCACCAATCAGAAATTTAACAGTGAACTGGATGTAACCTGGACTCCTTTCCCCTTCCTCCATCCCTTCCTCTCTAACTTATTTCCTTCCTTCTTTTGAATGGAAGGGATGTAATCGTCAGAAGTTATCATTTCCAAAACCAAGGAAATCAACTGAGGATTCTCATGGACTTGCTAGCTGTATCAATGAGCTATTGTCGCACAACCAACGATCTCGAAACATTATGATTTCCAACAATCATTTATATGGTTCATGATACCGCCGGTCAAGTCAGCCATTAGGCTGGTCTCACCCGGGCTCCCTGGCCTGTCTGCAGGCAGCCGCGTGGTGGTGAGGGAACGCTGGTTCCAGGGCTGGGCGGGCACCTCTTGGCTCTCCTCCATGTGACCTCCCATCCCCCAGAAGGCTAGCGGAGTCTGTGCTCAAGGTGGAGGCAGAGGGCCGGCGCAGAAAGAGGAAGCATGCAGGGTTCTTGAGGCCCAGGCTTAAAACTGGCACAGGTTCACGTCTGCCACATTCTCTCAGTCTAAACTAGTCACCAGGCCAACTCAGATGTAAGACATGGGGAATAGCCTCTACCTCTCGACAGGAGGAGATGCAAAGGCATGAATACAGGAAGGTTGTTCATTGGGACCTTCAAGTGCTCCATCTGCCATATTAGCTACTGTTCTCCTCACACTTTAAAACCAGCCTGTCAAACTCAAAGGCTCACACGGGCCAAATAAACAAGGTGTAAGTGTATGTGGGCCGCAAAAAAACAAAAGCTTCAATTTTCGTAGAAACGTAAGTTTATTTCGATAGAGACACGCTGAATACAAAGAGCTGAAATAAATGAGTCATCCTATATAATAAAAGGGTAATATGCAAATTGACCCAAACAGAGGAACGACCGGTCGCTATGACACGGACTGACCACCAGGGGGCAGACGCTCAATGCAGGAGCTGCCCCGTGGTGGTCAGTGCACCTCCATAGGGGAAGTACCACTCAGCCAGAAGCCGGCTCATGGCTGGCCAGTGCAGAGGCGGTAGTGGGAGCCTCTCCCGCCTCTGGGGCAGCGCTAAGGATGTCTCCAAGGGGGAGCAGGCCTAAGCCTTTAGTCAGACATCCCCCGAGTGCTCCCAGGCTGCCAGAGGGATGTCTGACTGCCAACTGAATGGAAGGGATGAAATAGTCAGAAGTTATCCCAGGGGATCAGGCCTTAGCCAGCAGGTGGACATCCCCCGAGAGGGCACGGGCCAGGCTGAGGGAATCCCGCACCCCCACCCCCCCGGCCCCGGAGTGCACAAATTTTCGTGCACTGGGCCTCTAGTCATTAACATAAAATAATAGAACATTTTAATAAAAATTGATATTTGTACTTTAACATTAACTTACCAGACACTGAATAACTGCACAAATTAATAAGTGTGATGCAAATAAACCTATTTTTCTGGTTCTCCAAAAGCGAAATATTTCCTGTTGCGCACACCAAACAAGTCAGGACAAGACTAATGACATGGCAATTGGCTGCTAAAATATTCGCTGCTAGTATTAGTGGAGAGAAAAGGTGTGCCTGTATGTAAGGCGTGTAAGGGAAATGAATTCAACACGATTATAGTAATCAGTCATTAATGAATGTTGTAGTTCGCTATTAATAATCCTAATAAAGACGGAATATGCTAATTCACTGCCACACCCTCAAAGATGGCGGCAACCAGTCCCCTCAGCCCTGCCAGGGCAGCAGGTGAGTGGCAAGGCCCGGCCCACTCCGCATGCCTGCCTCTGGAGACCCCCAGTCCCCTTAGCCCCCCAGCCACCCAGGGCTGGCCCAAGGCACAGGAAAGCCTTGGATGGCGGCTGCCCAGCGGCTCAGGGTGAGCCCAAGGTGTAGGCAAGCCTTGGATGGCAGCTGCCCAGCCGCCCAGGGCTGCCCGAGGCTCAGGTAACCAGGGCTGGCCGAGACTTGCACTGCCGGCAGTGGCAGCAGCAGAGGTGTGATGGGGTGTCACCTTCCCCTGATCACCGGGTCGCCTCCCACACCTGAGGGCTCCCGGATTGTGAGAGGGGGCAGGCCAGGCTGAAGGACGTCCCCTCCGGTGCATGAATTTTCATGCACCAGGCCTCTAGTTATTTATAACAGGATATTGTCAAAATTAAGTTACGAAATTTTTATTAAAACATTTCTTGCATACCGTTATATTGGCTGGGCCCCAAAAATATTCGTTGTGGGCCACGTGCTGCCCGCGGGGCACAAGTTTGACATGCTTGCTTTAAAACATTTATTAAATAAATATCTTTTTTTTTTATTCCTATGTTACCAAGAATTTTCATTCAGGAGTGAATATTCAATTTTATTAAATGTTCCCCCCTACCTTTGCATGGGCTGGAGTTTTCCTCCTTTGAACCGTGTGATGGATTACCTTAATAGATTTTCTAATATTGAACTTCCCTTGTTTGCTTGGAAAGCACCTTACTCAGTTGTGGCTATTGTTCTTTTATTACACTTATTAATCTCATTGTCACTATTAAAATTTGATAGCTTATGAATGGCCTGTAGTTTTCTTTTTTTGTGCTAGATTTGGTATTAGAGTTATAATTCTCTGTCAGAGCGAAATTTCCAGATTCTGTCCTAAAGAATATTATCTCGTAGGTTGCTAAATTCTGGCTAGATTTTTCATTCTGTTGCTCAATCCCTTTATTCTTTACTAGATGACTCACTCTGCTTCCCCTAAATTCTCCTACTTCCTCAAGCCTCCAAAGCTCTTTTATTTATTCATTGTGTGATACAGGCAGTTTCTGACGTGGCCTCCAGAGATATCTACTTCCTGATATGTATACCTTTGTGTGATCCCCTCACTTGGACGTGAGAAGGACCTGGACTTGTTTCTAACCAGAGAACACAGCAAAGATAATGGGATGCCACTTCCATGATGAGGTGACGTAAGACAGTGACTTCTGTCTCATTAACAGACTCTCTCCCTTACAGACTGATCAAGCCCGTTCCCGTGTTGGAGAGGCCCCCGTGGTGAGGACAGGAGGGTGACCCGTGGCCAACAGCCCTTGAAAACTAATTCTTCCAACAACCAGGGCCTTCCCCAGGTGAGACCTCAGCCCTGGCCAAGCCCTACCCGCCGCTGTGAGATGCAGGAGGCAGAGGTGCCTGCATTCCGGTTCCTCAGAAACTGTGAGGTTGTGTCCACTGTTCTAAGCTACGGAGCTTGTGGTCATGTGTGCCCGCTCTGAAATGTGGGGCTGGCTGTGGGGCCAGCCACGTGGCCAGCGGCAACCAGCGTGTGTGGCATTCCCGTGTTAGGTCGGAGGGTTTCATGACGGCTCGGCTCAGGCCCCGTGTTCTCACCTGGCCTTTGCACATGTGGGCAAGGCGGACCCCTGGAAACTGTTCCTGAAATGGGAAGGAGGCGGTGACTGAGGACATCTGCTCCCTAACAGAAAAACGAGAGAGAGAGAGAGAGAGAGAGAGAGAGAGAGTTTTAAAATAAAAATAAATACACCCATAAGCAAATATAAGGATCATCGAACAGCTATAAAGTGGATTACAGCTTTGCCTTGGCTCATTCCTGTAGAACTCAGCCTCCTTTGCAATAAGCCCTGAGAGTGAGCTGTGCTGATCTGTTTGGCTCATCTTGGGGTGCACATCTTTCCTGTCTGCTCCTGCCTTCTCCTCTCCATCTTCCCTCCCTCTGCCCTCTTTCTGACCGCTCGCCTGTGTGCAGACAGCTTCCTCCTTACGTCAGTAGCTACTGGCTTCCACTTTGTTTTGCCTGATTTTGCTTCCCCTTTGCAGGGCAAAATTTCACTTCTCATTTCTCCAAGGAGAGAAGGGAAAGAAAAGGGCAAAGAAAACACTGCCCAGGCCCCGGTGTAGTCACTCAAGGTGTCCGACTAAGACCGGCTGCATCGTTTTCAGTGCCCCCTGTTCAGAATTTATTAAGAATTTCATGCTGGCAGAGCTGGCCCGCCTGGTGCTGGGCTCTGAGCAGCTGCCCGTCTGGGGCTGGGCCGTGAGCAGCTGTCCATCTGGGCTGGGCCGTGACCAGCTGCCCGTCTGGGCTGGGCTGTGACCAGCTGTCCGTCTGGGGCTGGGCCCTGAGCAGCTGTCCGTCTGGGCTGGGCTGTGAGCAGCTGCCCGTCTGGGGCTGGGCTGTGAGCAGCTGTCCGTCTGGGGCTGGGCCGTGAGCAGCTGACCGTCTGGGGCTGGGCCGTGAGCAGCTGCCGTCTGGGGCTGGGCCGTGAGCAGCTGACCGTCTGGGGTTGGGCTGTGAGCAGCTGCCCATCTGGGGCTGGGCTGTGAGCAGCTGCCGTCTGGGGCTGGGCTGTGAGCAGCTGACCGTCTGGGCTGGGCTCTGAGCAGCTGTCCGTCTGGGGCTGGGCCGTGAGCAGCTGACCGTCTGGGGCTGGGCCGTGAGCAGCTGTCCGTCTGGGGATGGGCCGTGAGCAGCTGCCCGTCTGGGGCTGGGCCGTGAGCAGCTGCCGTCTGGGCTGGGCCCTGAGCAGCTGACCGTCTGGGGCTGGGCCGTGAGCAGCTGCCGTCTGGGCTGGGCCCTGAGCAGCTGACCGTCTGGGGCTGGGCCGTGAGCAGCTGCCCGTCTGGGCTGGGCCGTGAGCAGCTGCCGTCTGGGCTGGGCTCTGAGCAGTTGGTAGGATGGATCCTCATGAAGCTGATCCGGGTGGAGCTCTCTGGTCCCTTCCCAGCTGCTTCCTCAGATATCCCTTCTGCCTTCACGGCCATCCTTTAGGGAGGCTGGTCTCATCTGCGCATCCAGGAGGGCTGATGAAGCCAGTGGTGCATCCCCATCCCCTTGGTCAGCAAGGGGTTTAGGATGGACACATGGTACAGTTCTGGCCAATGGAGTCTGATTCCATGATTGACAGGAAGAGACACGGGGAAGGGAACGTTACCACCTGTGCGCTAGTGCCTGGCATTGCCGTGGCCGTGTGCGGCGTGAGGGACGTTTTCCTGAAGATGGGCCCAGGGGAGGAGAAGAAACCCATCCATTGTTGTTGAATTAACTAGCCCTGAAGCCATTCTTGTCTGGCTTCTTGGTGTGTGAAATAATAAAATATTTTAAAATGGATCTTTAGAGAGAGGGGGAAAGAGCGGGGGGGGGGGGGGGGGGGGGGCGGGGAGAGAAATACTGATTTGTGGTTCCACTTATCTGTGCATTCATTGGTTGCTTCTTGTATGTTCCCCGATGGAGATTGAACCCACAACCCTGGTGTGTCTGGACGGGCTTAGCCGGCCAGGGCTGACATTTTTTATTAAGCCGTTTCACTTGGGGTTTTCCTCTTACAGCTCTAACCAGCTCAATTTACCTGTCAAAGTAATCAAACAAATTCTCCCATAAAAGCAAATCTGTTCATAAAAACAAGACCAGAAAAAAACAGACAGAAAAGTGAATCCTGGGGCTTCTGGACGGCCTTCTCCCCCGAAGGGGCCCCTCGCCCGCTGTCCGGTTCCTCGCCCTCTCGCGAGATGTTAAGCACATAAGTTTATTTTATTTTATTTATTTATTTATTTATTTATTTTTTATTTTTTGCTAAAAGTATTACAAAGGGTATTACATATGTGTCCTTCCCCCCCCCCCCTGCCCTTGACAAACCCCTGCCCTCCCTTACCCCCCAGTGTCTTATGTCCATTAGTTATGCTTATATGCATGCATACAAGTCCTTCGGTTGATCTCTTACTCCCCTCCCTCCTGTCCCCCAACCCTCCCCGGCCTTCCCACTGCAGCTTGACAATCAGTTTGAGGCAGCTCTGCCTCTGTATCTATTATTGTTCAAAAGTTTGTAATGGTCTTAATTATCCATGAATGATTGAGATCATGTGGTATTTTTCCTTCATTGACTGGAGTGAAACAAGCCAGTCAATGAAGTACATAAGTTTATAGAAAGCTTGGAAACAGGAAGCCAAGTAACGAACACATTAAACGAAATGAAAACCCAGATTTTAGAAACAGGTTTGCTCATAGAAACTTTGATTTGCAAATAAGATCTCCTAAGGGTGCACGTGAGTGGATGTTGCCAGTTTAGACGCAGAAACCGTAAATCCTTGAATGTGCTTTTTAGGGGTCACCTTGGAAATTACCACCGTGAGTGACTTAGGGGTAAACTCCCGTGAACTCTTCGTTGAGATGCCGCGAAATAAATGTATTCTGAAGCTATTTGTTGGCGTGAGGACTCTGCCTATTGTAAGGGTGAGGACACCTAACGCAGGCTGACTTGGGCTTACATAACCAGAGACTCCACGGGGCCTGGATCCAGGCTCAAATAACGCAGGCTCTCTCTCTCCATCTCTGGCTGTGCCCATCCTCGAGAGAGAAGGTGCTCTGATTGGACAGTTCTCCTCACATCCCTGCCTGGCTCCAGGAGGGCGGGGGTGGGGGGTACGCCTACCCCAGCCCCTGAACTGATCTCGAAGGAGGGGTGGGTTATAAAGGGTTTTGTCTGAGAAGATGGGGGAGAGGGTCCCAGGCCGACAGTAACAAGTGTCTGAATGTCTATTGCGCAACGGATTCCTGGTGAAGTTTTAGTTTATTCATAGCAAGTATTGCAGGGAAAGATGAATGTTGCCCACAAGTCAAAATAAAGAATTCTGAGTCCAGCACTAATTTGTTTTGAAGTTAAGGCTGTGTGTGTATGTGTGTCTCCTCCTCCTCCTCCTTCTTCATATACCAATTAAGTTTTGAGGCTTGAGTTAAGAATTTAGTCTTCTGTCTTAATCATCCCAAAGCTAATTCTGTTTCTAAATTAAAGGGGGGGGGGGGGGCGGTGAATTCACACATGTCTAATCTCAGATGTAAATTGGAAAAGGAATGAAATGAAACCAGAGACATAATGTGTGTTAGCAAATCAGAAGGGTGACAGGCGAGAGATGACAAAGCAAGATTCCTGGGTGAAACTATCTATTATGCTCCATCAAAGTGACAATTTGAAAGCCTGGATGTGAATTCCCATAACTTGATGGGGTTCATACTAACATCTCTGACTGCTTGTCAGAGAAGACGATTCTGCGAGGGAGCTGGCTTCATGTGTGAGGAAGCAGCCCGTGTCCCTTTTCTCTTAAACGTCTTGCATTCTAAACTCCTAGTCACGGGATATTGAACTCGCGGAGTTCCTGTGAACTGGAAGGCATACTCCGAATTCTCCACTGAACTTTCTGTTTACCGGGAGCTCAGGGATTCACCTTTTTCAAGAGCCAGATCTCCAGATCTGCATGAACTCTCGATTGCCTCATTGTCATTGGCACCAGGACACAGACATGAGCTCCTCGTCCCGGAATAACAAGACATCCTTCACTCCCAGTGGGGGTAACTGGAAAACACTGCCGTAATTTATCGATGCCGCGTGAGTGGGAGACAACGTGTTATTCCCAGGGCTGAAGAAAGATTAGCTATTTGAGAGGCGGTTTATCTGAGTCAAAATGATGGCATTGCTTTGCAAGGAGTTTTCTTGCGCCTCCTGCAAAGCCAACTCCTTTTAAAGTTAGCACCTGAGGATTGTGCACTGTTACCGTCAGGGCGGACGGCAAGGCCCGGGGTGGGGTGAAGGGCTTGGCCAAAGGCAGAGATATGTAAAAAACACCCCGTTCATTCAGTATCAGCTTTTTATATCTTATTAAGCAGGCAGCATCCATCACCGCAATGTACAATAATAATATGTCACTAGGGGGAAATGTATCTGAAAGCAGAGCTGACTGTGGCTAGTTTTCCCTTATAAGGAAGAGGAGGCATAACTCACTGCAGTGGCGAAATCAACCTCCATACATCTCCCTGCAGCTCCTTTCTCCTGGCGGACTGGGGCGGGGGCGGTGGGGAGGGGGGGGACAGAAGTGGGGCCGAGACCCAGGCAGGCTCCGTGTGACAGGCAGGGCCCATGGCTCTGAGAGTCTGTGGCCATTCAAGTGGGCCTTGACCCCGAGTTGAGTTGGCCAATAGGGGTAGACAGAGCTGCAGCGCTCTCCCCACCCCATCTACAGTAGGAGGAACCATTGCTATTGTGGTTGTTACAGTTGTTTGTGGTAGCAAAAGAGCCAGAGCAGGCCAGGTGGCGGGAAGCTGGAGCTGGCGGTCCAGCCAGGGGTCTCCGAGAAACGAGCCTGGCGTTACGGGTTAAGGTGTCTGCCCTGGAGATCTGGGCTGTAACCGTCTTGACATTCCTTGGGATCATGAGTAAACATTTGTCATACATTAAAGTTCATGAATATTCGGGGGCAGTAGTGTGGGGGGAGGGATATGGTTGGGACTCAAGGAAAAGCAGCCCGAGTTCCCATCTAAGGTCGGTGAATGGGGAAATGGAGGCGTGAGACTGAGGCTCCGTAGAGCGGGAGCTGGGTCATGAGTATCACCCACGTTGGCACGGAAATTCTGGGGAGGAAATGGCCTGGGCGCTTGAGTTGGCATCTAAGTCACTAACATACTAACAGTTATGTCACAATGGAGAGTCACTGTGTCCCAGGCCTCAGACTGAGTGTTGTTTTTAAAAAAATATATTTTATTGATTTTTTACAGAGAAGAAGGGAGAGGGATAGAGAGTTAGAAACATCGATGAGAGAGAAACATCGATCAGCTGCCTCCTGCACACCCCCCACTGGGGATGTGCCCGAAACCACGGTACATGCCCTTGACTGGAATCGAACCTGGGACCCTTCAGTCCTGCAGGCCGACGCTCTATCCACTGAGCCAAACCAATTAGGGCCAGACTGAGTTTTTATGCGCTCTCCTCATTCTGCACAATTCGGTGTGGTTTGCATTACTTTCCCTCGTTGGGATGAAGAAATTGAAACGTAGGATGTTAAACAACCTACCAGGGACCATCCACCTAAGAAGCTAAGCAGAGAGCAGACACCTGCAGGACCCCAGCCGGGTTCTCAGACGTCCGCTCCAACCCCCTGGCCCTCGGGCCCACATGCCCTCGCTTTAGTGGAGGTAATTAAGTGCTGCCCCAAATCCCTGGGCCTTTTTGGTTTGAAAAGAAATCACTATTATCCATAACTGCTATTGATTACCTAATTAGTACGAGTGAAAGGGAAAAGGTATAATACCTAATTGCTAGCCTTTTGAGAAGTATAATCAAGTGGGAGAAATATGCTCAATATTAAAATAGAAACAAAAACCAATGCATGACATTCAAACCAACCCTCCAGGGCTTGGCTGACATGGAACGCTGTGACGTTACGGAAGGGGAGATATTGCGGGGTTCTGGGCAGCTCCCCGAAGCTGTGCAGGTTTGGGCAAGTCCAGCCGTGGGCAAACTACGGCCAGCGGCCCGGATCCCGCCCGTTTGAAATGAATAAAACTAAAAAATAAAATAAAATAAAATAAAAGACCGTACCCTTTTATGTAATGATGTTTACTTTGAATTTATATTAGTTCACACAAACACTCCATCCATGCTTTTGTTCCGGCCCTCTGGTCCAGTGTAAGAACCCATTGTGGCCCTCGAGTCAAAAAGTTTGCCCATCCCTGGGCAAGTCCTTAACCTCCCCAGGTCCCCGCTGCCCACTGGTCCTATGGGACAGTCAGAGCCGAGACGGGGCGCGAGCCCTAAGTAAGATGACAAATGGAAAATTGCTTCGTGGACCACAAATTCACTGTCATTGCAGAATTCTCGTGTGAAATGACTGTCCCTGGCGACTGACAAACCTCCCGTCTTCTCCCTCAGAGGTCAATGCCCCTCATTCAAACAGGAGCTGCTGCTACGCCGCCCTCACCTGCTCCTGTGGGCAGAGCTGTTGGCGGAGAGCAGGCAGCAGTTGTAACAAGGAAATACAAACGGGCAGGCACTGCCACCAGGCCCCATCCCTCCCGGCCCCGTCCTGTCCTCTGCTGGTAAGGAGCCCCCGTGGGACACCTGGGTGTCTATCAAGCGCCCTCTTTTCTTTGCAGCCCCCCATGGCTCCCTCAGGCACCTTTGGCCTCTTCACAGGCTCTGCACCAGCCCCTCAACCCGTTTCCCACACCACCGCCCAGGTGGTCTTCCCAAGATGCAAATGTGGTCCCGTGGCTCTCCAGCTCAGTCCTGACCGCCTTGCAGGTGCCCGGATGAGTGTGCTGTGAGCCCCACAGCGCCCTCACCGCCTTCCCAGGGCCCAGGTGCGTGTGGTGTGAGCCCAAAGCGCTCTCACCGACAGCTCTCACCTCTCAGTGCTTCTCGGGTCGCACCCGCAGCAGCTGGACCCCAGGCCTTGCAGTCACACTCTGTGTGTGTCCTTCCCTTCGTCCTGGTGACTTGTCACCCACCTGTCCACCCTGTCCCGGCACCCACCTCGGAGGGAGAGTCGGTTTTCTTTGGCCCATTCACAGGTGACACGTGCTCCTCTCACAGCCTCCCCCGGGAGGATCATTATTTGCTCTTCTCCCCAACTAGACTGGGCTCCCCGAGGGAGGCCGTGCTCACATCTGTACCCGCGCTGGAGCCCGGCACACCCGCGCCGGAGCCCTCACAGCTCCTTCACACGCCGAAGGAACCAGTGCACTGACACCGTTTAAACACCCATGGAGTGCAGGGCAGCAATGGCCGCATCAGCATTGATTACGAAGCGCAGCGCGCCTGTCATTGTCTGTCTATCACTCAGCCTGGACAGTTTCCCACTCGGAATAACTGAGCTTGTCATCACTCAAAAGAGGCATCTGGCAGGCGGTGCTGACGCTACAGAATGTCCGCAGGATCCCCCGAGACGCTCCTGTCAAAGTCTCATGTCAAATGTCCCTCCTCTGGCGCCTGCAGCAGAGCGAGGACTCTATTAATGATGACACCCTGGCTGCGGCCACGAGCCTGGCGACTGTCAGGGTGCAGCCGGGAGGACCAGCAGGGGCGAAGGAGCCCGGCTGTAGGAGACTCGGAAGGAAGGAACCCAGGGCAGGGACCACTGTCTGGGCGAGTGGAGGTCCGGGGTGGTGTCCGCCAAGGGCGCTTCATCGGTGAGCGCCGGGAGGTCAGCGCAGGGCACGACCGTTGGGGTGCTTTTCCTGTGATGGCCAAGGTCAGCGCTCCCTCCAGAAAAAGCAGCGGACGCGTTACGAGCGGCTCATGTCTGGGAAGCCACAGTTTACACTAGACACGTGCTAACACCGAGGGGCATGACCCAGACTGGGCTGGCTTTCCTCGGCAGAGGAGGTTTTAGGAAGGAAAATTGGTAGCCCTTTCCTCGCCCAGCGTTTGCCGGGCCTCCGTAAGCAGCGGATATCTGTTCATGCGCATGAGGAAAGCTTGCTTTTCTGTGAGGGCTGGGTTGTTGCTTTACTTTTTACTTGGCTGTTCATGCGTATGTGTTTATCTGCCCAACTACATTATAAATTCCCAATTGAAAAAGACTATTACTGCCCTAACCGGTTTGGCTCCGTGGATAGAGCGTCGGCCTGGGGACTGAAGGGTCCCAGGTTCGATTCCGGTCAAGGGCATGTACCTTGGTTGCTGGCACATCTCCAGTAGGGGGTGTGCAGGAGGCAGCTGATCGATGTTTCTAACTCTCTATCCCTCTCTGTAAAAAATTAATAAAAATATTTTTTTTTAAAAAAAAAGACTATTACTATCATCATCATCATCATCATCATCATCACTGTTGGGCCTTGAAGCAGTTACCACCAATCCGTGCAGGTGGTGCATCAGGAATAAAAAGTCAGAAGTCAGATAAGGCTCACCAATGTCCTATAAATATCGCTGTCTGCCTCTAGTGTGAGCTACATGGAAGACTCCCCCCCCCAGCGGCTCTGGCGCACGGGTACAACAATGACCTCTCTGAGGACAACATTAATTTCTATATATAAACGAGCTGTTACAGAAACCCATTTAATTTGCCTTTTTCCTCGGGGGCTAATTACTGTGAGCGTTCCCTCTGCCTCTCCCCGAGACGCATGTTGGACAACAGCCCGAACTGTGAGAGGAGGGATCAGCAGGTGAGGCCTCGCTGACATCCCCTCACTCCCGGTTTCTCTCGCCCATTTCGGTCCTCGTGTGAGATGAAAGCCAGAGGTTTAGCACAATCTAGGCTGGATCTTATGAGTCTACTTCTTCAATAACAGTAAAAACAATCATAAGTACTTCTTTACATTCCCGAGCGTCCCCTTTCCGACCCTACATGGTAAACAGTGATCTCCACCTTTTCTTCCTTTTCTCACTGTGACGGAGAAAGAAGCCGCTCATCTTGTGGTTCAGGTGCTGGGACTTCCGGGGAATGGCTGTGTCTCCCGGGACATGGTGCTGGTGGTGGCGAGACGGGGGCCCTCCCTCTGCAGCCCCAGGAGCCAGGGGCGCGGTCCTTCCCGCGGAGGCTCTGTGCTGGGTGCTGGACTCTGGAGTGAGGGACACAACCGAGGAACGTAGGGCCTGGCGTATGTTGGTGCCCTGATCGGTGGGGAGACCCTCCAGGGCTCCTCTGAGCTGCCAGGGTGCCTGCCTGTTTCCCGGTGTGGCTGTCCAGCCTCCTGGCACGTTCGTCAGCCCTGACACCCCTTCGCCAGCACGGGGTGTGGGCACTTGCCTTGCTCTTCCTGAGGCCCTTCTGGACCAGGCCACCGACAGCCTGCGTGGCCTCCACGGAAAAGTAGCTGCTGGCCACCCCTTGCGATGCGTCTTTCTCTTCCTAGCAGGGCTCCGTGCCCCCCGCACCCCCGCTCCCCTCTCTTCTCCAATGCATGCACTGCTCTCCCTGCTTTCAGTGGCTCTTTCTGTGTCATGCTGCTCTCCCAACGTGTCCCTGAATCTCTGTCCTCCGCCGGTTACCCCAGCAACCGTGTGGCAGGTGTCGGCCTCAGTTGTCTGCAGAGGCAGGAACACCCGCCCAGGGTGAAGGCCGAGGTCAGAGCGAGCCAGGGTCTCAGGAGCGCAGGGTCGCACCTGGGCCGAGAGGCAGGTGAGCGCCGAGGCGGGAGGAAAGGCAGGGGTCAGACAAGGAGCCCCCGGGGGAGACAGTCACTCTGAGCTGAGGTCTCACTGACACAGGGACTCTGAGGAGACTGCTCCGCCCCCAAATAAAACAACATGGATTTTTATCCAAATTCTATTGATCTGCATGAAGACAGTTCACCATTTTCTAAAGCAACGGGGACAATGAGACCTTCTGGGTGTGTTTTTGAATATCAATAGCCGTCATCTACTGAGTGCTTATTACGAATCACACGTGCGGAGGGAGGCTAAGCCACCCGCAAGGTCACACAGCGAGTGAACGACATAGCTGAGATGGAGCCCCAGTTCTGGGGCTCCTGCCCCTAAATGCCTGCAACTGGCCTGGGCTCTAGGACACGCATGACTATGTCGCCCAGCTCCACACCTTTCTCCCCCCCCCCCCCCCCCGCCCCGGCACAGGACGAGTTCAATAAATACATGTCACCCTAGCCCAGGGGTGGGCAAACTTTTTGACTCGAGGGCCACAATGGGTTCTTAAACTGGACCGGAGGGCCGGAACAAAAGCATGGATGGAGTGTTTGTGTGAACTAATATAAATTCAAAGTAAACATCATTACATAAAAGGGTACGGTCTTTTTTTTTTTTTTTTTTTTTTAGTTTTATTCATTTCAAACGGGCCAGATCCGGCCCGCGGGCCATAGTTTGCCCACAGCTGCCCTAGCCAGTTTGGCTCAGTAGCTAGAGTGTCAGCCTGCGGACTGAAGGGTCCCAGGTTCGATTCCAATCAAGGGCACATGCCTGGGCTCGATCCCCAGTGTGGGGCGTGCAGGAGGCAGCCAATCAATGATACACTCTCATCATGGCTGTTTCTATCTCTCTCCTTCTTCCTTCCTCTCTGAAACCAATAAAAACATATTTTAAAAAAAATACGTGTTAAGTAAACATGGACATGGAGCCTGTAGCTCGGTTCTCATTCGTTGCTGTAGGGACAGGCACACCTTCAGCTTCTTTCTGGGCAACGCTGCCCCTGCTCTGACCATATGCAAACAGGGGCTGCCCTCCGCTCTCACGCCTCCTCTGATTGGCCCGTGGCCCAGCCTGGAGCTGATGGGCACAGGTAGGGCCCAGCTGGGTGGACACAAGCCGGGCCACCCAGAGGGGCCTCCTCACTGACATTTCCACTGGGACCAGCATCTGGTCTCATCTCCTCTGGCGGTGAAGCTGGCGACTCGGGCATAGAGCACCGGTGGGCACAGCGTGAAGAGGCAGGTCTGAGGAGGAACAGCTGGCCTGTGGGAGAAGCTGAGATTTGAGAGCTTGAAACCGAGAGGTGAGATGGAGTAAGAATGGCAGAATCTGCGACCTGGTACCAAGTTCTTCTCAAGTCCCAGCTGCCCCTGTTGCCGGTCCA
The DNA here is from genome assembly GCF_028538775.1 of Myotis yumanensis. Taxonomy (NCBI): domain Eukaryota; kingdom Metazoa; phylum Chordata; class Mammalia; order Chiroptera; family Vespertilionidae; genus Myotis; species Myotis yumanensis. The sequence goes on from NW_027223756.1 coordinate 107,675,660, forward strand.
CGCCCTTGGCCAACGCTAGGTTCTCACGAACACAGTAAGTCCGTGCGCTACTGGGCAGAGGGGGGAATACTTTCTGCTTCGTGCCTCTGCAGGTGGCACGTGCCCCTCCATCGCTGCACTCAGACGTGTATTCCTTCACAGAGCAGAGGGCACCGTTTGGAATAACTAGCCGATAACACTGCTGTTTTCTTGTCTCCCTTGACTGTCGAGGCTTTTGTATGGTAAGGGAGCTTTCCTGACCACTGGGGAGCAAAACACAAATTCGTTAAGGAACCCCGTACTTCTCCAGACCAGCTGATGATGAAGGCTCCTTGCCACCCTGCACATGAGGAAGTAAGCTGAGCCTAATTTAATGCATCATTAAGTTATTCTATAATAATTAATCAATTGCTATATACTTAGTCATCACTAAATTAGTACTTAGTCATTACTATGTTATTTGATTGGTAAAACTGGTAAATTAGGCACAGCCAGTGTGGCTCAGTGGTTGAGCATCGGCCCATGAACCAGGAGGTCATGGTTCAATTCCAGGTCAGGGCACATGCTCGATCCCCAGTTGGGAGGGTGTGCAGGAGGCAGCGGACCAATGATTCTTTCTCATCGTTGATGTTTCTATTTCTCCCTCTCCCTTCCTCTGTGAAATCAATAAAAACATATATATATAAAAACCAAACAACAAAAAGCCCTGGTAAATTAGGAGGTAACTCTTCCCCCTTATGAAAACTACATCATAGATTTCTGTAAGTATTTGGTTTCAGGGTCGTAGATACTGCCCTTACGATGAGCAAAATCTCCCCTTGTGGGGACACTGAGGGTCACAGTGAGTCCACACACACCTGATTCAAAAACATGTTGACTGCTGATGCAAGGCTGCCGAGTTCTCACACTGCCCACGGACAGCTCCTTGGGACCCAGGTGGGAGCCTAAACCCAGAAGCCCTCGCTCTCGCTCTACGCCACGTGCCAGGGAGGCTGCCTCCACTCCCTCGAAGGCACCAGACAACCCGCAGCGGCCCCACCACCGCAAAGCGCACCTGCCTGGGGCCTGAAACGCCTTTGACAGAAAACTAACGACAGAAGTAACATCCTCCCTGCACGAGTGAGCACACGCCCGCCCGGGGAGCGCGTACCAAACTCCATGAACACGTTACAGGAGGGAGGCAGTGCTTTTCTTGACAACATGCCAATGGACAGCGAGGGCAAAGGCCTTAAACTTCACTGTTTCTTTTCCTGGCGATTTCTTCCTGGGAGTTTGTTTTCTACTCGACCCAACAGCGTTCGGACCGATGACCACCCTATTGTATCCCTTGTCAAGCGGGGACACCGGACGCGTAGGACACTTATTTTAACTGAAAAATATTTATTTCCCATCAACGCTCCCCTCCTCCGCCCGTAACCCTATGGCTTCCCAGATCCTCATGGTGCTCATGACCGATCAGAAAACAGCCCGGTGAGTGGTGTGATCCCACCCCCATCGCTGGAGCTTGGGTTTGTCCACGCTGACAGTAAGCGCTCTCTGCGGCTCACCATCGCTTGCTTTTTTCTCCCGCACAAAGGTCCTGGGCCTGCTTACGGGACTTTCTATAAATAACAGCCCCGCATTCCAGCTTTCGAAGGAGCACATTCTGCTAAACATAGACCGTGGAGACAAGTAATCCCTGTTTTCCTGGCGGTATATCACGGGCGCTAATTCCGGCTGTTCTCCCGGCCCATCCCAGCCGTGGCCTGGGTTATTTTGGGGGCTTTCGCAGAGGTCAGCACCCCACTGCCAGGACTGCAGAGTTGGAGCACCGACCAGCAGGACCCAGCCTGGGACCCTGGCCTCCCAGCTGCCACCACCATTGCCCGGAGGGCCACACCATCGCCCAGTAGCCCCACGGAGAGCCTGGTCCCCAAACCAGAGGTGTGGGGGTCTCTCGATAACGCAGGGGCCATAAAACCATTTGAAAGTCGAGGTCTGGCTGTTACTGACCTTGAACTTCCCCAGCTGAGGCAGGAAGAAGGCAGCCCAATGGCTCTGTGGAACATGTGACTAATACAAGAGCTTTCAAGGGAGGTGTGGCGGCCCCCCAGCCGGAGCCAGGCCACAGGCGAACCTGGGTGTTAGGGGGCGTGACTTGGTTAAGCCTCTCTTGCTTTTTTATTTTATTTGCAAAAGTGTACGCCAGTCAGCCCCAGAAATCTGAACTAGAAGTCTTCTGGAGTTACTTGGTGTTGGGTCTTTATTTTGGATACATTTTTTCCTTCACATGCGTGGCTCTCTCTATCTGTAATCTCCGATTTGGCCCTAAAATGCAACAGGCCCATCCGTCACACCAGAGCCACTGCGGGAGGACTAGCGGTCCGTGCAGCGCTTCTCATCTACAAGATACCACAGCACACCCATCCATCGCTGCTCCCAGAACACGGATGGGCAGGACACGCTATTCGGGCTCGGAATTGAAGAAACTGAAATCAGACTGACTTTATGACCAGTCCACAGAGGACGGCCGGAACTGAAACCCTAGCCCAGCCCTCCTTGCATTTTTTAAAATATATATTTTTTATTGAATGAGGTATTACATATGTGTCCTTACTCCCCCAGTGCCCCCCACCCCACTCCCGCTCATGCCCTCACCCCCTGTGTCTGTGTCCACTGGTCATGCTGACCTGCATGCATTCAGTCCCGTGCTTGACCTCCTTGCATTTTAACCAGAGCAGCTTTTGTCTTAGGAACGGGTGTAACTTGCACAGTGGAAGCGGGCACTGGATCGGACCCTCAGGGCTTCCAGCCAGAGGAGCCTGCAGTGGTTGCTCCGTCTTTCTGAGCCTCTGTTTCCCTTCCTGTAAAGCAGCGGTTCTCAACCTTCCTCATGCCGCGACCCTTTAATACAGTTCCTCATGTTGTGCTGACCCCCAACCATAAAATTATTTTCGTGGCTACTTCATAACTGTAATGTTGCTATTGTTATGAATCATAATGCAAATATCTGATATGCAGGATGTATTTTCATTGTTACACATTGAACATAATTAAAGCCTAGTGATTCATCACAAAAACAATATGTGATTATAGATGTGTTTTCCGATGGTCTTAGGCGACCCCTGTGAAAGGGTCGTTCGAGCCCCAAAGGGGTCGCGACCCACAGGTTGAGAACCCCTGCTGTGAAGTGAAGTCCCTTTGGCTCCCACATCCCGTGACCCACTGAGAGGCAAGCAGGGCAGCGGGAGTCTCTCTTCGCTGCGCATCCGATACGAACGTGACCCATGTGAGCAGAAGGAAGACGCAGGAAGAGGAAAGAGCAGAAAAAATCATGCTTCTCCTCGGCCTCTCCCCCTTTCCCTGCCCCCGCGGCCTCTGCCCGTGGGGAGGGACTTACTGCTGCTCACGCCTCGTCTTGTCAGCCGCCACTTGGAGAATCGGCACTGCTCCCCGTGATCTCACCGAGCCCGGCTTCTGTCTCCAACAGGTGCCTCTCAGCACAGCGTCAGGGGCGCCTGGAGGCGCGGGGAGTGAGGGTGGCGGCTTCGCCCTGACTTTCGGTCCATCTTCTACGTTTGTGTTGAGGATGGAGAAGCCAACACTGCTTTCATTTTTGAATCTTGACTTTAACGTGTCCTGCGTGTGAGACCAGTCCTTGCTGGAAACATCGTGGAGAAGAAGGACGCTTTCCCGGGGGCTGCTCGCCTCAGGCCCCCACACCTGCCCACGCAGTGAGGTCAGAGGGTATCACGTCTCCCCTGGAAATGGGGTGGGAAGCACATTCTCGGGCCTCATCTGAGACCGACGGAGCCAGAAGCCCTGGGGTGGGGGCCCTGAAATCTGCTTTCAGAGCCCCAGAGACTTGGAAGCACTTTCAAGTTTGAGAAATATACAGTTCAATTTTCCTCCTAACGGGGTATTTTTCACTCCAAGCCGCCAGCATGCGCTATGGGGTGAAATCACTGAGGAGTCTGTTGGTGGCACAGAAGAAGCTTTAGTCTAGAGGCCGGGAGGGCCTGGCTGGCCCCGGAGAATAACCATCAGCTACATCGCAGCACCCCACTCCCTTTCCCTGTGCCATTAACGTCCTTTTCTATGTCTAACAGATGGATTGCATCGATACGCAATACAAACCTAAACCATAAGATTCCTGCAACTAGCAAACTGTGTCCGAACCTTAGTTCAGTGCCACTGAACTGCCGTTTTCTGTGATGGTCCCGTCGGGCTGGTTTACACAGTGGATCCACCCTCGTCTCTCAGGTCTTGCATGACCCTGGTCTATGGGATCCGTCCCCCCAGGGATTTCTCCACTCTGCCCAGTGCAATTCCACACGGTTATAGAGGTGAATGAGCCTGATCACCCGAGGACAAAGCACCCAACACAGGCACCCCCTCTGGCCCGTTAATGCAGTTAATTGTAGCGGAGGCCTCGTCTGGGGGAGGCATTCTGGGTTTTCATCAGCACTTCCATTTCCCAGGTTAATATGTGCTCACAAGCTTCCCATGCGTGCAAGCCCAACGGGAACTTAGCACAGACGTCATATTCACCTGAAGAGGGCAAGAATGTGGGTTGAGCTGCTTAATAATTGCATGGCATTGAGCAGATTACGTGACCTCTGAGAACCTTGCTTCCTTAGCTACAAAATAGGGGCCTTGGCCCTGACCAGTTTGGCTCAGTGGATAGAGCGTTGGCCTGTGGACTGAAGGGTCCCAGGTTCGATTCCAGTCAAGGGCATGTACCTTGGTTGTGGGCACATCCCCAGTGGGGGGCGTGCAGGAGGCAGCCAATCAATGATCGATGTTTCTCTGTCATCGATGTTTCTACCTCTCTATCCCTCTCCCCTCCTCTCTGTGGAAAAATCAATAAAATTTTTTTTTTTTTTTAAATAGGGGCCTCGCAGCCAGGATGCAGAGTCCGAGGGGGACGCCGTTTATTTTAGATGCTGCTCCCTCCCCTCCCGCCCCCTGAGTTTTCCAGCCTCTCAGCCTTTAAGCGGAGACCGGACCCTCCCCGCCGTTGGTCATGGGAAGGCAGTGGGGCTTCGGCGTCTGTACCCGGGCTTGGGCCTGAATCCTCCACATTGACCACACGTGCCGTGCGACTCTGGGCAATCCCCCTACGCTCCTGAGCTCTAGTTTCCTTCTGCACAACAGGAGGTGCTGGTAAGGCCTTGCAGGTGGAGCTGGGAAGGCGGGTTTGTAAGGTGTGCGGCCTGTCACCTGGTGAGGCTTCAGATAATGATCATTATCGCCTCTTTCTCAGCATGTGTCAAACCTGGAGCTGCCTCCCTCGTTGGACCTGGCTATTCGTTGATTTCTTTTTTTTTCTTATCATGAGACAGAAATTGTAAGACATGACTTCCTTCCACTCTTTTTTATCAGTTCGATGCCTGTCTGTATCTGGCTACCAGCCATGCTGTTTGAAGCACGCTGTTTGAAGATGAAGATGGGATTCTCCATCGATGATTGGTTCTGATCTCTGGGACAGGATGGCTCATTTATGGTCATTCAAACACGGTAAATGAGAGGAGTTTAGTGGAAGGGCTGATTGCAAAGTGCATGCTGGTGAAGGCGGAACCCCCGGGGACAGGGAAGTACCCTGCACTAGCAACTGCAGGCCCATGGTACCCCAGGCTGGAGGGGGGGCGTAGTCCCAGGCCTGGACGGAGGGACAGCCTTGGGCGGAGAAATCCTGCCATGGCCAGCTCAGCCCAGCACTGTCCCACCTTCCGATCTGCACACTCCCAGCGGCTGCCTCCCGCTGGCCGGACTCTGATGGTGGGGATGTCCACACTGTCACCCACCAAGGTCTCCAAGGGTCTGTCTGTGAGTCCTGGGACTGTTGTAACAACATAGCCCAACAGAGAGGCTTAGAAAGACAGAAACTGCCTCTCTGCCCCGTTCTCATTTTCCCTCCTTACTCATTCAGTCCTTTCCCTTCAATGCCTTTCCTACAGGTTCCACGGGGCCCACGTGAACCGATGCCCTGCTCACCTCACACATCTGTTCACAGCCCCTCTGCTGGCCTCCTTGCCTATCTGCTCCCCATGTCAGTTCACCCTTCACATACAGAATAGTTTTTATCATCTGCTTATGGCACGATAGAGGCTTCCAACTGCCAACCAGATGCAACTCAGTTCTGTCCAATTGTATTTCTCCTTCCTTGGCGACATAGCTGCACCCGCCCCGTAGAACCAGCTTCTCGCATCTTCCCCGCTGCTAGTCTTGCACCTTTGATGGCTCCCTGTTGGGTGTGAGGCCTAAACTTCCAGCATGACATGGAACTGGCCTTTCAAAGACAAGGGTAGAGGTAACCTCAAAACACAAGGCTTAGCAAGGGTATTTTGATAGCACTTGCTATTTTGATAGCATTATTATGCTTCATTTATACAACTTCTCAAACCTAGGGTTCAGCTGGTCAAGTTGTTATTTGGAAACTTTAAAAAATATGTCCTGTCCAGGGGCAACAGTGTGGTGATTGCAGGGAGAGGGGGCCAGGAGAGGTAGAAGAGGGCATAGGTGAGGGCGGTGATAAATGGTGATGGCGGTGTTGCTCAGTGGTTGGAGCATCCTCCTGTGCACTGAAGTGTCATAGGTTCGATTCCCAGTCAGGGCATACACCCAGGCTGCAGGTTCAATCCCTGATCAGGGCACATGCGGGAGGCAACCCATTGGTGTTTCTCTCTCCCTCCCTCTTTCTCTAAAATCAATAAAGAACATATCCTCGGGTGAGAATAAAAAAGAGAGAAAATATATGTCCCAACCCTGGAACCTTTGCTTCATATGTAGGCACATTCTCACTGTGAGATCATGAACTCAGTACTAATCATATTGATCCTTTATAAATTAGATGGGCTAAATGTTACTAAGTGAAGAAGTGTTTGGAAATGAAGTCATTTAACAGTGCCTGAGCAGGTAATTGTTTGGAAGTAAACTCTTAGCTAGCTTACACTATCTAAAAATATCGCATATTTTTGCAAAAGGGCTACAGCATTAAAAATGGGAGGTTAGAACCCGGAGTCTTCTCTTTTGTCATGAATACATTTCAATTTTTACAGTAGAAACAAGAGACGACTTTTATTATACTATTTATGGCAGCCAATTATCTCTCTGTTAAAAGAGGATTCATATAACCTACTTTAGGAAAAACAGTTACGAGGCTATTTTGGTTTTCAGTGTCTAGGGATTTTGCATCTTCATTTTCTATCATAGTTCCATATTGTCGTCAGGATGGGGTTTTGTGCACACTTTAGTTTGGAGGAGGTTACTGGAATTCAGAAAGCGTATCGCTCCCTGCCAATCACCAGGATGAATGTGGCCCAAGGCTGGTCAAAGGTTGTCCATGCTGTTTGCAGGGACCAATTAGGATGGAGCCTGGTGGGGCGGGCTGGCTGGGGCATCTCAGGGACAGTGGCTTTACTTCACGAACACGAGAACAGTCTCGTACACGCACACTTGCTGTTACTTGGTTTTGTAGCCAAAGTGTTTCCTGGGTTTCTTGTCTTCTCCACAAAGTCGAAGAGGTCCCAGTTTTCTTTTTAAAATATATTTTTATTGATTTCAGAGAGAAAGGGAGAGGGAGAGATAGAAATATCCTAATAAAGAGGTAATATGCAAATTGACCATCACTCCAACACACAAGATGGCCACCCCCATGTGAATACAAGATGGCTGGCAGGGGAAGGCAGTTGTGGGCAATCAGGCAAGCAGCGAAGGGCAGTTGAGGGGGATCCAGGCCTGCAGGGGAGGGAAGTTGGGGGGACCCAGGCCTGTAGGGGAGGGCAGTTGGGGGGACCCAGACCTGCAGGGGAGGGCAGTTGGGGGTGACCAGGCTGGCAAGGGAGGGAAGTTGGGGGTGACCAGGCTGGCAAGGGAGGGAAGTTAGGGGTGACCAGGCCTGCAGGGGAGGGCAGTTAGGGGCAACCAGGCTGACAGGGGAGAGCAGTTGGGGGGGGGGGGCCCAGGCCGGCAGGGGGAGGGCAGTTGGGGGGGACCCAGGCCGGCAGGGGAGGGCAGTTGGGGGGCACCCAGGCCTGTAGGGGAGGGCAGTTGGGGGCGATCAGGCTGGCAGGGGAGCAGTTAGGCGTCGATCAGGCTGGCAGGGGAGTGGTTAGGGGAGATCAGGCTACCAGGCAGAAGCGGGTAGGGGCAATCAGGCAGGCAGGTAGGCGAGTGGTTGGGAGCTAGCAGTCTCGGATTGTGAGAGGTCCGGTGGGATCGGGCCTAAATGGGCAGTCGGACATCCCTCGAGGGGTCCCAGATTGGAAAGGGAGCAGGCTGGGCTGGGACACAGACACACACACACACCGTGCATGAATTTCATGCACCGGGCCTCTAGTCAATGATAAGAGAGAATTGTTGATTGGCTGCCTCCTGCACGCCCCCTACTGGAGATCGAGCCCGCAACCTGAGCATGTGCCCTTGACCAGAATCAAACCCGGAACCCTTCAGTCTGAAGTCAGCGTACATTTATATTCTCTCTGGACGTTGTCCAGTGTAAACATGGACCTAGTTTAGTGCCTCTAACTTTCTAAATCAACTCACCAAAAACCAATGCTTTGAAACATAAGATTTAAGTCACTGGCCCTGGCTGATAGCTCAGTTGGTTAGAGCGTTATCCCAATATACCAAGGTTGTGGGTTCGATCCCGGTCAGGGCACGTGCCAGAATCAGCCAATGACTGCATAACGTAAGTGGAACAACAAATCGATGTTTCTAGTTCTCTCCTTCCCTTCCTTCCCCATCCCCCCTTCCTCTCTCTCTCAAATCGATGAACGCATATACTTGGGTGAGGAGTGAAAAGCAACCACTGAGGTTCACCCTCAGCGCCGGGTGTGGCATGGGGTAGGCACCCAGAGGACATTTACTGACTTAAATCTGCAACAACTGTTTCGGGAGCTGCCCCCGCCCGGCTCATCCTCCTCAGAACCACCGACCTGGCTTCCGTGCCCCTTGTCTGTCCGACATGCCTGGACTCATATCGCAGAAAGTGTTGCATTTTTCCCCCTAAGAGGCTCCTCAGCCCATTAAGTCTGTGGTTCAGAAAGAAGCTATTGCTGCTTCCTGTGTCCCAGCCCGTCCCAGGGAACTGGTAGCCTGGGTCGCTCAGGCTGGCGATGAGAGTCAGTGACTGAGTGACTGACACGGGCAGCGTGAGCCGCTGGGGATGCGATTTGTGAGGCGTCGGGAAATGGTACAGGATGTGTCCCAGCAGAGCTCACGGGCTGGGACGTCCGGGTGACCTCGCGGTCTGTGTGGCGGGAGGGACAGCTGCTACCTGTCATATCAGGAAGAAAGGCACCTGTACAAAGCCTCTTCTTTTCAAAAGGAGAGTTTAAAAGCGTTGGAAGGAGCAATGGGGAGGCGGCTGGGTGCCTGGCTCCCTCCGTAGGCCTGGGGTATATTCAAGGCCGCTGGGGGGCAGGGAGGGGGGAAAGGGGAAATGCCTTGGAGGAGCATCTTCAGACTGAAAGGGCGCCAAGAGGTTTGGACGGTGGGAACGCTGGCAGGACCGGGAAGGAAGCAGATGCTGTTGCATCTTCTGATGTGACATAAACGGAAGAAAATAGTCACATCGCAAAGCACGACGCGCCCTCCACCCGCTCCCGCCTCCCACAGGCATGACTGAGGGAACATAAAGCCAGTGAGCGTCTTCCTTTAAATTCTCAGGACACAGGAAGTCGCCGCCATCTGCTCTCTAGTTTCACTTTGCTAGAATAAAGGGTAAAAAAACACTTTTTTTCCAGCTTAAATGGACAAAGCGATGGCACCCTGGAGTGGTTTCCTGAAGAAGCAGCCAAACAGGAGAAAAAGTCAGCAAGCTCTGGTCTCTTAAAGGAGCCGGAGGGAGGACGCTCGTCTGTGCCTGCAGCCCCCGCGCGAGACCCCACCCCGCGTGAGACTGTGAGGAGCAGCGAGCACGTCTGCTCCCGTGAGGCCTGAGCCTCGCTGTCTCCTTAGAGGAGCGAGAGATGAAGCCATGGAAAGGCCAGCACTGGGGCCACTCGCACACGACCCCGATGGATCTGTGGGCCCTGCTGGGGACACTCACACCCACCTTTCTTTTCGCAAGATCCTTAATAGCTGACCTAGCGCCACGCGGGCCTGCAAGAGACCGGGCTGCCTGCGGCCGACTGCAGAGCGCGACCGAGAAACGGACCAAGAAGGGGCTCGTGCCACCACACCGCCGGGAGGCACAAGATCAGAGCAACTATCATCTTTTTATTATTATTATTGTTGTTGTTATTGTTGTTGTTGTTATTTTTTTAAGTTTTTGGTTGATCTCTTCCCTCCCACCCACCCTCCCCCACCTTCCCTCTGAGATTCCACAGTCTGTTCCATGCTTCTATGTCTCTGGATCTATTTTGTTCATCAGTTTATTTTGTTCATTAGATCCCACATATGAGTGAGATCATGTGATACTTGTCTTTCTCTGATTGGCTTATTTCACTAAGCCAGGTCCCTCCACTGCTGTCCCAAAGGGTAAGAGGTCCTTCTTTTTTACAGCTGCATAGTATTCCATGGTGTAGATGTACCACAGCTTTTTTATCCACTCATCTGCTGATGGGCACTTGAGCTGTTTCCAGATCTTAGCTATTGTAATTGTGCTGCTATGAGCATAGGGGTGCATACATTCTTTCTGATGGATGTTTTGGGATTCTTAGGCTATCTTCCTAGAAGTGGGATCACTGGGTCAAATGGCAGTTCTCTATTTAATTTTTTGAGGAAACTCCACACTGTTTTCCACAGTGGCTGCACGAGGCTGCATTCCCATCAGCAGTGCACTATGGTACTTTTTATCCACATCCTCGACAGCACTTGTCATTTGTTAATTTGTTGATGGTAGCCATTCTGACAGCAACTATAATTTTTTTAAATATATTTTTCAGAGAGGAAGAGAGAGATAGAAACATCAGTGATGAGAGAGAATCATTGATTCCTGCCTCCTTGCATGAACGCCCCACAATGGGGATCGAGCCTGCAACCTGGGCATGTGCCCTGACCAGGAATTGAACTGTGACCTTCTGGTTCATAGGTCGACACTCAACCACTGAGCCACAGCAGCTGGGCATGAGCAACTATGGTTTACTGGAAAGTGTTTTTCTGGGCTGCAAGGACTTGCTATTTTCATGTTTATGAAATGACCTCACAGGGAGAGGGAAAGCAATTCATGATCAGAGTAGTTTCAAATGGAGGGTTTTAAAATTCAGAGTAACAAATGCAGGGCAAAGTGGATGTCATTAAGGAACCGCCGTGCCAGGAGGAATGAGCACGCTCTTTCAGAGTGATCAGAAAGCAGTCAGAAATGCCCAGTGTTTGCCCAGCACGCTGGAGATGAAGGAAGCCATGTACAGCAGATTCCGTCTTTCAAGGAGATGGAATCCTTACATTAAATACTTATTCACAAAAGCATCTCCTGGGTAAGAGGCGCGTTTAGAAGTGTGTGTTACAGGTAGTGTGGGCTCTTCTGAACCGGCTCTCAAGAGGCAGCCCTGACTCACAGCATCCGCCAGCTTCTCAGGGGTAGCCTCTCCCACCACGGCCATCACCGAATGCAGAGTGGGAAAGAGATGTGAACGTTTCTGGGAATTTACCCGAAGAATCCCAAAACACGAATTCGAGAGAAGGTATGCACCCCTTGTTCATTGCAGCATTACTTACTACAGCCAAGATTCGGAAGCAGCCCAGGTGCCCATCAGTAAGTGAGTGGATAAAAAGGCTGTGGTGCCCTAGCCAGTTGCTCAGTGGTTAGAGTGTTGGCCAGAGGACTGAAGGGTTGCGGGTTCGGTTCCGGTTGGACACATGGGAAGGCAACCAATTGATGTGTGTCTCTCACATCGATGTTTCTCTCTGCCTCTACCCTCCCTTTCACTCTCTCTAAAAGTCAATAGAAAAAATATCTTTGTGTGAGGATGAACAAAAAACAAACAAACAAAAGGCTGTGGTACACTTACACCATAGACTACTACTCTGCCATAAAAAGGAAGAAAACTTTGCCGTTTGTGACAATGTGGATGGACCTGAAGAGCATTGTGCTGAGTGAAATAAGCCAGAGGAAGACAAGTACCATATGATCTTGTTCATATGTAGAGTGTAATGAACACAATGAACAAACAAGCAAAATAGAGACAGACTCATAGAGCAGGCAGACAGCTCTGGTGGGGTAGGGGCTGGGGGCGGGGTGAAGGGTTGGAGGGATTGAGAAAAAAAGAAAAGAAAGAGAGAACTCATGGACATGGACAAAAGTGTGGTGATTGCAGGGTGGGTGGAGGTGGAAGAGGGCATGGAGGAGATAAATGGTGATGGAAAAAATAAAATAAATAAAAACTAGAAAGCAGCCAGCATGAGCCAGCTCCAGGTGCCCTGGCCGCTGTCCACATGGAGGCACCTCAGTGCATCACTGACGGCAGGTGTCCCAGGTGTCCAGAGGAGGGCCAGCGGCCAGGCTCCTGTCAGGGCGCCTTACTAGGCGGAGGAGGGGTTGAAACAGGGGAACTTTTGAAGGGAAGGTGCTTGGTCTATTCTCCCACCTCTTCACACCCTGGCAGAGCCTCTGGTGGAGTAGATACTCAATAAACAAATGCTTGTTGAATAAAGAAATGCTTGTTGAACAACAAAAACAAGTGGTTAGGCTGGAAGGAAGTGAAAGGATTTTCCTGAGCAAAACTTTTTTTCTTAAAAAAACAAAGATAAAGCTGGAGAGACCAAAGTAGGTCCAGTCAAATATTAATGTCTACCCAAGTTGTAGGTAGATGCATACATACCGTTATTTGTTATTTTCTGATTTTTTCTGTATATCAGAAATATGTCATAATAAAAATATTGTTAAAAGCCGAGAGGAAGGGGAATTCTGTGAACAAAGGCTCAGGAGTCAGAATGAACACAATACCCTGGGTGCTGAGTAGACCTTAGAGCTGAGCGGAGTGTGCCCGGAACAGCAGGAGCCAGGCTCAGGGGTAAGAACGCCGATGAATGGGACCCCCGTTAACTGCTGCCTGCTCTACTTCTGAAGTGGTGCTAAAGGACTCAGTCCATTCTGCTTCCTTAGAATTATAATTCATTTGTTAAATTTTGAGTTTCTGTATTTGTGGGGGAAATGAGTAACATTAATCAAAATTAGAATTAGAAGGGGAGGGAAATTTTAATTTATTTCATGGGGAAATGGACAGCTTAAATGAACACACTTGTCATTGTGAAATGCATCAGCGGCGTGTACCAACGCAGCTGCCCCCAGATTGAATATCACCCACGCTGCCCAACCCGGTCTCCCAGCCCAAAACACACACACGCTCTGAAATGGCCTCCGGTAGGGTCCACTGGGACAAGCGTATAGGATGGCCTGGGGCCCCCGAATGAAAGCTCGGTGTTCGAGTCATTGCCTAAAATAAAGAATAATAATCATACGTCAATGTACACTCGGTTGGAAGTCCACTGTGGATAAAAGGAAAGAGGACAACATGGCATGGGCACAGCAAGCGGGCATGGGGGCCCTGGGAACACAGAGAAGGGCGCTCTCCTCCGCCTGAGTGAGTCGCACCTTGTGGAGTAAATGGCCTGAGGAAGGGGCTCCGCCCAGCTCTCAGAGGCCCTGGCTGTGTGGCCACTGCGCTCCGCAGAAGGCACTCAGCGCCCCAGACAACGCCACCCGCAGCAGCAGGAAGACAGCTCCGCTCGCCTGCCACGCGGGCTCTGGCATCCAGGACGCGGCTTCCTTATTCTCTCAGGCCCTTCTTACCGAAGTTGCCCAGGCTCGCTCCGTTAGAATCCGGGTTCTAATAGAGGTGACCGGGATGGCTGCCAATTGAGCCATTGGGGTCACAAATCAGCCACGAGACACAATCTTCTAAAAGGGGAATTCGTGAAAGTTTACCAACTGACATGCAACCAGGGTGCGTCTGGCACACATGTCGCTGGTTTGGAACACACGCCCCTTCTCTGGCATTTCCCTCTTCGAAAGCTACGACCAGGCTGAAGCCATGCCAGTTCTCGCCCACTGTCCGCACGGGGTTCCGTCACACACTCACTGCCCCTTGGTAAGACTCATAAAGAGCTTCCCTTTATGACATTTTTAGAATACCTTCAAGAATAAACTCCAGCTGACAGTCGTATGGGTACCCCCTTGAAACTTTGCAGGCCAGAAGGGAGTGGCAAGAAATATTCAAAGTGATGAATGCCAAGAACCTACAACCAAGATTACTTTATCCAGCAAAGCTATCATTCAGAATTGAAGGTCAGATAAAGAGCTTCACAGATAAGGAAAAGCTAAAGGAGTTCATCACCACCAAACCAGTATTATATGAAATGCTGAAAGGTATCCTTTAAGAAGAGGAAGAAGAAGAAAAAGGTAAAGATACAAATTATGAACAACAAATATGCATCTATCAACAAATGAATCTAAAAATCAAGTGAATAAATAATCTGATGAACAGAATGAACTGGTGATTATAATGAATCAGGGGCATAGAAAGGGAATGGACTGACTATTATTGGTGGGGGGGCGTGTGGGGGATGCGGGAAGAGACTGGACAATAATCGTGCACCTATGAATGAGGACAGTGGGTGGGGAGTGAGGGTGGAGGGTGGGGTGGGAACTGGGTGGAGGGGAGTTATGGGGGGAAAAAAGAGGAACAAACGGAATAATCTGAACAATAAAGATTTAATAATTTTTTAAAAAAAGGATAAACTCCAGGCAATTATCATGGCATGTCCAAGTCAGATGGTTTTCCTCCTACCAAACATGAACCCGTGTAATAAAAAGGAAAGATTCCCTTCTTGTTCTGTTCCAGCATGCTTACCCAATTCTGCTTCCCAGCACCATTTCGGAGACACACACACACACACACACACACACACACACACACAGCTCCCTGCCCCCAGGCATCAGGTCTGCCTTCGACACACACTCATTGCATCTCCCGTGCAGCAGAAGTGCCTTTGTGGATAGATGGCACTCGCTGCACTTGGTCATTATATGTTTGTGAGATGTTTGGACTACTGTCTGCCTTCCCATGAAGCACCATGAGGCTAAGACTTTTACTCAATAGCTTTTCGCAGCACTGAGCTTAGAGGACTCAATGCACATCCGCTAAATGGGTGCTCAGTTACAATTGATTACTAACCTGCACGCCTACATTTCCATAGAATAGTATCTCCATCAATAGTCTACACAGTCTTACCACGTAAATGCAAATTACTTTGTAAAGAATTCCCATTTCCAAGTGCTTCCCTACCTAGACAAGGCTCACATGAACCTTTTTTTCCACCAAAGCCAGGCAAGTCATTTGTCTATCCAGATATTCTGTAGATCCCCAGAAAGTGAAAAGTTTATAAAAACCAGCCATATACTAGAATTCAGAAAATATGCTACGGTTATATTGTTGATGGTTTTTGGAACTTGGATTGTTAAATATCACATCTATTTCCATAGCATAATATACTGATGTTTGTCTTTGCCAATATATTTTCAGTTTACTTGATAGCAATTGAAATGTATTCTTAAAAACACAGAGAACTTTTGAATAAAGAGAAAATATCAAAGTCATTATGAACCATTATGTCCTGTTAGGAAATCATCTAGTAAAAGCTTTCAACTTGGATAACCTTTTGAGCGCATTAGAGCTAACAGTTATGAAATACTTCCTCACACATCCTTCTGGATATTTCACTGTTAGCTCTTTTCAAAAGAATGGAACACTTTACTTTTTGGATTTGCAAACTATCAGAATAACGAAAATTAAGATATGTTGAGCCAATAATAAAAGGATGTTATCTCAAATTTTTTGACATGTGAATGACCCTGCAACATATTCTACAACTTAGAAAGACAATAACCCCCCTGCTGTGTATGAGTTCAGTTAACCATGGTCTCTTGTCAAAATACTTGATAAGGCAAAGATAAATTCACCCCATATTGGGGGAAGTGGAACTGGCTTTGTTGAATGAACATTGGTCAGTACGTTTCTCGTCATTCGTGGGATTTACTCCAGGAAAAATGTTGCCACTGCAGAGGAACATAAATGCCTCCTTTTCCTCAAAAACAGCAACCACCGAAACAACAAGAAATCACCTCTGATTCCATTTTTTCACTTTAGCTGCCAGAAAACTAGAGTGAAATTCAAGTTCCAAGGTCTCTGCTCTTTGCAGGGGCCTGTGAGCATTTATTGTATAATTCAGATACTTTTGCATATGTGCAAACATCCCTGGGCTGATGCTTAAGGGCACCTGCAGGGCAGGGCTTGCTTTCCTGCTGTCGGGTCTGTGTGCGCCACAGGCCAACCGAGCAGGCAGCCTCGGTCTCGGTCAGGCTCCATAAAGGCTGGCCCCCCAGTGCATGGAATTATCTAAGAAAATCCTGGTTCTGTCTAATTTCTGCCTTCTAGTTGGAGCCCAAACAGGCCATGATCTGTACCACATTTCTGCTTTCTGGTTTAGCTAACAAATCCAGGTGGGATCTGCTTTTTTAGAACAAGAAGGCAATTTATCTCCACAGGAGGAAACGGAAATGATTTTCAGAACTTTCAGGTTCATGCCTTACTGCGATTCAACGCTTTACAGATTCTTAAAAACACCTGTTGGGGTGAATGGGAGAACGGTGCGTATTTTGAAGCCAAGACTGCCTCGTCCTACTTGCTGAATTTCACAATCAAGCAGCCAGGTCAGAGCACAGCACCTCCCTGGTTTTTCCCCGGGGAGCTGTCTGAAGCGCTTTCCGGAAAAATCGTAGGTGATCACAAATATCAAAAGACACAGGTTCATATACCGAGTGTTTCCCGACATTCCACAACGTTGGTCCATATTACAATGGGTTCTCCGTCCACCGCGGGGCTCACAGGGGCCAGAGCCTTTGTTGTTTTTACTGGCAATTGTCAGTAATCGCCTCCTTGCGCTAATTTTGCACCTGACAGTTACTTGCTTAGTTTGAGTGGAACTGCGTTTTCTGGACTCGTTAATATATCTACTCCGCCACGGACCCCCACGCCCCTCCACCCCATGTTCAGCTCTGACCCCAGAACCAAGCCCTTTCTTCTCAACATGCACACAGAGCACGCCCTCCCCGTGCCAGGGGCGGGGGGCCGCCAGGCAGGGGTGCAACCCGGTACTTACAGACAGGTCCCTCCTCTGGTCTCAGGCGCGCGCTGTGCAAAGCAACCTGTTCTCCCGGTTCGCAGGCATTTCCGGGAAGAGGGGGATTTCAGATCCCAAATTTATATCACGGTGAAGTCAGGATGATGACTCTCTCTCTCTGAGTGTTAATTATTCATTGAAAAGCTTTTTAAAGACACAGTTCAATATTTCGTTAGTGACTCACTGCTAATAAAATTATAAGTAAGGAGTCTCGATTCCTTATCATGGCACTTACCATTCGTTTTATTCCCAAATCACATTTAAAGGGATATAAGCAATTTTTTTTGGAAATGTGAAAGTGAGGTATTCCGTGTACTTAAGCGACCATCACTGCGAGCCTTTAGCGGTCTTTCCCATTATTCCTGTACTTGTGCCAAATTAATGTTGACCTATCTGCTTTCTTTTTGCTTTCTCTTGTAGTAGAACACTTAACATTAGATCCGGTTTCCTCGCAGGGTTCTAGCTATGCATTTGTTAGCTGTAGGTCCAGTGTTGTCCGCACAGCTGACCCATAGAATTTAGTCACTTCGTGGAAATGAAACTCTATACCCATTTATGCCAACTCTCTACTTCCGCCACCACCCAGCCCCTGGCAACCGCACTCTAATCTTTATTTCTATGCGTTTGACTATTTTAGATACTTTCCCACCTTGATAGCCTCACAAGCTTAGGCAAGGATAGCACAGAGAATTCTTTTGAAACGGAGGGATATTGGGTTTGAACTTTGCAGCTGACAATCGTCAGCAATCGCCTATTTCTACTGATTTCTGTCCTGGTCTCCCCGCGCGCTGAGCTTGTAGACCCGAGAGAGACGAAGACAGCCGGCTTCGGCGACAGCGAGTGCTCACGTACAGCAAGCCTGAAATTTCATTACGCGTTGTTTGGGATGCAAGTTAATGCTATTACTGTAACACAAGCGTCAGAGAAAATCAGATCACTCAGGGAAGGCCCCCCCGCTGGAAAGGCTGTTAGCGGACTTCAATCAGCTGCGCCTCCCCGTTCAGGCCGTGGCCGCCCGGGAGCTGCGCTCCAACCCGCCTGCCTAAGTGCACACACCTGAGACTCATCCAACAAGTACAATAACGTTGGGAGCGTGTGCTTGTTGGGATTCAGGCTGTCGCAATATCACAATTATTCTGATTGCTAGCAGTGTATCTGGGACTGGGGGTTAAGAAGAGTGAGAAGCAGGAGTGAGCCAGCCTTTCCCAGGGAAAGCCTAGAGCAGTGGTTCTCAATCTTCTGGCCCTTTACATACAGCTCCTCATGTTGTGACCCAACCATAACACTATTTTCGTTGCTACTTCATCACTGTCATGTTGCTACTGTTATGAATCGTCATGTAAATATCTGATATGCAGGATGGTCTTAGGCGACCCCTGTGAAAGGGTCGTTCGACCACCAAAGGGGTCGCGACCCACAGGTTGAGAACCACTGGCCTAGAGGCTCTGAAGTCGATGTTTCTTTCGGGATTAACATCTGTTTTTAAAAATATGATTCAGGATTTGTTGAATTCACTCCATCATATTCCCTGAAAGGAAGACACCAGCGTATGACGCATGTATCCTTTTCCGTTTCCACTTGTGTTATGTAAAATAAAGTTTCTTCGTTCTTTAAACATGGTTTTTTCTTTTACTTACAGCCAAAAACATTTGACTGATAACCCGTGTTTTGTTGCTTAAATCGACACTTGCATAAAATACAAGAAACAACGAGCAAGGATTAGAATGAGGATAATTTTACAACCGAGTAACAGGAATAAACCAACACGAGAGATGCATTCCAAAGAAGATAT
The DNA here is from genome assembly GCF_028538775.1 of Myotis yumanensis. Lineage (NCBI taxonomy): Eukaryota > Metazoa > Chordata > Mammalia > Chiroptera > Vespertilionidae > Myotis > Myotis yumanensis. The sequence goes on from NW_027223756.1 coordinate 107,694,537, forward strand.
AGTCTTTAAAGTTGGTCCTTGTTCACCATACTAGATAGCATGGGGTGGTATTCCTATTTAATTTCTTTTAATCCTTTTATTTGGTCTGGAAGAAACTCTGTTTAATACTAGAATGTCTTTAGCATCGAACAAATTCCAGCCTAAAATTTTAACAAAGGGAGAGCCTGCCTCAAGCTCAAAGCCGTAGGCAGACAATGACATTTAACTAGAATTTATTGCTATCGTTTTGCTTTAGTTAAATTTACTTTTACAGTTTTATTCTATTAATGACAAATTATACTGTTTTTCTATTTGTGGCAATGCCAAAATTTCCACTTTTTAAGTAAAAAATGATTTAAGTTAAAGATAAATGTTGCCCTGACCAGTTTGGCTCAGTGGATAGAGCGTCGGCCTGTGGACTGAAAGGTCCCAGGTTCGATTCTGGTCAAGGGCATGTACCTTGGTTGCAGACACATCCCCAGTGGGAGATGTGCAGGAGGCAGCTGATCGATGTTTCTCTCTCATCGATGTTTCAAGCTCTCTATCCCTCTCCCTTCCTCTCTGTAAAAAAATCAATAAAATATATATATATTTTTTAAATCGTAAGTAAATATTAGTGCAGCTGGGACGTGGATATGGTAAAAATTATGAAGGTGACGCAGAGGTAGCTGAAGTTTGGAAAACAGTAGCCTAGATGTTTGATAAGCCAGTGGGTAGAGGGGATACAGAGCCCTACATATGGCCACCTGCGTGGAAGACGGCTTTGCAACGAGACTGTTTACTGGGATCTTTTATATTTCATCTCAGATGGATTTTCCAAGACCCATTAGTTCGGAATATGGCATTCTCAGTGTATCACAGCAATTCCGCAGCGCCATCCTCATCCTGGTCTTACTGGATCAGCTACTCCCTAGGTTGTGACACCTCCATGACAGAGAAGTGGAGGGTCATGCTCTTGTTTTGGGCTTTTTTATTATGATGATTACTTTCAGCACCTTCCCTTGCCATACCCTTTTACCCTCCACTCAGCTCAAACACTTATTAATTCCAGATTTTATTAACTCTGATCCCTTTAAAAGGAATCTTAGAAGTGTTCCTCCACTCTAACGCTACCAGCCAAAGTCCTCTCCACCCTTCCTTCAGGGACCAACTCAAAAGCCAGTGTCTCCGTGAAGACTTCCCGAAGCTCACTGCAGTCAGGATTCCTCCCCTCTACGTCGCACCCCTCAAAGGCTCTAATAGCTGTATGTTTCACAAACGGCCCTGAGGATTGAGCAGACAGGGAACAAAGTGAGAATGAGGAGTTTGTCCTGATTGTCTCCATCTTGTTAGTAAACACCCTTATAAACATGTTTAAATTGCATTGCACCATTATCAAACCATGAATTTAACTTAGGTTGAAATAATCTTGTAATTATTATTTAAAGTGCTCTTTTGTCCTTTTTGTAATAATGTCAACTTTTCTCATTATTTTTTCCCTCCAAAAATGGGTTAAAGAATCTCAATAGTGGGGAAAATCTTGGGGCAGTACATTATAGTGAAAGGACGTCAATTTCACTCTCCACGGGACCTTTGTTTCATTTTGGATTTTGGGAGACATTGAGAAAAGGTTGTGTTACCTTCCTTAGAAACTCATTCCAGTTTTTTGCATCTTTTTTTCCACAGGAAGTTATTCCTCCCATTGAACCCGAACCACTCCAAGCTTCAGTTTAATTTGTTTCTTATCATTTAAGTCTCATGTTCTCCATGAGAAACAGCTGGTCACCATCCATCTCATCTGTTCCCACCACAGTCAACAGCCAGCCGTCTAAATATCCTTTGCAAAGCTCGCGCAATGCTTCCTTTCTTGTGGAGAGTCAGGGGCATCCCACTCAGCAGGGACAGTTACTAAGTTTTTCAACGATGAGCCCCGTGAACTCTTGTAAACAGAGGGTTCCTAAGATTACCGTTGAGAGGACAGTATTTCTCAGAGGAGACATTCAAAGGACACTCTTATACAGGATTCGAGGAAGGAAATGGATCAAAGTTAGTTTGTAGAAAAAGAATGTACCAAATTATGAATTCAAAGGAATGTCTGCAGGTCACTAATATTATGTGAAAAAAACAGATGTTGAGAGAGAGACTTCAGAAAGTTTACATTCTCGTGACCCCAGAAGTGATGTGGTTCAAGTACTCAGCTGAGGGTCCAACTGAAACTTAACTTGGGGCAAGCGCTGTACCTGGGCACCCTGCCCACAGGACCAACTCCCACAGTGATGACCTTATAATGAGGAAAAAATGCAGACAAATTAGTAAAAAGTAATTAGAGGTGGAGCCTTCCATAGTCTGCTGTGGAGAGAGATTGTGGGAGTAGTTGGGAGGGGGTTAGAGGAAATAAAGTATGAGATCAGGAGAAGAGGGAACTGAGTTGCAGACAGGAGGTCAAGAGCTCGGGAAAGCACTGCCCGTTGCTCTCTCTGAGTGTGGGAACAGGGTAGACAATAAAACACAAGCCCAGCCTCCCTCTTCTAACCATGGGCCTCACTGACTGTGCTGACCGTATCACAGAAAAGTGGGAAGCTCACTTTCCTGGGGCCCACTATGATTTCATTGGGGCTAATGCAATTGAAAGTTTACAGCTTAGATCACATGGCCTGCCCAAGAGAGTTGGGATTTCCCGAGAGAGAAAGAGAGAGAGAGAGAGAGCAGAGGAAGTAGAAATGAGAGTCAAAGCATCCTATCTAATAAAAGAGAAACATGGTAATTAGCCATACAGCCGCTACCCTTCCCATTGGCTAATCAGTGATATATGCAAATTAACTGCCAGCCAAGATGGCGGCCGGCAGCCAGGCAGCTTGAAGCAAACAGGGAGGCTTGCTTGCTCCAGTGACGGCAGACTCCAACGTTCCCCGCCTGACTTACCGGCCTCTCAGCAGCAACTCTAAGCAACTATGTTGCAAATATAGAAGCTAAACAAAACCCCAGAAACCTGCTTTAGTCAGCCGGGCTTCAGCCAGCCGGACCGCAACATTGTATCAAGTACAGAAGGTAAACAAAGGCCAGAAACCTGCTTTCAGCAGCCAAGACCTCAGAGCTAAAGCTGTCCCAGAATAAAAAGAAAAAAAGGAGTGGTTGGGAGCTTCAGTCACCCGCCAGCCTGAAAACAGCCCTCAACTCCTCTCCCAGACTGGCCAGGCACACCAGTGAGGACCCCCACCCTGACCCAGGACACCCTTCAGGGCAAGCCAGCTGGCCCCCACCTGTGCACCAGGCCTCTATTCTATATAGTAAAAGGGTAATATGCCTCCCGGCACCGGGATCAGCGTGACAGGGGGCAGCACCCAAACCCCCTGATCAGCCCTGCACTGTGTGTGACAGGGTGCAGCGCCCCAACCCCCCGATCGGCCCTGCTCTGTGGGTGATTGAGGGCAGTGCCCCAACTCCCCCCCGCCCACAGGCCCTGCTCTGTGTGTGACAGGGTAGAGCCATAACCTCCCCATTGGCCCTGCCCTGAGTGTGACAGTGGCGGCGCCCCAACCCCCTGATTGGCCCTGCTCTGTGGGTGATAGAGGGCGGCGCCCCAACCCCCCTATCGGCCCTACTCTTTGAGTGACAGGGGGGAGCTCCTCAACCCCCTGATCGGCTCTGCTCTGTGTGTGACAAGGTACAGAGCCCCAACCCCCCTGATTGGCCCTGCTCTGTGCATGACAGGGGGTGGTGCCGCAACTTCCCTATCGACTCTGCCTTGAGTGTGACAGGGGGCGGTGCCCCAACCCCCCTATCGGCTGTACCCTGAGCGTGACTAGGGGTGGCATTGCAACCTCCCGATCTGCCCTGCTCTCTGCATGACAGGAGGCAGTGCCCCAACTCCTCAATCGGCCCTGCTCTGAGCCCAACGAGGGACTGCACCTAGGGATTGGGCCTGCCCTCTGCCACCTGGGAGCAGGCCTAAGCCAGCAGGTCATTATCTCCTGAGGGATCCCAGACTGCAAGAGAGCACAGGATGGGCTGAGGGACCCCCCCCCCCCCCATGAGTGCACAAATTTTTGTGTACCGGGCCTCTAGTCTATATAATAAAAGCCTAACATTACAGTGCAATGACCAGAATGACTGGTTGCTCTGACACACACTGACCACCAGGGGGCAGATGCTCAACACAGGAGTTACCTTCTGGTGGTCAATGAGCTCCCACAGGGGGAGTGCTGCTTAGCCAGAAGCTGGGCTCATGGCTGGCGAGCGCAGCCGGCATCCACAGCAGTGCTAAGGAGCAGCGAGCCGAGTGGTAAGGAGCAGTGAGCAGGCAGGCGGTAAGGAGTGAGGGCTCCAGGACTGCGAGAGGGTACAGGCCAGGCTGAGGGACCCCCTCCCCTACAGTGCACGAATTTCGTGCACCAGGCCTCTAGTATCAGCAATAAAAAGGTATACTGATAAGAGGAAATAAGAATGTGATCTATTATTTGTTGCTTGACAAAGTTATAGACTTAAACAGACTTCACAAATGTATTGCACTGATTTTTCTAACTTGCTTCAGGTTTTACCTAAGCATTGTAGGTAAACAATTATTGCATGTTTATTCTCTACCCTCAGATATTTATCAGGTGCTTCTTATTAGAAGGTAAGAATGGCAAAGCTCTCAGAGCAATGCCTGGCACACAGACTGGGGTCAGGTGAGGCCATGGTGTTGGCTGTTCTCACTGAATGTAATGCTCTGGGGTAGGGAGTGGGATAAGTGGAGGGCAAAGGCATGGGCTGGAGCCTGGAGATTAAATGTAAGGGCTCCATGGAAGGCAGTTCCGTAACTTCTCTAGGCATGAGCTCTACTGTGAGTGTCCAAGCGCTGAGCTTGACACCCGCCCATTTTCTCTGACCTTCCCTCTCCTTGATGGCCAGAGGCTTTCCTAAGAGGAAATTACAGGCTGCATCTGTTCTCATCTCCTTCCTCAGCAACGTGCACAACCACCTTCCCCAACACATACACACATGCACACAGACACACACAGAGGCACATATACACGCACATGCACAGACACACACATATACACACAAACACACAGGGACACACAAGAACACACACACATACATACATACACACAGACATACATGTGGACACACACAGACATACACATACACAGACCTCCATGCTGTTGTAATAAGACTTTGGGAAGGTAAGATTTCCTGTCTGGAATGTTACCCGAGGCTTGTACAGTACTGGATGATGTAAATACGATGGGTAGGGATAAGAAGTACTGAAATGTGTTAGGCAGTGCTTCAAAGACAGACTAATTTCACATATATTTTTATTTCTCAAGAGATAGCACCACGCTCACATGGACCCCAGTTTTTCCGGGAAAGCGAAGGTTACAGGCTTTAGAAATGCAGTGAGTTTGTGGCTTTAAAGCGTGTTTAATACCAAGAGCTGATTTCAGTGTGCAGCACACCCAGACAGAAGGAATCTCCGCAGCCACAGTCGTGACGTGACAGGGACCCAGCGGCATCAGAGGAGCTCCATGACGGCACCTCTGGGGGGTGAAGACAATTGAGCACAAATGAACGAAACTGGGAGGAGAGCAGATCCCTGCCTCAGAGGGTTAATTTGGAGTGAAACCACTCAGTGCGGTTCTGTAGTCAGACTCTGATTTAAAGCACTGTGTAAAATGCTAGTTTTCCTGCTTTAATTATGGCCAAATAATGTGCAGGACTCCACACTATGGCTCTCTTATCTGAGCTGTATTATTTATATATATACACACATACATACATACACACACACACACTAGAGGCCCGGTACACAACAAATTTGTGCACTCGGGGGGTCCCTCAGCCTGGCCTGTGCCTTCTCGCAGTCTGGGACCCCTTGGGGAATGTCCACCTGCTGGCTTAGGCCCGCTCCCCAGGGGATCGGGCCTAAGCTGGCAGTCAGACATCCCTCTGGCAGCCTGGGAGCCCTCGGGGGATGTCCACTTGCCAGCGGGGAGCAGGCCTAAGCTGCATTCGGACAGCCTGGCTTGTGGCTGAGCAGAGCTCCCCCTATGGGAGTGCACTGACCACCAGGGGCAGCTCCTGCATTGAGCATCTGCCTCCTGGTGGTCCGTGTGTGTCATAATGACCAGTCATTCCCAATGGTTCTGCTGTTAGGGTCAATTTGCATTTTACCCTTTTATTATATAGGATATTGATTTCAGAGAGGAAGAGAGAGGGACAAAGACATAGGCACATCAATGATGAGAGTGAATCATTGATTGGCCGCCTCCTGCACGGAATGGAAACTGACATCCTGGTTCACAGGTCAAGGCTCAGCCACCGAGCTGCCGGGCGGGCTGAGCTGTGTGTTCTGCTGCAGCCAGCACCCCTCATGCCAAGGAGTGCCGCTCCATAGGGATGGGTTTCCAATCTCTTCAGGCCACAAGTTTCCCTTGGGGACCTGCCGAGAACAGACTTACTTCCTAGGGAAGCGCCGGAGCGATGCTTTCTGCCTGGGTGAGAAGCAGCAGGGCCACTCCTCGCAGACCAGCCCTGCCCATCACTGTGGCTCCATTGCACAGTGAACGGGTTTCCAGCAGCAATGACTTCTGTGAGCCTAGTAGGGTTATCTCATGAACAGCATCCTCGGACCTGTAAGTGACCTTGAGGGAGGCCCAGAGCTGAGCTCACTACACAATGTCAAGTCTAGTGGCTCCTGTGGAGGGCAGCTTTGCTCCCCTGCACCCCCGGGGCATCTGACAATACCTGCCAACATTTTTATTTCTCCGGCTTTGCAGAGGCCAGTGATGCTGCCCAGCGGAGAGAGACCCGCTCCACAGCGTCAGTATCCCGGAGGCTGAGAAACCACAGTCTGGAAACGCTGAATTTAACTTCTGTTGGTTTCTAGAAGATTCACACGAAGATCCTTTGTGCCCTCACACATGTCACGTCTCCTCTCCTGGCCTCGGTTTCCTGTGTGGGTGCTGACACTGTTCAAGGTCACTTCCAGTGCAGATGTTACTATGGGATTCTGTGATGCCCTCCCTTCCACTGCTGCCTGGGCTCCCTCCATTCCAACCTTCTCACACGGCACTGCTGTTGGAAAAGTTGGATGGAAACGGAAATGGATTTTTTAATATTTACTCTCAGCAGTAGACAATTATCGAGTTGCTGCTGAGACAGCACCATTACTAATTTAACTCTGTTGTGTGATGAATTTTAATATATGGAGAAGATTAAAGTCCTGGAACATTTTGTTATTGTTGACTCTATTATAGATGCCCTCATCCCCCCCTTTTGCTCCCCTCTCCCCAGCCCCCCATAGGCCTTCACCACACTATTGTCTGTGCATATATGCATGGATAGTCTTTGTTTGATCTCTTCTAGCCCTCCCCACACCCACCTCCCCTCTGAGGTCTACCAGTCTGTTCCATGCACCCAGGCCTCTGGTCTTATTTTGTTCATCAGTTTATTTTGTTCTTTAGATTCCACATATAAGTGAGATCAAACAGGACATGCAGATGGCCAATAGACATATGAAAAAAAAAGCTCAAGGTCACTAATCATCAGAAAGATGCAAATAAAAACGACAATGAGGGATCGCCTTATACTGGTCAGAATGGCTACCATCAACAAATCAACAAACAAGTGCTGGCAAGGATGTGGAGAAAAGTGGGGCAGCCACTGTGGAAACAGTCCGGAGGTTCCTCAAAAATTTAAAAATGGAGCTGCCTTTTGACCCGGTGATCCCACTTCTAGGAATATATCCTAAGAAACCAGAAACACCACTCAGAAAGAATATATGCACCCGCCGTGTTCACAGCAGCACATTTACAAGAGCTAAGACCTGGAAACAGCCAAGCGCCCATCGGTAGATGAATGGGTAAAAGGCTGTGGTACATTTACCTCGTGGGGGAAGAGTGTGGGTAATGAGAAGAGCTTAACCAAAGAATGTATATGCATATGCACATTACCTATGGACACAGACAATAGTGTGGTGAAGGCTGGGAGTGGGGGGCTGCCTGGAGCAGGGCACAGGAGGGGGGGTGGGGGACATCTGTAACACTGTCAACAAAAAGAAGAGACCTCAGCTGGCATCACAGCCCTGTTACCCCACAGGTATTGTCCACTCTTAGTGCCTATGGTAAAACGGTCTGTGGATGTGACTGGCCGGTGAGCCGCGTCGGCTGCAGCAGACGTGCCGTACGTAACCCTCTCTCACGCCCGCCTTTGCCAGTCGTACCCAGAGGCCCAGCTGCTGGGAAGAGCGGCTCCAAGAAAGCAAGACATCGGAACAAAAGGAAAAATCCCCTCCTCCCACAAGACTCTTAAATAAAAAATAAAATAGAAAAGAACGTGTAGAAATGTGTTAGAAACAGAAGGAAAAAAATAGAACCCCCAGGAGGCCGAGTCCTGTGTGAGCAAGGGGCCGGCCACCCCTGCCAGGAAGCCTCCCGGGCTTTCTTTCCTTGCAGCCGAAGGGTCTCTGTAAGGCCTCGCATGGTTCTAAATATATTTAAAATTCAGGAGCAAAATGGTTTCACCCCCAGAAAAAAGAACAGCGGAGTGTTTTTAGAGCTCTCTGGCCTTCTTGCAACAACAGGCTGGGACAGGTGGTGCCTGTGCTGAGGGATGGAGGCACAGCCACTCCTGGGTCCCGGGTCCTGTCTGTAATCTCAGCGTCTGACTCAGTTTACCCTGGACCCTGAGCTCGCAGCCACCGCCTCTGCTCCCCATCGCCGCCTGTACCATCATCTGCTCCAGGCAGCAAAGTCCAACTAAGCAGGGGTAACGCACAGGGGCACACGGACAAGCCAAGGAAGACTCCGCCGATCCCCTCTACCCCCACAGGTTTACGTAGGTGCGCGTATCTCCAAACAACAGAGTAATTAATTTGCTTTTGGGGGGCTTTCTAAGAATGGGAATATGCATTCCGTGACTCACTGGTTTCGTTTTTCACCACTATGGCTTTTTGTTGTTATTTTAAAGTTATCTTTATTGTTGAAAGTCTTACAGATGCCCCCTTCGTTTGTTTGTGTTTTTTCCCCCATTGGCCCCCTCCACCTTGTACCTGCCCCTCCCAGGCCTTCACCACGCTATTGTCTGTGTCTATGGGTTAGCCCAGGGGTGGGCAAACTTTTTGACTCGAGGGCCACAATGGGTTCTTAAACTGGACCGGAGGGCCGGAACAAAAGCATGGATGGAGTGTTTGTGTGAAATAATATAAATTCAAACTAAACATCATTACATAAAAGGGTACGGTCTTTTTTTTTTTTTTTTTAGTTTTATTCATTTCAAATGGGCCGGGTCCGGCCCGCTGGGTTAGGCATATCTACACTAATAAAAGAGAAACATGCAAATTGGTGTCACACAGCTACCCTTCCCATTGGCTAATCAGGATGATATGCAAATTAACTGCCAGCCAAGATGGCAGCCGGCAGCCAGGCAGCTTGAAGTGAACATGAGGCTTGCTTGCTTCAGTGTCGGAGGAAGCCAACGTTCCCCGCCTGCCGCTGCCGGCCTCTGAGCTTGCAGTTTGAAACATTGTTACAAATATAGAAGCTAAACAAAACCCCAGAAACCTGCTTTCAGCCAGCCGGGATCTCAGAGCTGGAGTTGAAACAGTGTTTCGATTATAGAACCCAAACAAACCTGATACCTGCTTTCAGCAGCCAAGGCCTAAGAGTTGGAGCCAAGCCTCAGAGCTAAAGCTGGCCCAGAATTTTAAAAACAAAAGAAAAAAAGGAGCGGTTGGGAGCTTCAGTCACCCGCCAGCCTGAAAACGGCCCTCAGCCCCTCACCCAGACTGGCCAGGCACCTCAGTGGGAACCCCCACCCTGAAGGGGGTGTGACCAGCTGCAAACAGCCATCATCCCCTCATCCAGGCTGGCCAGGCACCCCAGTGGGGACCCCCACCCTGATCCAGGACACCCTTCAGGGCAAACCAGCCGGCCGCCACCCGTGAACCAGGCTTCTATCCTATATAGTAAAAGGGTAATGTGCCTCCCAGCACCGGGATCAGCGGAGCCGCGAGGCCTCCCGGCACCGGGATTAGCATGACAGGGGGCAGCACCCAAACCCCCTGATCGCCCTGCAGCTCTATGTGCGACAGGGGCCGGGGCCACAACCTCCCTATCTGCCCTGCTCTGTTCGTGACAGGGGAAGGCACCCCAACCCCCTGATCAGCCCTGCTCTGTGCCTGATAGGGGGGAGTTCCCCAACCCACTGATCACCCTGTGGCTCTGTGTGTGACAGGGTGCAGCGCCCTAACCCCCTGATCAGCCCTGCTCTGTGTGTGACAGGGTAGAGCCATAACCTCCCCATTGGCCCTGCCCTGAGTGTGACAGTGGCGGCGCCCCAACCCCCTGATTGGCCCTGCTCTGTGAGTGACAGGGGGGAGCTCCCCAACCCCCTGATCGACCCTGCTCTGTGCGTGACAGGGTACAGAGCCCCAACCCCCCTGATGGGCCCTGCTCTATGCATGACAGGGGGCAGTGCCCCAACCCCCTGATTGGCCCTGCTCTGTGCATAACAGGGGGTGGCGCCACAACCTCCCCATCGACCCTGCCTTGAGTGTGACAGGGGGCAGTGCCCCAACCCCCCAATCGGCTCTACCCTGAGCGTGACTGAGGGTGGCATCGCAACCTCCCGATCTGCCCTGCTCTGTGCATGACAGGGGGCGCCCCAACTCCCCAACCAGCCCTGCTCTGAGCCCAACCAGGGGCAGCACCTAGGATTGGGCCTGCCCTCTGCCACTCGGAAGTAGGCCTAAGCCAGCAGGTCATTATCTCCTAAGGGGTCCCAGACTGCAAGAGGGCACAGGCCGGGCTGGGGGCCCCCCTCCCCCCCGAGTGCACAAATTATTGTGCACCGGGCCTCTAGTCTATATATATAAAAGCCTAAGCATCAAGTTGGACCGATGGACCGGTCCACCGGTCACTATGACACACATTGACCACCAGGGGGCAGATGCTCAACAGAGGAGCTCCCCCCTGGTGGTCAGTGCACTCCCACGGCAGGAACACCACTCAGCTGACCTAGGGGGTGCCAGATGCCTGGCACAAGCCTCTCCTGGGACTGACTGCGCCCACAGCAGGTGCACCGGGGCTGGGATGAACAGGAGCCTGGCTGCCTGCCATGGCCCAATCCCTGCAGGCCACATGGAGGGATCCCCACCGGTGCACACACTGGGCCTCTAGTATGCATATAAGTTCCCCCATTAATCACTCCCTCCCTATCCCCGCCTTGCCTCTGTGATTCATGAGTCTTTTCCAGGCTTCTGTGTCTCTGTGTCAGGGCCAGCCTGACAGGGTTGAGCCGGGCTGAGGCAGGGAGGTGGAAATTGAGAAAAGAAAGACAGGAAAGTGGGGCCGGGAGGACCCCAGTTCTCTCAATGAACTGAAGCCACTTTATTAGCCACACAATCCTATTTATACACAACACACTGAATAGGAGGTCTGTCAAGAGGAATGTATTCTTTGTTCCTCTTAATCTCTTTTTTTTTTTTTTTTTTACTGTTCATCAGATTATTTACTCACTTGATTTTTAGATTCACTTGTTGATAGATGTGTATTTGTTGTTCATAATTTGTATCTTTACCTTCTTCTTCTTCTTCCTCTTCTTAAAGGATACCTTTCAGCATTTCATATAATACTGGTTTAGTGGTGATGAACTCCTTTAGTTTTTTCTTATCTATGAAGCTCTTTATCTGACCTTCAATTCTGAATGATAACTTTGCTGGATAAAGTAGTCTTGGTTGTAGGTTCTTGGTATTCAGCACTTTGAATATTTCTTGCCACTCCCTTCTGGCCTGCAAAGTTTCTGTTGAGAGATCAGCTGACAGTCATACGGGTACTCCCTTGTAGGTAACTGATTTTCTTTCTCTTGCTGCTTTTAGGATTCTCTCTTTGTCTTTTGCTCTTGGCATTTTAATTATGATGTGTCTTGGTGTGGTCCTCTTTGGATTCCGTTTGTTTGGGGTTCTATGCGCTTCCTGGACTTGGAAGTCTATTTCTTTCACCAGGTAGGGGAAGTTTTCTGTCATTATTTCTTCAAATAGATTTTCAATATTTTGCTCTCTCTCTTCTTCTGGCACCCCTATAATTCGGATGTTGGTACGCTTGAAGCTGTCCCAGAGGCTCCTTACACTATCTTCGTATTTTTGGATTCTTTTTTCATTTTGCTTTTCCGGTTGGGTGTTTTTTGCTTCTTCGTATTTCAAATCTTTGACTTGATTCTTGTGATCCTCTGGTCTGCTGTTGGGAGTCTGTATAATATTCTTTATTTCAGTCAGTGTATGCTTAATTTCTAGTTGGTTGTTTATCACAACATCGAGGGTCTCACTAGATTTCTTGAGGATCTCAATACATTTATCGGCGGTCTCACCAGTCTTTTTGAGGGCCTTCCTAAATTTATCGGCAGCTTCTAGACAGTTCTTTAAAGACCTTAAAAGTGTGGTTTTGAACTCTATATCCTGCAGTTTGCTTTCCTCCATTTCTGTCATTTGTGTCCTGTTTCTTTGTCTCGGCATTTTTTATGCTTCACTGTGTCGATAGAGTGCCTTTCTGTGCTAAGTGTCCCAATTACCTGAGGTAGACACTCTTGGTGCACCCCCTTGTGGGCTTTGTGCACAGTCTTGTTGTAGTTAAGCCTTGATTGTTGTAGTTATCACTGGGAGGAATTGACCTCCAGGCCAATTGGCTGTGAGAATCAGCTGTGTCTGCAGTGGGAGAACTTCTGTGCTGGAGACACCCCTCTGGGGCAAGACTTGCTTCAGTGGGGCTTTGGTGCTCACTGAGTCTGCCCCCTGAGTGTGTCTTTTATGGTTCCACGGAGCTGAAAACTGGATGGTCCCACTCTGACCTCTGGGCTTCCTGGCTCCTGGATCTCTAGGGAGGTGCTAATCTAGCCTTTGCCTGAGGCTATCCAGCAAAAGCCTCCCTGCGGGGCTTGGGCAGGGCGGGTCCCACGGGATCAACAGGGCGGGGCTAGCAGTTATGGCTGCTCTCAGACTTTCCCTCAGAGGCTCTGCTTCTCAGTGTCCCAGTAGTCGCTGCAAGCCCCACGGAGAGAAAGCTGCCCTAGGGTTCTGAGCGATGCCAGACAGTCCCGCTTCTCCCATATGAGTCTGGGTCTCTAGAGACTCACCCGGAACTGGAGCTCAGAGCCTGAGACTCCCTCCCGATTGAAAACGACAACCGCGCCTTCAGCCGCCAGCCCGCTCCACATGCACCTCCGCACCTTAGTATTTTACTTCCGCACTGCGCCTCCTCTGAGTCTGGATGTGCTTTTCTCTTTCCTTCTAGTTGTAGAATTTCCACTCAGCTAGCTTTCCTGTGGTTCTGGGTGATGTCCGTTCCGTCTTTTAGTTGTATTTTTGAAGTGGTTGTTCAAGGCAGCAAACTCTGGTGTTTACCTATGCCGCCATCTTGGGTGTCTCTTGTTCCTCTTAATCTCTAAGGGAGAGACACAGCAGAAGGACAAGTTCTCAGTACAGCATATCTCAGTAAATAGTTACAGACTTCTTGGTAAGCCATGAAAGGCTGTTCTCATTCTACTGATAATCGCCACCCAAACAAGTCTGGGAAAGCTGTGTGGGTAAGGGTCCCAGCCTTGCTAGCCCCTTCAGGTGCAAGGACCTTGCCAGCTTACATCTGGCCCCCAACATCTCTGGTTCTACTTTACTCATCAGTTTATTTTGTTCCTTAGATTCCACATATGAGAGCGATCATGTGATACTTACCTTCCTCTGGCCATTATGTTTTTACAAAGAGTATGGTTAGTTCTTTTTTTTTTTTTACTCTTTACAATCTATCCTGGTGTGTGGATACACCTCACTTTATGTATACATTCTTCTCTGGCTGAACTTTTGGGTTATCTCTTGCCCACTATTTTCCTTTTTCTTTCTTTCTTTTAGCAACAGTGGTGCTCTGAACATTCCTGCATGGGTCTCCTGGGGTACCTGGAAGGAGATTCCCCCAGGGCCCACCTGCTGCTGGTGCAGGAAGTCTGCGCACCCGCCAGCTTGTCTCCGAAGGGGCTGTACCAACTCAGACTCCCACCGCCACGTATGCACGTTCTCCCTATTCCAGACTTCTCCAGCCCTGGTCTTAGCAGACTCTCACTCCCCCCAGCCTGTGGCATACGCAGTCTGTCTCTTATGGGATGAGTTTGCATTTTCCTTCAGCCCTCAGCAGACTGAACATCTTTTCATACATTTTGATAGTTTCCAGGTTCCCTTTCTTTTGAAATGCCTGTTCACGTCTGTCCTTTGTTCTTCTCTTCAATGATTGGTTTTTTTCATAGAGATGTGTAACAGGTTTGAATAGCAATCCTCTGTTGGCTCTATGTGCTGTAAACAGTTTATGGTGTTTTAAAAAACTGACTTTTTTGATGAAGATAAATTCTTTATGCTAATAGAGTCAAATGGATCAATCTCACCCTATAAGGCTAATACTTTTTTGTGTGTGTCTTATTTTAAAAACATCTTCTCTACTCTAAGAGCATACTGGTATCTTCCTATATTTTATTCTAAAAATTCTGTGTAGTATATTTGGGCCTCCTGTTGTGTAAAGTGTAATATAGCAAATTCTACTTCACTTTTTTCCATACAGATACTTATTGCCCTCGCATTTGTTTAATAGTCCTTCCTTCCTCAGCGCCTCACAGCGCCACCTCTATCATATGTCAAATTTCTCGATAAGTGTGAACCTGTTTCTGGGCTTTCTAGGCTGTTTCAATGGTCAAGTGACTCTCCTGCACCTCCCCCCACAACCATGAATGGAGCTTCATAATATACCTGTGTCCTGGGTATCAGGTGGGACAAGTCCTCCTATTTCATTCTTATTCAGGAGTCTCTTCATTATTTTTTAGGCCCTTGTGATTCCCTATAAAATTATTGAGTGAAATCTCATTAAATCTGTAGATCAAGTTGGAATGAACAATATTGCAATATTAACTTTCTTTTCCAAGATCTTTCCTAATATGTTTTAACAAAGTTTTAAATTTTTTCTGTCACATGCTTGCATATCTATTCTTACATTTGCTCATAGATACTTTATATTTTTTTGCTTCTATTGTAAATGGGATGTTTAAAAAATTATTTATTATTACAATTTCTATGTATTACTGGTATCTAGAAATCCAATTGACTTTAGTATAATTGATCTTATATTCAGCCACCTTTTTAAACTCTATTATTATTGTTAAGACATAAATTCTTTGGGGTTTTATGTGTAGTCACTCATCTCTGAAAGAAAAAAGACACTTTTTCCCATTCTTACACCATTCTAATATCTTTCACTTCATTTTTTTCTCCTAGTGACCTTAAATACAGTGTTGAGGAGAAGCGGTGATGGAAGTCATCTTTGTCATGTTTCTGACTTTAGAAGACATATGTCTAACATTTTGTCATTTAGGTTAATGTTTCTTATAGGTTGCTGTCATATACTTTTTCTCCTTATTAAGGAAGTTTCTATTTCCATTTTGCTAACAATTTCAAATATTAATTATTTTTAATTTGTTAAGTTTTTTGTCTATTAAAATAATCAAATAGTGCTTTCCCTTTAATAAGGTAATATGGTGAATTACATTTATTGCTTTTTTAAAAATATTTTTTTATTGATTTCAGAGAGGAAGGGCGAGGGAGAGAGAGATAGAAACATTAATGATGGGAGAGAATCATTGATCGGCTGCCTCCTGCAGATCAAACCCACATCCCAGGCATGTGCCCTTGCCTGGAATCGAACCTGGGACCCTTCAGTCCGCAGGCTAATGCTCTATCCACTGAGCCAAACCAACTAGGGCCATTTATTGATTTTTTATATAAAATAATTCTTGCATTCCTGGAATAAATTAAATTTGGTTGTAATGTATTATTTGGATTTGGTTTGGTGTCTTTTGCTTGCAACTTTTTGATCTGTGTTCATAAGTGTGATTGGCCTGTACAATTGACCCTTGAACAACATGGAAGTTAGGGGCACCAACCCCATCACAAAGTCAAAAATCTGCGTGTAACTTTTGACTCCCCAATAACTTAAGTTGTCTCTTGGTATCTGTGGAGAATTGGTTCCAGGACTTCCACGAATACCAAAACCCACGGGTGCACAGCACCCTATCAAACGACATAGAACAATACATACAGCTGGCCCCACATCCACGGACTCCCAACCAATGAACACAGCAGCACAGGTATTTATTGAAAACAATCCTATATAATAAAAGGCTAATATGCAAATAGACCAAACAGTGGAACAACCGGTCACTATGACATGCACTGGCCACCAGGGGGCAGATGCTCAATGCAGGAGCTGCCCCCTGGTGGTCAGTGCACTCTCACAGGGGGAGTGAGCAGTGCTCACAGCTGGCCAGCACAGCAGCAGTGGCAGGAGCCTCTCCCACCTCCACTGCAGTGCTAAGGATGTCTGACTGACGGCTTAGGCCTGCTCTTGGACTGTGAGAGGGTGCAGGCTGGGCCGAGGGACTCACCCGAGTGCACAAATTTCGGGCACCGGGCCTCTAGTACCTATATAAACAGCACAGTTCAAACCCATGTTGTTGAAAAACTAACTGTATTTTCCTTTTTCGTGCTCTTTTTGTCTGGTTTTTGTATCCAGATTATAATAGTCTCATGAAATGTTTCATTGTCATCTTCCATCCAGTGCTGCTGACGGGAAATCTGATACCATCTTCCTAGGCCCTCTTTCATGTCTCTTCTCTGGAAGTTGAAAGGATTTTCTCCTATTTATCGATACTCTAAAATTTCAGCACAGGGTATCTAGATGTAAGCATGTTGTTCCCAATGCTGGTGGGAATGCAGACCGGTACTGCATCTGTGGAAAACAGTATGGAGTTTTCTCAAAAAATTAAATATGGAACTGTCACTTGACCCAGTGATCCAACTTCTAGGAATATATCCTAAGAAACCCAAAACACCTATCAGAAAGGACATATGCACCCCTATATTCATAGCAGCACAATTTACAATAGCCAAGATTTGGAAACAGCCCAAGTGCCCATCAGCAGATGAGTGGATTAAAAAACTGTGGCACATCTACACGATGGAATACTATGCTGCTGTAAAAAAGAAAGAGCTCTTACCATTTGCAACAGCATGGATGGACCTGGAGAGCATTATGCTAAGCGAAATAAGCCAGTCAGTGAAAGATAAATATCACATGATCTCACGCATGTGTGGAATATAATGAACAACATAAACTGATGAACAAAAATAGATCCAGAGACAGAGAAGGTTGGACAAACAGACTGTCCAACCTCAGAGGGAAGGCAGGGGAAGGGGGTGGGTAAGATTTCAACCAAAGGACTTGCATGCATATAAGCCTAACCAATGGACACAGAAATGGGGGTGTGGGGTGAAGGCCAGGGCTGGTGGGCGTGGGTCGCCTGGGAGAGGACAATGTGGTGAAAAGGAGACACATGTAACACTTTCAACAATAAAGAATTTTTAAAACATTAAAAATGCTTTTGTTCTCAGTGGTGGTGGTGTTTTGTGTTATTTTTGGAATTGGGGGAAAAAAATCCTACTTGGTGCTCAGTGGGCTTTTAGCAAAAGAAAACGCATCTTTCATCATTTTGGGAATTACCGCCTACTGACTAGTGCCTCCCTCTTCTGTCTTTCCGGAATTCCATCGAGGCCAAAATTGGGATGTGTGGATCTTGACTATAATACAGGCAGCACCCGATCGTGTGCTGATACATCACAATATCAGAAGAGGTCTTAACTTTTATCTTTTTGTTCAGGTTTGCTACCTTTTACTGAGTCCTGGAGAGTATTTTGTCTTGATCATAAGTTCATTAATTCATTCTTCAGTTATCTGATTCTTCAGAAATTATTCTCCACAAAATCAGTAAATCACCATATGAAGGTCACTAGCTTATTCAAAGAAACTCTAAGACTATGTGAAATAAATCCAGCTACAAGCTGTTTATAAGAGAGCTATTTATAAAAATAAGAAGTTTGAAAATTAAGGGATCAAACAAATATCAGAAGCTATGGGAATAGAAAATTATAATTACCATTTATTTTTATTTCATTCTTGATTAAATGGCAATTTAGTGAAGAATCTTGAAAGTAAGGGAGACCATTAGCAGATGCCCTGGCAATGAATGCAAATTGCTGAATTAGCCATTAACTCCAGTGATATGAATAAATCTAAAAACTGAAAATAATTTCAAAAGGTTACTTTAAGGGCACTAAGAAAATTAGCATTGGCCAAGTTAAGGTGAAGATCCTTTCTTGTCGGGTGTAAGCTTGTTGTGTGCGTTGCCGGCATAAAAATTGAGTTTCTGTCTAAGTCTCTCTACAACCAGCAAAGGGGTTTCTGATACCGTTGAACGGCTTGTTCTAATCATCCCAAAGGTGGTGAACTATGACCTTGAGACCATGAAGAACTAGTGAGGTCTGCTGTAAGGTCAGACTTGTTGGAATATTTATCATAGGAAACATGCTTGCTCACCTTATACTGTAAACTGGTTTAGGAATAAGTTTTAGTCACCAATTTTGGAATAAATGGCCCACTACGGCATCTCATTGTTGCTGCTATGACTACCTCAACCCTTATGTCAAAGACGGGCAGATGTTGTCAGTATTGAGAATATACATAAAGGAGGTACTTTCTTAAAAAACAGCTGAAGTAAATAAGTAATTTTAAAAAAATAAGTATAAAGACATATTTTTACAAGTAAATAAGCAACAGTTTAACTTTTAAAATATTTTATTAATTTACATTTAAATAGACAATACATACTCAAAGTTCCGCTTTATGAGTTTTACATGAGGCTATACCGAGGTTTGGCTTGGGCCTCAGTACTGTGGATGCCAAGAGAGCAAATACCTATTTCAGTGTCATTTATTATTTTACCCCAGGGGTGTTTCCGAAATTGTTATGTGTAAAGTGAAAACTGAGATGTGGTGGAAGTTCAGAGGCCATTTTGTTATCTTGAAAGCCGGTTTCGTTGTTCCAATGCTACATTTTGAGATCCAACATCTCATGACAATTTTTTTCTCAAGTAGGCATAGTAGGAATAAAAAAATGTAAGTAAGGGTTACCATCGGAAGTCTCTCTATAGACTTCGTGGGGTTGCCTCACTGAGATGCACCGTTACCACTGACCAGACCGCCAAGTCCACGAGTTGAAGAGAAGAGAAGTTCTCATTTCAGCTGCTATTCAGAAAGAAGGCAGAATTAATAGTGCAGTGGCAATAGCACCATTAGCAGATTCGTCCAGATCCGGCCCAATGAGTCTTACTCTTACACTAACTTCCGTCGGGAGAATGGAACTGTTTGGTATTTAAAGGGTCCAGTATCATTTCCCATAGCTGCTCACAGTGCTGAGAAAGAATTATTGTCTCTGCACTGTATCATGTAACTTGTAAATTGTGACTAATGCATTTTTCTAATAAAGTTGTAATTATAGCAACAATTCAAATCTGTTTTCATGTACTTAGATCCCAGAAGGTCATTGTGTGAAGGTGATATTTTGCTTCAGCCTTGAGCTTAGCCACCTATGAATTTCTCACAGCCAGCCATGTGGCCAAAATGTGGCCAAAATGTGGAGTTTGTACATCCCTAGTTTCCTGTGTTCTCTTCTTGTATTTTGAATGCAAATACAAGCAAAATCTTGACTATGCTCTTATTTTTCCCTTTAATATATTAGCTTCAAAATACAAAGGCAAACACTAACTAAAAGAAAGCTGTTGTAGAATATCATGTCAGTCATGGTAGAATTCAATGAAAAGCCTTATAAGGGCAAAAAAAGGCATTTTATATTGGCAAGAGGCATTTTTTTAAAATATATCTTATTGATTTTTAACAGAGAGGAAGGGAGAGATATAGAGAGCTAGAAACATCGATGCGAGAGAAACATCGATCAGCTGCCTCCTGCACATCTCCCACTGGGGATGTGCCCGCAACCCAGGTACATGCCCCTGACCGGAATCAAACCTGGGACCCCTCAGTCCACAGGCCGACGCTCTATCCGCTGAGCCAAACCGGTTTCGGCGGCAAGAGGCATTATTAACCAATGAAAATAGCCATGAATTGGCTAAAATATGGCTTCAAAATACTAAGTAAAAGTTGACAAAGCTACAAGGAATGATAGATTCATAATCCTGCCATGAGACTCTCACATACCTCTCAGAAAAGACAGAGGAAGTAAACAAAGTGTAAATAATAAAATAGAGAATGTTGGATGATCCACCTGCCAAACTTGCCCTAGTAGATACGCATAGAGAAAACATTGTACCCAATAAAGAAAGACAGCACATCCTTTTCAAGTATCCTTGGAGCATTCCCCAAAATTGCCCATGTATTGATGAAAGAAATAACAAATCCAAAGGCTTGTACTTCCTAGGCCGCATTTACTGACCCCAAGGCAATACCATCGGAATCAGTAACAAAAACATATTCAGAAAATCCACATTTGTAAGTCAAAAAACTAAACATACTTCTAAATATTGGCTGAAAAAGGAAGTCAAAATGAAAAACTCAAAGGATTCAGTACAGAACAACACTAAAAGCTCTAACTATAAAAGGTAATGAAGTAAATGAACTAAGCTTTCAACTCAAGATGCAAATATATGGCCCGGGCCAGTGTTCTCAGTGGTTAGAGTGTTGGCCCACACATCAAAGGGTTTCAGGTTCGATTCCCAGTCCAGGGCACGTACCTGGGTTGCAGGTTCAATCCCCAGCCCGGTCAGGATGCATGCAGGAGGCAACCAATCTCTCTCTCTCTCTCTCTCTCTCTCTCTCTCCCTACCGCCTTCCACTCTCTCTAAAAATCAGTGGAAAAAATATCGTTGGGTAACAACAACAAAAAGTGCAAATGCAAGAAGTAAGAACTTAGTGAAACAAAACAAAAAGTTAACCAATAATTAAAATAAACTAAAAGAGAAATAACACTAGGACAAAAGACGTAACCACAGATACAGGGGAAATTTTAAGTTCTAAGAGAATAATTGTATTATTCAAATACTTTTTGCTAATAATTTTGAAAACCTAAATAAAAAGTTCCTACAATTTTGTAGAAAAATGTAAATTTCTAAGGCTGGCTCAAGAAGATACAGAAAAGTGTGTGTTAGAATCTGGTTGACCGCCTCCTTGCTCTGCCTTCCCACCAATGGTGCCAGGACCCTGTGTAGGTCACACTCACCGGGCCTCGAGGGAACAGCCAGTTCTTTTTATCCAGCTGTTTAGGTCAACGTAGGCAGCCACATAATTCATTTTAGGAGGCATAACCCTGCTCAAAACAGCTCTCAAAGAAACAATAAGCAAATATCCTATATGGATATAAATATTAAAATATGCAAAAATATCAATAAACTAAATCATATAAAGCATTAAAAATGGGATTAGTGTCTCTTGAAAATAAGACAAGTAGGTTTGTCCCAGGAATGCTAATAAGTTTCAGCATTTGATAAGATTTGAACCAATGTAACTCAGAAGAGATTAAAGGAGGAAGTCATATAAACTTCTCAAGAGAAGCCCAAGAAGCTTTTGATTAAATTCAACAGCCATTTATGAACTCTTATAAAACCAGGAAACAACCTTGATAAAAGTTAGCTGCCAAAACCCAACAGTGACGCCATACTTAACGGAGACAGGGCTGGGACTGGGAGAGGCAGCTACATACCCCAGGCCCAGCGTGTGCGGGGCACCAACAACTCAGTAACAAGAGAAATAGCATTACTGGAGTGGAAGCAAAGGACTACATGCCTGACACAGATGCCATTAGTGTTGTTGTTTTTCAATGATAACCCGCCCCCCACCCCCACCCCCGCAGAGCATTTATGTTTTTAAATATTGAAAAATTAAAAAACAGATGTATTAAAACTCAATATTATTTTAAATTTAAATATTCCATTTACAACAAAACCAGAATTTTACGAATCTACTTCTTAGTTTTAATGAAAGTGAACATACCAGTAACATTGTCAAAATCTGTTTCTTTGCGTCTCTCGTTTTCAATTGAGAGAATGATCATTTTTAGAATTTTTCTTGGCCAAGTGATGATCTTAAATAACCTCTATTAGGATAAAAAATTGGGTGCAGTATTTCTAAATTAATAAAAGAGGGGAATATCCAAGAAAAAATGAATAATTATTGTGAATTCAGAAAAGAAGGAAAGAACAAGAAAACTGGAAGAGGCATCAATAAGATGACAAGAATCTGGTTATACATATTAATCCTGTATAATAAAAGGCTAATTTGCAAATTGTCCCTTTGACTAGGAGTTCAACTGGGAGCTCAACCAGGGGGCGGGGCCAGCCAGCCAACCACCCTCGGCCCAAGCCGGTCCAGCCCAATTGGCCCCCACTTGTGCACGAATTCGTGCACCGAGCCTCTAGTTATATAATAACTGTAAAGTGGTTAATTTCTTGATTAACAAAGATTGTTAGACTGAGTAAAAAAGATATTGTGCGTGTGCTACTTGCAAGACATGCTTATAACTAAGAGACCCCTTAACATTGTCAGTTGATTGACAAAGAATATCAGTAAATATAGACAAAAAGAAGAGAACAGGGTGGCAGGGATAAGTTAGAAAAAGTAGAGTTCAAAGGAAAATGCAATAGAATTCAGCTAACATAGAAGTGAGATATACAGCAACACCTTGACTTAGCTGATATATTTAAACTCTACATAGCCAGGGGTGGGCAAACTTTTTGACTCGAGGGCCACAATGGGTTCTTAAACTGGACCGGAGGGCCGGAACAAAAGCATGGATGGAGTGTTTGTGTGAACTAATATACATTCAAAGTAAACATCATTACATAAAAGGGTACGGTCTTTTTTTTTTTTTTTTTTTAGTTTTATTCATTTCAAATTGGCCGGATCCGGCCCGCGGGCCGTAGTTTGCCCACGGCTGGTTTACACTCTACTCCAATGCCCATGAAACATTTCATTAAATAGTCACACATACGGGGGGGGAAAAAGACACATGTAATACTTTCAACAATAAAGAAGTTAAATGAAAGTAAATAAATAAATAAATAGTCACAAAGAAAAGTCCAGTGAAATGGAACTCCCATTTGACCCTGTGATCCCACTACTAGGAATATATCCCAAGAAACCAGAAACACCTATCAGAAAGGATATATGTAACCAGATGTTCATAGCAGCACAATTCACCATAGCTAAGATCTGGAAACAGCCTAAGTGCCCATCAGTAGATGAATGGATTAGAAAACTGTGGTACATCTACACGATGGAATACTATGCTGCTGTTAAAAAGAAGGAACTCCTACCATTTGCAACATCATGGATGGAACTGGAGAGCATTATGCTAAGTGAAACAAGCCAGTCAATGAAGGAAAAATACCACATGATCTCACTCATTCATGGATAATAAAGACCATTACAAACTTTTGAACAATAATAGATACAGAGGCAGAGCTGCCTCAAACTGATTGTCAAACTGCAGTGGGAAGGCCAGAGAGAGTTGGGGGGCAGGAGGGAGGGGAGTAAGAGATCAACCGAAGGACTTGTATGCATGCATATAAGCATAACTAATGGACATAAGACACTGGGGGGTAAGGGAGGGTAGGGGTTTGTCAAGGGCGGGGGGGAAAAAAAGGACACTTATGTAATACCCTTTGTAATACTTTAAGCGAAAAATAAAAAATAAAAAAATATTTTTTAAAAATAAAAATAAATAAATAAATAAATAAAAAAGAAAAAGAAAAGTCCAGTGAATTTTCAATCCAAACAGGCCGCATTCCCTTATCACAACGTAATAAAGTGAGAAATTTACGATAAAAAATGAGCGAGTACGGAAGACAGGGAATTTAGAAATACCGTACTCTGCTAAATAACTCTCGGACTAGAGGCGGGAGATCAGCACTAAAGTCACAAACTGCTGCCCCCGTGGTTCTGTGTGCCAAGCTCTCCTCTGGGCGCCGGGAACACGGTCTTGAAGATGGAGCTGCTCAGAAAAGCCAGCGACAAGCAAATTAACCAGAAAGTGTTTGCAGTGAAAGGCGGATGAAGGGAACTCAGTGGTGAAAAGTAAAACACAAACAGAGGGGCTGGTGGTCAAGAGGCCGCTCTGAGGGTAGGAGGCCCCATGCAAACTGGTGGGCAGCCTGGCCAAGAGGAGGAACAGCTCACGCACACCCTGTGTGGGGACCAGTGGCCGCAGGACCAGCGGCCTGGGTGCCTCAAGCGAGTGAAGGACAGATGGCTGGAGAGGAGATGAAGCGCACATCACAGCCGCTTGCCGGAGCTCAGGTTTTACTGTACATGGGACCGGAGGCTCCTGATGAATTTTGAGGTATGGGGAGTAATGGGATGTGATTTATATTTTTAAAGAGCTCTGCTGGTGGAAAACAAACTTGAACCTGAAGCAGCAGGGGAGGGAGGGAGGGAGGGAGGGGGAGAGAGAGAGAGAGAAAGAGAGATGGGAAGAGAGAGAGAGAATGAAAAGAGATGGTGCTGCTATTTAGAGCACTTTGGAATTTTAAATAGCTCAGTATGAGACTGTCTTCATTCATGATGCAGCGATGATCATGAAGGACCTCGGGGTGTGCCTCAGGTATCGCTCAAGAAGGAGGAGCTGATGGACTGGGTTTGAAAATAAAGAAGAAGAAAAAACCATTTAACTGGAGAGCAAGGGCTAAGCTTTGTCACTTCAGCTGTCAGAGAGCAGGAAGGTGGACAGGGGGCGCCGAGGAGGAGGAAACTGGGAGAACTGGTCCCTTGGAGGCAGTGAGGCCAGTTTCAGAATGGACGGGAGTGATGGGCTTCTGCTTCATCACGTAAGGTGAGGGCGGAAAACAGGGGCCCCTGGGTTTGGCTGGATGAAAGTCGCCGGAGAGTTCGATAAAGGTGGTTTCAGTACAGTGTGGGCGAAAGGCCTGGCGGGGGGGGGGGGGGGGGGGGGGGGCAGGGGGTTGGGAGGGGGCTGGGAACAGTAAACATGGACACCACTTGGGAAATATTGCTAAATGAGAGCAGAAAGATGGTGAGGTCGCTCAGAGTCCAGGCCAAGGACTTTCCTTAAGATCTCCCAGCTGTTCATATTGTTGTGCTATATTACACTAGGGGCCCGGTGCATGAATTTGTGCACCTTGAAAGGAATTGTGGGCCATGAGGCTGCGGTGGACATAGGGGCGGGTCTCGGCCCATCCTCTGTGTCCCCGCCTGGCCCCTCCCACCGCAGCCCCTGGCGCCTGTCTTCCAGCAGCCCTGCTCCCTCCACCACTGCTGCTCCCACACGCTGATGACAACAGCCCCACTTGCACCCACTGATGGGGCGGAGCAACTGGGGCTGGCCCCAGCAGTGGATGTGAGCGAGGCCAGGGCCGTCAGCAGGTGCCAGTGGAAGCTGCTGCCCCAATCACCCCTCAGGAGCAGGGGGAGGTGGAGAAGCCCTCAGGGGCGATCAGGGCCTGCAGCCACCACTCACACCCACTGACAGTGCTGAGCCATCGGGACCAGCGCTGGGCACTGGCAGAGGGTGCAAGTGGCGGCTCCAGCACCGGCAGCGGGTGCGAGCGGGCCTGGCACCAGCAGTAGGCACAAGCCCTGGGCAGGACCACAGTGCATGGGAGCAAAGAATGTTCAGTAACCACCAGAGTCTGATCAGCGCACATCATAGCAACTGGTTGTTCAGTTGTTCAGTGGTTCCGCTGTTCAGTCTATTTGCATATTAGCCTTTTATTATATAGGATGGGAATACAGATGGGACAGAAACTGATAAAGTTATCTAAAGTCGTGATCACTAGATTATAATATACCTAATTCTATGGGATTGGGGTAAAGCAGAACCCAAAAGAAAATATTTTAGTATTTAAATAGTATTATTATTAAACATAAATAAGAAACAATGAAATGAATTAAGTACTAAACCCAAAAAGCTAAAAAGAGAGAGAGAGAGAGAGAGAGAGAGAGACAATAAACCAAAGGGAAAAAGCAAAGGTTTAACTAAAGATAAATTTAGAAATTAATTAATAAAAAAAGACCCAATAGATTAAATCAAGAGCTGGTTCTTTTAATATCCTCGGGTGAGGATTAACGACAACAAAATAGCAAGCATCTGGGTGCGTTTTATGAAGCTGACAGAGATGCAGACACACACACTCACACACAGTGAGAGTTCGTTCTCGTGACTAAGACACACACAGTGCTTCCTGTGTGCGAGCACCTCCACTCGGGCTACAGAAACTAACTCGTTTATTTGCATGTATTATGTAGCCGCGTCTCCTTACGTACATTGACTCATTTATTCTTCACAGCAATCCTAATGCTGTCATTTTATAAACAAAGGAGACACAGGAGGGAGGTTAAGTGACTTGCCCCAAGCTTTCCACGCTGTGAGTTCGGGGCAGGTAGTTAACAGTAGAGCTGGAATATGAGCTCAGGCAAGCAGTGCCGATTCAACATTAGGAAGCCTAGTCATTCCATCCATTACATACAGAAGAAAGGAGGGAAATTGCATCATCAGACTCACTAATGCCAACCAGGCACCTGATAAAGTTCAGTTTCAAATTAGCAAATGGGAAAAAAAATCATGGTGAATGAGCAATAGAAGGGAACTTTCCTATGTCAGAGAATACGCAGTGAAGTGAAAGTAACAGTAAAACGCTAGCTGCCTTCCCACCAAAACCGGAACACTAATCATAAGTTTTCTCAAATGAAATGGCAAGCTCTACAGTTACTGAGGGATAGAGGGGACTGTGTGTGTGTGTACACAAAGGAATACCTACATTGCACACATATTATGTGTCTTGTTGTTTGAAAATGAGCAATTGGAATCCTGAGTTATTCGTCTCTATATTGTGAGGCTACAGTTTTTTGGTGGGTTTTTTTATTTTTATTTTTTAAGCATATGCTTTGCCTCAGGCTTTCTTTTAACAATTTTTTATTGATTTTTAGAGAGAGAGGAAGGAAGAGGCGGGAGGGAGAGGAACATCATGGATTGGCTGCCTCCTGCATGCCCCCTACTGGGGATCGAGTTAGAAATCCAGGCATGTGCCCTGATAGGGAATCAAACCAGCAACATTTCTGTGCAGAGGATGATGCCCAACCAGCTGAGCCACAGGTTGGCTACAGTTTTGATGATGACACAGCTATTACTTCTTTGGGATGTCTTTAAGATTTAGTGGCCTTTTGTCCATTTAGATAAAGGAAGCAAACAAAAGAAAGCAAACAATAGAAAGATAATCTTCCCGCCCTAACCGGTTTGGCTCAGTGGATAGAGCGTCAGCCTGCGGTCTAAAGCTTCCCAGGTTCGATTCTGGTCAAGGGCATGTACCTGGGTTGCGGGCACATCCCCAGTAGGAGATGTGCAGGAGGCAGCTGATCGATGTTTCTCTCTCATTGATGTTTCTAACTCTCTTTTTTTTTAAAAAAAAAAAAAAAAGAAAAAGAAAGAAAGGTAATCTTCCCAATTAATGTTTTTAGAATTTGATGATTCATTCCTCATATCAGCCAACCCACAACGTCCCTCACCTTCTCCCTCAGCCCCAACTCCTAACCCAGACATTGGTGATTGGTGGGATGATTCAGTTTTCCAGATTTAGCAAATAAAAACATACAATATGGAATGGACACCCAATTAAGTTTGTATTTCAGATAAGCAATGAGTTATTTTTTAGTATAAGTATGTTCTTTGTGATATTTGGGACATACTTACACTAAGAAAGGATTTATCAGAAGTTCCAATTTACCTGAGCATCCTGTATTGTATCTGGCAGACCCATGGCGGACCCCAGGTTTTAATATGGGATCATGCTTTTCTTAAGCCATGGGCAGCTGCAAGACTGAAGACTTTTCAGGGCCAAGTTTTCCTATCTTACACAAATTACATCCGTAAGTTCCATTTACACGGGAATCTGAGCTACCTAGTCTTTTTTTATCACTGTCACACATAGATATAAGCTCTTAAACATGGACTTGGCTGTAGTTAGATTGTACTATAGTCCCGTCCACTAACCAATAAGTAGGCAAGTCCATTGCGTGTGTGGCTGGAGCAAGTCGGAGCAAGGGTGTTCACTAGAGGCGTTGATAGGAAGAATGAAATTGCAGCAGGTGGGCTGCTCCCAGGCTCCACAGAACGGTAGGTGCTCCTTTCTGAAGCACCTATTAAAGATAAAAGGGAACTGTGTCCTCAGGTGGCCAGAGTGTTTATGTGTAATCATCACATTTTACAGGCTCGAGCTTCCCAGGGCTCATCTGTAGACATTTCAATAATTGCTCATTTGAAAAAAGTGCCTTATTTGTCCATGAACTAACTCTGGGAGTTGACACCATGAAATTTCAGGGAAGGAGTGTGGGTTTTCACCACAGTAAGACCTGAACTCAATCCAGGTTCTACTCCTTCCAGGATGATTTTTTTTGACGTATATATTTTATTTTAAAATGTTTCAAACACACAGAAAAGTTGAGAGAATGGAACCCAAAACTCTTATTCCTCATCCAGATTCACTAAGTCTTTTTTTTTTAATATATTTTATTGATTTTCCATAGAGAGGAAAGGAGAGAGATAGAGAGTTAGAAACATCGATGAGAGAGAAACATCGATCAGCTGCCTCCTGCACACCCCCTACTGGGGACGTGCCTGCAACCCAGGTACATGCCCTTGACCGGAATCAAACCCGGGACCTTTCAGTCCGCAGGCTGACGCTCTAGCCACTGAGCCAAACCAGTTTTGGCAGATTCACTAAGTCTTAGTAGCTTCACCCTACCTTCTCTTCTCTTCTCTTCTCTTCATCTTCTCTTTTGCCAAATTATTATTATAGACCGCAGACATTGTCAGACCACATTTTACCTCTAAGATGCTTCAGAGTGCATCTCCCAAGAGCAAGGACATTCTAGTAACCAACCACAGCACTGTCATCACACATAAGAAAATCAATATCAATTAAATGACATCGTTCAGCATACTAGTACAGCCCATACTCCAATTTACTAAGAAATATCCATGATGGCTCCACAGCCTACCCTGCCCAGTATCCGTCCAGGTGCATGCGTTAAATCTGCCTCTTTGCACATATTGCTCCCTCCATTCAGTAGTAGAAGTAGTTCTCTACTTCTTTTGGTTTTTCCCACAACATTGAAGTCTTTGAAGAGGCCAGGCTAACTGTTTCGGGAGATCGTACCACATTCTGGAGTCTCCGGATTCTTTATGAAAAATTTCCAGCATGGACCCAGTGAGGCGATGTTTCATATCTGCTAGCACAATGTGTCAGGAGACACAGAAGCCGTCAGACCAGGCTGTCCCACTGTAGTTAGTAAGTAATTTGAGGGGTAATCATTTGATATCGTGTCAACATTCCATGCCTTGGTAAATCGGGACCCCATGGCTTAACTATCCTATGTAATAAAAGGTTAATTGTCCCCTCGGGAGATCGACTGCTCAGTATGACGTGCACTGACCACCAGGGGGCTGTGGGGAATGAAGGAAGGCCCCAGCCAGCAGCCAGAAGGCCCTGATTAGCCCTGATTGCCGGCCAGGCCTAGGGACCCTGCCCATGCACAAATCTCATGCACCAGGCCTCTAGTTCCTTCATAATGCAGGGCTGGCCCAGCTACCGTATTGTGTTACAGATGGTGATTCTCTACTCTCACCTTCTACAATCCAGTGGTGGTTTTCTAATCACCCCTTACACACTCATTAGCTGTCATTCTCCTGTAGAGAAGACCCATTCCAATCACCACAAATCCGTGATCTCTTTAATTCCATGTGTTATAATCCATTACCAACATTTTTCTTTTTGATGCTGGAATTGCCCTAAATTTGGTCAGTGGGTGGCACTTCATGCTGGCTCCTGGGTCCTTAATCTTTGAGCATTTCTTTGCTCTGGCACAAAATGCCCCAGGCTCACCTTATATTTTACGTGCCTCGGGCCAGAAATCTTCCAGTTTTCCAAGGAGATCTGGTTCCTTTTAATGAGAAATAAGTTCCAGAAGTCAAGATCAGAATTCTGAATACAGTTAAAACAGAAATGTTATTTTTCCCAGGCCTTTTCACTGAAAACAAAAATGTAGTTATTTAATATATCATGAAACCATGAGTTTATACTAACATGTACAATCGAAATCCAACATTATAGGATTCTTTTTCTTTAACTTCTTCTTTGTATCTCTGTTTCCCTCAGTGAAAATCAACTGAGGTTTCCATAGTAAAATATTTAATCATTAGTTCTACCCAACATAGAATAGTTTCAGAATTACACCACCAGTGCTACCACCAATAACAAACCTAGTAAGCGAAATTGTACAATTATCTGCAGTGTCCTTGCATATCCTACAATGGTATATAATCTAGAGAGTGTGCTAACATTTACTTGAATTCACTTTTTCTACAGAGATAGGTTTTTAATTTAGTGTACTGCTAAAATCATTTGTTTCTATTTGTACAAATGTGCTTGATTTTTCACACTTTTTAATTTACTTTTTGAAAATATATAACATTGACATGTTTCACAAGTCAAAACTATATTTAAAAAAGTATACTCAGCAAAGTCTCTCTTCAAGTCTCTTCTACCTTGTTCCTATCATTGATAGATGGATGGATGGATGGATAAATGGGTGGATGGGTAGATAGATAGATAGATAGATAGATAGATATAGATAGACAGATAGATAGGTAGGTAGATTATAGATAGATATTTACATATATCCACAGTTCACCTTCTTTCTTGCACAAAAGATAACATATTATATCCTGTTCTTTTGCCTCTTGCTTTTTTCACTTAAGGTTGAGTGGAATTTTTGGGGCCTTAAAGCAAAGACCTACACAGTTTTGTTACATGTTGCCAATTTTCCTTCATAGGAATTATAATATTTTGTGTTTCTACTAGCAATGGATGAAAGTGTTTTTCCTAGTGCCTGGTCAATGAGTATGTTGCCAAGTTACCAATCTTATAAGTAAGAAATGATAAATTTAAAAATAATTTCCATTTAGGGGGGGATGGGGGTAACTTGGGGATAAGGACACATATATAATAACTTAATCAATTAAAAAATTTAAAAAATAATTTCAATTTAGAAATGTAAGTATGAGCACGTTGCTGAGCCTCTCTGAGCTTTAATCTCCTACTTAAGATGTAAATGCCCACCTTAAAGGGTTGTTCAGAGGACAAAGTGTGTATAACAGGTAGATTTTGTGCATACATTAAAAATCTATGACTTGGCATATAATATCTACTTAATAAGTGGTATTTATTATTAACATTAGCATGTATTTAGTGGGCAATAAATTTCAAAGTAACATATTTATCTTTATAAATAAGTCTTGGTAGCTAACATAGAAAACTACCTCTCTGCCCTAACCAGTTTGGCTCAGTGGATAGAGCATCAGCCTGTGGACTCAAGGGTCCCAGGTTCGATTCTGGTCAAGGGCATGTACCTTGGTTGCAGGCACATCCCCAGTAGGAAGTGTGCAGGAGGCAGCTGATCGATGTTTCTCTCTCATCAATGTTTCTAACTCTCTATCCCTCTCCCTTCTTCTCTGTAAAAAATCAATAAAATATGTATATTTTAAAAAAACTACCTTTCCTATGACATTCTATAACAGTGATGGCGAACCTATGACATGCGTGTCAGAGGTGACACGCGAACTCATTTTTTTGGTTGATTTTTCTTTGTTATATATTTTAAATATGTGAAATATATCAAAAATATAAGTCTTTGTTTTACTATGGTTGCAAATATCAAAAAATGTCTATATGTGACACAGCACCAGAGTTAAGTTAGGATTTTTCAAAATGCTGACATGCTGAGCTCAAAAGGTTCGCCATCACTGTTTTATAAAAATAAAAGCATAATATGCTAATTAGACTGGACGTCCTTCTGGACAAAGCTGCCGCGGCAGGGGCAGCGGGGGCGGCAGGTGGGGGCTGTGGCCGAGGTGGCAGAAGCCCCTCCACCATTGTTGGGGCGGGCGGGAACCGGGGCCAAGGTCCTTGCACGAATGTTGTGCATCAGGCCTCTAGCAGGTAATAACAAACTTAGGGGCCTTAAAGATCATCAGAGGCAAATAATGTTTATCTCATATTTCA
Source organism: Myotis yumanensis (assembly GCF_028538775.1). Taxonomy (NCBI): domain Eukaryota; kingdom Metazoa; phylum Chordata; class Mammalia; order Chiroptera; family Vespertilionidae; genus Myotis; species Myotis yumanensis. The sequence goes on from NW_027223756.1 coordinate 107,726,472, forward strand.
TCTATAATTGCTTGGTGGTGACTTCTGGAGTGTTATGTTAAGAATGATTAAGATGACAAATCTTTGTTTAGCAGGTTAGAATACTTGATTGATAAGTTAAACTTACTATGGGCATGAGTGTGAGGAATACACACATATTTCCTGTCACTAATTTGGTTTAATTCATTGATTTTTATAATTGAGGAACTGAGGGCAAAGAGATTGGAATAGTCTACAGAAGATACAGTAAATCAACATCAAGGTCAAGATGAAAAACTAGAATTCCTAACTCCAGTATCATCAGTATCATCAGTATCCTACTTCTTCCATTGTACCACAGCATTCTCTATCTCTCTCTCTCTCTCTCTCTCTCTCTCTCTCTCTCTCTCTCTCCCTCTCTCCCTCTTGGGCTGGGGATTGCCTTGTGTGGTATTTAAGTTGTGGGAAATCGCCAGCCATGTCCACAGGGGTGAGCCTCCATGTTTGTATAGCAGAACAACCTTTCAGTCAGCTCCTGTCCCTGGACATTGGGGAGTTAGAGGGGAAGCTGTGGCAACAAGGACGGGGACATGGCTCTCAGGGTTGGGCCTGGGGTGGGGGGTTCTTGTAAATAGAAAACTGACCCTAACTGGTTTGGCTCAGTGGATAGAGCATCGGCCTGAGGACTGAAGGGTCCCAGGTTCGATTCTGGTCAAGGGCATGTACCTTGGTTGAGGGCACATCCCCGGTAGGGGGTGTGCAGGAGGCAGCTGATCAATGTTTCTCTCTCATCGATGTTTCTAACTCTCTATCCCTCTCCCTTCCTCTCTGTAAAAAATCAATAAAATCTATATTTAAATAAATTAATCAATAGAAAACTGAAGGGTAGACATCGTTTCAGTGGATAAAACTGATTTTATCTTCATCTTATATGCCACCGAGTCTGATTCTGTTGTCCATTTTTACTTTTCCAAAGTGCAAGTTCTTGTGAGCAGAGGCAGCAAGCCAACCCCCATGTGTGAAGAGCAGGACAGTGGGGAGGTAGCGGTTGCTCGAAGAGAGTCCAGCTGCAGTGCAGAGAGCGGAAAACAAGATGACAAGCTTTCCCACGAAGCAATCCATCAAGAGCAAATTAATGCACAGTTCTGCCTTATCGAGCCATCACGTATCTGCCCATCTCAGCCCTGGGACACAGCCTGCAATCCTGAATATGCAAAACTGTTCCTGAAGGAATGAAAATACAATTGGGAAATGCATGCACTTGCCAGAACCCTCTGATCTCATCACAGGTCAGAATCCATAAGGACTCTGGCTTGTGTTCCTGAGAAGGAGGAAGGCTTCGAGCAGAGGAGTCACATGAACTAACTCCCTTTGACGGGTCACCTTTCCTGACATGTTGAACACAAACTTGGGTGGGAGGGGTCTGAGGTAGAAGCAGGGGAACCAGGTAGAAAGTGGTTGCCACAGTCCTGGCAGGAGGTGATGGAGGTGTGGATGGGAGTGGAGTCGGTAAGAACTGGTGAGATTCGGGATGTGCTGGAGGGAGGGCCAGCAGGAGCTCCTATTAGAATGGATGTGGGAGTGAGGGGTGCGGAGAATGAAGGGCGACTCCAGTTCTTCTTCTGGGCAACAGTAAGTGGCATTGCTAACACTAGTAAAAGGAATGGGGAAGCCCTGGCTGGTGTGGCTCAGTGGATAGAGCGTCGGCCTCCGGACTGAAGGGTCCCGGGCTTGAGTCCCATCAAGGGCACATGCCCAGGTTGGTCCCCAGTAGGGGGTGTGCAGGAGGCAAACATCAATGATTCTCTCTCATCATTGGTGTTTCTATCTCTCTCTCATTCTCCCTTCCTCTCTGAAATCAATAAAAATTAAAAAAAATAAAATAAAAAACAGGGAAGACGGTGGGAGAAGCAGTTTGGGCAGAAAAATTGATACCTTTTAGTGATGATGCCTTGGCATCAAGAAAAAGTTAATTTATGTTAATAGACTTGGTTGGAAAAGCCAGAGCAAATAGGTGCTATATCCTTACAGAAAACTTACCTTTGAAAAACAATTTAGAAAAACAATTCAGGTGACTAACCATTGGCAGTTAAAGAACTAAGCTTTCATTTTATTTTTTAAAATATATTTTTATTGATTTCAGAGAGGAAGGGAGAGGGAGAGATAGAAACATCAATGATGAGAGAGAATCATTGAATGGCTGCCTCCTGCACACCCCCTCCTGGGGATCGAGCCTGCAACCCAGGCACGTGCCCTTGACCTGGGATCAAACCCGGGACCCTTCAGTCCACAGGCCAACACTGAGCCAAACCAGCCAGGCAGCTTCCATTTTCAAAAATGTTCCTTGTGTGGAACAAGTCATTCCCTCATAAATCTAGAAAAATTAAAGTGTTTCCATTACTAAGACCTGAGAGAACACAAAGTAAAGGACCAATCAGATTTAATGGGGCAAGATGGGGAACGTCTTCTGGACGAGGTGTGGCTGAACCAGAAGGAAGGACGGAAGGAAGGAAGGAAGGAAGGAAGGAAGGAAGGAAGGAAGGAAGGAAAGAAAGGAAGGAAGGAAAGGAGGAAGGAAGGAAGGAAGGAAGGAAGGAAGGAAGGAAGGAAGGAAGGAAGGAAAAGAGGAAGGAAGGAAGGAAGGAAGGAAGGAAGGAAGGAAGGAAGGAAGGAGGGGTCTCGGAGGTGGAGAGGCTCTCAGCCTGGAGAATGCAAGGGGCCCCCGGCTAAAAGCCGAGTCTGGAATTCATGGAGTAGGAGAGCCCATGGTCTGCGAGAGGCTCTGAGAGGAGGAGGCGGAGCCACTGAGTCCTGAGCAAAAAGAGGAGCAAACGGTTAGGCACCAGAGTTCCCGGGCCACCCTTGACTTGATGGGCAAATGTCCACTTTCTCTCCAGAGGAGTGTCCAAAGGCACCTTCATGCCTCCCTTCCGATGCTGTGATTTTCAGTGAGGCTTGGCCTTCGAGCCTGGGCAGGGATTATTATTCAGAAGATATTAACCAACTGTTCATCACCCCCATCAGCGGCCGAGGTGAGAGAAAGGCGGGCAGGGCCGTTCAGACAGAACTCCTGGCCTGTTATTAAATCGCAGAATGAGGTCCTGAGAACAGCCTGCGGGCGGATTAGCCGTCCTCGGCACCGCGTCCTGTCGCCAAATCCCATGGTTTCTAATTGCCACTAACGCAGGTCACCTGCTCGGACCTCTGTGGTCCGGCCCCAAAGTGTCAGGGCAGCTCGATGCCCACCCCTGTGGGCCACATGCCTGCAGGTCTGGCCCATGTGGCTGCCCATCCGGCTCCAATGTAGACCGTGTCAGGAGCCTCTGCGAAGACTGCGGGCACTGCCTCTCGGACACCACCCACCTGCTTCACGTGTGAATACACAGCACCTGTGGCTTCCTCGCCTGCACAGCCATGGCTCACCCTCACAGGCGCACGCACCGCTTCCAGGTCTTCCAACAGCACAGCCCTGGGAACAGATGGAGGTGTGTTCTCTTGAAACTTTTAGAAGGCGAGACAGGATGGTTTCATGTTGGTTTGGAATCATGTGAAGCCCTGATTAGGAGGCAGGGGCAGGTGGAACATGTCATGCCCCGCGAGCGTTGGCCCGTGCCTGCTCTGCACGCTCACCATCCCGCTCACCATCCCGCTCACCATTGGGCTCACCGTCCCGCTCACCATCCCGCTCACCGTCCCGCTGGGGAGCAGGGCAGGCTTCAGGCGCAGGGAGTTCCAGGCCTGACTGGGGCAGAGCGTTTCTCTTCACAGCGCAGAAAGCCAGCGAAAATGAAAAGAAAATTCAGGAGCATGAACAGACATCATCTCAGGTTCTCTATGAATCCTGCTCTCCAAACTCTACACTTAAAATGCGCCAACCAGAGGGCGAGCAGCTGGAATTAGGAGGCAGGAGGAGGAGGCTGAGGAGGGGAGGGAAAGGCCCTGAACTCCCTGGAATACCAGAGAGCCGGTGAGCGCTGGCGAGAGCGGGACTGAGGCTTCCCGTTGTATAGACCACGATTTAAAACACACACGTATTACTCACACTTTGAAAAGTGTTTGATAGAATGTGGGATGAGCTCTCGTTTCGTTCTGGGAAGTAAAAAAGAGAGAGATGATCTTGGTGGCGATGGTAACACAGCCATGTTCCATTAGTGAATAGTAACAGGACCCGGAGACACGGGATTTCAACTCTGTCCCGGGCAGAGCTACCCCGTGTACTGATGGCAGCAATACAGGCCGACTCCGCCTGGCAGGAAAGCGAGTTAATGCAGTTCCAGGGGCTGTGACTTAAGATCCTCCCGCCAACAGGTGTCCGTCCAGCCACGCCAGCGTTTTGCATTTCCCCAGCGTGGCCTGTTTTATCGGCATCTGTTTACTGTAGTCATTTCCGTTCCTGTTGTCCTCGTGGCAGCTCACCTCGGGCTGGGTGGCCACGTGGTCAGGATCCTCATGGGAGAACCACGGCTGTCAATACCCTCATTCAACACAGAGGGGAGCAGGGCCCGTAAGCACATGCTGCCTGCCTTCCTTCCTTCCCACCAAGTTGAGTCCCTAAGTCCCTCCACGGCTCAGACCCGCGATTTCCAAAGACGGAGAACACGATGGCGGGTGTTTACGAAGCCGTGGCTCTCCAGCGGCTCTCTCCTGGAACGATCTAAGAGAACCTCGCCGTTTGTAAGCATCTCTAAGTCCCTCCTTAAGCAAGAGGCTCCATTCCTTATTCTTTTATTTCTCAGAGGCTCTTCTATTAAGTAATTGACAAAATGCAATGTTTTATTGTGGAAAAATGAGAGCAACAGTAACAAAATCAGGAAAGAACCTAAAATGCTCGATTTCAAATACTGTAACCAAATCTGCTCCCCCTATGGCTGTTATTCTGAGGAGGATTTTTTTTATCCTTAAGAGAGACCGTGTGTGTGTGTGTGTGTGTGTGTGTGTGTTTAATTTTGAATTTGTTGTTTAATCTCCAGCCTAAATGCTTCTCTTTGTTAGTTATGGGGTAATTAATGATGGAACTGTTTGGTGGCTGTGACATAAACACTGGACTATACACATTATTCAAATCCCACAAGAATAGTTACATGCAAGTAGCATAACTGACTAAGTGAATGCAGTGCTTGCATGAGACTTTGCACTAATTAAAGTAATTTACTGTCCGATCAAAATGAACTTTTTGCTCCATTACATTCCTGTGCCACGTGGGTGCCGGTCCAGTATACATTGCAGGCTGCCCCGTGACCTGGGAGGTGGGAGAGGCGTGGAAGGGTGGGGATCCTCGCTGGTAACTAGGCCCCGGGAGCCATCACCGCTCGCAGACAGCGTGAGGCCGGCTGGGTGTAGTGAGAACTCGGGTAAGATATGTTTTCCTGGTAAAGAAAAGGGGAAGGAAAGATGGTGGAGAGCCATGCTCACCCAGCCGATGCTGACAGGGGGCAGCCAGCTGGCCCTTAGGATGGGGACAGGGACCATTGGGGAGGGGAGGGGCCAGCAAAGGAGCTAAGAGATTGGGGTGAGGAGGACAGGGAGGGGAGACTCTGAGGAGGCGCCCCTTCTGCGCGTGTGTAAGGGGCACGCATTAAGTGGACCGAATCAGTGCAAATCAAATCAGATGTCCGTTCGCTGTGTGGATTCCACGCCTACGATGAGAGAGGTTAAAGGGTGAAAGGAAAGGCCCTAGGCTGTTAGGAATACCTGGGCCATTGAGATCTTGTTCGTTTTATAAGGTTTTAAGCTGCCTCATGGACAAACATTTGCCGTCTGGGGAGAACCAAATTGGAAGATCCCGTGTTTAACCCACTTAGAGCCTCGTGTTCATGGTGCAGGCTCAGCCCGGGGGAGGGCCCTTGATTATAAGTTGGATTTTGGTTCCCTCAGCGCCGTGTGTCACGTTCCCAGTGGTCCCAGCTGGGAAGAGGGGACACAGGATGTGGGGGGGACCTGCCTGCCAGGATTGAGGCCTCGGTCTCCTGGGTGACGGGCTCAGACTGTCCACTTAGGGAGATTCCTGCAGGTGCCCCGTCTCGGTAACCACCTCATTCCCTCTCTCCTGCCGGCCGTTCATGCTTCCTCAGCCTGCGGCTCGGCAGGCACAGAGAAATTAAGAGTAGCAGGAGGGTGCCGTGAGAGCTACTGGAGCCGGAAATAAGGAGTCAGGCTGCAGAGGGAAGCAGATCCAACCTCACACCGTGGGCACTCAGCCATGGCCCGTGTCCACGAGTGTGGTCCTGGCGGGCACTGCTCCCACCAGGAGAAAGAAGAGACGGGAAGGGACAGCGAGGGAGGCCTACGGGATATCTAGATCATTTATGTTGCATTTCTCATAAGAGAACAAGGGTCCCATGCAAATACAGCAAAATGTGAGTATTTGCTAATTCTGGGGGGCGGCTGCTCGTGTGTGTAATAAACCAGTGGTTCTCTAAGGAATGTGCACCAGCAGCGCCCGGTGACTTGGAAACCTGTTGGACAGGCACAGCCTCAGGCAGCACCCGCACCTGCTGGCTGAGGAACTCCATGGACCCCGTGACCGTGTTCTGCCAAGGCCTGCGGGGATGCTGGCGCCCACTGAGGCCTGGCGCCCACCGAGTCTCCGTTCTTTCCTCCGGGTTTTAAAGTGTCACCGGGGTGATGGCGGAGGCCCAGCAGGAACACCGGGGGTGGGCAGCTCTGGGGAAAGGGCAGTCTCAGGATGGGACCCGGGTGTTCCGCAGGGCGGGACTGGGTGGGCAAGGACTGGTTTAGAACAAGAGAGAAAGGCAACATCTGACAGGATTGGCGATAGGCGGCTTAACCAAGACTGAGTCTCGGGTGCAGGATGCCCTTAGCACCGGCAGGACCCGTTAGCAGAGGACTCCGAAGGCGGCCAAGACCCTGGCAGCTGCTGTGAGCAAGCAGGGCCGCCGGGCGCTGCAGTGCCCACTGGAGGAGGACTGATGGTGCCAAAACACTGGGCTACGGGACTCCCCGCTCCCCCCACTCCTGCCTTCGCCCCTCCCTCCTTCACTCCCCACCCAGGGCAGGCCAAGGGGCTTTGCAATTGAGGGGCTAGACTGGCTAGGAGCAAGACAGGTCGATGCCTTCAGGCAAACCTTCTCCCTGTAACAAACTCCCCGGTCTCCTTGCCTGTTCCAGACCTGAGCAAAAAGAGCAGTTAATTTAAATTACAGACACACACACACACACACACACACCCTGGCTGGGTGGCTCAGTTGGTTGGAGTGCTGACTCATACAACAAAAGGTTGTGGGTTCGATCCCCAGACAGTGCATATGGGAGGCAACCGATAGACGCTTCTCACATTGTTTCTCTCTTTCTCCCTTCCTCTCTAAAATAATAAACATGTCCTCAGGTGAGGACAACGTGTATGTGTGTGTGTGTGTGTGTGTGTGTGTGTGTGATTTCAACTGCATAAAACGTGACAACCTTTAAAATGCACAGGATAAAAGTTTCCCTCAGTCATGACCATGAATTAGACTTTCACAACCTCCGAGTCTCCAGCTTTGTCCTGACTTAACCAGATGTTTTTCCCATCTTTTGAGTCTCTCTCACGTCGCTCCTCTGCTGTGCACTCCCCCTCCATCCACCCGGAAAGTTCTGAAAGCTCTTGGAGTTTAACGCACTGCCCGTCAGTACCAACGGCCGGGTCTGAGGGGCCACCGCCTCCGACAGCGGTGCTCCAGGCCCACGTCACGTTAGCCGGTGAAGAGCCCCGACCCCGGTCGCCTAAGGCAGACAGTGGCTGAGAAAGAAAGAGCTGCAGGGAGCCTGAACTCTAATTTTTCAACATCGGTTTGAATTTAGTACAAATGGTGCATCATAGACAACCAGGTACTCACACACGCACACACACACACACACACGTACACACACACACACGCACACACACACACACACACACACGTACACACACACACACACACACACACGCACACACACACACACACACTTTACACACCTGGGTGAAGTGTTTCACCATCTTGCCGGGGTGTATTAGCCAGCCCTGGAAATGTCCGTGTCCCCCTTCTGTCCTTCACCAAACCATAGGACCCACATCACAGCTCCTCGCAGGGAGGCTGACCTCTCTGAGACCCACTTTAAAGGCAAACCACAACCACTGCCCTGAGCTTCGATTGTCAGCAAGAATGGGTCCCCGCTCACTCGTGTGTGGAATATCAGGAACAACATAAACTGATGAACAAAAATAGATCCAGAGACAGAGAAGCATCGAACAGACTGTCCATCCTATAAGGGAAGGCGTGGGGGGGGGGGGGCGGGGGGGGGGGGGTGAGGAGGTAAGAGATCAACCAAAGGACCTGTATGCATGCGACACTAGGGGGGTGAGGGCACGTGCTGGGTGTGGGAGCGGCCGGGGAGAGGTCAATGGTGGGGGGCGGGGGGAGGAGACTCCTATAATGCTTTAAACAATAAAGAATTTAAATTTAAAAAAAGAACTGTCCTCCCTCCAGTGTCTTCTCTTCCATGCAGCAGTAAAAAGCCCCCAGAAGTGTATTCTATGAAATTAGAGGACCCAGCAGAAGTGAAAACTTTCCAAAACAAACACTCCAATTCTGTAGCCTCAGAAATTATTCCGAGCACAAACTGCACATTAGTAGTTCTGGAGGCAGAAAAAGGCCCCTGCAAAGGTGCCCGCACCCTGATCCCCAGATCCTGTGGACACTGCAGGCTGCAAGGGAAGGGGACTGAAGGTTGCTAGTGAGAGGACTTTAAAATAGGGGAGTTTTCAAGACTGTCCAGGGGGTCCTTAAAGGGGAAGTGGAGAGGGGAGCAGAGGAGTGAACGTGGGAGCTGGCTGCCGAGGACCAGGCCCGAGGCTGTACCTTTGAAGGTGGAGGAAGGGGCCACCGGCCAAGGAAAGCAGGCGACCTCTAGATGCTAGGAAAGGTGAGGAGATGGGTTCTCCCCGGAGCCTCCCCAGGAACACAGCCCTGCCCACACCTCGTTCGTTAGCCGGAGAGACACCGGCCAGACTCCCAACCGCCAGAACTGTAAGATATACGGTTGTGATGTTCAAGCCAGTAAGTCTGTGGTGAGTCGTTATAGCAGCAATAGGAAGCTCATACAGTTGGTCTTCCTTTGTCTCAGACTGAAGGGGACACTCACTCACCATGCACACTGCTAAGGAGGGGAGGGGAGGGGAGGGCTCCGGAGTTACTGGCCAGGTTCTCTCTGACTCTCTCATCATGAGTCTTCTAGACAGGATTCCGGGGGGAGTAGACCCCGGTTGGGGGTTGGAATCTGAACCCTGACTTCTTTTTTTAAAATATATTTTTATTTATTTCAGAGAGGAAGGAAGAGGGGGAGAGAGAGACAGAAACATCAATGATGAGAAAGAATTATTGATCGGCTGCCTCCTGCATGCCCCCTACTGGGGATCGAGCCCACAACCCAGGCATGTACCCTGACCGGGAGTCAAACCGTGACCTCCTGGTTCCTAGGTTGACACTCAACCACTGAGCCACGCTGGCTGGGCTGAACCCTGACCTCTTTGAAAATGAGGAGATTAGATCACATCGTCCCCAGAGAAAACAGCTCCCTCCCTGAATGGCCCTGAGGAGATACGGATCCACACACACATGCAGACCGCACTGCGTACATCACTTCTGGCCTTAAAAAGCCTCCGCATTTGCATCTCTGTGTTACTTCTGAAGAGTGAGGGTGTGGGACGTTCTACGCCATTTCACTGTGTTTGAAAAGCCTGTATTTTCTATGTTAGAAAACACCTTCTGAGCTTGATCTGTAATACCTCAGACGTGGGGTTCAACCACAACCAGAGTGCCGCTCAGCGGGCTGGGATGTGTGGCTGGTAATCACGGGCAGTGGTGGGACATCACACAGAAGCAGCACGGTCTCTAGCTGCCCCCAAGCGATTCTGCATCACCAATGTTCCCTGTGTCCCAGCCACTGTACTTATTGGAGAATGAATGAGTGAATGAATGAATGAATGAATGAGTGAATGAATGAGTAAATGAATAAATGAGTGAATGAATGAGTTAATGAATGAGTAAACTAGTGAATGAATGAGAGAATAAATGGATGAGAGAGGGAGTGTGAGTGAATGAGTAAATGAAAGAATAAATATGTAGCCTTCTTGCCACTTGTCTTCCTTTATCCAGCTCTCGGAACAACCCAGCTGGGAAGAGGGAAGAACCACGGCTGCCTCTGGCCCAAGAGGCACCGGCTTGCCCTCCTCCCGCCATGCTCCTCTCGCGGACTCCCTTCCCGTCAGCTGTCTCTCATACGCCTGGGTACTGACTCGTGTGTCCTGAGTTTTCCGTGGGGGTCTTCTGTTTGAGTGAACTGAGACTGTCCGTCTACAATGCACTGACTAGTGCCATAGCACATGGGTTCATTAACCTCCATCATTTCACTTCCCCGCCATGTGAAACTAACGTTCCATCAGAGGTCGGGTGATGGGTAATCAGAAACAATAGTGGGAGGAGGAAGCAGAGACTGGCTGTCAGACCTGAAGTAGAGTATTCATTTTCCCCAAAGGCCTGGGGAGTCTTACATTTTCGTCGAAAACCTATCTTAAATAGGAGATAAGATCATTCACAGAACAGGCCTAACGCATTCAGTATAAAAATAACGCCTGAGGTCAGGCCAAGGTCGCCTTCCTCCCCAGCAGAACCCCCTCTCTCCTTCCTGCCCCCACGCTGAGCAGCGTCTCACGCTTCCCGCTTCCCGCTTCCCAGGACGTGGGAATGCTGCCCAGGAAGGAAACAGGACTGGGTCTGGTTCCCAAAACCATGAGAACAACGTGGGCTGCCTGGACAGCTGCGCCCCAGGGAGAAGGCTCCGGCTCAGACCCCGACGCTGCGAACGTGCTCAGGGACTTTTCTCAAGAGTCCAGTCCGGCCACCGGGTTCGGGGGGCCTGTGGCCGGACCGTGGGGAGCAGCTTCTGTCCAAGGTCAACAGAGGGGGAGAGGACCCGGATTAATGATCCCTGCCGGGCCAGGGACGTTGACTGTGGCCGAAACAGTGCCCCTACCTTCCGCAGTGTCATTGCCTTTGTGGGGTTTTTTAATATATTTTTATTAATTTCAGAGAGGAAAGGAGATGGAAACATCAATGATGAGAGAGAATCATGGATCGGCTGCCTCCTGCACGCCCCCCACTGGGGATCGAGCCCGCAACCCAGGCATGTGCCCTTGACCAGAATCGAACCCAGGACCCTTCAGTCCACAGGCCGACACTCTATCCACTGAGCCACACCGGCCAGGGCTGTCATTGCCTTTGAAGGGCACGATTTGCCATGTTGAGTATATTCACTGGATGCCTTCCATCCTAATCAGAGATTTCCATCCAGTTTGCTTCCCTGCTCCGCACGCTGCCTTTGCTGCTGGCCGTGGCCTGGGCTCCTGTGGTGAAGCCTTTGGAGGCGCCCGCAGTCCAGTGTGAATGAAGGCGCAGCCCCGAGCACTGGGCAGCCCATCCGAGAGCAGGAGCTGACACAGAGAGGGGGTGAGCGCGGGGCTGGGCAGCAGGCAGAGCAGGAAGACACTGGGAGTTGGGGGTGGGGGGAGGAACTCGCTGAGAGCCCCCGGGAGAGCCGGGAGCACCGGGAGCAAAGGGCAAGGACCGGAGCCGGAGCCAGAGGCAGAGGCGGCGCCTGCAAAGCGCAGCGGAAGCGGTGCGCGCCCGGCTTTCCAGCTCCCAGGACCCCAGGTGAGGTCGGGGCGCTGCAAGAAGGCGGACCCCGCGGGGGATCACGACTCAAAAGGGAGAGACCCCTGCGCCGCTCTCCTGCGGGGGCGCCGGGAGCCTTGGAGGGGAGAGTCGTGGGGACGGAGACGGCTCCTCCGGCGCAGGGTCCTGGCTCCCGGTGCTGCGCGCTGCCGGGCCTGGCTTTGCTTAATGAGGCCGTAGCTCTGGGGCGAGACCTAGGGGTGGAGTGTCCAGTTCATTCCCCGTGTGAACCGTGGGAAATGTTAGAGCCCCCAGCTCATCTTCCTTTTCAGTATCCAGAATTCTTTTTCCATTTTTTATCTCAATAAAATGCAAGTGCAGGGGTCCAAACGCAAGCGAATAGGCTTTTTCTGAACCCCCTTATCTGCCCCAAAACAGAGCCTCCCAAAAAGAATACAATTGTCTTTTTTAAAAAATATGTTTTATTGATTTTTTACAAAGAAGAAGGGAGAGGGACAGAGAGCTAGAAACATCAATGAGAGAGAAACATCGATCAGCTGCTTCCTGCACGCCCCCCACTGGGGATGTGCCCGCAACCCAGGTACATGCCCTTGACTGGAATCAAACCTGGGACCTTTCAGTCCGCAGGCCGACGCTCTATCCTCTGAGCCAAACCGGTCAGGGCAAGAACGCAATTGTCCTAATTCCCTCCCCTGAGCGTGCGCCCAGCAGGAGGACTGGCTGACAGGAGAAAAGCCGCAGCCACACCTGGCACCTAGACCGTCGCCAGCTCGTCTACTCACCTGAGGGCCACTCATCTCTCCTACAAGTCCCTTACTTCCTCTTTTTTAAAACTTTTTAAAAAAACATTTTATTGATTTCAGAGAGGAAGGGAGAGGGAGAGGGAGATAGAAACATCAATGATGCGAGAATCACTGATCAGCTGCCTCCCACACACCCCACACTGGGGATGGAGCCCGCAACCCAGGCCTGTGCCCTGACCGGGAATCGAACTGTGACCTCCTGGTTCACAGGTCACCGCTCAACCACTGAGCCACACCAGCCGGGCACTTATTTCCTCTTCTCCCTCCCTCTCCTCTGTTGAGATGACATAAGCCCCAAATTCTAAGCACCTCCTTGGCTCGCATTTTCCTCTGGAGTCACTGGGAGGTGATTACATGTTGTCTTTTCTCTCGCTAATCTGTCCTCGGTCTGTTTCATTCCCAGGCTCCCACGTAGTGAACACAAGTGGTGAGAGGACAGCTTTGCCTCCCGACACAGGCCGTCCAGCCTGAGCTTGGCTGGTGTCCTGCCCCCGCGTGTCCTTGGATGCCCTGTGTGTTCGCCAGCCACTTCTCCTTCTGCCCGTCTCGTCCGCCCTCCTCCTGGCCGTTTCTGGTGGCCTCCCGGCCGCCTGTCCAGCTCTATTGAGGAAATATCCAGTATGTTAGTCCTGGATTCTTTCTCTTTCTTAATGGGAGTACAAACGCTAACAGCGAGAATAGCAAATACCTAAGTGAGCCCTTACCTGGGGCCAGGTAGTGTTCCCAGCATCTTCCATCGCAGGTTACATCACTCGCTGGCGTTGTCCCCGCCAGGGGCTGGGCAGGGACCCAGGGCCAGAGTCTGCGGCCCAGCTCACCGCCTCGGCAGCAGCCTTCATTACACCTGCTCTCTGCTTTCAGGGGCCTGTGTTGTAATAGGACCAGGCGTAAGACAAGGGGAAGTTATGTGGCCTGCAACTGACGAGCCCGGTCTAAAAAACATTCAAATTCAAAATTTTAAAGCATTGTTTTTGCCCAAGGAAACCATCAGCCCCTGGATCAGGACCACTGGCAGGCCGCTGGTCTATGGCCTCTGCCCCACAGCAGCTCCCTCCTGAGTAAACACCGAATTCCCAGCCACAGCCATTCCTCTCCGAGATCACCGCGTGTCCAAGGACGGATGGACGGCCGCTGGCATTTCAAGCTCGTGGTGGTTAAAATGGAACTAAACTCCTGACCCCCACCCCTTCCTCAAAGTGGGCTGCTCTGTGAGTCCCTCATTCTGTAATTAGTCTGTGTTCACATGGTTAACCTGGGTTCATGGGAATCCATCTGAAGAAAATGAAAACACTAACTTGAAAAGGTATATGCACCCCATGTTCATTGCAGCATTATTTACAACTAGAGGCCCGGTGCACAAAAATGCATGCACTTGGGGGTGGGGGGAGTCCCTCAGCCCGGCCTGCGCCCTTTCGCAGTCCAGAACCCCTCGGACGATGTCCACCTGCTGGCTTAGGCCCACTTCCTGGGGGATCAGGCCTAAGCTGGTAGTCAGACATCCCTCTGGCAGCCTGGGAGTGCTCGGGGGATGTCTGACTGACGGCTTAGGCCTGCTCCCCACGAGGATCAGACCTAAGCCACAGTCGGACATCCTTAGCGTTGCCGAGGAGGTGGGAGAGGCTCCCACCACCACTGCACTCACAGCCATCAGCCCGGCTTGTGGCTGGGCAGTGCTCCCCCTGTGGAAGCTCACTGACCACCAGGGGGCAGCTCCTGTGTTGAGCATCTGCCCCCTGGTAGTCAGTGCGTGTCAAAGTTACTGGTCGTTTCCAGTCTTCCACCATTAGGGTCAATTTGCATATTACCCTTTTATTATATAGGATAGCCTAGATATAGAAGCAACCTAAGTGCTCATTGATGGATGCATAGAGAAAGATGGAGAAAGAATGGCTAAATAAAATGTAATATATACACACAAAATAGAATATTATTCAGCCATTTGTAACCTAGAAGCTATTATGTTAAGTGAAATAAGACAGAGAAAGACAAATAGCATATGATTTCACTTATGTGTGGAATCTTAAAAAAAAGAAAAAAGAAAAATACTCTTGATAAAATACAGCCTCCTGTTAACGTCTTATCTAGAGCTTAAGTGCTTTAAATGGACTTTTGCCTATGCTTTCTCATTTGTTCATCGCATGGAGTAAGAGAAGAAGATGTAATCTCTCTTCGTAGATGAGGACACTGAAGTTCTAGGACGGTGGTCAGTGACTTTCAACCACCCCACTTGTGTGCAACTTGCAAGCTAAGAAGGATTTTCACATTTTTTAAATGCTTGGGGGGAGGAGGGATCAAAAGAAGGAGAATATATCATGATGTGAAAATTATGTGAAGCTCAAATGTCAGTGTTCATTGTGAAGTTTTAGGGGATGACACGTCTGCATTCGCTCACTATTTCACCCAGTGGCTGCGTCCACGCTCCGTCAGCACAGCTCTGCAGTGGAAACAGAGGCCCTGGGTCCTGCAAAGCTGGAAATACATGTGGGGCAAGAGTAGGTTGACAGTTGTTCGTATGAAACTAATGCAATCTTATCTAATAATAGACAAACATGGTAATTGACCGTACCTTTGCTATGCCTCCCATTGGCTAATCAGCGTGATATGCAAATTAACCACAACAAAGATGGCGGCTAATTTGCATACTGCAGGCAGGGCGGGTCAGCGCCATCCCGCCTGCCCTGCCGCCATCTGGGCCTGCTATCTGCAACCCAGGGTGGCGGGCGTTCCATGTGCAACCCAACCTGGAGCAGCCGGGCGGGGCAGCAACGATCCACCATCCCGCCCAGCCGCCGTCCAGGTGTCCCATGTGCGACCCGGCCCGGGGCAGCCAGGCAGGACAGTGTGGCTCCTCTGTCACCCCAGCTTCCTCATCACAGCTCCTTGGGGGCCTAAGCCTTTAGTCGGACATCCCCCGAGGGCTCCCTGGCTGCCAGAAGGATGTCCGACTGCAAGCTTAGGCCTAATCCCCTGGGGAGTGGGCCTAAGTCGACAGGTGGACATCCCCCAAGGGGTCCTGGACTGCAAATGGGCGCAGGCTGAGCTGAGGGACCCCCCCCTCCAGAGTGCAGAAATTTTTGTGCACCAGGTCTCTAGTCCTATATAATAAAGATATAATATGCAAATGGTCGTTATGCCATGAAGCGTAACAACCGACTGTGTAATGACTGGCTTGGGGATCAGCAGGAGGGTGGGGCAGCGAGCTACAAGCAGGCGGCGGAGAGCTACAGGAGGGGGCAGGGCAGCAAGCTATGAGGGAGGCAGAGGGGAGGGTGGGGGAGCTACAGGAGGGCGGGACAGTGAGCGGAGAGCTACTGGAGGGTGGCAGCGAGCTACTGGCAAGCTACTGGCACACGGATTCCTGTGCAGGGCTACTAGTAGTTAATAAATAATAATACAAGAATAGACTGTTTTGTGTACTTACAACTGTAAATCTGCCTTCTCCCGTCCCTGTATATATTCACCACCAGCACGCCAGCCCAGCACAGGCTAGCGGACCCTGGCACTTAGAAGTGAATGACTTGTCCCAGGTGGCACACCGCAGGGCAGTTTTCTGCAACCCAATGCGGGTCCTTTGAGCAGCTCAAAGAGAGGCTTGCGGACTAGCTGTCTCACTGCTTTGTAGACAAAATAGAAGGAATATTTTTAAGCTTTTGAACCATTCAGGGACAGCCAGGCTTCTTCGTTTCCATTTCAATTGTAAATTCCGTTATGGAAGCAGGACAAGTAAGAAACTCACAGACAGGCTCAGAGCAGCTGGCGAACACCTCCCGCTCGCTAATCAGCTCGCTCCCGGCCCCGAGCCGCCCCAGAGCTGAAGTGTCGCCTTCAGGATGCGAGTGCAGCACCAGGAACACATTCTTAGCCTGTCGGTAGCCATAACATTAACGAGGGTGTCACACCCCCCGGTGCTGTTGTGACTGAGGAAAAGCAAAGTCACAGATGGCGCCAAGAAGCAGCACCCTCAAACCGTGCCACCACGTGGCTTCTCCTAAAAACATTCTCAGTGTTTACTGACAGTGTCTGCCTGCTTGCTGCATGCACAGAGAATGCTCCGGAAACTCAGCCATGTGTCTGATCTGCTTCGGGACATAAGTGGCCGTGGTCAGCAGGCAACCTGGACACGGCCAGCTGTTCTCAGCTGGGAGTACGTTCCCCAAAGACATTAAATGGGCAAGATGGCCCATCTGGGCACTTTCCCAAATGTCCCTGCGAGGCCAAGGCATCGGTTATTTGCTTTTTCTGCATGAATTCTCAGAAAATCAATCACATCCATATCCAAATATAAACATATAAACATATTTCAAAACCCAGTGAATTTTTAGAACATCCTACATGTTGCAGTAAGGCCCATTGTCCCTATCTCGTGTTCGTGTGGGTAGTAGGAATGTCTACTTCAGCATTAGAAAACATGGAATGCAATCTCCTTCCCTAAATTTCGTGGAGTGAGAAGACCAATCACTCATCAGGGGTTCACATGCTATGATTTTTCATGCATGTTATGGTTAGTAATGCATTTCTCAAGAATAAAGTCAAAACACACATATACTACTACTAGAGGCCTGGTGCACGAATTTGTGCCAAGGTGGGGTCTGGCTGGCCTGCCCCGATTGGGGCCAATTGGGCTGGGCTGGCTGGGGAGAGGGGATGCAGGAGGTTGGCCGGGAAGCCCCGCCCGATCTGGGGGGAGGGGGCTGACCAGGGGCGGGGCAGACCAAGGGAGGGGCCGCAGGCAGTTGGCGGGCTGGCCCTGCCCCCTGGTTGAACTCCTGTTAAACTCCCAGTTGAGGGGACAATTTGCATATTACCCTTTTATTATATGGGATGAGAATATTTGTAAGGGCTTCAGCTGAGAGGCAATTTATTTCATCACCATCATCTATATATATATAAAAGCCAAGCGACCGGAATGACCTGAACGACCGGAACGACAGTTCGCTATGACGTACACTGTGGCCAGCCAACCCCGGCAGCCCTCCCCCCAGCCAGCCGGCCCTGATTGGCCCCGATCAGGACAGGCTGGCTGGACCCCACCCATGAACGAATTCATGCACCAGGCCTCTAGTCACTAATAAAAGCCTATTGGGAATACATTGGGCTTGACTTTCTACTAAGCTGTCCATCAGGAAACCTCTGCACAGTAGAGAGGATGAGGAGGGCAGACGCTTGCCTGCCTGAGTTCAAGCTTGTACCAGGTCCTGGGGCCCTCAGCGTGTATGCTCAGGATCCTGTGACCTAGCCTACCACTGCAGGTCTTGTTTTCCAAATTTCTATTTCAAAATGATTTAAGCTTTACAGAAAAGTTGCAAAATACTGCAAAGGCAACAAAATATCCATGTGTATTTCACCCAGATTCCTCAAAAGTCAACCTTTTACAGTTGCTTTATGGTTGGTTGTAGAAATAGAGATAGGTGGATGCAATCACACGCTTTGCACCACTGGAGAGTAAGGGATAGACAATGCTCCTTCGGCACTGAATGTGGAGTGCGTACGTCCCGAAACCAGGACGCCCTCTGTGTGGCTACAGTACAGCTCAGAAATCAGGAAATGAACTGTGACACAGGTGAGTGTGATGTACAGAAATCATTCACATGTTCCCATTCTCACACACATTCTCTACAGGAAAAGGGAAAGATCTGGTTTTCTGTGTGCTCCAGCCTAAGAGCACTCGTTGTTTGGTTTTCCTCTCTCTTTAGTCGCCTTTAATCGGCAATCTCCAGGCTGCTACCCTTGACACTTCTGAAGAGTTCAGGCCATTTTTTTGGAAAAGCATCAATTTGCAGACTCTGATATTCCTCACGATTAGGGTCGCACAGTGTGTTTGGGCAGGAGCACTACGTGGTGAGGCTGTGCCCTTTCTCGGTGCATTACTTCAGGAGAGAATGGGACGCGTGTGTCCGATGATAGATGCCACTAACCCGGAGCACTCAGTAAGGCAGTGCCCACTGGGTTTCCCACCGTAAGTTTTCTGTGGTTCCCTTTGTCCCGGGTGGGGCTGCAGTGAGGGTATGTAATATCCTCTGTCTCACTAACTTCCAACCTGTCATTTCCTGCCTGAAACGGTTATTACTATGGAGGTTGCCAATGGTGAATTCCTAATTCTATCATTTCTTCTACATGTATTTCTGTAAGGAGGAGCTTTTCCTTCCTTGCACACTTAGTTGCCTCCTTATAGTAGCATAAACATGGACTCTTATTTTACTCAATGTGTGATAAACCATTGCTGTCATTGCTTATTTTGATGTATAAATGACCCGGTGTTGGCTAACACTTGGGGTGAGCAGTAAGTCACTGGCACTGCACTCATAATTCTGGCAGCACCATGAAGGGTGCTTCAGGAAGTTACTGTTCTAGTCTGGGTTTTCTAGAGAAACAGAACCAATGGGAGATATAGACAGACAGGCAGACAGACACATAAATAGACAGGCAGACAGACCGATAAAAGAGATTTACTGTAAGGAAGTGCCTCACGTGACTATGGAGACGAAGAAACTCAAGATTTACAGTCAGCAAACTGGAGACCAGGAGAGCCGATGTGTAAGTCCTAATCCGAGTCCAAAGTCAGGAGGAGGCCAGTGTCGCAGCTCAAAGACAGTCAGGCAGAGAGGAAGAGTTCCTTCTTCCTCAGCTTTTTATTCTGTTCAGGCCTTCCGTGGGACTGCCTGAGGCCCACCCACATGGGGCTTCACTCAGCGTAGCGATCGTCCGTTAATCTGATCCAGAAACACCCCCACAGACACACCCAGAAGTAACGTGTGGCCACATGCACATGCCTGGGCACCCCACAGCTCATCCAAGTTAACACATCACAATTGCCATTGGACATCTAAGAACATAAAGTTACTTCTGTGAATCAAATATTTAAGGAAGAGGCACTTCCTTCCACTGTTCCTACGAAGACAACTTCCTTTTGGGTGGCTCAACACAAATGGAAATAAAAGCTAGACTTGGCCAACTCCCAGGTGTTCAGAATTCCAAGGCTGCCTAAGTGAGACCATTAGTAAAGGCGAGGCTGTAGGCAGAGAGCACCTCCCAAATGCACACTAAGTGGCCATCATGTGCGCAGAAGACATAAGGTTCAGTGATGGGCAGCTGTCCCGGATCAGGACAGCAGTCTCTGATCACGCCTCTTCATCCTTCAAGATATGAGCAAGGGGCAAAAGCAAGACTTCCCTTCGTAGCTACCGGTCATGTCATTTTAGAATAAATTCAACTATTTTTATAACTCAGCATTGGACTTTTGAGTTTACTGCTCTGAACACAAATGTTCTGTTGTGTGGTTTTCTGTGCCCAACAACTTCCTTGCAATAAACAAGTAGGAACTACAGGACCACATGTGGCCTTGCCCTGGCTCTGCATGGGGCCCGGTTCACAGGAGTGCAGTCCCACAGGCCTCCTGAACACGTCCCAGGAGTCGGATTTTGATGTTTTTAACAAGTGGGTACAAATCTCATTGAAACTCTCGTCTGAAAAAGATTTAATCTTTGTTTAGAAAATTCTGTTTTCAAGTTTTTTTAAGTAGGCAGTGATGAGATTTCTTAATCAGAGAAGGCTGCATTAGTTTTGATGATAAAGATGATAGAACCATGGCAAAACCTCTTCATATTTGTTTTTAAAATGTTCTTTTTCAAAAAGGAGTTCTTTTCTTACTCGCTTTTTGCAAGCATCACCTTTTCTTTGATGACAAACATGGATAGAATTTTTTTAAACTAATATGATTAGACATAATTGTTTCAACCTCGAGTGGCCCGTTAAAGCCTGTGCTGCGAGTAAAGGTTTGTCTCTGCTGTTATCTTTGCATTGACTTGTTCTTGCTGGATTGTTTCTATCTTTGATCTGAGGTTTCTTTGCAGGAATATCCTTGAGGCCACCTGTCCATGATGCTGGATGAAGCCATTTGTTTCGGCACACATATACTCGGTTTGCACGTGCTGGAAACAAGTAAGTGAACACCAAGCTGACACCCCCCCCCCAACCAGCCTATGCCTTCTCGGGGTCCGTCCTGCTCCAGACCTGACATGTGACCGACCGCCTGACAGGCAGGTGATCTCCATAGCGCATAGGATCACTTGCTGCTTGCACCCTCTCCCAGGCACCAGCTTCCTCTTGGATCCATCACAGTGAGGCCAAGGGAATTCCAACTACGGATCGGTGCGGAGATGTTTAAAGCCTTCAGATTCTTCAAGACACACAAGCCTTCCTCTTCCTAATACTTCCTCTTCTACGGTGCTCTCGGAGCATAGCGTGGTGCACTTTGCCAGTCCAGCCTCTGCCTCTCTGTTCTGCCTTACCCTCAGCACGCCCCCTGCGTCGGAGTGGGTGGTAGGGAACAAGCCCAAGGAGAGGAGCTGCAGACCACGACCTGCACAGCAACAGGGCGCAACATTTAGCCTGTGCTCCACATTAAGTTGCCATGGTGACGTGTAATTGATGTTTTCTGTGATCTCGTTGGATGTCAGGTCCCACTCAGCCTGTGGCCCCCACAGAACCAGCCTGGGCCTGTGAGACCCCCTCTGGCACCGGCACTCATGGTTCTGTGAGTCCATCCCTGGGAGCAGGGCCTGGGTCCTCACTCGCTCCGACTCACTCCACCTGGTGGAGTACGACGAGAGCTTGAAGAGACGGCCTGAAAACGGATGTTCCTGAGAAGTAGAAGCAAATCTCAGCAGGGAGCTGCCAACATAAAAATACTTCAGACTGGGAGGGATTGAAGCTACCGGTCCTGCTGTGACGTACACAATGGACACAGCACGGGGCAGCTCTAAACAACAGCAGAGGGAAAGTGTGTCTGCGGAAAACGGCCTGAGATACCCACGGAGAGCTCAGATGCCTCTGTCAGAGGGTGTCGTGATCACAGAAAAGTCTGGGGTCAAGAGAGCAAATCTGTGGCCCAAGGTCAACGTTTGAGTCCCAAGGGATGTTGTGCCCGTCACGGTGCATCCCTCCTCCTCCTCCCACCCCCCACGAACGTCATGGCCACGTTAATTACTGTGTCCACTCCAAACCACCTCGCTCTGGAGAAGTGAATGGGGAGGCAAGTAATCCAGACGCAGTCCTCAGTCTAAACAAAGCATTTCTTTCTAGATCAGCGTTTCAATAGAGCTCAGACCTGTGGTGCCTGTGGGTGATGAGGGGACCATGTGACATCATCACCAGCTGACTTTTTGAATGTAAGCTGACCTGGCACCTCAAGGTGAGACTGCTCTGAATTGAATGAAAATGAAAGCATGAGCCTGTAATCATCGTTTAATATTATGTCTGTCCAGAAAGGATTGTTTTCCATAAAGATCACAATCCTCTGGGTGAGAGGTTACTACACTCGGTCCATGTTACAGTCATGACCTCTGGACTGTAAAGTCCTGGGCAATGACTGCACATTTTGTTTGGTGACTTAAAGACCTGCCCCTGCTGGCACAGTATGGAATAGGTAGAGAATTTTTGGGTCTGGAGGCTGCTTTCTGCTGGAGTTAACAAACCTCATCTCCACCTGCTGAAGCCCTGAAGTGACGTATTATCTTATGTAACAAGTGTCCGGGGCACGGCGGCTCATCGTCTAGCCTCAGGATGTCAGCGTGGCTGAGCGGCCAGCTCTCCTCGGGGATTGGGATGGCACAGGCCTAGCTGAGGGACCCCACCCGTGCCTGATCGGGAGGTTGGCTAGCTGGGAGGGACCATAGGAGGGCTCCAGGGCATGTCTGGCCCATCTCGCTCAGTCCAGATAGGACAGACCCCAGCAGCAAGCTAACCTACCAGTTGGAGAATCTGCTCCCTGGTGGTCATCACAGCGAGCGGTTGAGCAGCCTTAGCATATCATTAGCATATTATGCTTTGATTGGTTGAAAGGCCAACCAGACGACTGGACACTTAGCATATTAGGCTTTTATTATGTAGGATTATTATATAATTTCCATATGAGCCTACCTTCCCCCCACCCTGTATTTCATAACTGAGGTGGCATAAGTCTGCATCCATTAGAAGGACCCGCCCACCGTGCCAAAGCAGGGCCCGGGGCTGCATGCTGCCCGCCTTGTCATTTGGTTGTTGGATGCTGGGGAGGCCCCGAGGGCTCCAGCAGAGACCAGAGCACGTGTGGGGGCATGGGGGAGGCGTGGGCATTAGCGGGTTACCAGCTCTTACTAATGCACCGACATTTTTAACAGCCCTTCACCATCTGAGCACAAACCAGTCCTCTCTCAGGACCCTCCGAGCGCAGCAGCTGCGCGGGGACGCGACGGCCATTCAGTGCAGGTCTGAGTCTCCTAAAGCTTCGCTCGGCTGGCGACCAGCACCGTGGGCTTCGGCACTTTTCCAGGAACCTGGCACTCAGCTCAACAGCATGTCGCGGAGGTGCACCGGCCTGTGGACCAGCACAAAGTCTCCTGGTTTTCACCAGTAGCCATTTTCTCCTTCTGCTCCCTCCTAATGCCTGCCTCCCCGCTTGCCTGGTACTCGTGTGTCTCTGGCTGTTCTCTGCTGAACCCCGATTGCCTAGAATAGTGGCCGGCACCCAAGGAATGACCCGCTGAGGCTGCTGGGGGAAAGGAAAGGCAGCTCCTGCAGAGAACGGTGGGGAGGGACGCTGAAGGGAGACCACTGGGATCCTGATGTTTCCTGGGGGAGCACCGCACGCAGAGAAGCTGTGCCTGGAGGACAGCAGCGGGGCCCCTTCTCCTCTCCAGGGCAGGACTGTGAGTCCAGGAGAACCTGAGCGAGCCGAGGGCCAAGCACAGGGCGGCGAGGGAGTAATGCTTTACATTCTCCTCAGTCCCACCTGCCAACAGCCGTCAGTTCATCGTGACAGAGAAACGCCAACAGCTTGGCTTTTAGACAAGCCTGACTGCCTCGTCCTCATCCCAGCTGCCTGCTCACCTCTGCCCGGTCTGAGCGAGAGCCTCTCCCTGCGCTTCTCTCTCCAGCCTCTTCTGGTGCACCTGACCTTGGCTTGACAGCTCAGAGTCATGCATTGCCTCAGTCATGCATTGCTTTTATTCTGCTCCAGGTCCACATCCAACTGTCTTAGATTCTAAGTTCCAGGAGTGCAGGCAATGAGTCTGTGTAGCTGTCAATTAAAGTCACTCAAGGCACTCGGAACGATGATGCTCTCTGAAGATTTTCTAAAAATAATGCTGGTGAGGGTCCTTGAAATCTGAAGCAGAAGGTCACAATGATAGTCACTTCTGCAAACTGCGGTGTGTAAGCTGGGATGCATAAACTGGGGTGGAAAACATTCTCTCTCTTTTTACTGTCTCTAACATAAACATATGAATTTCTTCAATTATTCATATAGGCAACAAACCACAGGCATGTCAGCTGTACATGTGATGCAGATTTGGAGGGCGTGGTGGTTGGTCTTCTGTCAGCCAGTTATCTAATCAAACGCTTGCCTAGGTCAGTGGTCGGCAAACTGCGGCTCGGCAAACTGCGGCTCGGCAAACCGCAGCTCGTGAGCCACATGCGGCTCTTTGGCCCCTTCAGTGTGGCTCTTCCACAAAATACCGGCTCTTCCACAAAATACCGACTTCTGTGCATGGGCCACGAAGTTTCAATCGCGCTGTACGTGTGCACCTACATGTGGTATTTTGTGGAAGAGCCACACTGAAGGGGCCAAAGAGCCGCATGTGGCTCGCGAGCCGCAGTTTGCCGACCACGGGCCGAGGTGGTCTGCGAAGGTCTTCGGTGGATATGATTAGCATCTAAAATCAGCTGCCTAACGGGGCTGGGCCTCCTCCAATCAGTTGTAAGGCCTTGAGAGCAAGTTACAGTAACTTTAGAATAATAATTCAGTGGTAGGATTTCAACATTTAAGCTTGTTTGGAACAGAGCAAGAATTTAATTCCAGAATAACACAATTGGATATTCAGGGGCTAAGTGAAATACATTTCCCCGGTGGCATTCACGTGGAGAAGGCTGAGCACCTCCTGCTGTTGCTCACAATGTTGGTTTTACGGAGGAATGACAGAAACCGTGAGTCGTATTTCTGGATTTGTCATTTTCGTCTGCATATGTATTCACTCATCTAGAGTAGAAGCAATGCTGTGGGTTTTCTGTCCAGATAAGCTCTCTCCTCTCTGTCTCTGAAATGTCTATCTTCCCAGTAACTTGCAGTTTCCTACAAATAAATCATACTAACATTTCCCCTTGTGTTTTTATCGCATCATCATAGTTCTTTATATGTTCTGGATACAAATTCTTTATCGAATACATGATTATGAAAATGTTCTCCCGTTCTGTGTGTTACCTTTTCATTTCTGATGACACCATTTGTAGCGGACAAGACCTAGTTCACCACCTGGAGTTAAGCCCCGAAGAGAATGCACAGACAAGCCCGGGACCCGAGGGGCTACTGCAGTAATGTAACACGGGCATGTAAGATGCCGACGGGAAAGCTGGGTAAGAGGTGCACAGCACTCTCTGCACTGTTCTTACAATGTCTTGTTTCTTCTCCCTGATCTCACGGTTTAAAGTTCAATCCAGTCATTCTCTACCACAACCCCTTGTCCCAGTTCCTTCTTTGTACTCGTATCTGCATACTCACTATCTAAAACTATCTAATTTATGTGTTTACTTAGCTGTTTCACATCTCTACTCCTAGGACGTAAGTTCTATGAAGGCAAGGAATGTGTTCACCCTGGTATAACCAGCACTTATAAGCGTGCGAGAATTGCTAAGCACAATCACGTCATTGCTTAACAAATATTGATTCCATAAATGAGTGGGTGTAGGCAGAGGTCCCATAGTAGTTGAGGAACAAGTTACAACAATTAATCGCAGGCAACTAATCGATAAATAAGTTCTAGAGCAGCACAGTGATTATAGTCAACCACACAGCATGACATATGTCAACGTGGCCAAGAGACTAGATGTTAAATGTTCTCCCCACGGAAGAAGAATGACTTTGTGATGGGATCGAAATGTTACTAAAGCTATGTCATGTGATTGTCATGTTGCAGCACATAATCGTATCAAATCAACGTGTTGTACCCCTTAAACGTACACAATGTGGCATGTCGGTTGAAGGTACCCCCCAAAAGTAACCATGGAGTTCAATACTTCTGACGACCACATCTTATTGGTGTCATATGTTGAATGGTGGGAAGGAAATATATAACTTCAGTTTCCTTGTCTACAAGAAGATATTCGGGAAATACAGTCATCTGTACTTTAATACTTTTTCCTCCATTTGATCACATCATCCTTTGTTGGTCTATTTGATGAAATATGTGCAAAGGTCTTTAGAATGAGGGTGTGAGAGAACATTTTCAGGCAGATAATTCTCTTTTTTAATTGGACACAGGCAGCTACTTTTTGAAACTGTGTCAGAAGCTGCTTTGTTCAGACAAGAAAGAAAGAATGCTGCTAGGGAAGGAAACGCATCTCAAAGAACATGACTGTGGGAATTCTGCTAGTTTGCTCTGAAAATAGAGTTTCTGTCTGGCTTAGGTTTTATGGCTACCAGTAGATTCTGGTGCCTCTGCAACTATGGATACTGACAGATATTTCGTTTCTCTTTTTATTTTAATAAATCTTGATTCAAGGTCTGCACCTTGGATTTCATAGTAAGCTTGAATGTATCACTAATATTTTCTACCCCAAGTTTTATTTGAAAATTTCTTTTTTTTAATTTTTATTGTTGACACTATTACAGATGCCTCATTTCCCCTCCTTTGCCCAGCTCCACCCAGCCCCTGCCCCCTGCCTCTTGGCATCACCACACGTTGTCTGTGTCTTGGGTTATGCACATATGTTCTTTGGCTAATCCTTTCACCTTCTTTCATCTGGTCCTCAACTCCCCACTCCCTCTAACAGCTGTCAGTCTGCTCCCTGTCTCTGTTTCTATTTTGTTCATCAGTTTCCACAGTAAATACCAAAATGCACCTAGGTGTTATTTTTGCGCTGCTTTTTATATTGTATCTTTGTAGATTAGAATGATTTCACCTAAACCAGGCAAATTATGATATGTTAAAGGCAAACAGTGGCTCCTAGTCACATGTTTGTTTAAAAGACTTTTGCTTTCGTCTCCCTGCTATCCTGACTTTAGATCACCATATCTTCTTGGGAGGAGCCAATGAATTTATATGTATAAAGTGCTTAAGCAAAATATACTGACACATGCTAAGTGCTCAAAATGTATTAACTCTAGCAATTATTATGATGCTAATAATATAATGATATCACTCAGGCAAATTTGAATATGTAGTGTTAGTCGAAAATGTAGGGTCCTTTAAATACAATAAGTATTAGGTTCTTGCATCATATTTCAAGTTGAGAAGTATAGTCAATAACCCAAAGTAGCAGAGAATGGTAACTTTATTTTTAAAACTAGAGGCCCGGTGCATGAAAATTCTTGCACTCGGGGGGGTCCCTCAGCCCGGCCTGCACCCTCTCACAGTCCAGGGGCCCTTGGGGGTTGTCTGACTGACAGCTTAGGCCTGCTCCCTGCGGACATCCTGTGGGAGTACACTGACCACCAGGGGGCAGCTCCTGCCCCGCCCCCATCGCCCTGCCACTGGTTGTCACCGCCGTCCCCTTCCTCTGCCCGCTGGCACCCGCCTTGGCTGGCCTGGTGCCACTCGCTGGCAGGCCTCTCCCCACCCACCCACTGGTCATTCCGCCAATTGGCCAATTTGCATATTAGGCTTTTATTATATAGGTCACTGATTAGTAAATGAAGTCCAAGTACAGAGTGCAGCATTTCACATTCAAATAAAGGGTGTGGCGTTGATTGATTTTTAGCTTCTCTTTGACATGCTTTTTTTTTTATGGATTTCCTGTTATCTGAAGTGAATTGTTCCTTCCTTCACTTATGTAATAACCACTTACTGAACGTTTACCTCAAGCCTGTCACAATTCCAGGCCTGCGCACAAAGCTCTGTCAGACAGTCCATTCCTTGGCAAGCAGAAAGGAATTTAGAAACAAAAGAATTGAAAAACACTGTGATGTGTCTTTATTGATGACATAACGGTGGCATGAAGTTGGTACCAGCTCTGATGCTAAGGGTGGAAGGCATGCCCATGGCCCACATGGGTCAATACGACTGCTGTGAGGAGTAAGTGTGGAACTCAAGAACAGCTAAGGAGACTCAAGGAGACTTGGACTGAGAATTCTGGAGAACAGACTTGCTTTTTCTTGCTGGATCAAAAGCAGGCAGCGTGTAGGGCCTGGAGCTCTGCCACTGCTCAGCTGCCCTGGGAAATGGGAATGGACACCAGTGCAGTGAACGGAGAGACGTGACCACGCCTGGTCCCACACACATGAAAAGTACTTGAACTTCACGTGGGTTGGGGAAGAAAACAGGGTAAACAGGAAACATGTGACTGCAGAGCTAGGTTAGAATTTTGCTTCGGCCCATCCTCAGCTTTGCTACGGTCCATAAACTCCTCGGGACAGGGGCCACATCCGCCTTGACCATAGATTGAGGCCTAGGCCAGTGTCCAGCAAACCACCTAGTCACTGTTTCTTGACTGAAGCGAAGAAGAAAAATAGAGATGTGGAAAGTCAAGAAAAAGACTTTGAGCCCTGGCTGGTGTGGCTCAGTAGATAGAATGTTGGCCTGCAGACTGAAGGGTCCTGGGTTCGATTCTGGTCAAGGGCACATGCCAGGGTTTCAGTCTCGATCCCCAGTAGGGGGCGTGCAGGAGGCAGCTGATCAGTGATTCTCTCTCATCAGTGATGTTTCTATCTCTCGCTCCCTCTCCCTTCCTCTCTGAAATCAATAAAAAGATATCTTTTTTAAAAAGACTGAAATAATTCTTCATACTGACCTGAGGAACTGAGATATAGTGACAGGTGACTGATGAACTGCAGAAAGACTGACATAACAGCGAAGGCAACAGGAGGGGGTTATTAGAAAGTAAGGTGCTGCCACTTAGGCTGGCACGCATGCCAAGCAGGCTTGACCAGTACTGAGCAACGAGGGGCAACCCTACCCTCCAGCCTCTCCTGGAACACACACAAAATCAAAGGGTGACATACAAAAATTCTAAACTTTATATTTTCTAAAAAAGAATGATCAGATCAATGAGTAAGGTTATAAGATACAAAAGACGTAAAGGTGGCAAGAATTTTAAAATAAGGCATGTGGGGTATATGCTTCAAAGAATTCTAAAAGGTTGAAAAGGAACTAGTTTTAGGAAAAGGTATTTGTCAGGCATTATGGGCTGAATTGTGTTCCCTCGAACGTTACATGTTGAAGAGTTAACCCCCAGAACCTCAGGACGTGGCTGTGTTTGGAGATGAGCCTTTTGAGAGGTAAGTGAGTTAAAAAGGAGCTGATAGGGAAGCCCCTAACCCAGGCTGCTAGTGTCCTTGAGAAGAGGAGAGTAGGACACAAGGAGAGGCGCCGCCGTCCTTGCACAGACAAAGGACCACCTGAGGACACGGTGAGAAGGCGGCCATCTGAGTCTCAGAAGAACTGAGCCTGCGACACCTTGATCTCGGACTCCCGGTCTCCAGACCAGTGAGCAGATACCTGTTGGCTAAGCCATCCCCTCGGTGATGCTTGGTCATGGCAGCATTGGCAAACCAATTCAAGTGCAAACTCTTCTTGTGTTTGGAGGGAGAAAATGTAAGCTGATGGGAGAGCCAAAGAAAAAGACAGTTATATTTCAATAAATATTTTATTTTACATTAGAATAGGTAACACGTGCCCACATCACAAAACTCAATTGTTATGAAAAGGATGCACAGTGGGAGCGAACTCTTTCTCCAACTCCTCCTGGCCCCCTTAGTCCTGCGGCCTGGTACTATTCTGTACCAGTTTCTCCAGTATGACTGTGCCTACGTGTGTGTGTGTGTGTGTGTGTGTGTGTGTGCATGTTATTTTACACTATGTGCCATTGGTTGGAAATTTTAACTTTCGTCCAATTTAGTCTTTGACCAGTATGTTCTTGGAGTCAATTTTTTTGTTTTGGCCTGGTTGCTTATTATTTTTCACATATAGACATGTATTTTGCTTTTCAGCTATTTTTTAAAATATATTTTTATTAATTTCAGAGAGGAAGGGAGAGGGAGGGAGAGATAGAAACATCAATGAGAATCACTGATCGGCCGCCTCCTGCAAGCCCCCTACTGGGGATCGAGCCTGCAACCCGGGCATGTGCCCTTGACCAGAATCAAACCCAGGACCCTTCAGTCCACAGGCTGATGCTTTATCCTCGGAAGCTCTTCATCTTTTAAAATAATGTACATTGTAGATTATCTCATATCAGGGTATTTATAGCTATCACACTTTTTCAGAGCTCTACAGATGTTCCGTAATTTTTTAAACTAGTCACTAGAGTTGAACATTTTTAGGTTGTTAACAATCTTTGACTTTTACAATGTAGCAATGGGCAGTTGGTACCTTGGTCATGAGCGAAGACATCTGCATGATTTACTCTAGAAGTGGACATGCTGGGTCAGAGAAATGTGCACTTTGAGTTTTAATTGAGGCTATTGAAGTCACATGCCGACAGCAAGGTACGGGGGTGTCATTTCCCCAAGCCCTTTCTGATATTGTGGTGACAAGAATCGTTCTTTGTCTTGTTTACAGGGACGCTTACCTGAACTTACATTTAATAAAACGACATAAAGCTTTATGCACACATTACACCAATCTCAGATTCCTGGTTTTCATGTTGTACTGTAATTATGTTAAGACTAAAGGCCTGGTGCACGAAATTCGTGCACTCGGGAGGTGGTCCCCCAGGCAGGCCTGCGCCCTCTTGCAGTCCGGGAGCCCTCGGGGGATGTCTGACTGACGGCTTAGGCCCACTCCCCACACGGGGAACAGACAGACATCCTTAGCACTGCTGCGGAGGCAGGAGAGGCTCCCACCACCGCCACTGCACTCACCAGCCGTGAGCCCGGCTTCTGGCTGAGCAGTGCTTCCCCTATAGGAGTGCACTGACCACCAGGGGGCAGCTCCTTCATTGAGCATCTGCCCCCTGGTGGTCAGTGTGCATCACAGCAACCGGTCGTTCCACTGTTGATGATGTTGTCTGGGGCAAGGCTGCAGTAGCAAGGTGGGATGGGAAGGAAGTCGAGCCAGAAACTTTCCAGTTCCCTCAGTCCACTCCAGGTTAGGTGACATGTGGTGGATTTCAGCCTCCCCCCCCACCCACCCCGATACACACACACACACCCACGACTCCAGAGCATGTAGTTTACCTTGAGGAAACAGAACCACATTTACTGAACTTCCAGTGCAGAGAGCATGCCCGGGAGCCCTCGGGGGATGTCTGACTGACATCTTAGGCCCGTTCCCCACTGATCATTGGACATCCTTAGCGTTGCTGCAGAGGTGGAAGAGGCAGTGAGCCTGGCTTCTGGTTGAGCGGTGCTCCCCCCTGTGGGAGTGCACTGACCACCAAGAGGGAACTCCTGCGTTAAGCATCTGCCCCCTGGTGGTCAGTGCATGTCATAGCACCTGGTTATTTCGCCGTTTGGTCGATTTGCATATTAGCCTTTTATTATATAGGATTGAATGATCTATCAATTGTTGAAAATGGAGTGTTAAAGTCCCCTGCTATTATTGGATGGCTGCTTTGTCTCCCTTCAGACCTCTTAATATTTTCTTTATATATTCAGTGCTCCAATGTTGGGTGCATTTATATTGGCAATTGTTATGTACTCTTGATAAATTGACTGTTTTGTCATTATATAATGTCCTTGTTTGTATCCTATAACTGTTTTCATCATAAAGTTACTAATATAAAAATAGAGGCCTTTTATCTTTTGGCTTTCATTAGCATATGATATCATTTTTTATCATTTCACTTTCTTTTTTTAAAAATTAAATCTTTATTGTTCAAATTATTACAGTTGTTCCTCTTTTTCCCCCCCATAGCTCCCCTCCACTCGGTTCCCACCCCACTCTCTGCCCTTACCACCACCCCGCCCCCTCCGCCGCCCACTGTCCTCATCCATAGGTGTACGATTTTTGTCCAGTCTCTTCCCGCACCCCCCACACCCCTTTCCCCCCCAAGAATAGTCAGTCCACTTTCTTTCTATGCCCCTGATTCTATTATATTCACCAGTTTATTCTGTTCATCAGATTATTTATTCACTTGATTTTTATTTTTTATTTTTTTTAAATAAATCTTTATTGTTCAGATTATTACAGTTGTTCCTCTTTTTTCCCCCCATAGCTCCCCTCCATCCAGTTCCCACCCCACCCTCTGCCCTTACCCCTCCCCCACTGTCCTCATCCATAGGTGTACGATTTTTGTCCAGTCTCTTCCCGCATCCTCCACACCCTTCCCCGCCCCCCAAGAATTGTCAGTCCACTTTCTTTCTATGCCCCTGATTCTATTATATTCACCAGTTTACTCTGTTCATCAGATTTTTTATTCACTTGATTTTTAGATTCACTTGTTGATAGATATGTATTTGTTGTTCATAATTTGTATCTTTACCTTTTTCTTCTTTCTCCTCTTCTTAAAGAATACCTTTCAGCATTTCATATAATACTGGTTTGGTGGTGATGAACTCCTTTAGCTTTTCCTTATCAGTGAAGCTCTTTATTTAACCTTCAATTCTGAATGATAGCTTTGCTGGATAAAGTAATCTTGGTTGTAGGTTCTTTACCATGGTGAAGTCTTCTTTCATTTGAATCTATTGGAAGCCTTTCTCCTTCATGCATCCATACGTCTATATCTATCCCCAGATTTGGGAAATTTCCAGCCATTACACTGAGTGGCCAGATTATTATGACCACCCCATCAGTACAATGAAGTGAATTCATTATGCAAATAATAATAATAAAACCTTGAGAGTATTTGCTTAGGTCCCTTTGGGGGTCAACCCTTTGACAGGGGTCGCCTAAGACCATCGGAAAACACATATATAATTACATATTGTTTTTGTGATTAATCACTGTGCTTTAATTATGTTCAATTTGTAACAATGAAATTGGGGGTCACCACAACATGAGGAACTGTATTAAAGGGTCGCGGCATTAGGAATGTTGAGAACCACTGGCTTAGGAAGTTTTCAATATTCAGTATTTTTAGAAGTGTCAATGAAGTACGGATGGGGTGGTCATAATAATCTGGCTGGTCATAATAATCTGGCCAACCAGTGTATATTTTTAAGCTTTTTTCTCCCTTTCCATTTTATTTTTCTGGAACTCCCAAGATGCAAATATTAACTCTCTGGAGTTTCAAGATCCAAACTGCTTTCTTTATTCCTTTCATCGTATTTTTTTTTTAATGTTCTCTGTCTGGATTTGCAAATATCTTATCTTCTAGTGACCTGATTCTTTTTTTTTTTTTTTGAAGAAAAAAAAAACACACCTTTCTTTTCTTGAATAAAAAGAATGTTCTTTTCTCAAAGAATTCTTTTGAACTCAAAATTCAAACATTTCTCAGATTGTTCTTAAGTTAGTTTCTGAACATTGTTAAATGTAAACCTACTTTGCCCCACCCTGTGTTTCGTTGTCCCCTTTTCTTCATCCCGTCACATGCAGCCTAAGAAACGAGGCCATGAACGCAGGCCGGGAGAAGTTGGTCATCAGAAAGCTCCTCACAAAGAAACATGTTCTTATTTTTCCCCCAGAATAAAGGCATGTTCTTGTGGATATCGTACGAGCACAGGACTAAACCAGGTCATCTGTTGAAAATTCTCTGCTTGACTCCAGAGTTCCCTGAACCATGGCGGTGCTCTTTTGCCAAAAACGAATAGCATCCGCCGCGGGTGGTGACGCTGCTGCACTCAGGTCTGGGGCCACGCGTGGAAGCATGGCCAGAGGAAACGTGCATGTCTGGCTTTCCTTCATTTCTGTGACGTTACCCGAACGTCTGCTGATGGCGCCAGCTCACACACGCTGCCTCTGAGTCCTCGATTAGAGTCACAAATGCTCCCTCCTTGCAAGAGGCTGTTGATTCCCAGGGTCCCGATTTGTGATCCCAAGAGGAAGCATGTGCCCTGTGGCTGAGAACCGCCCGGGAAGCAGCCTGGGCATCTGAATTGCCTTAGCATTGGTCGCCTTAGCACGTGCTTCCTCCTGCGCTGTCTGTTGTTGTTAATCCTCACCTGAGCTCTAACCGGTGTGGCTCAGTGGATAGAGCATCAGCCTGCGGCACAAGGGTCCCAGGTTCTATCCCGGTCAAGGGCATGTACCTTGGTTGCCGGTCCCAGTAGGGGATGTTACCCAGTAGGGAGTGTGCAGGAGGCAGCTGATTGATGTTTCTAACTCTCTATCCCTCTCCCTTCCTCTCTGTAAAAAATCAATAAAATAAATTTTTTTTAAAAAATCCTCACCCAAGGGTATTTTTCCATTGGGTTTTTAGAGAGAGTAGAAGAAAGAGGGTAAGACAGAGAGACTTAGCGATGTGAGAGAAACACATTGATTGGTTGCCTCCTGCATGAGCCCCGACCAGAACCCGCAACCGAGGTATGTGCCCTTGACCAGAATCGAACCTGGGACCCTTTGGTCTGCAGGCCGGCACTCTATCCACTGAGCCAAACTGGCTAGGGCTTGCTCCTGCTTATTTTTAATATGTACCATATTTTTAATGTAACAAACCTTTCCTAAGTGTGCATAGACATATTGCTGTTATTCTTTTGTATTATCTAAATCTACAAAACTAGATCCCATGAAAATGGAACACATATATCTTTAAAGTATATTCATAAATGTTACTGAAGAATAAAATGGAATAGACACTTCTCCCTGAGAGATTCACTTCTCCCACATAAACTTTTGTATTTGGTATATTTATTGTTTACATCATGTCAACATTTCTGAATCACATAAAATAAGAAAGACCAAGAATCCTATAGCGTAAAACCCTAATATGCAAATCGACCAAACGGCAAAAGGACTGGTGGCTATGACGCGCACTGACCACCAAGGGGCAAACGCTCAACGCAAGAGTCACAATTGCTCCCAAGGAGGAGTCACAATTGCCTGCAAGGAGGAAGCAATTATGACCTGGTCAGGGGCAGCTCCTGCACCCTTGAGCATCTGCACCCCCCTCCCCATAGGGAGGTAACCAAAGGCGGAGATCAGGGGGCGGGGCTGGCCAGCAGGCAGCGCCAGACCACCAGCCAAGGTGGGTGCCAGTGGGGGCCCCCCTATCGCCCCGCCCGACGGTCGCTCCACAGATGGCCTTGCTCGCAGGCCAGGCCTAGGGACTCTACCCTATATATTGGGAACAGTCTCTTAGATTTAAAAATTAAAACCTGGCAAGGCTACTCTAACACTGAAAAAACAGGCTGATGCAGCGATGACATGCATGGACTCTGGCTTGTACATTTTGTGGTCAGCCCTGATTCTGACACTTATAACTGGGTGACAAAGCCAATTGCCTAACTTCTCTCTGCTTCAGTTTTCCACCCATAAGATGGGGGAAATGGTACTCCTGCCTCAGAAGGATCATGTTATGTACTACCTTTTATAATCAGGGCAAAAAATGCAGCTGCCCGTACAATAGGTCAAGATGCCTTCACCTGTATGAAAAGTATGGTCACTGGTGCATGCAGCATCCCGGATTGCGAGAGGGATGTCCAACTGCCAGTTTAGGCCCGACATACCCCAAAGGGTCCCAGATGGTGAGAGGACACAGGCCAAGCTTAGGGACCTCCTCCTCATATACCCCCCCCCCCCCCGCAGGAATTTCATGCACCGGGCCTCTCGTTTATTAATCATCTGAAATCTAAATGCAGAAATACTTGCTTTATTTTTAAATTTTACTTTACTAGCTACTTCTTACCTAACATTTTGAAAATGTTCTTATTTTTCTTTTTTTTTTTTTTTTTTTTTAATGGCAGCAAAATATTCCTTTATTTGGATGACATATTTATTCAAACTACTATTTGTGAAAATTTATTTTAAATATTTTTTTGCTTCAGTGATTATTCTTGTATTTAAAACATTGTACACATTTCTGGTTATTCCTTCCAGTTAAATTCTTGAAATGGAATTACCAGGTGAAACAGTATAAACACTTTTAGGGCTTTTGATGCATACATTTCCTTCCAGCAGTACACCAATTTTCCCTTTCAGTCAGGTGTTCAAGCTTCTGGTTCAATGCACCCTCATTTAAAAAAGCACTACAACTTTAAAAGGTAAAAATCATATGCTGTAGTTTTACACTTACTGTCTTTAAAGAGTTTAGTATATTTTTCACTACTTCTGTTTTGTGTTAATTGAATAGGTATATTTTTCACAAAGCTTTTCTTGATTCACCAGGTAAAAGCTTTTCAACCTCTTCTGAAGTTGCAGGACATTTTATCTTTGCTTCATGGAGCTATTTTCACCTTTGTGTTGTAGCATTGCATGCAAATGTCCTAGCTCCTCCTACATGTGAGGTTGAAGTCTGTCTCTTTTCCTGGATCCTAGCACAGTGTAACATAAAACAAGTGCTTAAGGTATATTTGTTGCAGGAATAACTGAAACTCAGATTTATTTTAGCAGATACTAGGATAAATCAACTGATCTTGATGTAGGTGTTATTTTTATTCATGGTTTTAAGGATATTTTTCAAATAAAGTATCAGTTTTTGACACGGTCCGGTGTTGATGAGTTTAATTTGCTAAAATCCAGGTTAAAGCATCATGGATTATTACTCCATTATCATATTTCTTCCTCATTTCCTCTTATTATTGTGCACTTACTTGATTCTACTCCAATTACACACTTTCATCCAATGCAATAGCATATGAACTGTTGGTTCCAGCGGCTCTCAACCTGGGGGTCTCGAACAATGAAAATACCTCCTGCATATCAGATATTTACATTACAATTCATAACAGTAGCAAAATTACAGTTATGAAGTAGCAACGAAAATAATTTTATGGTTGGGGGTCACCACAACATGAGGAACTGTGTTAAAGAGTCGCGGCATTAGGAAGGTTGAGAACCACTGGTTAGACAGTACAAACTTTACTATGTGTCAGAATCACCAGGAGGGCTTGTTAAAACAGATTTTTTTTTTTTAATTTTTTAATTTTTTTTTTTTTTAATTTTTCGCTTAAAGTATTACAAAGGGTATTACATAAGTGTCCTTTTTTCCCCCCCGCCCTTGACAAACCCCTACCCTCCCTTACCCCCCAGTGTCTTATGTCCATTAGTTATGCTTATATGCATGCATACAAGTCCTTCGGTTGATCTCTTACTCCCCTCCCTCCTGCCCCCCAACTCTCTCTGGCCTTCCCACTGCAGTTTGACAATCAGTTTGAGGCAGCTCTGCCTCTGTATCTATTATTGTTCAAAAGTTTGTAATGGTCTTTATTATCCATGAATGGGTGAGATCATGTGGTATTTTTCCTTCATTGACTGGCTTGTTTCACTTAGCATAATGCTCTCCAGTTCCATCCATGATGTTGCAAATGGTAGGAGTTCCTTCTTTTTAACACCAGCATAGTATTCCATCGTGTAGATGTACCACAGTTTTCTAATCCATTCATCTACTGATGGGCACTTAGGCTGTTTCCAGATCTTAGCTATGGTGAATTGTGCTGCTATGAACATCTGGGGAAAATGTTCTTATTTTTCTTATAATTAAAAATAATTTATATGAGATTATTAGATGTGTGGATAGTGTTTCATTTTGGCCCAAATAACTACAGGAGGAAAGTTGCTGCAATTCAAATGTAGCCAAATTGCTCACATAACTCTACTAATTGAAATATATTTTGACAGGATGTCCTGTCAAGATGTGGCAGAGGTAAACGCAGCACTCACCTCCTCCCACAACCACATCAAAATTACAACTAAAGCCCTAACCGGTTTGGCTCAGTGGACAGAGCATCAGCCTGCGGACTCAAGGGTCCCAGGTTCGATTCTGGTCAAGGGCATGTACCTTGGTTGCGGGCACATCCCCAGTAGGAGGTGTGCAGGAGGCAGCTGATCGATGTTTCTCTCTCATCGATGTTTCTAACTCTCTATCCCTCTCCTTTCCTCTCTGTAAAAAATCAATAAAATATTTTTTTTAAAAAAAATTACAACTAAACTGCAGAGCAATCATCATTCAGAAACACCTTACGTCTGGCTGAATGGAAGTCCTACAACTAGGGAATTAAAGAAGCCACTCAAGACTGTTTCTCTCTCTTCTCTCTCTCGCTCCCCCTCCCACACTCCCTTCCACTCTCTCTAAATATAAATGGAAAGAATATCCTCAGGTGAAGATTAACAACAAAAAGAATTGGATATAAAAATATTTAAAATTACACATACATGTATTATAAACTGAAAGCCAGAAATAATTATAATTGCAAAAGTTTTTTGTGCAGATCAATCCCTAAAAACTTTTTTAAATCTATTGGACAGGAATTTTTATAGCAAGTAAGAAAAATTAGCTGTAATGATAAAGGCAAAATAATGGATAGTAGACTACATTCTAATTGAAGCATTTCAGAAATATTTAATAAATAGAATCCACAACATTAAACTATAATTTAAGTATGTATTTATTTCCATTTATTTAATTACATACAAGGTATGGAAAGTTAAGAAAAATGTGTTTACATTATCATGATAAATCTTACACAAAATATTTACTTTTGCATATGGACATTTGATAGAGAGAAAACTCTTTGGATTTATGTGCAAGAAAAATCACATTATCATTAAATTTAGACCTAAGTAAGTGTAAGGAAACTGGAGAAACCATTAACATTTGAGAAAAATTAAATATTAATTTTCATTAATTATTACTTTCTTCTAAACTTCCGTTGGAGATAAGCACTAATTTCTTACACAAGCATGCACACACATGGCCCCAGAAGTTCCACAGCTGCTGACTGAGCGGAGACGTTTGCTTTCTATATTATTTAAATATTTAAATTTTAATGCCAAAATATCTCATAAGAAAAATGTAGTTTTAATTATATTTCCGTTAATATTAGCTCATTCTCAAACAGTTTACCCTACGATGGTGATGATCTTTTTTAACCTTGATTTCTGCCCAATGCTAACGTTGTGCTGTGGAGGCCACTCATGAATGGTTCAAAACATCATACAATCTTGATCTCTGTTTTTTTTCCATTGAACTCTGGCCATACTGTAAATTTTTGTTTTAAATGCTAGAGATTTTTATATTTTTTACTTATAAATCATTTTACTTGTTAATACTAATTGACAATACTATTGGAGTTTATCAGAAAAGTTATGGATTCTATAAATTTCAATATCTGTTCTGAATTTAAAAAATGAATAAGACCTTTAAACATATATTGAGGCCTGGCTGAGTGGTTCAGTTGGTTGGAGCATTGTCCCATATACCCAAAGGTTGCAGGTTTGATTCCCAGTCAGGGCACATACCTAGGTTGCAGTTTCAATCCCTGGTTGGGGCAAGCACTGGTGTTGCAGGCAACCAGTAGATGTTTCTCTCTCATATCAATGTTTTGTTCTGTTTCTCTCTCTCTAAAAATTAATAAAATATAAATAATAAATAAACATATATTGAGATAATTTATTGGTAAACTTTTTGCCAACTTTGCATAATGTAATTAAAAATTTTAACTAAGTTAACATATTAAATGAATGCTCAAGATTGTATGCATTCAAATATTTAATCTCAATAAAAGTATATTGGTTTCTGATTTTTATCTCATTTTGTGTTACTAAATTAATTTATATAGTTATTTCTTTTCATAATAAGTTATAAGTCCATACATTCCAATAGTTGACTCAGAAGATAAACAAAAGGTACCGTTTTATTTAAAATCGCCAAAGAATAGCCCTGGTCTGTTGCTCAGTGGTTAGAGCACTAGCCCTTAGACTGAAGCGGCACGGGTTTGATTCCTGGTCAAGGGCAGGTACTTCGGTTGCAGGTTCAGGCCCTGGTCAGGGTGTGAGGGGGAGGCAACCTATTGATGTGTCTCCCTCACATTGATGTCTCTCTCTTCCTCCTATCTCTCTGTCTCTCCCTCCTCCCCTCCTTTCACTTTCTCTAAAAAAAATCAATGGAAAAAATATCCTAACTCCTTGGGTGAGGATTAAAAACAACAAAAAAACAAGCAAATTAAAACCACTGAAAAATAAAAAAGATTATAAAAACAAAGTTTAGAGAATAATTACCACAAAGTTGTGACAGAAAACCTCAATAGATCTTCATAAATAGAAGTATATCATTATAAATTAAAATTTAATGCATGGTGCAAAGAATATCATATGATGATACAGGAGTTAATTCATCAATGGGCTGTTAACAATGGTATTTTATTAACACCAAACATCAAAGAACCTAAATATATAAAGTAAACATTAACTGATCTGAAGGGGAAAATAGAAAACAATACAATAATATTGTATAACTTTAACATACCACTTCCAACAACAGATAGAGCATACAAACAGAAAATCAATACCAAAAAAGAGTGTCCTTGAACTACTCTTTGGTACAAGGGGACCTAACAGATACCAAAACACCTCTTCTAATAGCAGCAAAATAAATATTCTTCTCAACAACGAAACATTCTCAAGAATAGAACCGGATAGTGGGCCACAAAACAGGTCTAACAAATTAATGAAGATCAAAATCATACCAAGCACCTTTTCAATCACAGTGGTATGAAACTAGAACTCACTGACGGATTAGCCACTGTAAAATTTACAAATAGAAATTAACAGCCTGCTCTTGAAGAACAAATGAGCCAAAGGAGAAATCAAAAGAGAAAAATGTTTAGACAAATTAAAATACAACATAAACCTATGGGAAGCATCAAAAGCAGTTCAAAGAGGGAGGTGTATAGTACTTAATGCCAATATTAAAAATAAATATCTATCTAAGTGGCATCAGAGGAATGGAGGTGCGAGAGATTCCCCTCCAGTGGTCGGCAAACTCATTAGTCAACAGAGCCAAATATCAACAGTACAACGACTGAAATTTCTTTCGAGAGCCAAATTTTTTAAACTTAAACTATATAGGTAGGTACATTGTTATTAACTTAATTAGGGTCCTCCTAAGGCTTAGGAAGAGCCACACTCAAGGGGCCAAAGAGCCGCATGTGGCTCATGAGCCGCAGTTTGCCGACCATGGCCCTAGCCTCTCCCCCTGAAACGTCAACAAGTTAATCAACTATAACTCAGCGAAGGATTCCCTGCTCAATACAGAAGCATGACTGAGCGGCCTGTGCATTGAAGAATCTAAGGTGGGCACCTGGGAATAAACGGGAGGTGAGAAGGGAGGAGAGCTCAGATGGCCAGGGATGCAGCCCTGCACCTGGGAGCTGGTGGCCAGCTCGTCCCAGAGAGGGGAGGAAGCTGGTGACAGCAAGCCCTCCCGTCATCCAGGAGGAAGAGTCTCCGTGGCTCTCCAGCAGGGAGAGCGGTGGGAACAGCGGCTGGGCCTGCAGAGGTTCCAGGCAAGGACACAGCATAGGGGTCTGCCCGGCATAGGGGTTCTGCTGAAGCTGTCTGCTGCTGGGCAGTGGAGCTTCAGACACAGAAACAGAGCCACAGAGCCCTGCCGTCCCTTGGGCTCCCAAGAGTCACCTCCAGTGGCCCTTGGTGTTGGGTCGAAGAGCACATTATCTGGAAACCAAGAGCTACTGCAGTGGAACGGTTTCCCTCTATGACTGATCCCCCAGTGGGACTTATGGTAGGGGACCCCTTGGAGGTCCAGGGTTGCCATTTGGTGGGGAAAACAAATCCCACCCCCAAGCAGAGTGTCTGAGGGAAGCCAGGTCGGCTCTGGGCGGTCACAGAGGTAAAAATCTTGTGATTCACTGCCACCTACTGGAAAACAGTAGAAATACCTCTTCAGAGAAAGCTGCTAGCAGCGGTTCTCAACCTGTGGGTCACGAACAATGAAAATACATCCTGCATATCAGATATTTACATTATGATTCATAACAGTAGCAAAATTACCGTTATGAAGTAGCAACGAACATAATTTTATGGTTGGGGGTCACCACAACATGAGGAACTGTATTAAAGGGTCATGGCATTAGGAAGGTTGAGAACCACTGTAAGACGAAAGTCAATAATACAAAAATACCCAAACAGAGGAGACCAGCAAATACCATGAGTAACCATGTGAATGAGGAAGCTCAGAAATAAAATGAAAACCTCCAGAAAGCAAGCTGCAACACATGGAAATATTTTATATAAATGACAGAGAATTCAGTATTGCAGTTCTGAAAACACTCAGCAAGATGCGAGGATACAGATAGGAAATTCCGTGCACGCAGAAAACAAATTAATAAGCAAAATGAGTATTTTACCAAAGAGATTAAAACTTTAAAAAAGAACCAATCTGCCTGGCTGGTGTGGCTCAGTGGTTGAGTGTTGACCTATGAACCAGGAGGTCACAGTTCCATTCCCAGTCAGGGCACATGCCTGGGTTCAGGGTCAATCCCCCATGGGGGGCATGCAGGAGGCAGCCGATCTATGATTATCTCTCATCATTGACGTTTCTATCTCTCTTTCTCTCTCCCTTCCTCCCTGAAATCAATGTATATATTTTAAAAAACAATATATTAAAAAAAACGATATGAAATTCTGGAAATGAAGCATGTAATTAGGGAGATCAGGAGTGCAGGAGTGAACAGAGCAAACCAGATGGAGAAAATAATTGGTGCTACCAAAGATAGGAATCTAAAAACGATGCAGAGGAAAGAAGAGAGAGACCTGAGCATTTTTTTTAAATGAAAGAGTTCTACAAGAACTATCTGACTCCATCCAAAAAGCAATATAAGTATAATATGCATACTAGAAGAAGAAGGCCGGAGAAGGAAATGGAGAGCCTAGTGGATGAGAACTTCCCGAACTTATGAAAAGAACCAGATCTTCGAATCCAAGAAGCAAACAGAACACTTAGATACCTCAATCCAAAGAGGCACTCTCCAAGGCACATTGTATTCAAACTGTCAAATACTAATGATAAAGAAAAAATTCTCAAAGTAGCCAGGGAAAAGAAGGAAGTGATCTACAAAGGAAAATCCATCAGAATATCATCCTACTTTTCAGCAAAATCTCTGGAAGCCAGAAGAGAGTGGAACCAAATATTCAAATGACTGAAAGAGAGAAATTATCAGTCAAGAATAATATACCCAGCAAAGTTAAACTTTAAATATAAAGGAGACATAAAGATTTTCCTACACATATGGAAGCTGATGGATTTTGCCACCAGAAAACTTCTACTGCAAAAAAACACTGGAGGAAGTTATTCTACCCGAAACAAAGAGCATGAAGTCATAACACTATGCATAAGATCACCAAAAAGCTTACAGCATAAACAGGGATAATTTGTGACAACAACAAAAATAAAACGGGAAGGGGTAAGCTCTGAACTGGCAAAGGAGGATGGAGATCAGATGCACTTGAAAGAAAAAAAAATCCAACTGTATATTTGCAATTTTCTTTTTCATAAACTTAATGGTAACCACACACAAAATCCCCCAAATTAAGACACATCACTTAAAAGAAAGAAAGAAAGAAAGAAAGAAAGAAAGAAAGAAAGAAAGAAAGAAAGAAAGAAGGAAGGAAGGAAGGAAGGAAGGAAGGAAGGAAGGAAGGAAGGAAGGAAAGAAAGAAAGAAAGAAAGAAAGAAAGAAAGAAAGAAAGAAAGAAAGAAAGAAAGAAAGAAAGAAAGAAAGAAAGAAAAAGGAAGAAACAGAGGAAAGAAGTATGGAATACCACCAAACAAACTCAACAGACAGAAACACAAAAGATAAAATGGCCGTAGGAAATTCTCATACATCAATAATTATCCTAAATGTAAATGGACTGAGTTCACCAATAAAGAGGTACAGAGCAGCAAAGTGGATTAAAAAACAAAAACTAACTATATGCTGCCTCAAAAAACATATCTAAGTTGAAAAGACAAAGTTGGATTCAAAGTTAAAGTGTGGAAAATGATTCCCCTAGCAAATAACGACTACAGAAAAGCAGGTATAGCCATACTTATATCTGAAAAATAGATTTCCAGATAGGATGAGACAAAATGCACATTTATACTGATAAAGGGGACACTACATCAAGAAAACGTAACACCTCTTAACATATATGCAACCAACCAGGGAGCACCGACATATATAAAACAACTACTCACAGAACTAAAGGGAAACAGATCAAAACACAACCATAGTTGGGGACCTTAATACTCCATTGACAGCTCTAGATAGATCATTCAAACAGAAAACTAAAAAAGGAAATACTGGCTTTAAATGACACACTAGCCCAGTGGTCGGCAAACCGCGGCTCGCGAGCAGCATGCAGCTCTGTGGCCCCTTGAGTGTGGCTCTTCCACAAAATACCACGTGCGGGCGCGCACGTACAGTGCGATGGAAACTTCGTGGCCCGTGCACAGAAGTCGGTATTTTGTGGAAGAGCCATACTCAAGGGGCCAAAGAGCCACATGTGGCTCGCGAGCCGCAGTTTGCCAAGCCGCAGTTTGCCGACCGCTGCACTAGACCAAATGGACATAATTGACATTTACATCAGATTACACATTCTCCTCCAGTGCATGTGGAACATTCTCAAGGACAGACCATATGTTGGGTCACAAAACGAGCCTCAACAAAATCAAG
Source organism: Myotis yumanensis (assembly GCF_028538775.1). Taxonomy (NCBI): domain Eukaryota; kingdom Metazoa; phylum Chordata; class Mammalia; order Chiroptera; family Vespertilionidae; genus Myotis; species Myotis yumanensis. Next base: position 107,770,355 of record NW_027223756.1, read on the forward strand.
AAGATTGAAATTATCCCGTGCATATTCTCTGACCATGATGCCTTAGAAGTAGAAATCAACTGCAAAAAGGAAGTAAAGAAACCCACAAATACATGGAGATTAAACAACATCCTACTAAAAATAACGGGGTCAAAGAAGAAATAAACCGTGAGAACAAAAGATATATAGAGAGCCCTGGCCAGTTTGGCTCAGTGGCTACAGCGTCGGCCTGTGGATCAAAAGGTCCTGGGTTTGATTCTGGTCATAGGCACATGCCTTGGTTGCAGGTTCCTCCCCTGCCTGGGCCCTGGTCGGGACTCGTGCAGGAGGCAACCAATTGATGTGTTTCTCTCACATCAATGTTTCTCTCTGTTTTTCCTTCTCTCTTGAACTCCCCTAAATAGATATAGATAGATAGATGATAGATAGATAGATAGATAGATAGATAGATAGATAGATAGATAGAGATAGAGTTAGAGATATATAGATATATATATATCAAGAGCGAGAAATGAGAATGACTATGCAAAATATGAAAACTTCTGGGATGCAGCAAAAGCAATAATAAGAGGGAAGTTTATATCATTACAGGACTATCTTAAGAAACAGGAGAGCCAGATCTGGTTTGGCTCAGTGGATAGAGTGTCGGCCTGCGGACTGAAAGGTCCCAGGTTCGATTCCGGTCAAGGGCATGTACCTGGGTTGCGGGCACCTCCCCAGTGGGAGATGTGCAGGAGGCAGCTGATCGATGTTTCTCTCTCATTGATGTTTCTAACTCTCTATCTCTCTACCTTCTTCTCTGTAAAAAATCAATAAAATATATTTTTAAAAAAAGAAACAGGAGAAATCCCAGGTAAACAACCTAACATTACATTATATCTTAAAGTACTAGTAATAGAAGAACAAAAGCAACCCAAAATCAACAGAAGAAAGGAAATAAACATTAGAGCAATAAAATAGAGGGGGGGAAAAGACTATACAAAAATTTAATTTAAAAAGAGCTAGCTCTTTGAAAAGATTAATAAAATTGACAAACCCCTGACTAGACTCACTAAGAAAAAAAGAGAAAAGACCCATGTAAACAAAATCAGAAATGAAAGAGAAGTCACCACAGACATTACAGATATACAAAGGATCATACTAAAATACTACGAAGCACTATATGCCACCAAATTCAATAAACTGGAAAAAAAGGATAAGTTCCTAGAAATATATAACCTTCCTAGACTAAATCATGAAGAACTAGAAAATCTAAATAGACCAATCAGCAGTGAGGAAATTGAAGCAACCATCAAAAACCTTCAAAAAAGTAAAAGTTCAGGACCAGATGGCTTCACCAGTGAATTCTACCAAACATTCAAAGAAGATTTAAAACCTACCCTTCTCAAACTCTTCCAAAAATATTGAAGAAGAGGTGATACTCCCTAACACATTTTATGAGGCCAAAATAACCCTGATACCATAACCTGGCAAGGATAACACACACATAAAAAAAACTACAGATCAATATCTCTGATGAATACAGTTGCAAAAATCCTAAACAAAATACTAGCAAATGAATACAACAGTACATCAGAAAATAATGCATCACAATCAAGTGGGGTTCATTCCAGGGGCACAAGGATGATTCAACATATGCAAATCAATCAAAAGAATACACCACATTAACAAAAAAAAGGATAAAAATCATATGATCTTATCAGTAGATGCAGAAAAAAGCATTTGAAAAGATATAACAAGAAACCAAGATGGCGGCATAGGTAAACACCGGAGATTGCTGCCGCAAACAACCACTTCAAAAATACAACTAAAAGACGGAACGGACATCACCCAGAACCACAGGAAGGCTGGCTGAGGAGAGACTCTACAACTAGAAGGAAAGAGAACAGCAAGCACGGTGTGGAAAATACAAAGGTGCGGAGGTGCGCGCGCAAAGTGGGCTGGTGGCTGAGGGCGCGGTTGTCGTTTTCAATCAGGAGGGAGTCTCAGACTCTGAGCTTCAGATCCGGGAGAGTCTCTAGGGACTCAGACTCAAACGGGAGAAGCGGGATTGTCTGGCATCAGTTGGAACGTGAGGGTAGCTTTCTCTCCGAGGTTTGCAGCGGTTGCTGGGGTTCTGAGAAGCAGAGCCTCTGGGAATGGGACTGAGAGCAGCTATAACCACTCCCTCCGCCCGCCCTGTTGATCCCACCCCGCCCAAGCCCTGCGCAGAGCCATTTGCCGATCGCCTCAGGCAAAGGCTAGATTAGCATCTCTCTAGAGGACAGAAGTTTTCCAACTGCAAATACAGCTGATTCTCACAGCCAGTTGGCCTGGTGGTCAAATCCCTCTAGTATTAACTACAACAATCAAGGCTTAACTAGAACAAGACTGCGCACAAAGACCACAAGGGGGTGCACCAAGAAAGCATAAAAAATGTGGAGACAAAAAAACATGACAGAAATGGAGGATATAGAGCTAAAAAACGCACTTTTGAGGGCTTCCAATAATGTGCTAGAAGCTGCCAATAAACTTGATGAGAGCTTCACGAAATCTAATGAGATGTTGTGATACAGAACCAACTAGAAATTAGGCATACACGGACTGAAATAAAGAATATTATACAGACACCCAATAGCAGACCAGAGGAGCACAAGAATCAAGTCAAAGATTTGAAATATTGAGGAAGCAAAAAACACCCAACCGGAAAAGCAAAATGAAAAAAGAATCCAAAAATACGAAGATAGTGTAAGGAGCCTCTGGGACAGCTTCAAACACACCAACATCAGAATCATAGGGGTACCAGAAGATGAGAGACAGCAAGATATTGAAACCTATTTGAAGAAATAATGACAGAAAACTTCCCCCACCTGGTGAAAGAAATGGACTTACAGGTCCAAGAAGTGCAGAGAACCCCAAACAAAAGGAATCCAAAGAGGACCACACCAAGACACATCATAATTAAAATGCCAAGAGCAAAAGACAAAGAGAGAATCTTAAAAGCAGCAAGAGAAAGAGACTCAATTACCTACAAGGGAATACCCATACGACTGTCAACTGATTTCTCAACAGAAACTTTGCAGGCCAGAAGGGAATGGCAAGAAATATTCAAAGTGATGAATACCAAGAACCTACAACCAAGATTACTTTATCCAGCAAAGCTATCATTCAGAATTGAAGGTCAGATAAAGAGCTTCACAGATAAGGAAAAGCTAAAGGACTTCATCACCACTAAACCAGTATTATACGAAATGCTGAAAGGTATCCTTTAAGAAGAGGAAGAAGAAAAAGGTAAAGATACAAATTGTGAACAACAAACATGCATCTATCAACAAGTGAATCTAAGAATCAAGTGAATAAATAATCTGATGTACAGAATGAGCTGGTGATTATAATGAATCAGGGACATAGAAAGGGAATGGACTGACTATTCTTGGGGGGGAAAGGGGAGTGGGAGATGGGGGAAGAGACTGGACAAAAATCGTGCACCTATGGATGAGGACAGTGGGTGGGGAGTGAGGGCGGAGGGTGGGGCGGGAACTGGGAGGAGGGGAGTTATGGGGGGGAAAAAAGAGGAACAAATGTAATTTGAACAATAAAGATTTAATTTAATTTAAAAAAAGATATAACAAGCATTTATGATTTAAAAATTCAATAACATAAAATAGAAGGAAAGTACCTCAACATAATGAAGGCCATATATGATAAACCCTCAGCCAATATTGTACTCACTGGCAAAAAACTGAAAGCTTTTCCTCTAAAATCAGGAACAAGACAAGGATGTCCACTCTCACCACTCTTATTCAACACTAGAGGCCCGGTGCACAAAAATTTGTGCACTCGGGGGGGAGGGGAGGATCCCTCAGCCTGGCCTGTGCCCTCTCGCAGTCTGGGACCCCTTGGGAGATAACGACCTGCTGGCTTAGGCCTGCTCCTGGGTGGCAGAGGGCAGGCCCAATCCCTAGGTGCAGCCCCTGGTTGGGCTCAGAGCAGGGCTGATTGGGGAGTTGGGGCGCCACCCTATCATGCACAGAGCAGGGCGGATTGGGAGGTTGCAATGCCACCCTCAGTCACGCTCAGGGTAGGGCCGATTGGGGGGTTGGGGCACCGCCCCCTGTCACACTCAAGGCAGGGTCGATGGGGAGGTTGCAGCGCCACCCCCTATCATGCACAGAGCAGGGCCAATCAGGGGGTTGGGGCGCTGCCCCCTATCATGCACAGAGCAGGGCCCATCAGGGGGTTGAGGAACTCCCCCCTGTCACTCACAGAGTAGGGCCGATAGGGGAGTTAGGGCACCGCCCCCTGTCACACACAGAGCAGGGTGGATCAGGGGGTTGGGGCACTGCCCTCTATCACCCACAGAGCAGGGCCGATCAGGGGGTTGGGGCGCTGCCACTGTCACACTCAGGGCAGGGCCTATGGGGAGGTTATGGCTCTACCCTGTCACACACACAGCAGGGCCTGTGGGAGGGTGGGGGGTGGGAGGATTGGAGCACCACACCCTGTTACACACAGAGCAGGGCCGATCAGGGGGTTGGGACGCCGCACCCTGTCACACACAGAGTCGCAGGGCAATCAGGGGGTTTGGGCACTGCCCCCTGTCACGCTGATCCGGTGCCAGGAGGCCTTGAGGCTCTGCTGATCCCGGTGCTGGGAGGCATATTACACTTTTACTATATAGGATAGAGTCCTGGGGGCCAGCTGGTTTGCCCTGAAGGGTGTCCTGGATCGGGGGGGGGGGGGGTCCCCACTGGGGTGCCTGGCCAGCCTGGGTGAGGGGATGATGGCTGTTTGCAGCTGGTCACACACCCTTCAGGGTGGGGGTCCCCACTGGGGTGCCTTGCCAGTCTGGGTGAGGGGCTGAGGGCTGCTTTCAGGCTGGTGGTTGTTGACTGAAGCTCCCAACCGCTCCTTTTTTTTCTCTCTTTTTTTTATTTTCTTCTGGGCCAGCTTTAGCTCTGGCTCTAGCTCTGAGGCTTCCGCTGCTGGTTTGTTTGCTGTTCTATAATCGAAACAATGTATAACTCCAGCTCTGAGATCCCGGGGTTTTGTTTAGCTTCTATATTTGTTACAAAGTTTCTTAGAGTTGCAGCTCAGAGGCCGGCAAGTCAGGCGGGGAACGTTGGAGTCTGCAGTCACTGCAGCAAGCAAGCCTCATGTTCGCTTCCAGCTGCCTGGCTGCCAGCCGAAATCTTGGCTGACAGTTAATTTGCATATACTCACTGATTAGCCAATGAAAAGAGTAGCCGTCGTATGCTAATTACCATGTTTCTCTTTTATTAGTGTAGATGTTCTGGAAGTCCTAGCCAGAGCAATAAGGCAAGAGAAAGAAATAAAAGGCAGCAAAATTGGCAAGAAAGAAGTAAAAGTGTCACTTTTTGCAGAGGACATAATTCTGTATATAGAAAACCCTAAAGACTCCACCAAAGAACTATCAGAAACAATAAAAAAATATAGTAAAGTTGCAGGATACAAATTCAATGTACAAAAATCCAATGCCTTCCTATATACCAGTGATGGTGAACCTATGACACGCAGGTCAGAGGTGACACGCGAACTCATTTTTTTGGTTGATTTTTCTTTGTTAAATGGCATTTAAATATATAAAATAAATATCAAAAATATACATCTTTGTTTTACTTTGGTTGCAAATATCAAAAAATTTCTATATGTGACACGGCACCAGAGTTAAGTTAGGGTTTTTCAAAATGCTGACACGCTGAGCTCAAAAGGTTCACCATCACTGCTATATACTAACAATGAAACTTTAAAAAAAAAATTTAAACATTCCTTTTACAATTGCAACCAAAAGAATAAAATACCTAAAAATAAATTTAACAAAGAATATGAAAGACCTATATACTAAAAACTGCAAAGCATTATTAAAAGAGATTGAAAAAGATACAACAAATTGGAAAAATATCCCATGTTCATGGATTGGAAGAATCAACATAGTTAAAATGGACATATTACTGCCCTAGCTGGTTTGGCTCCATGCATAGAATGTCAGCCTGCGAACTCAAGGGTCCCAGGTTCAATTTTGGTCAAGGGCATATTCCTTGGTTGTGGGCACATCCCCAGTAGGGGGTGTGCAGGAGGCAGCTGATCGATGTTTCTCTCTCATTGATGTTTTTAACTCTCTATCCCTCTCCTTTCCTCTCTATAAAAATTCAATAAAATATATTTTTTAAAAAAGAAAGAAAGTAAACTAAAATGGACATATTACCCAAAGCAATATACAAATTTAATGGCAATCTTCATCAAAATCTCAAAGAAATGTTTAAATAAATAGAACAAAAAAATTGTATAGAACCACGAAAGACCCTGAATAGCCAAAGCAACACTGAGAAAAAAAGAACAAAGCCAGAGATATCACACTACCTGACTTCAAGTTAAACTGCAGAGCTATGATAATCAAAACAGCATGGTATTGGCAGAAAAACAGACACACTGGGCAATGGAACAGAATTGAGAGCTGAAATATAAAACCACATGTATATGGGTAATTAATTTTCTACAAAGGAGCCAGAAACACAAATGGAGTAAAGAAAGCCTCTTCAATAAATGATGCTGAGAAAACTGGAAAGCCACATACAAAAGAATGAAACTGGACTACAATTTGTCCTGTTGTACAAAAAGTAATTCAAAATGAGTCCAAGACCTAAATATAAGATCTGAAACAATAAATTATATAGAAGAAAGCATACTAAACTTATGGATGTTGGTTATAGAGAACATTTTATGAACTTGACTCCAAAAACAAGGGAAATAAAGGTAAAAATAAATGAATGGGACTACATCAAACTAAAAATGTTCTGCAGAGCAAAATAAACTGACAACAACTAAAAAAGAGGTGGCTGACTGAATGGGAGATGATATTTGCAAAAAACAGCTCCAACAAAGGTTTAATATACAAAATATATGAAGAACTCATAAAACTCAACACCAAACAAACAAACAACCCAATTAAAAAATAGGTAGAGAGAAAAATGCTTGGGTACAGAAGGCTTCACAAGGGAGTTTTCCCAAACATTCAAAGAACTAACACCTATACTCCTCAGACTACTCCAAAAAATCCAAGAGAAAGGAACACTTCCAAGCTCTTTCATGAGGCCAACATTATCCTAATTCCAAAACCAGATAAAGACACTACAAGGAAAGAGAATTACAGACCAATATTCCTGATGAACATAGATGCTAAAATCCTCAACAAAATATTAGCAAATTGGGTCCAGCAATATATTAAAAACATCATACACCATGACCAAGTGGGATTTATTCCAGGGATGCAAGTCTCGTACAATATTCGTAAATCAATAAACGTGATACATCACATAAACAAATTGAAAGACAAAAATCACATGATCATATCAATAGAAGCATAAAAAGGATTCGACAAAAATCCAACACTTATTTTTTATAAAAACTCTCAGCAAAGTGGGAATAGAGGAAGCATATCTCAATATAATAAAGGCCACATATGATAAACCTACAGCGAACATCATACTCAATGGGCAAAAACTAAAACCATTTCCCCTAAAAACAGGAACAAGACAGGGATGCCCACGTTCACCACTCCTGTTCAACACTAGAGGCCCAGTGCACAAAATTCAAGCACTTGAAGAGGTCCCTCAGCCCAGCCCGCACCCTCTCACAGTTTGGGACCCCTCGGGGGATGTCCACCTGTGGGGAGTGGGCCTAACCCAGCAGGCAGACATCTGTCTCACAGTCCAGGAATCCTCACTCCTTAATGTCCGCCTGCTTGCTGCTCCTTACCGCTCTACTCCTTGCTCCTTAGCGCTGCCCCGGAGGCAGGAGAGGCTCCCACCACAGCCGCTGTGCTCGCTAGCCGAGAGTCCAGCTTCTGGCTGAGTGGTGTTCCCCCTTGGGAGAGCACTGACCACCAGGGGGCAGCTGCTGCATTGAGTGTCTGGCCCCTGGTGATCAGTGTGCATCATAGTGACCAGTCATTCTGGTCATTCCACCATAACAGTCACTTAGGCTTCTATTATATAGATAGTATTGGAAATCCTAGCCACAGTGATTAGACAAGAAAAAGAAATAAAAGGCATCCAAATTGGAAAGGACGAAGTAAAACTCTCATTATTCACAGATGACATGATACTGTACATAGAAAACCCTAAGGACTCCACCAAAAAACTACTAGATTTAATAAATGAATTTGGCAATGTAGCAGGATACAAAATCAATACCCAAAAATCGAAGGTTTTCTATATCCCAATAATGAATTCTCAGAAAGAGAAACTAAACAAACAATCCCATTTACCACTGCAACAACAACAAAAAAAACTAAGATACTTAGGAACAAACTTAACTGAGTAGGTAAAATTCTTGTACTCAGAAAACTACAGGATGTTGAAAAAAGAGATAGAAGAAGATATAAACACGTGGAAGAATATTCTGTGTTCATGGATTGGTAGACTCAACATCATTAAAATGTCCATACTGCCCTAACCGGTTTGGCTCAGTGGATAGAGCGTTGGTCTGCGGACTCAAGGGTCCCAGGTTCGATTCCGGTCAAGGGCATGTACCTTTGTTGTGGGCATATACCCAGTAGGAAGTGTGCAGGAGGCAGCTGATCGATGTTTCTCTCTCATCGATGTTTCTAACTCTCTATCTCTCTCCCTTCCTCTCTGTAAAAAATCAATAAAATATATTTTTAAAAAATAAAATAAAATGTCCATACTACCTAAGGCAATCTGCAGACTTAATGCAATCCCAATTAAAATACCAAATGCATATTTCACAGATCTAGAACAAATACTCCAAAAATTTCCATGTAACCAAAAAAGACACTGAATAGCTGCAGCAATCTTGAGAAAGAAAAACAAAGTTAGAGGAATCACAATACCAGATTCCAAGTTATACTACAAAGCCGCCATAATCAAAACAGCCTGGTACTGGCACAAGAACAGGCATATAGATCAATGGAACAGAACAGAGACCCCAGAAATCGACCCAAGCCATTACGCTCAATTAATGTTTGACAAAGGAGGCAAAAAGATACAATGGAGTCAAGACAGTCTCTTCAATAAATGGTATTGGGATAATTTGACAGATACATGCAAAAAAATGAAACTGGACCACCAACTCACACCATACACAAAACTAAACTTGAAATGGATAAAAGACTTAAATAAATGTAAGTCATGAAACCATAAAAATCCTCTAAGAAACCATAGGCAGCAAAATCTCAGACTCTCTTATAGCAATAGGTTTACAGATACATCTCCTAGGGGCAAAGGAAACTAGGGAGAAAATAAACAAATGGGACTACATCAAAATAAAAAGCTTCTGCACAGCAAAAGAAACCATCAACAAAACAAAAAGGGAGCCCACAGTGTGTGAGAACATATTTGGCAATGATACATCAGATAAGGGTAAATATCCAAAATATATAAGGAACTCATACAACTTAACAAAAGGAAGACAAACATTCCAATTAAAAAATGGGCAAAGGACCTAAATGGATACTTCTCTAAACTGTACATACAGATGGCCAAGAGACATATGAAAAAAATGCTCATCTCACTGATCAGAGAGATGCAAATTAAAACGACAAGGAGGTATCATCTCACACCTGTCAGAATGGCTGCCATCAACAAATCAACAAATGACAAGTGCTGGCAAGGATGTGGAGAAAAGGGAACCCTCGTGCACTGCTGATGGGAATGCAGACTGGCACAGTCATTATGGAAAACAGTATGGCGTTTCCTCAAAAAATTAAATATGGAACTGTCATTTGACCCAGTGATCCCACTTCTAGGAATATATACTAAGAAACCTGAAACACCCATCAGAAAGAATGTGTGCACTCCTATGTTCATAGCAGCACAATTTACAATAGCTCAGATCTGGAAACAGTCCAAGTGCCCATCAATACATGAGTAGATAAAAAGCTGTGGTACATTTACACCATGGAATACTACGCAGCTGTAGAAAAAAAGAATCTCTGAGATTAAAAATGGTGGCAAAGTAAGTGGATGCTGCACAGACATGCTCCCAGGACCAAACTGGAATTACAACTAAAATACAGAAAACTTCCTGAATAATCAACGGAAGACTAACTGGAGAGAACCCTGATAACTAAGACAGAAAGTGGAGATGGCATAGGGCAGTGGTTCTTAACCTTCCTAATGCCGCGACCCTTTAATACAGTTCCTCATGTTGTGGTGACCCCCAACCATAAAATTATTTTCGTTGCTACTTTATAACTGTAATTTTGCTACTGTTATGAATCATAATGTAAATATCTGATATGCAGGATGTATTTTCATTGTTACAAATTGAACATAATTAAAGTATAGTGATTAATCACAAAAACAATAGGTAATTGTATATGTGTTTTCCGATGGTCTGAGGCGACCACTGTGAAAGGGTCATTCGACCCCCAAAGGGGTCGCGACCCACAGGTTGAGAACCACTGGCATAGAGACTGGTAGGAGGTGTTGAGATGCAAAAGTTCTGGCTGGGTTCCACAGACAGCAACTTAAGTCCTGGAGAGATATCTCAGCTGTGGGGGGTTACCACTGAGAACTCTGAGATCTAATCCCCAAGCTGGGCCCCCCAGCAGAGAGCACCAGAATGGAGAAGGGTACCCACACAACATCTGGCTGAGAAAAGCAGTGGAGTTGCTGTCTGCGAGGGAGAGATGGCTGGAAATACAGGCACCCTCTTAAAAAGCCAACGCACAAAATTCCCTGTGCAGACATTCACTCTGTGCTCCGGTGGAGGGAGGACAGGGTGGACTGGAGATGTGTGAGCAGAAGCCAGGATCAGGGGCTCTGGGGTTAGAACTCAGAATGCAGACACCCGTTTTCTGTGCTAAATATTCCCTCACCTTGCAGAGGTCATCTTTCTCATGCGGACATTTGCTATACAAGCGGCTTTGCCTGGGGGAAGACAGTTGACCTATACTATTGGAAAACACCTTACCCCACAGGTCGGAGTTTCTGAGGCCCATTTACTAGTAGAGACTAAGGATAACAATTAGCCTCCTGGCAGAAGCAATTGCCCCACCCTATTGAAAAAACTCCCACCATACCTGTGGACAATTGCCTAAGGGCTATTCAAGATGAATCCTATCAGTCTGTAGGCAGAGGCAGTCTCTAGAGGCTTTGAGTTTTTGCCTGATGTATTAATCAGAAACAGCTTAAGAGGCACAGCAGATCTATCTAATACATAGTCACCAACCCAAAAAGGCAGCCAAAATGAGGAGACAAAAAACACTAGGTCAAATGGCAGTTCCATATTTAATTTGTTGAGGAAATTCCATAATTCCATAATGGCTGCACCAGTCTGCGCTCCCATCAGTAGTGTACTAGGGTTCCCTTTTCTCTACATCATAGCATTTGTTTATTGATGGTAGCCATTCTGACAGATGTAAGGTGATGCCTCATTGCCATTTTAATTTGCATCACTCTGATGATCAGTGACTTTGAGCATTTTTTCATGTCTCTTGGCCATCTGTATGTCCACTTTGGAGAAGTGTCTATTTGGGACCTTTGCCCAATTTTTAATTGGACTGTTTGTCTTACTGGTGTGGAGTTGCATGAGTTCTTTATATATTTTTTAAATTAACCCATTATCAGATGTATCATTGGCAAATATGTTCTCCCATACAGTGGGCTCCCTTTCCATTTTGTTGACAGTTTCCTTTGCTGTGCAGAAGTTAGTTTGATGTAGTCCCATTTGTTTATTTTTTCTTGTTTCCTTTATCCTAGGAGATATATCAGCAGGTTTTACTGCCTGTGTTTTCTTCTAGGATTTTTATGGTTTTAAAACTTACATTTCAGTCTTTTATCCATTTTGAGTTTATTCTTGTCCATCATTTTTCATATTGAATGTTTTATACTTCAGAGTTTTAAAATATCTTTTACTCATGTAATCTGCTGTCAATTCTATCTTATATGCTCTTCATTTTATTTTCTTCATTTCAGTCTGTTCTTTATTTTTTAATGGTTTCTGGCTAAGTGTGAATTCTCATTGACTTCATCTATTCTCCCCCTAAGTTATTTGACTGTCCTTATAATCAGTGTTTTGAACTCTATACCTAGTAGATAGCGTGCCTTAATTTGGTTTTAGTTCTTTTTTTTTAATATATTTTATTGATTTTTTACAGAGAGGAAGGGAGAGAGATAGAGAGTCAGAAACATCGATCAGCTGCCTCCTGCACACCTCCTACTGGGGATGTGCCTGCAACCCAGGTAAATGCCCTTGACCGGAATCGAACCTGGGACCTTTCAGTCCACAGGCTGATGCTCTATCCACTGAGCCAAACCGGTTTCGGCTTGTTTTAGTTTTTTCTGGACGTCTGTTCTGTTCATTCATTTTGACATTTTTGTTTCCTCATTTTGGCTGTCCCTCTGTCTGTTTCTATGTGTTGACAGATCTGCTTGGTCTCGTCTTGGAAGGGGGGCCTTATGTGGTAAGTGTCCTATGGGGCCCAGTGACTCCCTGATCACCTGAGCCAGGTATTCCAGGGATGTCCTTTATGTAGGTTGTGTGTGCCCTCCTGGTAACAATTGAGCCTTGTTGTTGACACATCAGTGGGTAGGATTGACCCTCAGGCTGTCTGGCTTTGAAAACTGGCCGTGACTATAGCAGATGAGCTATTGTATGGGAGCTGTCTGCAGGGATCAGGATTCATTTTAGCAGGGCTCTGGTACTTGCTGAGTTTGCCCTTTGGGTGCATTGTTTGTGGCGCTAATTGGGTGGTGCTCTGATGTGGTCTGAATCTGCCCATCAGGTGTGTTGACTCTGGGGCACCTTGAGAGCAGTTATAATGCAGATCTAAGATAGTGTCTACCTGTACACAGCACAGGGCCACCTGGTAGGAGCTACAAATTGATCTGAGGTTTGTACCTGCCTATGCTGTGAGCCAAGACTGGCTACTACTAATGCCAGACTTGGGGCCACTTAGAAGTATTGAAAGTGCAAAGGCCAGACACTGCGTCTTTGGGATTTGTGGACCTTTGAGAGATTTAGCAAAATGTATACCTGCTATCTCACTGGCCCGAAGTCAGCAGGTTGTGAAGAAAAGCTACTGGGAAAGTTTTGGGTTCATGGAAGGGTTGGTTGTAGAAGTCTCATGGAATCACCACACAGGGGAGGGCAACGTTAGCCAAATTGATGGAGACCAGATATGGCACCCACGTGAGCCTGAGCCTGCTTGCTGTGTGTGTGTCTCAACAAAGGAACAGTGGCGGGTGCTAGTACTTCTGCCTGGAACAGAGCTGGCCCTTCATTCCTGGCCCTGAAGCCAAACAATTCCGTTCCTCCCCATATGTCCTTGGCCCTTTTTGAACTGCTGCACCAGTACTGGAGCTTGGAGCAAGTGAGTTCATCAGGGAGTAAGTCCGTGCATGGGTCCTTTAAGAGGACACCTTTAAGAGGTCTATAGCAGCCCCTGTCTCACCTGAACAGAATCCCTGCCGATTTTCACAGCCACATGTTGTGGAGACTCTTCCTAGCACTGGTGGTCCAGGCTGGGGAGCCTCGTGTGAGCATATGACCCCTCAATCCTCAGTGGGAACCCTGCAGCTGAGATATCCCTGTTGATTCTCAACCACCACACATAGGTGGGAACCAGTCCGTTTTGCTCTCTACTCCTCTTACCAGCCTCAATGTGTCTTCTTCCAGCTAGCTTCAGGTAGGTGGTTCTCAAAGGTGGTTGTTCTGTAATCTAGTGGTAATTATAGTATGGTCATGGGAGAGGCAAGCACAGCACTTACCTGCTCAGCCATCTTCATCCTCTACAGATTGTTGCCAGAACATATTCCCTTGCTTAAAATCTTTGACTTCATCAATTTCAGGATAAAATCCAAACTTCTTAGTGTGGCAAACAGACCTTTTGTTATCTAGCTTCCCCCTTCTACTCAACGTTTAACATCTGTCATTCTCTTGCTCATCAGTTCTATTCTTGAGTTTCCACAAAAGTGTCATTACATAGGCAGTCTCCTTTTATTTGAAATGCATATCTCACCTTCTAGAGGGTTCCCATCCTTTCAAATTCTGGCTCAGACATCACTGCTTCTGGAAAGCATTATTTGATACCTCCAGGTTCCCTTGGTTAGATTCAATCTCCTCTTTCTTTATCCTGCTCAAATCTCTACATTCTTACACTGCAACGTCACCTATTTGCCTGTTAACCATATTTACATACTGACATAATTTGCTTATTCAACTGCTTGCACCTGAATTCCACCCCATTTTTCCTGATTCATGGCTTCTTGAAGGCCTGTGTCTCAAAACTCCTAGCTGTGCAGTATATAGTTCCTGTCACAAAGCTGGGATTTTTTTTTTTAATTACTAAGTTGTTCATAAGTGCTCCTTTTGTTTTCCTAAGATTGTTTGACACTAAAGAACACCAAATAACATACTATTTATATCATGAAAAGATTGATGTACCTTTCAACATTTTGGCACAGGTGTGAAGATTCATTACCCTTCTTTGACAACTCCTCTGTTGGAATTTATATATTCATACTACAAGCCCAGTGCACAAATTCGTGCACAGGTGGGGTCCCTCGGCGTGGCCTGTGGGGATTGGGTTGAAACCAGCAGTCCAACACGGCCAGTTCAACGCTGCCTGCCACTCCCGCTCATCCCGGCCCTGCTGCGCCTGCCATGGGCTGTGCCCAGTCAGTCCTGATCAGGAGAGGCTCACGCCGCCGCAGTGGCACTTGCCAGCCGTGAGCCCTGCGTCTGGCGCCCCTCCCAAGAGGGGTGTGGAGGGGGCCAGGATGTAATCGGCCCTCTGGGCAGACTCCGGATCCATCCCACTGGCGTTTGCACCAATTGTCGAGAGCCCCTGGCGGCCGCTTTTATATCATTTCTTCCTTGCAGAGCATCTAGGGAGGGGAAGCAGCTGCAGTGCCTGAGGCTGATTTCCAGGAGGCTGGTGGCACGGGTCCATCAGTGCTTCGCCCATTCTCTGGCGATTGGACCTGCAGGACTACTGAGCGAGTGAGTGGCTGCCGCCAGACTGGAGGGCCACCGGGATGAGTCAGTCAGCTGAGTGGCACTTCTGCCATGGGAATGCATTGACCACCAGGGGGGCAGCTCCTGTGTTGAGCGTCTGCCCCCTGGTGGTCAGTGCATGTCACAGCAACCAGTTGATGGGTCATTCGGTCACTTAGGCTTTTATATATATAGATATATCCATATATATAAATAGCTTTAAACTTTACTGATTTTTCCATTTAATACATATAAGATGAAAGCTCACAGTGTATAGCAGGTATACATTCATAATAACTACAGAGAAAAAAATTCTGAGAACAGAATTACAAATTGGATACAAAATCCTCAACTCACAGCAATTACTAGACCAAAGAAAGGCAACAGACTTTATTTCTATTTTTAAATAATATCCATGCACAAAGTTTGACATAAGGTCAGGAAAGGTCAAACCTCAGAAACTGAGAGGTAATTTTCACTTCATTTTTATATCTTATTTGGTCCTTTTTCCCTAAAAATGTACAATTTCTTTTATCACATCTTTTATATGCTATTAAAATGTTATTTTAAAAAGTATTACCAGTTTACAATTATTGTGGGGTTTTTTGAGAAATCCAGTATACACATCCCTCCCCTGGCCCAGATGTTACTGACAATAACGTATCTACTGTACACTGCTGTAGAAATAAAACAATTCTTCTATTTGACAAATGACCAAAGTTAATGTCTCTCGCTGTGAATTCATTTCAGGTTAATTTAAAAAGTGTCTACAGGCATGAACACTTTCCTCATTATCACAGTCAAGACATATCCTTGGAATTTAACATCTGATGACTAAATTATAGAAATGTTTTTAAGTATCCATTACATTTATTCCATCACTCTCATGTATTCTGATAAGCTTTGGTTTAAGGCTTCCATACATGCAAATCTACTTTCTAGGGGTTCTCTTCAATATGAATTTTATAATGATTAGTAAGAGATGACCTGTGGTTGAAAAGTTTCCCACATGTATTACATTCATAAGGTTTCTCTCCAGTATGAATTCTCTGATGGGCGATACGTGATGAGCTTTGTCTAAAAGTCTTCCCACATGTATTACATTTAAAGGGTTTCTCTCCTGTATGAATCCTCCGATGTTGAATAAGAGCTGAACTTTGGCCAAAAGATATCCCACATTCCTCACATCGATAAGGTTTTTCTCCAGTATGAATTCTCTGATGATTACTAAGGGATGAATTACACCTGAATGTTTTTCCACACTCATTACATTTATAGGGTCTTTCTCCAGTATGCATTCTCTGATGTTGAATGAGAGCTGAACTTTGTCTGAAGGCTTTCCCACACACTTTACATTTACATGGTTTCTCTCCAGTATGAATTCTTTCATGAATAATAAGTGTTGAGTGGGAACTTAAGGCTTTACCACATTCACTACAATTATAAAACTTCTCACCAGTATGAATTATTCGGTGTCTGTTAAGTCGTGAAATAGAAGTGAAGCCTTTTCCACATTCATTACATCTATAGGGCTTTTCTCCAGTGTGAATTCTCTCGTGTTGAATAAGAGATGCACTCTGACTAAAGGCTCTCCCACATTCACTACATTTAAAAGGTTTCTCTCCTGTGTGAATTCTCTGATGATAACGAAGGGATGAGCTAGACTTAAATGTGTTACCACATTCATTACATAAGTAGGACTTCTTTCTGGAATGAATTCTCTGACACCCAGGAAGGGATGTGTTGCAACCAGATGATTTCCTACCTGGATTATATTTATAGGGGTTTTCTCTAGCATGGATTTTTTGATGTATGAAAAGGCCTGACCTTCGACTGAAAGACTTACCACATTCTTTACATCTATAGGATTTCTCCACAGTATGTGTTCTTAGATGTTTATAGAGGGATGTGCTAAGAGTAAAGGCTTTCCCACACTCTTTACATACATACGGTTTCTCTCCAGTATGGGTTATTTGATGTTGAATAAGAGCTGAACTTTGGTTAAAAGCTTTTGAACATTCTTTACATTTAAATAATTTCTCTCCACTATGGTTTTTCTCATGTTTACGAAGGGATGAAGTGTTAATAAAGGTTTTTTCACATATACTACATTTATAGCGTTTCTCTGCTGTGTTGATTTTTGCTTGATTAATCAAATTTAAATTCTGTTTGAAGCTGTTTCCTTGTATTTCACATTTTGGTAGTGTTTCTTCTCTAGGAACCATCTGCTTTCTAATAAGGACTGACTTTGGGCTGAAGTTTTGGCCAAATTCAGTATTTTTATGTCTCCTTTCTACAGTAAGAATATTTTTGTGGGTAACTGAAAGTATCTGAACACCTTCTTTTTTCTTCTGTTTTTTCTCTAATCTGTCTTCATATACGCAGGTTTTTTCTGATTTGAAGACCCAGGGTCCATTCCTTTTGGATCTTTTCCTTATCAACTCCTGAAATAAAGAGTCTTGCGTTTGAGTTGACTTTGTGGTTTTATGATTGCTCTTCCATCCTGGAGGGGGGAACAAACAAACTGAAGATGTTTCATGTGATACAGCTTTTGGCTACAGAGACAAAATGTATAGAATAAATAAACACTGATTATCTTTAAATAAGGTCTTGGTATCTGCCCAAAAAATAGTAGATTTAAGCAGTACGGGAAAATAATCAATGAGAGCTTAAAGTATTAGGGTAGAAAAAAATAATTTTAAAAAACACATTTAAAAGATGGTGAGTATAGAGTGACTAAGAGAACTGGTGAATGAAGAATGGAGAAAAGAAGAGTATGAATTAGGAAAGGCAATCTGGGATCAGAGTCCAAAGCCCATGATAGATTCCTAAATTATCTTCATGACATTTCTCTTCTTTATGTAATCACTCCTAACCTGGAAAGTCTTCCTCCATTTCCCTCATGCCAAATTCCTTGGTATCCTTTAGATCCCATTAAAAAATAAACTTTCTGAGTCTTTTATTGACTCAATTTCCATAGTCCATTCCCTTTAATATAAACCATACCACAGTGTTTTAAAAATGTTATATATATATAGATGTTACTTTCCTTTTTCCCCATAAGTGTTCTTTACAATCAGATTAGCATACCCTATTAACCTCTAAGTCTTCCTGATGGCATCTGAATTATATACAATTTTTTTTGTTGATCTTTCTTAATTACGTATATACTCCAAATTTGAAAAATGTCAAATATTCTCAATTATTTATACATCAATTTCACACACAAACATGATTCAAATACTTGTAGAAGTTGTCTTACAGATCAGTACATTACATGGGTGATGGGAGAGTTTCAAGGCCAGTTCACACAGGAAGGCATTATTGAATTAAGTTACAGAGGAGTCACAAGTAGACCTGAAGCCAAAGTCAAAAGTTAGGAAGGCAGCTTTGCTCATGCATCAAGCATGAGAGACTGCAAGCAAAGTAGAAAAGTCAAAGATCAAGAATAAGATAGACATAAATATAAAAAGGGGTGTTCACAGTCGCCATCCCTCTCTAATGCCTGCGCTGTCTCCAGCTCATGGAGCTCCAGCCAAAGGAGAAAGGGGGGCAAGTAAAGAGGTCTCTATACCATGGCTCGTACAAAGCAGACTGCCCGCAAATCAACCAGTGGTAAAGCACCAAGGAAGCAACTGGCTACCAAAGCCGCTCCAAAGAGTGCACCCTCTACTGGAGGGGTGAAGAAACCTCATCGTTACAGGCCTGGTACCGTGGGTGGCACTTCGTGAAATTAGCTGTTATCAGAAGTCCACTGAACTGATTCGCAAACCTCCCTTCCAGCGTCTGGTGCAAGAAATTGCTCAGGACTTCAAAACAGATCTGCGTTTCCAGAGCGCAGCAACTGGTGCTTTGCAGGAGGCTAGTGAGGCCTGTCTGCAAACGTGTAATAATTATTACATGCCAACGTGTAATAATTATGCCATGAGACATCCAGCCAGCACACCACATACCTGGAGAACATGCTTAAGAATCCACTATGATGGGAAACATTTTTCATTCTTTAAAAAAAAATTCTACTCCTCCTGTTATTGGTAGTTCTGAACATTAGATTTTTTTTTTCCGATAGGATCAAAAGGTACCTAAGTATATGATTGCAAGTTGAAAATAGGGGACAGAAATCGGGTATTGGCAATTTTTCCATATTTATTTATGTGTAAATTTTTTTAATCTAAATACAGCATTAATGCAAGTCAAATGTTTCAGTGAACAAGTTTCAGCAGTTCAACTTTATAACAATATAAATAAAACTGTTAAATTTTTCTGGACAATGCCAGCATTTGAATTTTTTTAAAACAAGTAAATTTCTTATTGATGGCAACTAAATGGTGTTTGTAGCATTTTTATCACACAGTAGATTCCATCCATTCACTATACTTTTCTAACTTAGTTGTCCTACATGCAAATACATGTTTTTAATGTTGTCTGTCTTCTGTGCTGTTCCTATAAGTTTGCTATTAAAATACATTAAGCTAAATATATATATTATATATATGTGTGTGTATATATATATATATATATATATATATATGCATAAGGTTAAAAAAAAGGACAATATGATAAAGTGGTAAAGAACAAAATTGGCCGAACCGGTTTGGCTCAGTGGATGGAGCGTCAGCCTGCGGACTCAAGGGTCCCGGGTTCGATTCCGGTCAAGGGCATGTGCCTTGGTTGCGGGCACATCCCCACTGGGGGGTGTGCAGGAGGCAGCTAATCAATGTTTCTCTCTCATCGATGTTTCTAATGCTCTATCCCTCTCCCTTCTTCTCTGTAAAAAATCAATAAAATATATTTTTAAAAAAAAACAAAATTGATTTCAATAAATATTATAATTGGGTAAGAACACAATTCACTGAATATTAAATTTTGGCAGGGAAATGGTTGTGCACATAGTTTGGCATTTTCTTCTGGGCTAGAGGTAACCATTTAAAGGGCTCCTCTGCATCTCATCTGAGATCCCTATCTCACATTCACTTTCATATGAATGTGTGTATACTCCCTCTGCTTGGTGAACATAATGTATTCCACTTTCCTCCTTTCTTCTACCAGTATTCCCTTCTCAGATTCCTTCATGGATAACACTTTCTGTCCCTCCTTTGAAAACTGGTATTCCTTGGGCTTTGGGATTTTTTTTTCACTCTACACAGCCTCCTTGACTAATTTTACATGCACCCATATCTTTACTATTTGTTGTAAGGGAACCAGGAGTTTTTTATTCCTGCCAAACACCTTCCTAGCTCCTTCTCTCCATCTAAGTCTTGATAAATTAAATGATCAAATCTCAATACATTATTTGGGCCAAAGTATGAAAGGCAATCACAAAAAATGGGTCCTTTCTCCAGTGACTATATGTCATTGGTTCTAGGTTTAGTATATGTGCTGAGAAGAAGATAGTAAGATTCTGCAGTTTGGATTCTAGCTCGTAATAAAGTTAGAGATCCCGCCTTAGGCCTGTACACAAAGACTGCAGTTTTGTGACCAACTCCTTTACCAGAACCCGAGCATTTGGCACAGGGACCTAAATGGCATTTTGTTTCTCATGCTTTACTGTAGTTTCCCATAGTCTCCTAACGGGTCTCCCTGCTTCGAGTCTTGCTCTCTTCCAATTCAGTTTTCACACTGTAGGCAGAGTAATCTTTCTAAAATCTTATCTTACCATGTTACAAACTTCCTTAGATCCTCCAATTTATCTTTAATAATCTATAACAATAAAAGCATAATATGCTAATTGGACCAGATGGCGAAACAGCAGAACGACCGTCTAGACAACCTTCTGGACGAAACCGGGGCTGCGAGGGACAAGGCCCTTGCATGAATTTTGTGCATCCGCCCTCTAGTTTATATATAAAGCCCTGAGTACTTTATATATATGCCATGGTCATCAAGGTATTTCACGTTCTGACCTTTGTCCACCTGTCCTCATCTCCCTCCCCTGGCTTCTCGTCAGGTATGTTGAACTATGTGCAGTTTCTGGAGTATGCCATGTTTTTTCGTATTTCTTTATCTTTGCATGTGCTGCAAACATCCTTTCCATTAACAAATGGTTATTGACTGCCTACTCTGGGCCAGGTAATGTTCTAGGGAATGTGATGACTAAGAGTTCTGGAGCTTATACTTTGGTATGTGTGTGTGAGAGTGCGGGGGAAGGGGTGGAATGAAATGCAAATAATAATAAATAAAAGCCATATGGATATGTGAAGAAAGGGCTTCCCAGGCAAAGGACACAACAGCAAACAAAAGTGTGGTGACTTCAGAGGAACAGCCAAGAGACTGTGTGCCTAGAATGTAGTCAGTGAGCAAGAGGGAAAATGGTAAATAAGACAAGCGCAACAGATAGGGCAAGTCAGTCATATTAAGGCCTCATATGTTACAGTAAGGTCTTTGGAATTTTATTCTCAGCATGATAGAAAGCCACAGGGAAACTGCACGCCCACTCAGGTTGGCTACTCTGCAGAGAGCAGACTGGTGGGGCACAAGCAGAAGCAGAAAAGAGATAAGTCACTTAAAAGGCTACTGCAGTTATGGAGGTGAGAAAGGGGTGGACGACAGGTGACTGCATCAGGATCAACTACAAAGAAAGTGCTGACAGGACTGGGCTTGCTGATGTGCTGTAGGATGGGTGCTGAGAGGGAGCAAACAATCAAAATCACTCTTCCTCCACGAGAAAGAGAGCCAGCCGAAGGCCTCCTTCCTACTCCCCAGAGTGAGGGCTCCCTACGCACTGCCAGGGAGAGAGTTCATATCAAGTGAAGGGGCAGAATACTGTGTTATACACTATCACTGGAGTGGACAACGGAAAGAGTATACACAGGAATATTTGTTTAGATGTGCATAGAAGAGCTCTTCCAGCTGCTGCTGCTGCTTCAAGTCTGACTATAGTTCCTGACAGAAAACTCCCTCCGGCTCACTCACCACTCGTTGGCTCCATGCTGGCTTCTGTCCTCACCACTACCCTTGCTAAGGCAACTATGATCTCCATATGGCTAAGACAAGATGCTCTTTTCAGCAGCATCTGATAGTGACCACTCCTTTTCCCGGAGACATGCTCTTCCTAAGCGAGTGAAGCCAAACTTTCCTCCACATTCTTCTCATTGCTCACCAGCCTCAATTTCCTTGGTGGGTTTCTCAGTCTCCTTTGTGACTTACTTTACCTCCTCTCTGACCCTTAGAGTTCCTTAGAGTTTAGTACTAGGCCCCCAAATCTTCTCACTCTGCACTCTTTCCACCGGCCAGCTCTAATTATAAACATACACCTCATGCGTCATGACTTCTCTACTCTCTATACCCAATTACACAACAACCTACTCCAAATAGCAACTTCAATGTCTCAAAGACACCTCGAATTCAACATGCCTAAAACCCAATTCATTATTCCCTCCAATCTTTATAATCCTTTGGCTCTGTAAATGACACCAGTTCTGAATTAAACCTTTAAGAGGCATCATTAATATCTCTCCTTCAGATCCCTTAGCTAATCGATTATCAAGAACTGTTTATTCTATCATCTAAATATGCCCCCAAAACATCTATTTCTCCCAAGTTCTACTGATAACAATCCCACTACGAGCCTTGACTTCAATGACAACTGACTTTCCTCTTATCACACCTCTCCATTTGCCTTCCTTATGGCTTCATCTCTCTCTACCTTACCATGAAATGCCAGAGTTCCTCAAATGTGACTCAGAGGCTCTTTCTTGCTCTTACTATAACGTGAACTCCATCAATTAAGTCAAATTCAGCCACTGTCTCAATTAGCCTACCTTGGCCAGGATCTCCCAAATTTACATTTCACACCAAGTCTATATTCAGAGGGGTGTTTCCCCAAATCTAAGAGGCTA
Organism: Myotis yumanensis; assembly: GCF_028538775.1. Classification (NCBI taxonomy): domain Eukaryota; kingdom Metazoa; phylum Chordata; class Mammalia; order Chiroptera; family Vespertilionidae; genus Myotis; species Myotis yumanensis. The sequence goes on from NW_027223756.1 coordinate 107,793,133, forward strand.
TTTGGCATCTCCACGTGGATAACAAGGTCAACCAAAGACAACTATATTTAACACATCCAAAATCAAAGTTATATCATCTCTCACCTCTGATCTTCCAGTGTCACTATCTCCATGAATGCTGTCACTGTCCATCCCAGAACAAGCCACAAACCAAGCAAGCATCCTCGACCACTTCATCTCCGTCATCTTCCATATCTAACCCATCTCCAAGCCCTGCTGCTTTGTCTCCCAAAAGTCTCTGAAACTGGTTTGCTCCTTTCTGTCTCCACCAAGTCGTTCACACATTCAGTAACTGGAAGCCTGCTCTGACCAGGCACTGTTTTAAGTACTGGGGAAATGGAACAAATGAAGCAGACAACCCAGTGTAACGGAGTTTACAATTCAGAGGAAGAGACAGATAACGAATAAATATGCACTATTAGGCAGTGATAAGCACTCTCAGGAAAAGAATGCGGAGGAAGGATCCAAGATGGCAGCAGCGTGGGTGGGAAGTTACACTGGCCTCCAAGGAATTACAACTAAAATACAGAACGAACAAGCTGAATAAGCAACGGAAGACCAGCTCAACAGGAGTCTTATAACGAAGGACTTACAGAAGAAGCCGCATCAAGACTGGTAGGAAGGACGGAGACGGGAGGGTGCTGGCCTCACACGATGTGAGCGGCTAAGAATCCCCAGGGATGTCTCAGCTGCAAAGGTCTCCCCGATAGTGTGGCATCTCAACCCACCGGGCTCGCCAAGAGAGCCACGGAAAGGAGCCCATGTGACATCTGGCTACGAAAATCAGCAGGACTTCTGTCCACCGGGGAGACAGGAGTCCGCCAGAAACCCAGGCACCCTCTTAAAGGGCCAGCACACAATCTTGTTTGCAGCCATTTCCCTTGGGCTCTTGCAGGGAAGGCTCAGAGGGGACGAGTCATGTGAGGAGAGATGGAGCAGTGTGGCTCCGGGAAGAGAGCTGCAGGGAGAGCCAACAGGGTCCCTGTGCCGACTCCCTCTTCCACACTGCCAACAGGCGCCACCTTTCTTGGGTTGAGCACTTCCCTGCACACGGCATCAGCCGGAGGAATGCAATAGCTCCTCCCACCTCCCTCCCTCTCATCCCACCCTCCGAAGCTCATGCCCAGTGGAGGAGTCAGCTGCCCGGGCCTGGGGTGTGCCTGTATGGGCAGACCAGGGAGTGTCAGAGACGGAGCTGTGAGGTCCACTAGCCCCATCCTCTCAGCTCCTGGAGGCCCACCCCGCGGAGCTCAGGCTCTCAGCAAGGTCTGGGCAGGATCCAGGACAGACTGACTGTGTGGCTCTAGGAAGGGGGCACATGTCCCTCGCACACCTGACAGGCGCAGAGCCCTCGCTTCGGTTTGGGCCTGATAAACTCTGCTGCCCTCTCCAATGACTCCCTTACACCCAGCCCCAGCCTAAAGGTCTGTGGGCACCTGGTGGGGGCTTTGGCTGAGTGGCCGCAGGCCAGCACTGGCACCAAGTCTGAATCCGTATTAGTGTGGTGAACACCACTCACCACTATCCAGTACGGAACTCGCACACTGCCGGAGGCACTTTCTGACACTGAGCCGAGCAGGCAGCCAGCAGGCAGAGGCAGGCGGGGGCCACTCTCAGGGTGACTTGCGGTTTGCACCTGCCCGGGAGCTCAGTGCTAGTGAAAGCTGGCCTTGGTGTGCGGCTTGGCCTTCCTGCATGCGCCCAGCCCAGCAGAGGCAGCCCACACTGTGCATCACTCTGCAGTTCCAAACAGGTTGCCCAGGCCAGTCACAAGTAGTGTCAGACCCTGACCGACACCAGAGTCCCTTCCAAGAGGCCCAAAGCCAAACGCCCACTGCCAGGCCTCAGACAACATGGAAACAGACACATAACTTTCTTTAAACATAAACGGTGACACATGATAACAATGCCCCTGAACTGCTTTAGTCCTTCCCGTGCCTCGGAGGGAGTCTGTCCACGTCAGGTGCTCTTTCTGGCCGAACGCCAGAGCAGGGACAGACAGCCTCCTTCAGCGGGGCTTGTACTGAGGACATTACATCGTTTCTGATTAGACCAATGTTTCTAAAATGTCAATGGCCACAGAATTCTTCTGCCTAAAACCCTCTGTAGTCACCCATCGAGCAGTTCACATCTCTAAGAACTGTACGGAAGCACTTTATAATGGGGCCCAATCAAATTTCCCAAAATAGTTTTTCATCTCCTTCTTTCCCCACGCACGTACCCTGAGCCTCAGTCAGAATGAACTACCTGCAAGCCCTTACATACACCAGGTTTGCTGAATGGACACGAGAATGCGGCCCTCCTCTGAAACCACAGGAAAGGATAAGAAGAGGTCCTGACAGATCCATTACAAAGGGATTAGCAGGGAAAGGAGGAAGGAGGAGGCTCGTGTCTGGTCCTCAGCGCCCCTTCTCCGCCACTCCTGAGGACCAAGGACCCTGGAGAGCCGTTCCCGACCATCATCTGCAAGCCCCACCCTCCACTTACTAACCAGGCCCTCGCCTGGTGACCCGCGGGCACCTCAGCCCCACTCACCGAGAGGGGCGCCCCAAGGACTCTCTTCCTCCGTCTTCCACGGCTCTTCTCCTTGCTGCAACAGGGAGATCACTTTTGGTTTGGAAAATAGGAGCCCTGTTCATAGACAAAAAAAAGAAAGGAAAGACTTGGTTTTGTTTTGACACAAAGAGGTAGCGCAGATCTGAGTGGAAACTCAGGGGATGGTACAAAAGCTCTCTGATGTGAGAGGTGTGCTAGGAAAAAGGGACTTGCAGCACATGACTACGTAATAATTAGCTTTACGTTAGGGAAAGAGCATAAACATCAGCCTTGATTAATAGGGTGTTATTGGCTTCCTATAGAGATGAAGTTTGTTAAATGTATAGACTGAATTAAATTTGTAAACAGATACCTATGTATCCAGTAGCTTGTTTAAAATGAGAAACACAATCTGAACCCCTTTAACGATGGCAGTGGTCAGCAAAGTATGCAAAACCGAGCCCACTGTCTAAGGATGCCCTTGGCTGATAAAATAAAAGCAGAAGGTTACAGAGACCACATGTGGCCCCAAAGCCTAAAATGTTTACTACCTGCCCCTTTACAGAAAGTTTGCTGACCCCTGGAAAAGACAAGTAGGAAAGGCCCAGAGACTGGACAAAGCCCTCTGCTGAGAGACGTGAAAATGAACCACAGAACAATCAGTGCAAGGAAATACTGTCTTAACCATGAAGAAAGTTCTAGTGTGTAATCACACAGAGGGAAGGGGATGATTATCAATATCCCCTCCCCATTCCCATGGCCAACTCCATGCCTATAGGGGGATGTGTTTTTAAGATTTAGAGATATCCCATAAGGACAATCTCCCAGCAAACGCAGCAGAAGTTTCTTAGACAACCCACAGCACTGATCCAGGGAAGCAGGTGCTAAATCAGCTCAGTTTCTGAACTGGAAGAGAATTAGGAAAGGCAAGTGGTCGGCCAATGAAGACGGTCGAGGGATGCTCCCCGCCGAGAGGTGAGCAACCAAACACAGAACAATCATGATGGGAAAACGATGCCTCAGGTGGGAGGGAATTCCTAATGTGTGACTGCAGAGTGTGCCTTCCACAGGCAACTCAATGCCTATAAAAAGGGGAAAGGTTTTCAGTATCCATTTGTGGAGATCCGAAGTGTGCAATCCCAAGGCAAATCTCAGCCCAAGTTTCTGATGACCCGGGGCTTTTATTCAGAGAAGCAGGTGCTGCCTTACCCCATTTCTATGGGGAAATGTCTCCACAGGGAAACTTCCTTACCCAGCGAGACCAGGTTACTGTAGTTTTCCAGCATCACATCCTGGTACAGGTGTCTCTGAGGAGGACGCAGCTTTCTCCACTCATCCCGCGTAAAGAGCACCGCCACGTCCTTGAACGTCACCGACATCTGTAAAGACAAGCCACCCCAGCTCACCCCGACGACCCACACAGAGTGAGGAAGGAAGCCGTGGGGCAGTAGATGGGCCGCCAGGAAATGCTTAGTCAGAGGTTTCCACAGCCCCCTCCTCAGGTTCCATTAATTTGCCAGAACTCAGAAAAGCAAGTTACTTACAAGATCACCAGCTTATTATAAAAGGACGTAACTCTGGGACAGTCCATGAGGAGATGCACAGGGCAAGCTTTGGGGAACGGGGTGCGGAGCCTCCCCACCCTCGGCTGTGCCACTCTCCTCGATTCTCCACGTGTTCATTCACCAGCCAGGAAGCCCTCAGAACCCTGTCCTTTTGGGTTTGTATGGAGGCTTCATTACAAAGGCATGATGGGTTAAACCGTTGGCCATCACATGCGCACGATTAATCAACTCATTACACAGGCAGGACTGAGTCAACCTCCAGCCCAAGACAGGCAGCGGGTAGAAGGCTGAAAGTGCCAACCTCTAGTCAGAGTTGGGGTTCGTTTCTCTGGAACCAGCCCCAACCTCAGGGCTCTCCTAAAGTCAGCTCATTAATACAGACTCTGATGTGACTGAAAAGGGCTGGTTATGAATAACAAAACACAGCCATTTCATCTTTATTGCTTTGAAGTTATTGCAGGTAAAAAAAAACAAAACAAAACACATATTACTAATCAGTTAAGGAATTATAAGTGCTTTGGAAGCTATGTGCCGGGAACAGAGACGAAGACCAAACATATATTTCGTTTTATAAATCACAAAATCACGGCTGCTCAGTGGTAGGCATGGAATTCCAACGCAGGTGGATGTCCAAGGTGCCATTCTTCACCTCTCTGCAAACCCCGTCATGCCTACCTCATAGTCAAGAAAGAAATGAGATAATCCATATAATGGAGATGGACAGTAGTGACTGTCACCCAACATGAATGTACTTAATGCCACTGCATTATACATTCAAAAGGGGTTAAAGTGGTAAATTTTGTCACAATAAAAAAAGTTAAAATGAGCCGTAACTGGTTTGGCTCAGTGGATAGAGTGTCAGCCTGCAAACTGAAAGGTCCCAGGTTTGATTCTGGTCAAGGGCATGTACGTTGGTTGCGGGTACATCCCCACCCAGTAGGAGATGTGCAGGAGGCAGCTGATTGATGTTTCTCTCTCATCGATGTTTCTAACTCTCTATCCCTCTCCCTTCCTCTCTGTAAAATTTCAATAAATATATATTTTTTAAAAAGTTAAAATAAAATACATACATATGTACATGTATACATGTGTACATAAATAAAGATGCATATTATTCTGAGGTAATGCATACCAAAGGGGTGATGGTGATGATTTCCAGATGTTGGGGTAAGAGTGAGCTTATTTTTTTATTTTTTTTTGTTAATCCTCATCCAAGGATACTTTTCCATTTATCTTTTAGACAGAGTGGAAGAGGGAAAGACAGAGAGAAACATCGATGTGAGAGACACACATCCACTGGTTGCCTCCTACACACGTCCCAGCCAGGGCCCGGGCCAGGGAGGAGTTTGCAACCAAGGTACATGCCCTGACCGGAATCGAACCCGGGACCCTTTGGTCCGCAGGCTCTATCCACTGAGCCAAACTGGCTGGGGCGGGGTAAGAGTGATTTTAACTTCTTTATATATGCATTTTTTATTCTCTGAATTTTTAACATGAGAGTGCAACACATGTATAATAAGATAACTTATTGGCATATGGGGGAATACAAAACAATCTTGCCCTAAAAATAATTTAAAACCCAACTGGTAGAGAAGAAAAGACATGAAATGATGTGAACAATGGAAGAAAAAGTGTAGCCGCACAGGACTGTACGCCATCTCCTAGTTCAATCCTCACCCAGAGGTGAGGAACCCAAAGTCCAGGACAGCGAAGACCCAGGTCACATAATGTATTAGTGACAGCGGCAAGACAATAATTAAAGGTTCCTTTTAATCCAGTGCTTAGTCTATTCTCCCTCTGGTCATAAACATCCCGTCAGTGAGATTTCCACACAGGTCCATGCAGTACTGCCGCGTGGGCAGCGGGCAAGGTTAGGGAGAATGCCATACGGCAGCGGTTCTCAACCTGTGGGTCGCGACCCCTTTGGGGGGGCGAACGACCCTTTCAGAGGGGTCGCCGAAGACCATTGGAAAACATATCTATGATTACATATTGTTTTTGTGATGAATCACTATGCTTTAATTACGTTCAATTTGTAACAATGAAATTGGGGGTCACCACCACATGAGGAACTGTATGAAAGGGTCGCCGCGTTAGGAAGGTTGAGAACCACTGCCATACGGGATGCACTCACACACAGGATGAAGATGATTCTGGCCAAGAGACCAACTTGGCTCTGTTGGAATGAAAGGGCAAGACCCTGGGAAAAAGGCAGCCCACACACGCAATGGGAGGCTCTAGCCACAGCCTCAGATCGACCACCACCACACTGCGCGGGTCCAAAACAGAGCATCACGGTGCAGAAGAGCCTGGCGACATATGCGGGGTCTGCGCTGTGCTCTGAAGATCACCAGCAACGGCTGGACGGTCACAAGTGTGAACTGAGGGGCCACACCCACTTGGGTCTGAATCCAGGCTATTGACTTCTCTGAGCCCCCGTTGCCTCACATGTAAAATGAGGAAAATATGCCCAGCCTGTGTTGCTCAGTGGTTGAGCACTGGCCCATGAGTCAGGAGGTCACAGTGTGATACCTGATCAAGGCACATGCCTGAGTTGTGGGCTCAATCCCCAGTAGGGGGATGTGTAGGAGGCAGCCAATCAATGATTCTCTCTCATCACTGATGTTTCTCTCTCTCCCTCTCCCTTCCTCTCTGAAATCAATATACTTTTTTAAAACATAATAATAAAATAGGGGTAACAACTGCTACACTGTTATGAGAGTGAGAACAAAGGTAAAGCCTTCAGGACATTCCCAGCAACATTGCCCGTTATTATTAGATGATGAGTCAAGAAAGGACAAGTATTTACGGGTCCTATGAACATTATGTAACACTAGAGGCCAGTGCACAAATCCGTGCACCAGGCCGCTAGCACGGATACCAGATCTTTGGTTAATCTCTTTCTGCCCTCCCTTCTCCCTCCTTGCCTCTAGATTCATCAGTCTGCTCCATGTTTCCATGCCTATGGTTTCCTCTCCTGCACTGAGCGTCTGCCCCCTAGTGGTCAGTGCATGTCATAGCTACCAGACAGTCGGATGGTCAGCCAGTAGCTTAGGCTTTTATATATATAGATTATGTATCTATCTAGCAACATTAATGGTATTATTACTAGAAAAACATTGTTCAGCTACCATGATATTTTGCTAGGCCCTGATCTAAACACTTTGCATGCACTAGTTCATGTGAGCCTCTCACTTAACCTATAAGGTAGGTACTTTTTGTTACTCCCATTTTACAGGTGAGGAAACTGAGGTACAGAGAGGTGAAAGTATTTGCCCAAAGCCCAGAAATGACAACAGAGGACATGGGTTCAAACCTGGCCATCTGGCTCAATAGCCCTACTTCCTAGCCACGTACACACTGCCTCTCCACTACCAACATCCCATGGAAAACCTCCGAGCTTCCTGAGGAGTCTTCTCTCTGCCCCCAGAGTCAAGAGACCTCTCTGACTGTGTCCCCTCCAGCATGGCTATCTTTTGTTCAAACACTGGCTCACCATTCGGGGGCCCTCCCTCATTCACACACATATAAAGATGAAAACAGCACAACAAGATCAGTTTTCAAAAGTGTAGAAGCAAGGCGCACAATCCAAAGTTAAGAGGAAGGTGGCGAAGGCCTGGGGCGGCGGACGGGGTGGGCTAGAATGGGGGGAAATGGGGAACATATGTAATACCTTCAACAGTAAAGATTAAAAAATAAATAAACAAAGTGAAGAGAAAGGAAAAATTAAAAACTATGGATTACAGAAGCCTGGGGAAGGTGTCATGAGGATTCTAAGGCTGGAAAGAAAAAGGAAAGCACTATTGCCAAGGGCAAGGAGGGAGATGGGGGTGAGCCACGGAGGGAGATGGGGGTGAGCCACGGAGGGAGATGGGGGTGAGCAGGGAGGGAGATGGGGGTGAGCCACGGAGGGAGATGGGGGTGAGCAAGGAGGGAGATGGGGGTGAGCAGGGAGGGAGATGGGGGTGAGCCACGGAGGGAGATGGGGGTGAGCAAGGAGGGAGATGGGGGTGAACCACAAAGGGAGATGGGGGTGAGCAGGGAGGGAGATGGGGGTGAGCAGGGAGGGAGATGGGGGTGAGCAGGGGGGGAGATGGGGGTGAGCAGGGGGGGAGATGGGGGTGAGCAAGGAGGGAGATGGGGGTGAGCAGGGAGGGAGATGAGGGTGAGCAGAGGGGGAGATGGGGGTGAGCAAGGAGGGAGATGGGGGTGAGCAGGGAGGGAGATGGGGGTGAGCAGGGAGGGAGATGGGGGTGAGCAGGGAGGGAGATGGAGGTGAGCAGGGAGGGAGATGGGGGTGAGCCACGGAGGGAGATGGGGGTGAGCAAGGAGGGAGATGGGGGTGAACCACAAAGGGAGATGGGGGTGAGCAGGGAGGGAGATGGGGGTGAGAAGGGGGGGAGATGGGGGTGAGCAAGGAGGGAGATGGGGGTGAGCAGGGAGGGAGATGGGGGGTGAGCAGGGGGGGAGATGGGGGTGAGCAGGGAGGGAGATGGGGGTGAGCAGGGAGGGAGATGGGGGTGAGCAGGGGGGGAGATGGGGGTGAGCAGGGGGGGAGATGGGGGTGAGCAAGGAGGGAGATGGGGGTGAGCAGGGAGGGAGATGGGGGTGAGCAGGGAGGGAGATGGGGGTGAGCAGGGAGGGAGATGGGGGTGAGCAGGGAGGGAGATGGGGGTGAGCAGGGAGGGAGGTGGGTGTGAACCACAGAGGGAGATGGGGGTGAGCAGGGAGGGAGGTGGGTGTGAACCACAGAGGGAGATGGGGGTGAGCAGGGAGGGAGATGGGGGTGAGCAGGGAGGGAGGTGGGGGTGAACCACAGAGGGAGATGGGGGTGAGCAGGGAGGGAGATGGGGGTGAGCAGGGAGGGAGATGGGGGTGAGCAGGGAGGGAGGTGGGTGTGAACCACAGAGGGAGATGGGGGTGAGCAGGGAGGGAGATGGGGGTGAGCAGGGAGGGAGATGGGGGTGAGCAGGGAGGGAGGTGGGGGTGAACCACAGAGGGAGATGGGGGTGAGCAGGGAGGGAGATGGGGGTGAGCAGGGAGGGAGATGGGGTGAGCAGGGAGGGAGATGGGGGTGAGCAGGAGGGACATGGGGGTGAGCAAGGAGGGAGATGGGGGTGAGCAGGGAGGCAGGCCCAGGAAGGAACTCTGCCAAGTGTGACGCTTGTTTGTTCTGACCCCAAGTGAGCTAAGACGCGCGGGAATCTGACCTGTCAAATTGGTAACCAGGTAATGAAGTGGAATTAATGAGTAAGAGAGCCTATTGGGGAAGGAAAAGGGAGACACTAGACATGGGTTGGGGGGGGGGGGGGAGGACAAGATTCACTACAGAACCACCATCCCCCGGGGACGGGAAAGGACTTGGGCTCCACATCCCGGGGAGACGGCATGGGGTGGGGAACTCCAGTTCCAGGGAGAACAGAAAACAAAACAACACAAACAAACATCTGTCCCTGAGGCCTGAGACACAGTGACCGCACCTGAGCGCCTGCGCCCCTGGGCTCCGCAGCCAGGCCCCCCGCTGGGCTCTTCAGGTCTGAGGAAGAACAGGGGCGCCAGGGGGGACAAGCCCCTTCCATTTCCACCCCAGACTCCCCAGCTCTCGGACCCCCGCACCGGAGAACGGCTCCGGGAACCCTCGGGGAGGGGCGTCAGGAGGAGCGAGGGGCAGACTGGACCCGAGAGACCGGCCACCTGGTCAGGCCCCTCCGCCCCGGCTCAGCAGCAGCGAACCCCGGCGTCTGCACCCCCATTTCACAGGTCGGGATACTGAGGCAGAGCCGGAGCGCTCGCCCCAATTCACACCAGCGAGGGCGCCCCGGGGACCCCTCCAACCTCACTGCGCGCCCCGGGGACCCCTCCAACCTCACGGCGCGCCCCGGGGACCCCTCCAACCTCACTGCGCGCCCCGAGAACCCCTCCAATCTCACGGCGCGCCCCGGGGACCCCCTCCAACCTCACGGCGCGCCCCGGGGACCCCTCCAACCTCACGGCGCGCCCCGGGGACCCCTCCAACCTCACGGCGCGCGCGCGACAACTTTCTCCGCCACCAGCTCCCCACCCGACGCCCCTCCCGTGAACATCCAGGTCCCGGTGTGGCGAGCAGACGGCCTCGGGGAGGTCCGCATCCCTTCCCCCCGGCGCGCGCGGGGCTGCTGTCCGGGGCGGGGGCGCCGACACCGACGCTCGGGTCGTGGCCGGACGCTGCCACCGGGCGAGGCGGCCACTCCCTCCGCGCGGAGAGCTGACCGCCCGCCTGCCCCCGGGGCCGAGGACGCGAGCGGAGGAAACCCGTCCGCACGGCCGGCGGCCGGGACCGAGGGTCGGGCAGGTGGCGGGGCCCGGGGCGGCGAGCGGGGGCGGGTGCCCGGCCCGCGCCCACAAAGGCCCCGCGCGCGCCCCCCGGCCTGCGCGGCGCATCCTCCGGGGCCGCCGTCCCCCGCGCGCCCCGGGCGCCCCGGCCGCTCACCTCGCCGCGCTCCGCAGGAGGGAGGCCCGGGGACCGCGCGGCCGGACCGCCGCCTCCGGCCCCGACTGCCCCCGGGCTCCGGCCGGGAAGGCGCTCACTCCCGCGGCGAAGGTCCCGCGCCCCACGCAGGTCCGGCCGGGCGGGCCGTCTCTCTGGGAAATGGAGCCCACGCGAGCGCCGAGGATTCTGGGAAGTGTAGTCCGCAGAGCCTGTCCGCGCTCCGGGTCGGGAAAGGGCGGTTCCCAGGCGGGGCGCCTCTGCATCTGCGTAGAGACGTCAGGCGGACGGACCACAGGCAGGAACCGCTAACTCCGTGCGCCAGGCCCGTCTAGGCAGCTGGGAATGTGCCCGTGAAAAAAACAAAGACCACTGGTTGCTCACTGCTCTCCAGAGCTCTTTGAGGAGGTAAAGCACATGCAGAAGCCATGAACATCCTCTATGATAAAAGCCCACTATGCCAGTGTCCGGTAGTCCATTCAACCAATCAAAGTGTAATATGCTAATGATATGCTAAGGCCGCTCAACTGCTCGCTATGACGTGCACTGACCACCAGAGGGCAGGTGCTCTGACCAGTGGGTTAGCTTGCTGCTGGGGTCCAGCCTATCAGGACTGAGAGGAGAAGGGCCAGACACACCCTGGAGCCCTCCGAAGTCCCTCCCTGGCTGGCCAACCTCCCGCCCCAGTCGTGCACTGGTGGGGTCCCTCGGCCTGGCCTGTGCCCTCTCACAATCCGGGACCCCCTCAGGGGATGTCCGAGAGCCGCTCAGTGGAAGGACCAGTCACTGTGACATGCACTAACCACCAGGGGGCAGATGCTCAACACCGGAGCTGCCCCTGGTGCTTAATGCACTCCCACAGGGGGAGAGCCGCTCAGCCAGAAGCGGGGTTCACAGCTGGTGAGCACAGCAGCAGTGCCAGGAGCCTCTCCCGCCTCCCAGGCAGCACTAAGGTTGTCCGACTGATGGCTTAGGCCTGCTTCCATCAGTTGGACATCCCCTGAGGGCTCCCGGACTGCAAGAGGGGTCAGGCTGGGCTGAGGGAGAAGCCCCCTGCCCCCGCCCCCAGTGCATGAATTTCATGCACTGGGCCTCTAGTAATTATATAACTTGTGTAGACAAACAGGGAACACATGCTAACCTGATTCGCTCAGGGGAGGCCTGCTTGGCAGCCTTGCAGACGCAGAGACCTAAAGTAACCACAAAGGATGGTCTGAAATGAAAACTTTTTAAACTAAAAAGCAGTCTATGGTGTGTAGTCATGTCCTAGGCAGGTATCTTCCCAGACAAAGGTCAGTCTTTACCTTAACTGAGCCTGTCCGTTGCCTTTTGCATCTACCGTAACATATTGTTGGAAGGTCAAAGTCATTTTCCTTTTTCCAGACCCCTCAGAGCACAGGTACTGCTCTGCAGATATCCCCTCACTGTTATTGAGTTGATTGTTGACTGTTAACTATCCTGCACCCACCTATGTAAGAAAGCACATATCTATCATTTCACTTTTCATCCAATCAATCCAAGCTTTCCCCACTTCGATTTCTCCCTAATCAATTACCAATGGATTTCATGTAACCCACTTATGTCTCCTCCTTAGATTGCAATGTATCAAACAAGTTGCATTCTCTCCAGAGCATTATCTCAATCTGTTGAAATTCTGCTTCCTGGCATTTGTCAATGATTTGGCTCAAATATACTCACAAAATTTCTTCACAGGTTTGAATGTCTCTTATGTTAGGGTTGCCGAAGGAGGGACGCACGACGCCAAACGAATTATGAATTTATTAGGTCACCTGGATACCCAGATGGGCTGAGCCTCAAAATGGCACCAGCCCCCAAAGTCGGGGGGTCCGAGGTGTTTAAAGGACTCTAGGCGGCTTTTTCTGGGCGGAGAATGCTCTGTGCAGGTCTGGGTTCTGGGAAAGTCTGGAGGAGAGAGAGAATGGTCTCAGCAAGTGGAATGTCCGCTGTGAAGTGGCCTACAGGTCAGTTCCCAGGGGAGGGGTATCGATTCAGTTATTTGATCAGTTCAGTAGCCATGTTTTTTGCCAGGTTTTAACTTCTAAAAACCCTAATAACATCTTACGTTGACACTTTTTTTAGATTAGAAGATAAGGGTTATGGGAAAAAGCGAAAGCGCAGAATCAGGAAGGTGGCCCCTGCAGTCCACAACGTGAGAACGGAGGGAAGAGTCCCGGGCAGCGTGGGAGGGCAGGGGCAGTCCAGGCACTGAGAAACCAACTATAATTTTTAACATTTTACTAATGGAACACGTGTCCCATTTGAAAGGTTGATCATTTTTTTCTTAAGTAAAAGAAAAATGCATTTGCTGCCAACCACGCAGAGATAAGCAGTTAACATTTTGGTGAACATCTTTTAACAGACCCCTGAATTACACATATTCATTATCAGTCAGTCACTGCAGCTCTCATTTTAACAAATGGAATATTGCAAATTGCAATTGTAATTATGCTGGTTCTTTCTCCACTTAAGAATATGTCTTAAACATTTATTTGAATTTGCCGATAAGTATTGTTCCTCAGTCGTGTTTTTTAATGGCTTCAGTTCGTGCCATTTCACCTAATTAATTCTGTTGGTTAAATATATTTAACTAAACTGAGTTCACTTATTAAAATATATTTAACGAAACCCCTATTGTTAGTTATATTTTAGAAGAGGGGGCAGCCTATCAATGATTTCCAATTTTTTGTTCCATTAATATCCTTGTAGCTATATCTTTGGGATTATTCTCCTACTTTAAATTTCTTGAAATTGTATTGCTGGATCAAGAACTATTAGAATTTTAAGCACATTGCCTAGGTGTTACCAGCCCAAAGTTTATGTGCCCAACACTTCCAAAGGCCAAAACTCAAAACATCAGAATTTGGAATAAGGAAAGGTTTATTGATCAAGGAGGCGCCAACTGAGAAGATGGGCATCCTGATCTCCAAATCCATTTTAAGAAAGTAACAGAATCATGCCCCGACCTGCAGGGCACGCTTCGTGGGTACACCGCACCAAATCCTGCAAAGGAATGAGAGGATAGGAGACGCGAAGAAATGGAGGCAAGACAAAGTTCTGATCAAGCCTCAATTTTATTCTTACAGCGGGTAGTATTTATGTTGGTGGGCAAAGGGGGTCCATGGGATTAGCCTATCATTAAGGATGTAACAAAGGCTCTGGAATGTCACAGCTATGCGCTTATCAGCGGAGATGTAGCAGCTTATCAGCGGAGATGTAGCAGGTTTGTGCTAAGGGTGAGGGTATGTTATCTTTTAACTCCAGGCCAAACCGGGAGTTGGCTTGGAGGAGCCATAAACCTATTATGCTGTAAACTGGAGATGTATATGTGATTTATAATGGCTCCCAACAGAATCAGGCTTCTTTTATGTCAAGGGAAGAGAAAATGGAAGAAGGAGGGCAGTTGGGGGCGATTGGGCCAGCAGGGGAGGGCAGTTGGAGGCGATCGGGCCAGCAGGGGAGGGCAGTTGGAGGCGATCGAGCCAGCAGGGGAAGGCAGTTGGGGGCGATCAGGCCTGCAGGGGAGGGCAGTTGGGGGCCATCAGGCCAGCAGGGGAAGGCAGTTGGGGGCCATCGGGCCAACAGGGGAGGGCAGTAGGGGGTATCTTGGGGGCAGCCTATCAATGATTCTCTCTCATCATTGATGTTTCTATCTCTCTCTCCCTCTCCCTTCCTCTCTGAAATCAATAACAAAAAAACAACAACAAACAAATAAAAAACTAAAGTGCTATACTCAAAGCACTATAATGAATCAAGATGAAATTCTAAAAAATTTTCAAGTAACCCATGGAAAGGCAAGAGAAGAAAAACAGAAGAATGAGAAGAAAATAAAACTAAATTCTAATAATAGCTTTAAAAAGTATGCTAATGTGCCCTGGCCGGTTTGGCTCAGTGGTTAGAGTGTCGGCCTAAGGACTGAAGTGTCTCAGGTCTGGTCAGGGGCACATACCTCGGTTGCAGGTTCCCCAGCCCTGAGGCAGCCAATTGATGTGTCTCTCTCTCAGGTCTAAGAATCTCTCTCTCTCTCTCTCTCTCTCTCTCGCTCTCTCTCTCTCTCTCCTCCCCCTTCTTCCTCCCTTCCATTCTCTCTAGAAATAAATGGAAAAAGTATCCTCAGGTAAGGATTTGAAAAAAAAGTATGCAGCTGTAATAAGCCAGTCACAAAAATCAAATACTCTATAATTTCGCTTATATGAGGTACTTAAAGGAGTCAAATTATAGAGACAGAAGTGGTTGTCAGGAGCTGGGGCAGGGAGTGGGGGGATGGGGCGTTATTATTTAATGGGAACAGAGGTTCACTTTTACAAGATGAGTTTTGGCAGTGGATGGTGATGGTGGTTGTACATTGTGAGTGCACTTAATGCTACTGAACAGTACCCTTAAAATGATTAAGACGGTAAATTTCACATTACGTACATTTTACCGCAATAAAGAAGGGGAAGAATGCTGCTGTAAAGATTCTATACAGGCTAGTACACCACTTCCTGAGCTGTTCTAGGGTTTGCAGATGCCTGTGGACACATGAGCTTCCCTAGGGGTACATAGTTTTAAGGCCACAGTTTCCATTTGTACTCTCCTGCATAAGGAAGGGTCTCTTCTCTCTTCCTCGTCACCTTATTTTTTTTTAAGATACATGTTTTTATTGATTTTTAGAGAGAGAGGAAGTACGAGAGATAGACAGAAACATCATTGAGAGAAAACCATCATTGATCTGCTGCTTCCTGCATGGCCGCCATTGGGGATCAAGCCCACAACCTGGGCATTTGCCTTGACTAGGAATTGAACATGACATCTTGGTTCCTAGGTCGAAGCTCAATCACTAAGCAACAGCAGCAAGGTTCCCTTTATTTTCTTTAATCCTTACCCGAGGATATGTTTATTAATGAGAGAGAGAGAAAGAGAGAGAGAGAGAGAGAGCAATCGGTTGCTTGCCATATGCTCCCTGACTGGGAATTGAACCTACAATCTAAGTAAGTGCCCTGATGGGGAATTGAACCCACAACTTTTTTGTGTATGAGATGATGTTCCAACCAACTGAGCCACCCCTTAAAGAGCCCTCTGCCCACTCACCAGAGAACTCTTAAAATGATGCAGGGCCTATGGGTGTAAAACTCTGGCGTACCACACCCTAGGACTACTGAAAATAGTCTTCTAGGAAGATTTCTTTCCTAGGTTAATGAAATGCCCCAAACATGGATTCATATTTCTGTTAGCATTGAAGTATTGCATTAGAAATGGGGTATACAGGCATTTAAGAGGCTCTGAAACCAGATATTTCTTTTTTAAATATAGTTTATTGATTTTTCACAGAGAGGAAGGGAGAGGGATAGAGAGTTAGAAACATCGATGAGAGAGAAACATTGGTCAGCTTCCTCCTGCACACCCGCTACTGGGATGTGCCCACAACCAAGGTACATGCCCTTGACCAGAACCGAACCTGGGACTCTTCAGTCCGCAGGCCGACGCTCTATCCACTGAGCCAAACCGGTTAGGGCTGAAACCAGATATTTCAATAATTTTGGAGTTGTAACTTTTTTTAACAATCCCTTCTCGGAGAACCAAGATGGCGGCGTAGGGAGCGGACCTGTGTGTGCTGCTCTCTCACAGCATCATTGAAACTATCAACTATGAAGTAAACAACTGCCACTCAGAACCATGGGGAAGATGGCCCAGTGGGAGATCTACAACTGGAGGAAAAGAAAGAAGCGCAGTGAGACTGAGTGGGAGCTACGGAGGCACCAAAACCAGAGGTACGCAGTCAGACGCCACGCGGGCTGCAAATGGATTCTCGGTTTTTTACGAACCCTCGAATCCTCTGGGCTCGCTCGGGGCGGGTCTCTGAGGCCCCAGATCCCACAGGGAGAGGCGGCCACGGCCTTGCAGTGGTCGGAGAGCGAGGGAAGCTCTGATACGCGGCTGCTCGACAGCACCGAGGGACAAGAAATCCTGGTGTCCCGGGGAGGCGAGGGGCGCGGAGACGCCGCCATCGCTATTTCATCCATGCTGGTGACTCCCTGTGACCCCGCCCTACCCTCAGGGCTGTGCCAGAGGCACAAGAGGGAATGACTGTGCTTTTACAAACTCTCAAATCCACTGAGCTGGTTCGGGCGGGTCTCTGAGGCCCCAGGCCACAAGGCGAGAGACGGCACGGCCTTCCAGCGGTCAGGAAGCGAGGGAGGCTCTGGCGTTCGGCTGCTCGCCGGCACTGGGGGACACAAAGTCCTGGAGTCCTGGATAGGCAAGGGGCCGCTGAGTCTCCGCCCCGGCGACTCCCTGTGATCCCGCCCTACGCAATTTACATTCCCATCTGGGCTGTGCCAGACCCACAAGTAGAAGCGCCTTTTCTTCTGCAAACTTTCAAATCCACTGAGCTGGTTCAGGCGGGATCATGAAGCACCAGACCCTACGGGGAGAGGCAGCAGGGCCTTGCAGCCATCAGAAAGCGAGGGAGACTCTGTTGCACAGCTGCTCGCCGGCACTGGGGGACACAAAGCCCTGGCAGAGTGTCAAGGGGCCACGGAGACTCAGCCAGTGCTATTTGCTCCGCCATGGCGACTCCCTGAGTCTCAGCCTTAATCAATTTACATCCCCATCCAAGCTGTGCCAGGTGCACAAAAAGTCCCACCTGCGCTTTTGCAGCCTATCCCAACAAATTGCAGACTTCATCTGCTCGCAGCCATGTGAGACACACTCAAGAAGCAGACCCAGGAGAACCAGGATGGCGGCATAAGGAAGAGACCTGTGCGTGCTACCTCGCACAACAACATCGAAACTACCAAATATCAGACAAACACCTATCATACAGAACCATGGGAAACTTGGCCCAGTGGAAGCTCTACAACTGGAAGGAGAGAAAGAACATTGAGACTGAGTAGGATGTGACACCAAGTACAGAGCCCAACCCAACAAACTGCAGATTTCAACTCCTCGCATAGAAAGAAGCGCATAGAGACTGAGTAGGATGTGCTGAAGCACCAAGTACAGAGCCCATCCCAGCAGGCTGCAGATTTCAGCTCCTTGCATCTGGGAGGGACGCAA
This sequence comes from Myotis yumanensis, assembly GCF_028538775.1. Taxonomy (NCBI): domain Eukaryota; kingdom Metazoa; phylum Chordata; class Mammalia; order Chiroptera; family Vespertilionidae; genus Myotis; species Myotis yumanensis. The sequence goes on from NW_027223756.1 coordinate 107,810,755, forward strand.
TCGGGGGGCAGAGTCGGGTCCGGGGCCGGCCAGGGCTGGGCCTGACTCGGCCGGCACTGTGGAACTGGTGTACCAGCAAGCGCACAAACATGCCCACTGGTCCCAGTCTCTGGTGGGGCGCTGCGGGACAGCAGACAGGCAGTCTGTGCACTTGGTGGAGGGCAGGAGCGCTGGATGTGCAACCACCAGGAATGCCTGGAGATTTTGTCGAGTGGGGAGCCGCTGGCAGGGGACAGAGGGCCAAACTTCCTGTTTCCCCGGTAAGGCTGGGATGGCCCCGGTGAGGTTGAAACGGTCACGGTGTGGTAGGGACGACCCCGGTCAGGTCGAAACGGCCCCGGTGTGGTAGGGACGACCCCGGCGAGGTTGAAACAGCCCCCGTGAGGTAGGGACGACCCCAGTCAGGTCGAAACAGCCCCGGTGTGGTAGGGACAACCCCGGTGAGGTTGAAACGGCCCCCGGGAGGTAGGGACGACCCCAGTCAGGTCGAAACGGCCCCGGCGTGGTAGGGACAACCCCGGTCAGGTTGAAACGGCCCCGGTGTGGTAGGGACAACCCCGGTCAGGTTGAAACGGCCCCGGTGTGGTAGGGACAACCCCGGTCAGGTTGAAACAGCCCCGGTGTGGTAGGGACAACCCCGGTGAGGTTGAAACGGCCCCCGTGAGGTAGGGACGACCCCAGTCAGGTCGAAACGGCCCCGGCGTGGTAGGGACAACCCCGGTCAGGTTGAAACGGCCCCGGTGAGGTAGGGACGACCCCGGTGAGGTTGAAACAGCCCCCGTGAGGTAGGGACGACCCCAGTCAGGTCGAAACGGCCCCGGCGTGGTAGGGACAACCCCGGTCAGGTTGAAACGGCCCCGGTGTGGTAGGGACAACCCCGGTCAGGTTGAAACAGCCCCGGTGTGGTAGGGACAACCCCGGTGAGGTTGAAACGACCCCGGTGAGGTTGAAACAGCCCCCGTGAGGTAGGGACGACCCCAGTCAGGTCGAAACGGCCCCGGCGTGGTAGGGACAACCCCGGTCAGGTTGAAACGGCCCCGGTGTGGTAGGGACAACCCCGGTCAGGTTGAAACAGCCCCGGTGTGGTAGGGACAACCCCGGTGAGGTTGAAACGGCCCCCGTGAGGTAGGGACGACCCCAGTCAGGTCGAAACGGCCCCGGCGTGGTAGGGACAACCCCGGTCAGGTTGAAACGGCCCCCGTGAGGTAGGGACGACCCCGGTGAGGTTGAAACAGCCCCCGTGAGGTAGGGACGACCCCAGTCAGGTCGAAACGGCCCCGGCGTGGTAGGGACAACCCCGGTCAGGTTGAAATGGCCCCGGTGTGGTAGGGACAACCCCGGTCAGGTTGAAACAGCCCCGGTGTGGTAGGGACAACCCCGGTGAGGTTGAAACGGCCCCCGTGAGGTAGGGACGACCCCAGTCAGGTCGAAACGGCCCCGGTGTGGTAGGGACGACCCCGGTGAGGTTGAAACAGCCCCCGTGAGGTCGGGACGACCCCAGTCAGGTCGAAACGGCCCCGGTGTGGTAGGGACGACCCCGGTGAGGTTGAAACAGCCCCCGTGAGGTAGGGACGACCCCAGTCAGGTCGAAACGGCCCCGGCGTGGTAGGGACGACCCCGGTGAGGTTGAAACGGCCCCCGTGAGGTAGGGACGACCCCAGTCAGGTCGAAACGGCCCCGGTGTGGTAGGGACAACTCCGGTCAGGTTGAAACAGCCCCGGTGTGGTAGGGACAACCCCGGTGAGGTTGAAACGGCCCCCGTGAGGTAGGGACGACCCCAGTCAGGTCGAAACGGCCCCGGCGTGGTAGGGACAACCCCGGTCAGGTTGAAACGGCCCCCGTGAGGTAGGGACGACCCCGGTGAGGTTGAAACGGCCCCCGTGAGGTAGGGACGACCCCAGTCAGGTCGAAACGGCCCCGGCGTGGTAGGGACAACCCCGGTCAGGTTGAAACGGCCCCCGTGAGGTAGGGACGACCCCGGTGAGGTTGAAACAGCCCCCGTGAGGTAGGGACGACCCCAGTCAGGTCGAAACGGCCCCGGCGTGGTAGGGACAACCCCGGTCAGGTTGAAACGGCCCCCGTGAGGTAGGGACGACCCCGGTGAGGTTGAAACGGCCCCCGCGAGGTAGGGACGACCCCAGTCAGGTCGAAACGGCCCCGGCGTGGTAGGGACAACCCCGGTGAGGTTGAAACGGCCCCCGCGAGGTAGGGACGACCCCAGTCAGGTCGAAACGGCCTCGGTGTGGTAGGGACAACTCCGGTCAGGTTGAAACAGCCCCGGTGTGGTAGGGACAACCCCGGTGAGGTTGAAACGGCCCCCGTGAGGTAGGGACGACCCCAGTCAGGTCGAAACGGCCCCGGCGTGGTAGGGACAACCCCGGTCAGGTTGAAACAGCCCCGGTGTGGTAGCGACAACCCCAGTCAGGTTGAAACGGCCCTGGTGTGGTAGGGACGACCCCGGTGAGGTTGAAACGGCCCCCGTGAGGTAGGGACGACCCCGGTGAGGTTGAAACGGCCCTGGTGAGGCTCAGATGGCCCTGGTGAGGTTGAGACTACTCCAGTGAGGTTGGGACAAATAAAGGGGACCAGTATGGACTGATGAACAGGTGTAGATACAGAAGCAGAGCAACATTGAACAGAATGTTAAACTACAATGGGGAGCCTGGGGAGGGTTGGGGGGGGGATTAAGAGACCAACTGAAGGACTTATATGCATGCATATAAGATTAACCAATGGACACAAGACACGGGGCGGGGGGGCGGGGGGTAGGGGCCGGGGGAATGTCATGGGGGGGAAAAAAGAGACATATGTAATACTCTTTGTAATACTTTAAGAAATAAAAATTATAAAAAAAAAACAAAAAAAAAAAACAATCCCTTCTCATCCATCGAACAAACATTGCCAAATTATGGACTGTTTTTGAGGGTATGTGTTGTGAACAAAGCAATGAGGGCTCTGCTAAGGAAAATATTGAGATTTCCAGTCAAGAGGGCAGTGGAGGTAAATATGGTACTCACCTCCTTCAACAACCACATCAAAATTACAGAACAACCATTATTTAGAATCTCCTGAAATCTAGCAGAATGGAAGTCCTACAACTTTGAAGTTAAAGAAGAAGCCACACACACACAAAAAGAAGCCACATTGAGACTGGTAGGAGGGGTGGAAACTCGGAAGGGCTGATCCCACACCCAGGTGTGGCAGATAAAAATCAAGATATCTCAGCTGTGGAGGTGCCACCTGAGGAGTGAGGGGTCCCAGTCACACACCAGGCCCCCAGCTCAGGGTTACAGTGCCAGGAAGAGAAGTCCCCATAACTTCTAGCTGTAAAAACCAGTGGAGTCTGTGGCTGAGGGAGATGGAGGCTCCTGGAGTCCCAGGCAGTTCCTCTTAAAGGGCCTGTGCACATACTTTCTTGAACTCGCTCCCTCTGAGATTCAGTGCTGGGGCAGCAGCTTGAAAGGCATGAAGACATATGGGGAGGAACTGAATTCTCTGGCATCTGGGTGTGAGCTGGAACAGCAGCTTTCTCTCCCAGACGGAAGTGCAGCAGAGGCCATTGTTCCTTTAATGGGCTCTTCCCCCACAGAGCCAGCAGATTGCACCATGTCTGGAACTCCATCAATCTGGCTCACACTGTTTTCCCCACCCTTGTGATTCCCTGAGGCCCTGCCCCACCCAACTTTCCAACCCACCCAAACTGTTTCCAGTGGCTTTACCATAGGAATAGCCTATGTTGGCTCATGCTTCTGATTTCCCTAAAATCTCTCAAATAAGCAGCATCTGGCCTCAGTGAGCCCCATACTTCTCACTAAGTGGCCACAGGCTCAACACTAGCAGCAGCCAGGGTTGGTTCACAACATGGTCTTTCCTGGGCACCTCCAAGCCCAGCACAGGAAGCAGCCATCATCAGATTGCTTTGTGGCTTATGCCTGATGGCCCCTAGAAGAACACAGGTGCTGGCTGACCTTGGCCTGCACCTCCCAGGAAGCCCCAAAGCCAGCACAGCCAGTGGACAGCTGACCACATCGAAGTGCCGCCACTCAGCCACCTCCACAAGTGACACACTCAAGATGTGGATTTGGGAGGTACCAGAGCCCTGCTGAAGTAAGTCTTGCTCTGTGGGGTAGGTCCCTGCACACTGATCCTCCACTGTGCTTGGAGGTTGGTGGTCAGTGGACACGGCCATTCCTTGCAGCTGATCAGCCTGAGTAACTCCCTCCTGTTGATGTGTCAACAGCATTCAAGACTCAATCACAACAGAAGGGTGTGCAGCCCACATGGGGGGCACTACTTGAGTACCCAGCTGGGGTGATCAGGAAGGCTGTACCACTGGACCCTACAGGACACCTACTACATTAAGCCACACTACCAAACCTAGGAGATGTAACAGCTCTACCTAATACATAGAAAAAACACAGGAAGACTAACAAAAGGAGGAGACAAAGAAACATGGCCCAAATGAAAGAACAACAAAACCCCAGAAAAAGAAATAAAATGGAGACAAGCAATCTACTAGATGCAGAGTTCAAAACACTGGTTATAAGGATGCTCAAGGAATTTAGTGAGGACCTCAACAGCATAAAAAAGAACCAGTCAGAAATGAAGGCCACACTAACTGAAATAAAGAATAATTTACAGGGAATAAACAGTAGAGTTGGTGAAGCCAAGAACCAAATCAGCGATTTGGAATATAAGGAAGGAAAAACACACAATCAGAACAGCAAAAAGAAAAAATAATTCCAAAAAATTAGGATAGAGCAGTAGTTCTCAACCTTCTGGCCCTTTAAATACAGTTCTTCATGTTGTGACCCCAACCATAAAATTATTTTCGTTACTTCATACCTGTAATTTTGCTACTGTTATGAATTGTAATGTAAATATCTGATATGCAGGATGGTCTTACGTGACCCCTGTGAAAGGGTCATTCGACCACCAAAGGGGTGGCGACCCACAGGTTGAGAACCGCTGGGATAGAGTAAGGAGTCTCTGGGACAACTTCAAGTGTACCAACATTCACATAATGGGGGTGCCAGAAGGAGAAGAGAGAGAGCAAGAAATGAAAAGCCTATTTGAAAAAATGACAGAAAATTTCCCTAATTTGGTGAAAGATATACAAATCCAGGAAGCACAGAGAGTCCCAAACAAGATGAATCCAAAGAGGTCCACACCAAGATACATCATAATTAAAATGTGCACAGTTAAAGACAAACAGAGAATCTTAAAAGCAGCAAGAGAAAAGCACTTAGTTACCTACAAGGAGGCTCCCATAAGACCATCATCTGTTTTCTCAAAAGAAACTTTGTAGCCAGGAGGGAGTGGCAAAAAATATTCAAAGTAATGAAAAGCAAGATTATCCTGCAAAGCTATCATTTAGAATCAATGAACATATAAAGAGCTTCCCAGACTAGAAAAAGTTAAAGGCATTCATCACCAAACCAGTATTATATGAAATGTTAAAGGATCTTCTTGAAAAAGTAGAAGATAAAAAACTATGAATAATAAAATGGCAACAAATGCATATCTACCAACAATAAATACATATCTATCTACAATTGAATCTACAAACAAAATGAACAAGCAGAACAGAAACAGACTCATAGATACAGAGAACTTTTTGTTGATTGCCAGATGGGAGGGGCATTGGGGGAAAGGGTGAAGAAGCTGAAGGGATTAAGAAGTACACCTTGGTTGTTACAGAATAGTCATGGGAATGTAAAGTACAGCATAGGGAATGCAGTCAATAATCCTATATAAAAAAAAAAAAAAAAAACAAGATGGCGGCATAGGTAAACACCAGAGTTTGCTCTCTCGAACAACCACTTCAAAAATACAACTAAAAGACGGAACGGACATCATCCAGAACCACAGGAAGGCTGGCTGAGTGGAAATTCTACAACTAGAAGGACAGAGAAAAGCATACCGAGACCGAGAGGAGGCGCAGTACCGAAGTAAAATACTAAGGTGCGAAGGTGCATGCGGAGCGGGCTGGCGGCTGAGGGTGCGGTTGTCATTTTCAATCGGGAGAGAGTCTCAGGCTCTGAGCTCCAGTTCCGGGTGAGTCTCTAGGGATCCAGACTCATACGGGAGAAGCAGAACTGACCCAGACTCATACGGGAGAAGCGGGACTGTCTGGCATTGGTCGGAACCCGAGGGCAGCTTTCTCTCTGAGGGGCTTGCAGCAATTACCGGGACACTGAGAACCAGAGCCTCTGAGGGCAAGACTGAGAGCAGCCATAACTGCTAGCCCCGCCCTGTTGATGTGGGACCTGCCCTGCCCAAGCCCTGCAGGGAGGCTTTTGCTGGATAGCCTCAGGCAAAGGCTAGATTAGCACCTCCCTAGAGATCCAGGAGCCAGGAAGCCCAGAGGTCAGAGTGGGACCATCCAGTTTGCAGCTTCGTGGAAACATAAAGGACACACTCAGGGGGTAGACTCAGGGAGCACCAAAGCCCCACTGAAGCAAGTCTTGCCCCAGAGAGGTGTCTCCAGCACAGAAGTTCTCCCACTGCAGACACAGCTGATTCTCACAACCAATTGGCCTGGAGGTCAATTCTTCCCAGTGATAACTACAACAATCAAGGCTTAACTACAACAAGACTGCACAAAGCCCACAAGGGGGTGCACCAAGAGTGTCTACCCCAGGTAATTGGGACACATAGCACAAAAAGTTACTCTATCGACACAGCGAAGCATAAAAAATGCCGAGACAAAGAAACAGGACACAAATGACAGAAATGGAGGAAAGCAAACTGCTGGATATAGAGTTCAAAACCACACTTTTAAGGTCTTTAAAGAACTGTCTAGAAGCTGCCGATAAATTTAGTAAGGCCCTCGAAAAGACTGGTGAGACTGCCGATAAATGTAGTGAAATCCTCAAGAAATCTAGTGAGACCCTCGATGTTATGATAAAGGACCAACTAGAAATTAAGCATACACTGACTGAAATAAAGAATATTATACAGACTCCCAACAGCAGACCAGAGGATCGCAAGAATCAAGTCAAAGATTTGAAATGTGAAGAAGCAAAAAACACCCAACCGGAAAAGCAAAATGAAAAAAGAATCCAAAAATACGAAGATAGTGTAAGGAGCCTCTGGGACAGCTTCAAGCGTACCAATATCCGAATTATAGGGGTGCCAGAAGAAGAGAGAGAGCAAGATATTGAAAACGTATTTGAAGAAATAATGACAGAAAACTTCCCCTACCTGATCAAAGAAATAGACTTACAAGTCCAGGAAGTACAGAGAACCCCAAACAAAAGGAATCCAAAGAGGACCACACCAAGACACATCATAATTAAAATGCCAAGAGCAAAAAACAAAGAGAGTATCCTAAAAGCAGCAAGAGAAAGAAAGTCAGTTACCTACAAGGGAGTACCCATAAGACTGTCAGCTGATTTCTCAACAGAAACTTTGCAGGCCAGAAGGGCGTGGCAAGAAATATTCAAAGTGATGAATAGCAAGAACCTACAACCAAGATTACTTTATCCAGCAAAGCTATCATTCAGAATTGAAGGTCAGATAAAGAGCTTCACAGATAAGAAAAAGCTAAAGGAGTTCATCACCACCAAACCAGTATTATATGAAATGCTGAAAGGTATCCTTTAAGAAGAGGAAGAAGAAGAAAAAGGTAAAGATACAAATTATGAAAAACAAATACACATCTATCAAGTGAATCTGAAAATCAAGTGAATAAATAATTTTATGAACAGTATGAACTGGTGATTGTAATAGAATCAGGGACATAGAAAGGGAATGGACTGACTATTCTTGGTGGGGGAAAGGGGTGTGGGGAGTGTGGGAAGAAATTGGACAATAATCGTGCACCTATGGATGAGGACAGTGAGCGGGGAGTGAGGGCGGAGGGCTGGGCGGGAACTGGGTGGAGGGGAGTTAAAAAAAGAGGAACCAATGTAATAATCTGAACAATAAAGATTTAATAAAAAAATAATAATAATCCTATATAATATAAGCCTAATATGCTAAGTGTCCAGTCATCCGTTCAACCAATCAAAGCATAATATGCTAATGATATGCTAAGGCTGCTCAACCGCTTGCTATGACATGCATTGACCACCAGAGGGCAGATGCTCCAACTGGTAGATTAGCTTGCTGCTGGGGTCCAGCCTATCAGGACTGAGTGAAACAGGCTGGACATGCCCTGAAGCCCTCCCACGGACTCTCCCTGGCCCCGATCGTGCACTGGTGGGGTCCCTCAGCCTGGCCTACGGCCTCTCACAATCCAGGACCCTTCAGGGGATGTTGGAAAGCCAGTTTTGGCCCGATCCCGCAGGCCAGGCCGAGGGACCCCACTGGTGCATGAATTCGTGCACTGGGCCTCTAGTATTCTAATAACTAGGCGTGGTGTTGGATGGGTGCAGGATTTATTGGGATGATCACTTATTAAGTTACTAGAGGCCTGGTTCACGAAATTCGTGCATGGGGGGGCTGTCCCTCAGCCCAACCTGCACCCTCTCCAATCCGGGAGCCCTCAGGGAATGTCCTACTGATGGCTTAGGCCCGCTCCCTGTGGTTCTCTGCTCTCTGTGGGTCCTGCCTGCTCCACACCACGGCAATGTGCAAGCAGGCCCTGCTGGGTACTGCCTGTGGGCCGTGCTTGCCTGCTCCCAGGTCGCTGGGTGCTGCCTGGAAGCCGCACTTGCCTGCTGGGCTCATGTTGCCAGGGCAACACCACCAGCGTCCCACCCTGGCCACTATGGGTGCCGCCATCTTTGTTGCAGAGTGATGGTTAATTTGCATATTACTCTTTTTTTAGATAGGATGCAATGTCTTGTCACTGGGGTGAATACCTGAAACTAACAATAATGTATGTCAACTGTAATTGAAAATAAAAAATGATTTAAAAAAAGAAAATATTGAATGCTTCAAATGGCAGAGAGTTTTTGAAAATAAGCAATAGATGACATGAAAAAATATTTCAAAACAGATGTCAGTCAGGACCTTAGTGGGCTTACTTGCTAATGTCAACTCTGTCTGCAGCTCTGTAGCTCAACATTCATCCACAGAAGGGCTCATTAACTGTCCAACTTGTATTTTTCCAACACCACCAAGCAGTTAACTCAATTGTGACACTATTTGCCTGGTTAAAAACAATCCCAGCTGAAAGCTTTCCTGAAACAAAAAGATTTATTGAGCCATACGCTAGCCAGGACCTGGGGCATACAGTCTAAACTACCAGCAGCCACGCTACATGGAGAAGGCAAACACACCTACCATCCTTGAGCTGATGGGGCTTTTATACAATGTGTTTGGGGAAGAAAGGTGCAAGTTGTTTTTGTGGATAAATAAAGGGAAGTAACTTTTCTATGGAAAGTAACTTCACAGAGTTATCTGATCAATACATTCCTACCTGGGCAGGTCATGGTGGGGATATAAGTTCTCTGGTAAAAGGCTCATCTTTGTTTCAGGCAAGTCCATTGTTTCGGTACATCTAGGTTAACGCACCTTCAAAATGCCTCTATCAGGCCCTTCCTTCTACAGCGTGAACACCCTTTCAGACACCCTCTCCAGGAGAGGACCCTCCAGGGAACACATAACTTTGCTAACCTGTGACCTGATCCCTGTCTCTCTCCCACCTTCATGTAATCTTCCTGAAGGTCTCTTCTTAATTCCCAAGTTAATAACAGAAACTAGAAATTGATATTTTCTGGAGCATTTGTCTCAGGCTGTTGAGATATCTTGCTTCCAGGTATATCCTCTGTTTGACTCAAACAATTTTTATAAAAATTCTCTATAGGTTTGGACATCCCTGTGTGGCCATGTTCTTGGCATAGTAAGGCAGGATTCTGAAGAAGCCCACCCAGGAGCACCCCAGGACCTGGACCAGCTGCGAGGTACCAGCAGAGGCCCATGTGCCCCACTGGCTCCCTGCTGCAAATTCGTTGAACTAGGGGAGTCTTCTCTTGGAGTCCCAAACCTACCTGCTTTAGGTAGTGGTTCCTGGCTTTATTTGAGCTGTTCTTATGTGGCTGCTTTTAATTTCATGGTTTTTTTTTTTATAATTGGCTCAAAAGAAAAATTAAAATTAACACAGAAAATTGTGCCCCATGGCCAACAAGTCCCACAGCAGTCAGCCTCCCGTTAGTACTCTGGCAAGTTTAATGTACAATTCATATGAAGCCTCGCCGTGTAAGTATCTACCAAATGGTTAGGTTTAATTAAAAGTGATTTCAGCTTAAGATGTCCAAAATGGGGCTGTTTTGAGATTCTAAGTTAATTTTTTACATGCTCAATTGGAAAAAGCAGGCTCTAACGTGGAACTGAATGAATGGAATGCTTACCTTGACTGACAAATAGAAGCCTCTTCCTTGTATGCATATATGCACAGTCCATGGACATAGACAAGGGGACCGTGAGTGCCTGGGGCAGGGGGCAGGGGCAGGTTGGAGGGGACCAATGGGGGAACAAAGGGGGCATATGTAATATTTACAACAATAAAGATCAAAATTATAAATAAATAAGTAAGTAAATAAATAAATAAATAAATAAATGTGATCTGTGACATTGATAACCTGAAGTGGAGGACATAAAGAAGTAGAGCTTTTGTATGCAATTGAAGTTAAATCATTAGCGGCTTGAAAAGATCATTGTAACTATAAAATATTTTATGTAATCCCCATGGTAACCACAAAGAAAAAACCTGTAGAAGATACACAAAAGAAGGAATATGATATAGGTCAAAGTTGTGGAGTGGCGTACTAAAATGAAAAGCATCAGAAATACAAGGTAAATATGTACTTCTTTTTCTTGTTTTTATTTGCTCTGATAGATAACTAGCTGCTTAAAGCAATAATAGCAACAATGTATTGGGTATTTATAACATATTACAATGGAATGCATAACAACAGGAAAAAGAGGGAAGAATTGGGAATATACTGTTATAAATCCCTTAAACTAGTGATATAATATTAATTAAAGGGAGACTAAGAATATCATAATGTATATTTTAAACTCTAGGGCAATCACTAAAACGTTTTTAAAAAGAGATATGTAAACAAATCAATAGAGAAGATAAAATGAAATAATTTTAAAATACTCCAAGAGATAGAAAAAGAGGAAGTTTAGTAAATAAATGGCACAGATGAAAAAAATAGCAAGTAATAGATTTTAATTTAATTATATAACTAATCACTTTAAAATTGAATGATCTAAAACACTAGTTAAAAGATATAGGTTTTTAGATCACATTTTGTGTTATTTTTTTAATCTTCACCTGAGGAGGGGAAGACAGAGAGAAACATCCATGGGAGAGAAACACATCAACTGGTTGCCTCCTGCACACGCCCCAATCCCAGGGAGGAGCCTGCAACCAAGGTACATGCCCTTGGCCAGAATCAAACCCAGAATTCTTCAGTCCGAAGGCTGATGCTCTATCCACTGAGCCAAACCAGCTAGGACTAGATCACATTGTAAAAGTGAGATCCACATATATGCTTTCTACAACAAATTCACTTAAAATAAATACATAGATAAGTTCAAATTAAAAGTAGGAAGAAAGATGTACCATGCAAGCACTAATAAAAAAAAAAAAAGGTGGAGGAGCAATGTTCATTTCTGACAAAAAGATGTCTGAGGAAGGAATATTATCAGATATAAAGAAGAACATTGTACAAGGATAAAGGGATCAAGTCTCCAAAGGACATAACAATCCTATATTTGTCTGCACAAATAACAAAGTTTCAAAATATATGAGGCGATAACTGATAGATCTGAAAGGAGAAATAGAAAAGTCTACTGAAGTGCTGAGTTACAAATCAATAACAAAGATATCAGCAAAATTCTCTAAATATTTGGAAATTAAAAAAGACATCCATACTAATAAAAGCCTAGGTGGCCCTTGCGCGATGCCCTCATGGCATCACAAGATGGCCACCACAGGATGGCCAGCAGGGGAGGGCAATTGGGAGCAATCAGGTTGGCAGGGGAGCAGTTAGGCGTCAATCAGGCCATCAAGGGAGCAGTTAGGGGGCAATCAGGCTGGCAGGCAGAAGCGGTTAGGGGCAATCAGGCAGGTAGACAGGCAAGTGGTTAGGAGCCAGCAGTTCCAGATTGTGAGAGGGATCTGGCCTAAACCAGCAGTTGGACATCCCCTGCGAGGTCCCAGATTGGAGGGGGTGCAGGCTGGGCTGAGGGACATCCCCCTCCCAGTTCACGAATTTCGTGCACTGAGCCTCTAGTCTATATATATAAAAGCCTAAGCTACCATTACAACCCGCCAACCGATACAGGAGCTGCCCCCTGGTGGTCAGTGCTTTCCCACAGCCAACCTCCCTCAACTGTCCAACCTCCCACAGTCTCTCCCCCCAGCCAGCCGCCCCAATTGGCCAGATCAGGACTGAATGAGAAGGTCCTGATCAGCCCTGATCGCCGGCCAGGCCAAGGGACCCCACCCATGCAAAAATTCGTGCACCAGGCCTCTAGTTGCTAATAAGCCATGGGTCAGTGAGAAAGTCTCAAGGGAAATTTAAAATTATTTTGAACTAAATGAAAGTGAAAACACAACATATCACAGTTAGTAAAATGCAGTTTAAGCAATGCTTAGAGGGAAATGTCTAGCATTACATACTTACAGTAAAAAAAAAAATCTAAAATAACCTAATCTTCCACCTAAATAATGTAGGAAAAGAAGTGTAAGCAGAAAAAGGAAATAATAAAGACAAGAGTAGAAATCAATTAACTTGGGAACAATTGAAATTATTGTAGATATGTATCAAATTGTCACAATGTGCACTTTAAGCATCTTACAATTTTATTTGTCAAATATCCTATATAATAAAAGCCTAATGTGCTAAGTGTCCAACCGTTCATTCCACCATTCGACCAGTCACTATGACGTGCAGTGACCACCAGGGAACAGATGCTCCAACCGATAGGTTAGCTTGCTGCTGGGGTTCAGCTGATTGGGACTGGGTGAGATGGGCCAGACATGCCCTGGAGCCCTCCTGTGGTCCCTCCCAGGCCTCTAAAATATTTATTCTAATTAATTTCCTTTCAATATGCATGAATCTGTGCACTGGGCCTCTAGTACTTCAATAAACATGAAAAAATAAAAAGAAACTGAAACACTAATTTGAAGAGACATATTTATCCCTGTATTATTGTAGCATTATTTATAACAGACAAGATATGGAATCAACCTAAGTGTTAATGACGGATGAATGGATAAAGAACAGGTGATACATATATACAGTGGAATATGACTCAGGCATAAAGAATGAAATCTTGCCATCTGCAAAAGCATGGATGGAGTTAGAGGGTTTTATGCTAAGTGAAATGGCTCGGACATAGAAAGACAATGCCATGTGATTTCACTTATATGTGGAACCAAAAAAACAAAATAAATGAACAAACAAAGCAGAAACAAACTCATAAATACAGAGGACATTTTAACAGCTCCAAAATGGGAGGGGGTTGGGGAGATAGGTGATAAAGGGGAAGGGATTAAGATGTGAAAATTGCCAGTCACCGAGATGTAAGTTAGAGCCTGGAGAATATAGTCAATAATCTATAATAATAAAAGCATAATATGCTAATTATACTGGACAGCCGAACGACCTTCCGGACGTCCTTCTGGACGATCTTCCAGATGAAGCCAGGGTTGTGAGGGCCAACGGTAGCCGCCGTGGCTGCGAGGGCCACGCCCCTTGCATAAATTTCATGTATCAGGCCTCTAGTATTGTAATAACTATGTATGTATCAGATAGCTACTAGATTTATGTGGGCAATCACTTTCATAAGTTACAGAAATGTCTAATCATTGGGGTATACACCAGAAGCTAATATAATATTGTACGTCAACTGTAATTGAACATTTATTTTATTTTTATTTTTTAAAATATATTTTATTGATTTTTTTAGAGAGGAAGGGAGAGGGATAGAGAGTTAGGAACATCGATGAGAGAGAAACATTGATCAGTTGCCTCCTGCACAACCCCCTACTGGGGATGCGTCCACAACCAAGGTACATGCCCTTGACTGGAATCGAACCTGGGACACTTTAGACCGCAGGCCGACGCTCTATCCACTGAGCCAAACCGGTCAGGGCTGTAATTAAACGCTTAAAAATATTTAGAAAATATAAAATATGTTTGCATATAACAAGTGTTTTAGTTTGCTAGAGCTACCATACTACGGACTAGGTGGCTTACACAACAAAAAGTTATTTTCTGACAGTTCTGGAAGTAGAAGTCCAAGATTAAGATGTTAGCACGGTTGATTTTGTCTGAGGCCTCTCTCCTTGTCCTGTAGATGGCTGTCTCTTCCTTTGCCTTCACATGTTTTTCCTGTGCGCACGCACACATCTGTGTCCTAATCTCCTTATAAAGAACACCAGGCAAATAGTGTTAGGGCTCCCCATATGTTCTCATTTTATCTGAATTACCTCTTTAAAAGCCAAATACACGCCCATTCTGAGATAATGGGGATTAAGACTTCAAATATATGAATTGGGGGAAGCACAATTTAGCCCATAAAAATAAGGTTTACTATTCATGTTGTCATTCTATGGATTTTTGACAAATGCATGGTTATGCCTTTAATCCATTTTCAGTTAATTTTTGTATATTGTATAAGCTTGATAAGGATCCAGCTTCATTCTTTGCCATGTGGATGCACAGTCATCATTTGCTTAAAAGACTGCTCTTTCCTTATTCAATGACCGTGGAACCCTGTTCAAAATCAATTGGCTATAGACAGACTCTGAAGTGCGCGAAAGGCCCAGCCTTGTTTCGGGCGCTGCCCCACAGCATGTGTGGGCCTGAGGCGGGTGGGATTCTCATGGGCGATTTGCAAAGTGCAGAGGAGATGGGAGCCCAGGAGAGAGAGCAGGAGAGGACTGGATAGCAGATACTAAAAAAAAAAACAAAAAAAAAAACTTTTAATGAATTGACTAGATATACACAGGTTCTATTTCTGGGCACCCTAGATCATTGATCTACATGTCTGTCTTTTGCTAGTATCACGCTGTTTTCATTACTGTCGTAACTTTGAAATCAGGAAGTGTATGTCCTTTGTTCTTTTTCAAGATTGTTTTGTCTCTGCAGGGCCCCTTACAATTTTATATGAATGTGAGGATTAGCTTTTATATTAACGCAAGAAAAAAAGGTTATTTGAACTTTGATAAGCAGCACAGCAAATCTATAGATCACTTTAGGTAGTATTTTCTTCTTGACATTACTAAGTCTTCTGATTCATGAACACTGTATATCTTTTAATTTATTCAAATCTTTAAGTTTTCAGTAATATTTTGTAGTTTTTCAGCATAAAAGTCTGTCCATATGAACAACTGTAAACCTACTTTTGTCCCACCCTGTAAGTGAAACTATATATTTGTCTTTCTCTGTCTGGTTTGTTTTGCTTAACATAATACCCTCTAGGTCCATCCATGTTTTCTCAAATGGTAAGATTTCATTCTTTTTTATGGCCGAGTAATATCCATTGTTTATATGTACCACATCTTCTTTATCCCTTCTTTGTCCTTATGGAAACTTAAGTTGCTTAACTATCTTGGCTATAGTAATTTATACTGCAGTGAACATAGGGATGCATATGTCTTTTCAAATTAGTATTTTGGATTTCTTCAGATAAAAACCTAGAAGTGCGATTGCTGGGTCATATGGTTGCTCTATTTTTAATATTTTGAGGAATCTCCATTCTATTTTCCATAGTGCCTGCACCAATTTGCAATCCCAACAGGGCACGAGGGTTCCCTTTTTCCCACACCTGGCCAACATTTGCTGTTTGTTGATTTATTGATGATAGCCATTCTGGCAGGTGGGAGGTGATATCCCATGGTGGTTTTAATTTGCCTCTCTCTGATGACCAGTGATGTTGAGTATTTTCATATGTCTGTTGGCCTTCTGTATGTTCTCTTTGACAAGTGTCTATTTAGGTCCTCTGCCGGTTTTTTAATCAGATTGTATGGTGTGGGTTTTGTTTTGTTTTTTGGTGTTAAGTTGATGAGTTCTTTATATATTTTGGATATTAACCTCCTATTGGATGTATCATTGGCAAATATCTTCACCCATTTGGTAGGCTGTCTTTTCATTTTGTTGATCATTTCCTTTGCTGTGTAAAAACCTTTTTGCTTTATGTGGTCCCATTTTTTTTTCTTTTGTATCCCTTGCCCTAGGAGACATCCAAAAAAAAAATATTGCTAAGCAATACCAAAGAGTTTATTGCCAGCACTTTCTTCTAGGAGTTTATGGTTTTAGGTTATATATTTAAGTCTTTAATCCATTTTAAGTTTACTCTTGTATATGGTGTAAGAAAGTGGTCTAGTTTCATATTTTTGCATGTATCTTTCCAGTTTTATCAACATTATTTACTGAATCGAATTTCTTTATCCTATTGTAATATCTTGCCTCCTTTGTCATAGATTAATTGACCATATGGATGTAGGTTTACTCCTGGGCTTTCTACTCTGTTTCCTTGGTCTATGTGTCTGTTTTTATGTATCTGGTAGAATGATACCTCCCACTTTGGTCTTCATTCTCAAGATTGCTTTGCCTATTTAGGGTCTTCTGCAGTTTCATATAAGTTTTAGGACATTTTGGGGGCTAGCAATCTGAATTTGTTCCAGCAACCTGCTTTCTACTGCACTCTCTTGCTAGCTGATAATTAATTCTATTTGTAACAGAATGTAGGAGACTAGCATCTGGACTCTACACCTAAGTTAATCAATGTCCCTAATGCACATTCCTGAAGTGACTGCCCCTCCCTTAATGATCTGGTCTTGCAAGCACTGTTTACCTAAATACTCCCAATTTATAAGGGGCCATAAACCAGGGATGTAACAGCTGAACTAGAGGGAGGTCACTGGTGCCATCCAGGATGGACATTAGATACAATCTAAATTAACCATTCTAGCTGATTCTCAAGGGGACGGGCGGGGGTGGGGGGCTGTGAGGGTCCACTACAGAAGCTTAGTGGTTAGGGAACAAAGAAACTCAGAAATATATAAAGAGAAAATCTTATCGTCTAGGTTGTTCAGGATCTGGATCTTAGAGTCCCCTGAGCCAGCAGCGCTGCTTTGAATGAAGGGTTTTTCCTGAAACTTCAGAGTGTCCAACTGTCTCTTCTGCGCCGATTCCATAAATTCCATATTCTATAACACTTTTTTATTCAGTCTTGAAAGATTGTATGTTTCTAGGAATTTATACATTCTTTCCAGGTTGTCCAGTTTGTTGGCACATAATTGTTCATAGTATTTTCTTTTAAAAAATATATATTTCTTTATTGATTTCAGAGAGGAAGGGAGAGGGAGAGAGAGATAGAAACATCAATGATGAGAGAGAATCATTGATCAGCTGCCTCCTGCACGCCCCCTCCTGAGGATCGAGCTCACAACCCGGACATGTGCCCTTGGCTGGACTCGAACCTGGGACCCTTCAGTCCACAGGCCAACGCTCTACCCACTGAGCCAAACCAGCTAGGGCTCATAGTATTTTCTTATAATTCTTTGTATTTTTGTGGTTTCAGTTGTTACTTCTCCTATTTCATTTTTTGTTTTATTTACTAGAGGCCCAGTGCACAAATTCGTGCACGGACAGAGTCCCTTGGGGGGCCTGCGGAGATCGGGCCCCAGCTCATGCCCCCAGCCTCACAGCCCTACAGCCCTGCCCGGCACCCCTCCTTGGCCTGGGATGCCCCCTCACCTGCTCCACCATCCCACCTGTGGGGCGATTGGTCAGGGCTGGGTCCTCTGCCCAGCTCCCTCAGTGCCTGGGAGCCAGGAGGTGGCCCCGCCTTTGGCCCCCCTCCCCCTGCTGCTGCTGCTGGTCACTGTCTGTGAGGTGATCAATGGGGTTATCAGGTCCTTGCTCACACCCACCTTGGCCTGGTGCCACCCACTCACCTGCTCCACCATCCCACCGTGGTCCCACTCTGATCGGTGTCCATCAGGGCCAGCAATGCCTCCACTGCTGCCCACTGCCAGCACCATGTCGCCAATGCCTGCCATATTCCACACCGCCCCCTGGTGGTCAGCATATGTCATAGTGAGTGGTCGAACTCCCAGTTGAACAACTGCCCGAGGGACAATTTGCATATTGGGCTTTTATTATATAGGATTACTATCTTCTCTCTTTTTTTCTTGATGAATCTGTTCAAATGTTGTATCAATTTTGTTTATCTTTGCAATGAACCAATTGCTTTGGTTTCATTACCTTTTGTATCCTATTTTAGACTCTGTTTCATTTATTTCCAACCTGGTCTCTATTATTTCCTTTCTTCTGCTCACTTTGGGCTCCTTTTGTTGTTCTTTTTCTAGTTCCTTTAGGTGTACAGTTAAACTGCTTATTTGAGATTATTCTTGGTTTTCAAGGTAAGCCTATACTGCCATGAACTTCCTTTTATATCTGCTTCAGCTATGCCCCATAAATTTGAGATTGTTGTGTTTTCATTTTTATTGGTCTCCAGGTATCTTTTTATTTCTTGATCATTGTTGACCCATTCATTATTTAGTAGCAGGTTGTTTAGCCTCTGTGTGTTTGTATGTTTCTTCAATTTTCTTCTTGTAATTGATTTCTAGTTTCATATCATTGTATCAGAGAAGATGCTTGATATGATTTCTGTCTTTTTGAATTTATCAATACTTGCTTTGTGGTCTGAAATGTGGTCCTGGAATATATTCCACATGCACTTGAAAAGAATATATATTTTTCTGCTTTGGGGTAAAATGTTCTAAAACTACCAATTAAATCCAGTGACCTAATGTGTCATTTAAGGCCACTGTTTCCTTGTTGATTTTCTGTCTTGATGATCTGTCCATTTATGTCAATGGGGTGTTCAAGTTCCTTTTATGACTCTATTACCGTCAATCTTCCTTTTATGTTTGTCCATTTGCATTAGATGTTGGGTGCCACAACCTGCGCAGCTAGGGTTCAGGATCTAAAGGAGGGGCCGATGCACAAATGAAGATACTATACAAGAAATATGAATTTAGAAGGCATGAGGGCCAGGTGGAGACCTCTCCCTTGGAGAGGGACACTGAAACCTGGCCTTATTCGCTTTTTATTCAGTTTTAGATACACATCTCGCCCTCAGTAAAGCATGGCAAACAGGTAGCAGACAGATCATCTCTAAGGTCAATAAAGATCAGTAAAGATCAATAAGCTTCAGTAAACATTTACTTTGAGGCTATTCGGTAAGGAAATTGCTTCGAGCCACTGCTATCTCAACACAGCCCTCCTAACAATTAGGTCCATTGGCCTTCCACGTTCCTTGATGCACTCTCATGATAGTATTGGGAAAGTGGTGGCTTCCCACAGTCGAGTGAATATATATTTACAAGAGTTATATCTTCTAGTTGAAATTATCCCTTTATTATTATGAAATGCCCTTCTTTGTCTTTTTTTATAGCCTTTGTTTTAAAGTCTATTTTGCCTGATATGAGTTCTGCTACCTCAGCTTTTTTTTCCATTTCCATTTGGATGAAGTATCTTTTCTGTCTATTTATTTTATGTCTTTGTGTGTCTTTCAAAGATCAGGGGGTCTCTTGTAGGTAACAAATATAGGCCTTTTTTAATTCATTAAGCCACCCTATGTATTTTCATTGGAGCATTTAATCCATTTACATTTAATTATTCACAGGTATCTAGTTATTGCCATTTTATTGTTTTCTGCTTGTTTTGTAGTTCTTCTCTTTTTTCTTTCTTATTCTCTTGCTCTCTTGTATGCTGATGACTTTCTGTAGTGTTGTGTTTGGATTCCTTTCTCTTTATTTCTTGTATATCACTTATAGATTTTTAGTTTCTGGTTATCATGTGCTTCATAGATACCAAACTGTGTTTAGAGCAGTATATTTTAAGTTGAGGATCGCTTACGTTCAAACACATTCTTTATTCCCTACCATTTTTCTCATCCCCTCCACTTTTATGTTTTTGTCATTATTTTTTCATTCTTTTGTGTGTGTGTTGTGTATATCCTTTAATTTGCTTTTATAATTACCTGATAATTCTACTTTTGCCTTTTAACTTTGTACTAGTTTTATAGTTTGTTAATCCATTGCTTTTCTTATATGTTAGCCTTTGTCAGTAGAGTATTTTTTCTTGGCCATATTTTCTTATCCATATTTTTTATTTTCTTCTTTTTAATCTTCTTAAAGAAGTCCCTTTAACATTTCTTGTAATATTGGTTTGGGGGTGATGAACTCCTTTAGCTTTTTCTTGTCTGGGAAATTCTTTATCTTTTTTTTCTACTCTAAATGATAGCCTTGATGGGTAGAGTAATATTTATTGTAGGTCCTTGCTTTTCATTGCTTTGAATATTTCATGCCAATCTCTTCTGGCCTACAAAGTTTCTGTTGAGAAATCAGCTGACAGTCTTATAGGAGCACCCTTGTAGGTAACTAACTGCTTTTCTCTTTCTGTTTTTAAGATTCTCTCTTTTGCATTTTAATTATGATGTGCCTTGGTGTGGGCCTCTTTGGGTTCATCTTGTTTGGAACTCTCTGTGTTTTGTGGGCTTGTATGTCTATTTACCAGGTTAGGGAAGTTTTCTGTCATTATTTCTTCTAGAATGCCATGGGAGTAAGAGTATCTTGTGAAATTAAGATGACCCTGAAAGATTGAATAATCTAGAAGACAGATGGTTCATATGCTCAGAGTAAACTAGTATTTATGTTGCCCAGGGAATTTATATATTCTTATAGGGACCTTATACTCTAGGAACTCAGGGAGTCTTTATATAGTCAGAGTACAGTCCTATGGGTTCACCTGGTCTTAGGCTAGTAAGCATACCTGTGTAGTCTCCAAGTGTTCTGTTGGATTATGGCATTCTCAATGGTCAGAGTACCCTGGGGAAGCAAGAGGGGGTTGTTCAGAGGGTTCCATGATATCATATAGGACCAAATGCCTGAAAGATAAAAGTCACAGAGTCTGGGAGATTTGGAGAGTCTTGGGAAGACAGGGGTATTGGAGAGAAAGAATGTCATGGGGGGCAGAGTGCTCTGAGCCTCGGGATTTTTATCATGCCAGAACATTCTTGAAGTGTCCTTATAACATCACTAACTTTGAGGTTAGAGTGTCCTGGAAGGTGAAACTGTTTTCAAAGAATAGGATGTCTTGGAGGTTGGGGTGACTGGGTGATTCAGAGTCCTGGAAATTCTGGGAGTACAGAGCTGGCAGGGATTTAAGGTAGATCAGCATACCCTGTTGGTATCTGAATGTGTGAAATCAGGCATTCTAAGTAGGTCAACATTTTCTGGAGAGCTGGTGTCCCTTGAGAGTTTGAATCGACTTGAATAGACCTGTCAAGGAGTAGAGTGTCAAGGTGTTCTTGTCGAGAATCAGAGCTCTTGGAGGAGCAGAGGATGCTAGGCAGGAGTGAAGACAGTATCCAGGGAATCAAGATACTTGGGCAGTTCAGGGAATGTTATGGAGCAAGTCTCTTTTTTTAAATATATTTTATTGATTTTTTACAGAGGGGAAGGGAGAAGGATAGAGAGTTAGAAACATCGATGAGAGGGAAACATCGATCAGCTGCCTCCTGCACACTCCCTACTGGGGATGTGCCCGCAACCAAGGTACATGCCCTTGACCTGAATCGAACCTGGGACCCTTGAGTCCGCAGGCCGACGCTCTATCCACTGAGCCAAACCGGTTAGGGCTGGAGTAAGTCTCTTATAGGGAATGGTTTCCTTGAGAGTCCAGAATTTTTTTGAGGGTTAGAAAAATCATCTTTTGGATTCAGAAGGTGCTGGTGAGTCAAAACTGTTCTGGGCTGTCTGTGTGTTGGGGGTAGGAGGAAGTGTCAGTGATTATGGTACCTGTTGAGAAGTTAGGGCTGAGAGAGCAGAGGTCACTAGAGGGTTAAAGTGTCCTGGCCTCAGATGTCCTGATGTGCCTGGGAGCATCAGATAGTCAGGGTGCCCTGGGAGATCAGGCTATGTCTTTACCTGGTCAACAGGCACAGGCCTGTATGATCGAAGTATCTCCGGGGTTGGTTCAGGGGTTGAGTGTTTTTTTTTAGTGTCAGCATGCCCTTTGCAAGATTAGAACCAACCAAGGGTTCTGAATGGACTGGAGGGCAGCACACTCTTGAGTGTCTAGATGCTTTAGGTCAGGAAATTCCTTATAGGGTCAGAGTTTCCAAAACCTCTATAGGTCTGGATGTCCTAGAGCAGTGATGGTGAACCTTTTGAGCTCGGCGTGTCAGCATTTTGAAAAACCCTAACTTAACTCTGGTGCCGTGTCACATATAGAAATTGTTTTATATTTGCAACCATAGTAAAACAAAGATTTATATTTTTGATATTTATTTTATATATTTAAATGCCATTTAACAAAGAAAAATCAACCAAAAAAATGAGTTTGCGTGTCACCTCTGACACACGTGTCATAGGTTTGCCATCACTGTCCTAGAGTGTCAGGGAGTCCTTGTGAGTTTAGGCCACCATGCTGATTACAAGGTACTCAGGTCAAAACTTGCTGGAAGGCCCATTAGTCCTAGAGAGTGAATTCTTTGTGCCCTAGGGAATCAGGAACCTGATAGGGTCAGAATGAGTCTCTTAGAAACTATGGTAACTATAACAATGACTAGAGGCCTGGTGCACAAAATTCGTGCACGGAGGTTGGAGGAGAGGGTACCTCAGCCCGGCCTGCACCCTCTCCAATCCGGGACCTCTTGGGGGATGTCTGACTGCCTAAAATCAGGCTTAAACCAGCAGTCAGACATCCCTCTCGCAATCCAGGACCGCTGGCTCCTAACCACTCACCTGCCTGCCTGCCTGATCGCCCCTAACCACTCTGCCTGCCTGCCTGATCACCCCTAACTACTCTTCCCTGCTGGTCTGATTGCCCCTAACCACCTCTGCCTCAGCCCCTGCCACCATAGCTTTGTCTGGAAAGATGTCCAGCCTAGTTAGCATATTACCCTTTTATTAGTATAGATTATTAGTATGGATAACAAGGCAGCATTTTCATCCATGCTTACTAATTCAGGCATAGTCTTATATCCTTCTCTCTTCTGGATTCTCAATCACTACTTCATCAGGTAGGTACAGGTGGTCCTCATTATTTGTGGATTCTGTATTTGCAAATTCACCTACTCACTAAAATTTATTTGTAACCCCCAAGTTAATACTCTTTTTCAGTGCTCTTTGGCATGTCTGTGGTTACTTGTAGCCATGTGCTGCATGGATGGGTGAAAAATTTGAGTCTCAAAAAAAAAAAGAAAAGAAAAATTTGAGTCTCACATTCCTAGGTGAGGTCAAACAAGGCAACTGCTCTACCTTTTTGTCTCAGCTCTCATACTGTACACAGGTGTCTTTTGCAGTCTATTTAGTGCCGTTATTTTTCACATTTTTGTGCTTGGGAGGGTAATGTTGCTGCTTAAAATGCATCAAAGCTGAAGTGTCATCTGGTGTTCCGAAGTGCAGAAAGGCTGTGACATGCCTTCTGGAGAAAATACATGAGCTTAGATGAGCTTTGTTCAGCACGAGTTATAGGACTGTTGGCCAAGAGTTCAATGCTAATGAATTAACAAAATGTGTTAAGTAAGAGGTATCTTGAAACAGGAACACACATGCAACAAGGTTATGTATTGACCAGTGGACAAAAATACTGTGTCCAGAGGCTAACGGGAATCTATTTCCCATAGGAGCAATGGTTCAGTATTCACGAATTCAGTCTTTGTAGTGACTTTATGCAACATAACTACCTATCTCAAATAAAGAGAGAAGCTGTGTTAATTACCACAGGTGATAAAGCTGTGGCACAAAGATATGAAGTAATGAGCGCAGAATCACATAGCTAGTAGGAGGTATAGGTAGGATTTGAACCCATGGCAGACTGGCTCCAGAACCTGTGCTCTCTTTCCTATCACATCACTCTGTTTCTTATAAGACAAGAGGTTCCTGATCAGGGTTCCTTGAAGGTCAAGGTTGAGGGGATCAGGGTGTCCTAGAAAATCAAATGCCTCTAAATCTCCCAGCCTCCTGAGAGATTATGATATTCTGGGATGTCAAGTCAAAGTTATGATGCCTCAGTATCCTCTGAGAACAGGACTAGTGGGTCAAAGTTTCTTTGTAATATCAACAGGTCCCGGGAAATTAGGCTGTCCTGGGAGGCGGGGCAGAGTTCCCGTGTAGTGTTAGGGGATCTTGAGGCGTCAGGGTACGTTGGATTTCAATGCTTGCTTGTGGGTCCAAGTTGACTACATGTTACTGGGTCTCTGAAGGTCATGGCTGTCATGGAGCTCAGGTTATTCTAAGGTCACGGTATATCTTGGGGTAGAGGGAGAGGGGCTGGTATCTCGGGTCAGTGTTTCTCGACTTTAATGTTATTACGATTGAATGTGCCTCCTTCCAGTTCAGAAGTTGAAGCCCTGACCCCAGTGTGAGGGTATTTGGAGGTGGGGCCTTTGGGAGGTGGTTGGGGTTAGAGGACATGGTGAGTGTGGGGCTCCCACGATGGCCCCACATTAGTGTCTTTGTAAGAAGAGGAAGAGACACCAGAGCTGGCTCGCTCCTGCTCTGTGGAGACGCTGGCCGTCTGCAACCCACAACAGAGCTCTCGCCAGGATCTGGATCAGCGGGCGCCTTGATCGTGGACTTCCCTGGCCTCCAGGACTGTGAGAAATAAAGGTCTATAGTTTAAGCCACCCAACCTTTGGTTTTGTTTGTTTGTTTGTGGGTTTGGGGTGTGGGATTTTGTGTTTTGTGTTTGTTTGTTTGTTTGGCAGCCTGTGTTGACGAAGACAAGTGTACATTCCGTTCTCCTGGGGATCCTGTTGCAATTCAGATTCTGGTTCAGTAGGACTGTGATGGGGCCACGATCCTGCATTTTAACAAGCTTTAATATGTTTCTGATGCTTTTGATTCATGGACCATATTGTAAGTCTCAAGATCCTAAAGCAGCGGTTCTCAACCTGTGGGTCGCGACCCCTTTGGCGGTCGAACGACCCTTTCACAGAGGTCGCCTAAGACCATCCTGCATATCAGATATTTACAGTACAATTCATAACAGTAGCAACATGACAGCTATGAAGTAGCAACGAAAATAATTTTATGGTTGGGTCACAACATGAGGAACTATATTTAAAGGGCCAGAAGGTTGAGAACCACTGTCCTAGAGGATTATGATGATTTTCTGTCTTAACTTGTCGGGATGCTTTTAAAGGATGTGTGTGAAGGATTAGCATGACCTTGAGGATCAGACTGTTGTATGGGTGCAGTGTGTTCTAAGGGGGTTAGGGTGTCCGCTTTGGGGCAGTGTGTCCTGAGAGCTCAGAGCTTCATAGTGGGGACAGGGGATCTCCTAGTGGAGGTGGAATGTTCTGGATTTCAGTGTGTCCTAGAGGACCCTAGATTCCTGGGATATCAGGTTGTCGTTAAAGAGTCAGGATGTCCTAGGATGTCAGAATGTACTTCCTGGGTCTGTGTAGCCTCAAGGCCAGAGTACTGTGGGTGTCAGGGTGTCCTGGCTGCTCCGGGATTTTGGGTGTATCCAGGTTTCCTTGAGCAATCCAAATGTTGGAATGTCACAGGAATCCCAGTCTCCTGCAGAGTCCTGAGGCCCAGGGGGTTCAAGGTGCCCCTGGAATTCAGGTGCTTTTCAGGGTCAGAGTTTTCTGAAAGTCTAGGCAACCTTGGAAGATCGCGGAGTCCGGGGCCCTGGGTGAATGAGGCGGTGACATGTGGAGGAGGAAGCAGAGAGCACTGGGAACTGTGGTGTCCTGGAGACTCAGCCGGTGGCTCAGGTTGTCCTGGGGGGTGTCTGGTGTATTCTGAGAATCAGGGTATCCTGGAGGGGCCAGGATGCACTTGTATCTCTTAGTTTCTTAGTTGTCTGGACACAGGCCTGTGGGCAGCACCCACGGGCTGAGATGCCAGGCAGGCCCTGCTCCTGGCCCCCGTTGCCCCCTCCCCCAGGTGGGGTTCTGAGGAAGGGTCTTAGGAGGAATGCATTTTCTCCTCCTTCCCCTCCACTCCCAGGAGGGGATTTAACAGGACAAAAGAATGTTGTCCTCTGGGAACAGGAGCTCTTGGCCCCAGTCCCTGGACCCTCCAGCAGAGCACCTTCCCTCATCCGGCTTGTGATCCTCCCCTGATGAAGGGGCTCTGGTGACCAGGCCGTGATTGGATGGGCCCACAGGGCCAGGAGGAGGTCATTCCTTCAAGACAGAGGTGGTGTGGGGTTGCAAGCTAGGCAAGGAGGCAGCTGAGAGCAAAGGGAGACAGTGTGCAGAGCGAAGGGGCAGCGAGAGGATAATAGAGGCAGAAACAAACAGGGGGAGGGCAAGACAGAGAAAGAGGTGAAGCTCAAGCAAAGAACTGGGGAATTAGAAAAAAGGAGACAGTGGGAAAAAAAACAGAGATATCTATCTATATCTACAGAGAGAGAGAGAGAGAGAGAGAGACAAGAGAGAGGTATAAACAGAGGGAGACAGAGCGAGGTAACAGGCGTAGAAGGAACAACAGGAAGAGGGAAAGACTGCCCCCGATTAGAGACTGGCACACAGGACAGGCGGGGACTGTCCAGGGTGCTGTTGTAGGCATGGATGTGGAAAGGAGGCGTGAGCAGGGTAAGCCAAGGAAGGGGCGAGTTTGCAGCAGCCTCTGGCTGGAGAGCTGCCCAGTCGCCAGGACTCAGACCTCCACGGTGGGTGAGTGAATCTCTGGGGCGCTCCTGCTGAGGCGGCAGGTGCGGGGGCTCCATGCCTGGGCTCCGTGGGGCAATGGTTTGACACAAGGAAGGTGAAGAGAAGAAATAGAACAGAGCCCTGCAATGTTAGAGCCATGGGGACCCGGGAAAGCCTGGGCCCTCCTTCCCTGGTGTTGCTGAGCTGCTGAGCGGCTCACCTCACGTGGTGTGGGCACAGAGAAAGCTGGGCCTGGCTCCTGGCTCTTGGCCTCAGTTTGCCCACTGCACCGCCTTCTCTGAAGGAGGGGGCTGGAGGGGCTAGGGTTTGGGATCTGAGGAGAGTGGGGGGACCAGTGGCTCAAAGCATCTGTGTCCCCAAGGCCGAAGGTGGGCACTGGGTGGGGCCAGGCCCCTGGGTCCCCATGGGGATGGGGTGCCGCTACTCCAGACACCTCCTTGTCTCAGCAAGTGCCTTCCAGGTGTTTCTTTTCTCTCCCTGTTCTCTCTTCCCCGCGGGCTCTCAGACTAATTAGTGTGGGGCTTAGGGAGCCTGTGGGAAGGACAGACAAGCCTTTCCCACGAGCTCAGGTTCCTGCAGCCGAGTGGCCAGCCAGGGCCGGAATAAGGGAGAAGATGAAATGAAGAGGGGAGGGTGTGTCTGAGCGGAAGAGGGGGGAGCGGTTTGTCTTCCCCGGGCGGGAGGGGTGTGGGAGGATAGGAGCAGTGTGACGAAGGTTTCGGTGGACGTGAGCCCTAAGACAGGGACAAGTAATGGGTCTCAGAAACCTGGACAGTCGGTTGGATGTCAGAGCAAATAGGGCAGCCACAGGGTGAGACGCAAGAGGCGGCTTGTTGCAGGGGGTGGACCTGGAGAGTGGGATGGGGTGGGCATGCCCTGCAGAGGCCAGGCTGCCAGAGCTGAGTGCCCAGGAGGAGGAGTGAGTCTGAAGAGTGGATCCCACGCGGAGAGGCAGCCTGGCTTAGGAGACTCGAGGTGAGGCAGGGCCAAGGCTGAGCTGGGTCCAGCTGGTTATGAAAGCTGCAGGGTTTCTGTCTGGGCAGAGTGTATATGGACAGCACAGAGGCTCTGAGCAGACTCTCGGGGGGACAGCACCAGCGTCGGGAATGGACGGTGGGTCCACTGAGCAGCATCTCTCCCTCCCTCCCTCCCCAGACCTGAGCGCCCAGCCCTGCAGGAGCCTCTCTGGTGTGGGAGTGGGGACACCACGGCTTTCCCCGCAAGGACAGAGAGGCCACCTGCACTCCCGGCGCCGCCACCGCACCACCTTCAGCCCAGCGCAGCTGGAGCAGCTGGAGTCAGCCTTTGGGAGGAACCAGTACCCTGACATTTGGGCCCGAGAGGACCTGGCCCGGGACACCGGTCTCAGCGAGGCCAGAATCCAGGTGATGGATTCTGGGAAGAAGTGCGGTTCGGGTGTTGAGGAACTACTGGGACACACATGCTCACAGGCATTATGACCCAACCTAAAATTCACCAAAATATAGCCCGTCCAACAGTCAACAGAACCTCCTCTGCACGGGAGTGTCCCTAAGTTAACCCTAGTGCTAACCTAATCGAACTTGCATTTCAGCACCGACCCCCACCCTTAACAGTGATGTGAATTCCAACAGAAATTCAATCTTAACTCTTCACCTACATATAGACACATAACCTTGTCCCTAACCATGGCCTCAAAACTCAACCAGCCTGAGGCTCCCTCAATTCTAACCGTGGAGTTCATCAATCTTAAGCATAAACCCGGCCCTAAATCCAACCCTGTCTACAACAATTCAACTTGTCCATTGTCTGAATGTCTGATAACGCTAGGGGAACTGTCTTATTCTCTGGGGAGGGAGAAATGCCATGGTGTCATATTTATCTCCTGCTTGTTGCAAGTTAAGATTTCTTACCCAAATTACAGTAGGGCGAATGTAGATACAAGTTGGGGATAACTGTGCGTCTCACTTCGTCAGTAGGTCTGGCGCAGACATGGCTCCTGGAGACCGTTGCTCCTGTGGTGACGAGGGAGACATTTATGCCCTGTGCCTATTCCTTCTGCCACGGGGGAGGGTGTCGCATGTAACAGTGCCACCTAACTGAGAGGAGGGCTCTGACATGGCTATTCTCCCCCCTCCTCAGGTCTGGTTCCAGAACCGCAGAGCTAAGCAGAGGAAGCAAGAGCGGTCACTGCTCCAGCCACTGGCCCATCTGTCTCCTGCCACCTTCTCTGGTTTCTTGCCCGAGTCCCCTGCTTGTCCCTACTCCTACTCCACACCATCGCCACCGGGGACCTGCTTCCCTCACCCCTACAATTATGCCCTTCCCTCTCAGCCCTCCACAGCTGGTTCCTTTGCTCGGCCCCACCAGTCCGAAGACTGGTACCCCACCTTGCACCCAAACCCTGCTGGTCATCTTCCCT
The DNA here is from genome assembly GCF_028538775.1 of Myotis yumanensis. Taxonomy (NCBI): domain Eukaryota; kingdom Metazoa; phylum Chordata; class Mammalia; order Chiroptera; family Vespertilionidae; genus Myotis; species Myotis yumanensis. The sequence continues at coordinate 107,839,778 of NW_027223756.1, forward strand.
GTCCCCCACCCCCACCCATGCTTCCTCTCAGCCTTGAGCCACCGAAGTCCTGGAACTGAGGTCAAACAAGTGCTAATAAGGTAGTTAATTGCCCAGGAAACAGAGAAAACTGGGTGGTTCCTTTCCTTCTGAGTAAAGTAGAAGTATGGTGAGGGGCAGCTCGGAAAGTAGAAATTAAAAAAATGGGAGGTCATGATCAAGGCTCACTGAGGTGATTGAGAGAATTTAGGGAGGTGAACCTACTGGAAGATGCGCATAAGCCTCGATGGAGGCGACTGGGGGAAGGGTAGTTTTGATGGAAGCAACTGTTGCTGCTGACGAATAGAAAGGGTTGAGGGAGATAGAGCTTGTGAGGCTTCGTTCATTGAGGTCACGATTTAAGATCTCCATCCGAGCCATTGCTAGCTGATTTCAGGCTACCCATACATTCCTTCCCAATCACCCACCCTACACCCCAAATCAGTCACTCACTTTTGTTCATTCTGTCCTAGAAATATCTCTTGAACTTATTCTTCTCTTCTCCATTCCAGCGGGCACTGCTTTTGCTAGCTCAATATTTTCTAATTCTCATTGGTTTCCTTAGCTTCAGTCTTTCTGATTCCAACAGACCTTGCAAATTCAGTCACCAAAGAATGGCTCCCAAATGTCTCATAAAAAATAAATAAGATCTGACTCACTTGGCCTGTAGGAGACTTAACATTCTTTCAACCTAACTTTTAAGTTGACTGCATGTTTTATTTTCTTGTGGGTTTTTTTTAAATTGGAACAAAGGAAGAAGATGTGTGTGTGTGTGTGTGAGTGTGTGTAGATACCATAAAGACTGTGCAGAAATCTATATGGTCTAAGCCAGGCAGTTCCATTTATAGCACTGTTTTTTATGTAGTTACATGATGTGATGGTAGTGTTTTAAAATAGGAAACCCCTGAGAGATTGTACCTCCTATCAGTGGTCGGCAAACTCATTAGTCAACAGAGCCAAATATCAACAGTACAACGATTGAAATTTCTTTTGAGAGCCAAATTTTTTAAACTTAAACTATATAGGTAGGTACATTGTTATTAACTTAATTAGGGTGCTCCTAAGGCTTAGGAAGAGCCACACTCAAGGGCCCAAAGAGCCGCATGTGGTTCTCGAGCCGCAGTTTGCTGACCATGGTCCTAGTTGAAATAAACTATAATAAATCATGCTTCAGAAAAAGGAGGGGACTTCCAGGCAAGATGGAGGTGTAAGTAAACGTGTTACTCACTTCTTCCCACAACCACATCAAAATTACAACTAAGCCACAGAACAACCATCATTCAGAACCACCTGAAATCTGGCTGAATGGAAGTCCTACAACTAGGGAATTAAAGACACAGTCACATCCAGACTGGTAGGAGGGGCAGAGACAGGAACAAGCTGGTCCCACACCATGTGTGGCAGATAAAAATAGGTCCCTGGCCAGTGTGATTTAGTGGTTAGAGCATCAGCCATGCACCAAAGGGTCTCGGGTTCAATTCTGGGTCAAGGGCACATACTGGGTTGCAGCTTCAACACCTGGCCCCGGTCAGGGCACATGCAGGAGTCAACCAATCAATGTGTCTCACAGCGATGTTTCTCTCTCTCCACTTCCCTCCCCCCATCTCTTCCACTCCCTCCCTTCCACTCTTTCTAAAAATCAATGGAAAAAATATCCCTGGCTGAGGATTAATACAAAATAAAAAAGAAAATGGGCCCAGCTGGTGGAGCTGGTGTAGTGGTTGAGCTTCGACCTATGAACCAGGAGGTCATGGTTCAATTCTGGGTCTGGCACAGGCCCAGGTTGCTGGCTCCATCCCCAGTGGGGGGCATGCAGGAGGCAGCCAATCAATGATTCTCTCCCATCATTGATGGTTCTATCTCTCTCTCCCTCTCCCTTCCTCTCTGAAATCAATAAAAAATATGTATTTTTTAAAATGGGAGGGATATCTCAGCCATGGAGGTGCCACCTGAGGAGTGAGGGGGTCTCAACCCACACCAGGCTCCTCAGCCCAGGGTTCTAGTGCCAGAAAGAGAAGTCCCATAACTTCTGGCTGTAAAATCCAGCAGGGATTATGGCTCAGTGAGGGCTGCTGGAGTCCTAAGCAGTTCCTCTTAAAGGGCCCATGAATGGACTTATTCAGACTCACTTCCTCTGAGCTCCAACACTGGGGCAACAGCTTGAAAGGCACCAGAGACACATGGGGAGGAACGGAATTGTCAGGCATCAAGGCAAGACTGGGGTGGGGGGGTACCTTCTCACAGACAGAAGTGCTGGCAGAGGCCATTGTTCCTCTGCTGAGCCTTGCGTCCACAAACCCAGCAGGCAGGAGCCTATCTGAAATTCCATCAGCTAAGTTCACACTGTTTGCCCACCCTGGTGATTCCCTGAGGCCCTGCTCCACCCAACTTTTAGGTCCACACAAGCTGTTTCCAGTGACTTTACTATAGGAATGGCCTGTCTTGGCTCATGCTTCTGATTTTCCCAAAATCTCTCAAGTAAGCAGCATCTGGCCTCAGCAAGCCCCGTACCTCTCCCTAAGTGGCCCCAGGGCTGGCACTAGCAGCAGCTTGCCTTGGTTCACAGCTTGGCCTTTCCTGGGCACCTCCAAGCCCAGCACAAGTAGCAGCCATCTGCAGATCGCTTTGTAGCTCATACTGGGTGGCCCCAGGCAGAACACAGGCAATGGCTGACCTTGGCCTGTACTTCCTGGGAGGCCCCAGAGCCAGGCACCCAGTAGACAGCTTCAGATCACATTGAACCACCGCCATGCAACCACCTCCACAAGCAACACACTGAAGAGGCAGACTCAGTGGACACCAGAGCCCTGCTGAAGTAAGCACTGTTCTATGGGTGGGCCACTGCACAGCTGCTGCTCCACTGTGCTCGGAGGTTGGTGTCAGTGGTCACAGCCAGTTCTTCCAACTGACTGGAAAGGTGGTAAATCTCTCCCATTGCCATGCCAACAGCAAACAAAGCTCAACTGCAAGAGGAGGGTGTACACAGCCCACATGGGGTGCACACCTCAAATGAACAGCTTGGGTGATTGGGGAGGCTGAGCCACTGGACTCTACAGGTCACTTAGTACACTAGGCCCATGGTCAGCAAACTGCAGCTCGCGAGCCACATGCGGCTCTTTGGCCCCTTGAGTGTGGCTCTTCCACAAAATACCACGTGCAGGCGTGCACGTACAGTGCGATTGAAACTTCGTGGCCCATGCACAGAAGTCGGTTTTCGGCCTGGGCGAGTCTATTTTGAAGAAGTACTGTTGATATTTGGTTCTGTTGACTGATGAGTTTGCCGACCACTGCACCTGGCCACTCTACCAAGCCGAGGAGATGAAACAGCTCTACCTAATATATAGAAACAAACACAAGAAAACAGCCAAAATGAGGAGACAAAGAAACATGTCCCAAGTGAAAGAAGAGAATAAAACTCCAGGAAAATAACTAAACAAAGTGGAGATAAGCAATCTACCAGATGCAGAGTTCAAAACACTGCTTGTAAGGATGTCCCATGAACTTAGAGGAAAAGTAGAACTTATGAGAACTTCAACAAAGAGATAGGAAATGTAAAAAATGGACCTAGAAACCAGAAAAAAAGAACCAGTCAGAAATAAAGACTACATTAACTGAAATGAAAAATACATTACAGGAATCAACAGTGGAGTAGATGAAGCAGAAGATCAAATCAGAGATCTGGAAGATACGACAGCAGAAAACATCCAAGCAAAACAGCAAAAAATAAATGGGGATAATATAAGGAGCCTCTGGGACAGCTTCAAGCACACCAACATTCACATCGTGGCGGTGCCAGAAACAGAGAGAGCAAGGAATTAAAAGCTTATATAAAAAAATAATAATAGGAAACTTTCCTAACCTGGTGATGAGTATAGACATACAAGCCCAGGAAGCGCAGAGTCCCAAACAAGATGAGCCCAAAGAGGCCCACACCAAGACACATCGTAATTAAAATGCCAAGGGTTAGAGACAAAGAGAGAATCTTAAAAGCAGCAAGAGAAAAGCAGCTACAAGAGACCTCCTATAAGACTGTCAGCTGATTTCTCAACAGAAACTTTGCAGACCAGAGCCTCCGGCCCGCCTAGAAGACGGGGAGCGGGCGGTGGTGGAGGAGGGGGTGGCGGCAGCGGCTGCAGCATCCAGTGCCGGCCAGCGGTCGGCGCGCCCCGCGCACAAAGGCGCCCAGCCCTGGGGGAGGGCGAAGAGCGCACCGCAGTCGGCGTCCGGGGCGGCTCCAGCCACCGCTGCCTGCGCTCAGGGCGCAGGGGAGGCCGCAGGGCGTGCCAGGGACCGGCATCCGAGGCGCGGCCGTGAGCCCTGAGCTCCGGAGCCGCCGCCCTCCTGGTCGGGCGCAGAGCTTTGGAGCGGCTACTGCGGGGGCCTCGGCGCGCCCCGGGATCTGCGCAGGAGGGCGCTTGCCCGCTCCTACCCGACCTCTCGCACCTTCCCGTGGCGTCCGAGCGCCAACTGCCCCAAGAACGCTCCACCTCCGGGCTACACTGCCCGGCAGAAGGGACGCTGCTGCTGGGCACCAGCCGTGGCCCCAGGGAGCGAGCCGGCGTCTTCAGGGGAGCTGGGGGGGGGGGGGGGGGCGGGAGGCGGCGGAGTAGGTGGCGGCGGCAGCCGCCTCCCCGGGGAGTCTGGGACCTGCGGGCGTCCGCCCTCTCTTTTATGCCCAGCCCCTGCGCTGCTGGACCTGTCCGGAGAGCCATCCGCCTGGCCCTGGGCCGCCAGCGCCTGCAGGACATCGCTCCCTGCCCCTGCCTCAGTCTCTCCAAAACTATCTGCAGTCCCAGTGACGGGGCTGTGTGCGCTGAGGGGCAGCAGTGGGCAGGCCGCTGGCCCGGCCTTTCCTCTCACGGGCACACAGAACATTCAGGAAGGGGTCTTTCTCACCCCGACCCCCCAGAACTGGCAGTTCTTTGGAAGAGCCAGTACGTGTTCCCAACTTTAAAAATGAATGTTGCCAACAGTATTTGCTGCCTGAGAAGCAGCTCCCCCGAGTCCCCAACACCTGCTTGGAAGCTGTGAAGCCCACCGGGGCCTCTGCCCGGAGGAGGGCCTGCCTGCCCACTGGACTCAGCAGCCACCAGATCTGTATTGATCCGGGAGCCTGTTTCCATATTCAAGAGAATGAATAGCCCTGACCGGTTGGGCTCAGTGGATAGAGCGTCGGCCTGTGGACTAAAGGGTCCCAGGTTCGATTCCGGTCAAGGGCATGTACCTTGGTTGGGGGGGTGTGCAAGAGGCAGCTGATCGATGTTTCTCTCTCATCGATTTTTCTGGCTCTCTATCCCTCTCCCTTCTTCTCTGTAAAAAATCAATAAAACATTTTTTTTTAAAAAAGAGAGAGGAAGGGCGAGGGAGAGAAAGATGGAAAAATCAATGATGAGAGAATCATTGATTGGCTTCCTCCTGCATTCGCCCCACAGTGGGGAATGGGCCCTGACTGGGAATCGAACCGTGACCTCCTCATTCATAGGTTGACACTCAAACACTGAGCCATGCCAGCTGGGCAAGTTTTTTTATTATAGTTTATTTCTAGTTTCATGCCATTGTGATTCGAGAAGATGCTTGATATGATTTCAATCATTTTGAACTTATAAAGACTTATTTTGTGTCCTGACATGTGGTATATTTGAGAACGCTCCATATGCACTTTTGCAGCTTTGGGGTGAAATGTTCCGTAAATATCAATTAAATCCATCTGATTTGGTGTGTCATTTAAGGTTGTAGCTTCCATATTGATTTTTTTGTTTGGAAGATCTATCCAGAAATGCCAGTGCGGTGTCAAAAGCCTCTACTATGACTGTATTGCTGGTGATCTTTCCCTAAAAGTCCTCCAGGAATCTTTAGATAAATTTAAGTGCTCCTATATTGCATGCATATATGGTTTCTTTTGCATACATATATGTTTACAAGGGTTATAGCCTCTTGTTGGATTGATCCCTTTAGTATTATGTAGTGACATTTTTGTCTCCTTTCATTGGAGCATGTAAGCCATTTACATTTAAGGTTATGATTGATACGTTTTTTCATTTTTATTCTTTATGGACATGCTCCCCTTCTTCTTCTTCTTACAATAGTCCCTTTAGCATTTCTTGCAATTCTGGTTTGGTGATAGATAATAAACTCCTTTGGTTTTTATGTGTGTGTCTGGGAAGCTCTTTATTTCACCTTCAATTTTGAATGATAGCCTTGCTGCATCAAGTAGTCTTGATTCAGAACCTTGATTTTCATTGCTTTGAATATTCCATACCATTCTCTTCTGGCTTGTCCTGTTTCAGCTGACAGCCTTATGGGAGCTCCCATGTAGATAACTGACTGTCTCTCTCTCTCTCTCCCTCTCTCTTCTTAAGATTCTCTGTTTGTCTTTAATGTTTGCCATTTTAATTATGATGTGTCTTGCTGTGGTCTCTTTTTGTTCAACTTGCTTGGGACTCTCTGTGCTTCCTGAACCTGTGTGACTTTTTCCTTCACCAGATTAGGGAAGATTTTTGTTATTATTTCTTCAAAAAGTCCTCTATCCCTCGCTCACTTTCTTTTCCCTCTGATACCCCTGTGATGTGGATGTTGTTCCATTTCATGTTGTCCCAATGTTCCCTTATATTCTCTTCATGCTTTTATAAAAATATTTTTATTGATTTCACAGAGGAAGGGAGAGAGAGAGAGAGAGAGAGAGAGAGAGGAGAAACATTAATGATGAGAGAAAATCTTGATCGGCTGCCTCCTGCAAGCCCCCTACTGGAGACTGAGCCCACAACCTAGGCATGTGCCCTGCCTGGGAATCAAACCATGACCTTCTGGTTCATAGGTCGACACTCAACCACTGAGCCGCACTGGTCAGGCTCCAGTGTATTGTTGATGTCACCTATAGTATTCTTCATTTCCAACTGGTTGTTATTTATGGTTTCTATGTACTTTGTCATGCTGATGTAATTCTCACTAAGTTCTTTGTGGTTGTATTTAAGTTCCTTGAGCAACCTTAGAACCATTACTCTGAACTCTATGTCTGTTAAATTGTTTACTTCCATACCATTTATTTATTTTTTCTAGATATTCTTTCTCTTCTTTCATTTGGGTGTTGTCTCCCCATTTTAGTTATCTTTTTGCATCTGTTGCTATGTATTAGCTATAACTGCTATGACTCCCAGTCTTCATGTGTAGACCTTTGGTAGCAAATTTTTTGGGGGGCCCAGTGGTATGGTCTCCTTGAAATCCTGAGCTGGCTGCTCTAGGACTGTCACTTTGTGGGTTATTTGGGCTCTGCTGTTGTAATTGGGTCTTGACTGTTGTCCCATTCATGCATGGGATCTCCTCTCAAGCATCCTAACTGTTAGGCTCCCCCTGACCACAGTGTGCAAGCTGTTGCACAGGTGCTGACAAAACAAAGCAAAACAGGAAATAAATGAAAACATACAAAAGAACTCAAGAGCAACAGCAAAAACAGCCACAAAAGAAGAAAGAATTAGGAAAGAGAACAAGAATAATAAGAAACGCCGAAGCCGGTTTGGCTCAGTGGATAGAGCGTCGGCCTGCGGACTGAAGGGTCCCGGGTTCGATTCCGGTCAGGGGCGTGTGCCTTGGTTGCGGGCACATCCCCAGTGGGAGATGTGCAGGAGGCAGCTGATTGATGTTTCTCTTTCATCGATGTTTCTGACTCTCTATCTCTCTCCCTTCCTCTCTGTAAAAAATCAATAAAATATATTTTAAAAAAAAAAAAGAATAATAAGAAAAAGTAAATAATAATAATAAATAAAAAGAGTACTAGAAGAGCCCTAGCCAGTTTGGCTCAGTGAATAGAGCATCAGCCTGCGGACTGAAGGGTCCCAGGTTTGATTCCAGTCAAGGGCACAGGCCCAGGTTGTGGGCTCGATCCCCAGTGTGGGGCTTGCAGGAGGCAGCCAATCAATGATTCTCTCTCATCATTGATGTCTCTCTCTCTGTTCTCCCTCTCCCTTCCTCTCTGAACCAATAAAAATATGTTTTTTTAAAAAAGAATGGGAAAAATTATGAAAAGGTAAAAAAGAAGAGAAAGAAAGATAAAGCAAAAGAAAAAAAGGATATGGGGCATATATGAGATATGGAAGAATCACAAGAGAAAAGAGGAAAAATAACAATAGTAATAATACCAAAGCAATAGAAAAGAAAATATTGGGGGTGAGGGAGTGAAGTTCGTCTCAGCAGGTTTAGGATTACCCTTTGGATCTTGCTCTTATGTTGTCTGAGGCTGTTTTGTATGCCACTTACAGGCCTCCCAGGAAGTACTTCTGTGCTAGCCAGTGTCAGAAGCTGTCCACGTTTGGCTAGCTTGAAGCGATCCACAGCTTGTGGCTGCCTCCGCTGGGCTTGGCTGCCCACAGGAGGGGCCAAGCTGAGCTCTTAGGCTGGCTTTTCAGCAAAAGTTCAGATTTCAAGGGAAGATGGGGTGGGGGGGTGTTCCCAGAATATTTCCCTATCCTTGTCAGGGCAGAGCCCCTCTTGGGCAGGCCGGTGGGGTCTGCCAGGAGCCAGGAGTTTCTATCAGCTCTTCCATGGGGGAAGTACCAGCCAGGTCCCAGGAATGTTATGGGAATGGCCTGTCCCCAAAGCCAGCCCCTGAGACTGCTGCCTCCTCAGCAGGGCTTGAGATGCAGGGTGGGACACGCTGGATTCCATAGGGTGGGGCGAGCAGGATTCCTTAGAATGGGATGAGCTGTATGTGGGGTGAATGGATGGGGGGGGGGTATTTGTCTTTCTGCTGTTGGAAAGGGCTTGTGACGCTCAGGAAAAATGGCTTCAGCGACATCAGGGATGGGGGAAATGGCAGCACAGGGATCCTGGCAGCCACTCCCCAACCCGTGACTCTCTTCCAACCCTGTCTCTCCTCAGGTCTCAGGTGACTCCAGTCCACACTTCCCTACATCCACTGAAACCTAGGGTGAGTGACTGAGAACAAAAATTCTGTGTGCCAGCCCTTAAAAAAAGAAGTGGTTTTGTCTCTGGGAGGCTCAGCTTCTTGACAGATAGAAGCCCCTCTGCTGGTTGCTGTGTGGGTGGCTGTTCCCAGCTCTGGCTGTCTGTGCTGGGGAGCCCTGCCTGGGTCCCAGGCCCCTTTCCTCTCAGAGATAACCCTCCTTACCCTTGGCCCACTGCTCCTGGGAGCTGGGTCAGCGCCTCTCATGACCCCACCCCTCCTACCAAACTCAAGGTGGTTTCTGCCCTTCCTTGTCTAAAAGTCTCCTCTTGAAAGATTCCAATTATGAACAACAAATACACATCTATCAACAAGTGAATCTAAAAATCAAGCGAATAAATAATCTGATGAACAGAATAAACTGATTAGGAACGAGGTGGATGTGAGACAGGATTATCTACTGATGGGATTGCCCACTCCCTTCCTCCATAAAGGGGGAAGCAGAGGGGAAAGCCACTGCAGTTTTCAGCAAGCTGTGTGCACGTCAGGAGTGGGCCAGCAACACAGCTCAGCAGCCATGGGGGAGCCTGGATCAATCATGAAGACAAACCAGCCTTCTCTGGGAGAGCTCCAGAGAAACATGATGCCCCAGACTTTAGCGAAGAAGAGACAACTGGTTTTAGCCATGAGCAAGCGGAGACGTCGGGAACAGACTGAACTTCCTATGAGGCCGACCAGCTGCATTTTTAAAAGTGCAGTCACCAAGGTTACTGCCCATCCTGACAATGTGGTCAGGCACAGGCAGCAGGAGGAGACCTTGGAGGAGCCCCAGCAGATGAGTGCCTACAGGAGACTGCAGGGGCTCCCGGCCTGCAGCAGTGAAGGGGGACGTGTAAATACTTTGGACGTGACAAATGTGATGAGAACAACTGCACCGGGAAGTGCGGGTGAATCCCTGGGCCCTGCTGGTCCTGGGTCTTTACACACCAGCCCCCAGCCCAGCGCAGCACAACTGTTCCATGGGGTAGAGATGATCCCAGGAGCAGGTCTCTGTGGCCCACAGCTTCTGTGCAGGCAACTGGTCACCCGTGGAGACATCCAGGGACAGAATCTCAGAGTGAGGAAAGCAAGAGAGAGATTGGCCGCAGCTTTGAGGGAAGACAGGCTGGCCAGGGAGGCAGAGAGCCAGGAGTCAAGAAGAACATTTTGATTTCATACAAATCTGATTTCATTGAACTTGCTATTATATCTCATTCTAACATAAAATATATCTATGTTTTAATTTATTATTTTAAAATAAATAAAAGTCGGGGAGAACCAAGATGGCGGCGTAGGGAGCGGACCTGTGTGTGCTGCTCTCTCACTGCATCATTGAAACTATCAACTATGAAGTAAACAACCGCCACTCAGAACCATGGGGAAGTTGGCCCAGTGGGAGATCTACAACTGGAAGAAAAGAAAGAAGCGCAGTGAGACTGAGTGGGAGCTACGGAGGCACCAAAACCAGAGGTACGCAGTCACACGCCACGCGGGCTGCAAATGGATTCTCGGTTTTTTACGAACCCTCGAATCCTCTGGGCTTGCTCGGGGCGGGTCTCTGAGGCCCCAGATCCCACAGGGAAAGGCGGCCACGGCCTTGCAGTGGTCGGAGAGCGAGGGAAGCTCTGACACGCGGCTGCTCGCTGGCACTGAGGGACAAGAAGTCCTGGTGTCCCGGGGAGGCGAGGGGCGCGGAGACGCCGCCATCGCTATTTCCTCCACGCTGGCGACTCCCTGTGACCCCGCCCTACGCAATTTACATTCCCATCTGGGCTGTGCCAGACTCACAAGTAGAAACGCCTTTGCTTCTGCAAACTTTCAAATCCACTGAGCTGGTTCAGGCGGGATCATGAGGCACCAGGCCCTACGGGGAGAGGCAGCACGGCCTTGCAGCCATCAGAAAGCGAGGGAGACTCTGTTGCACAGCTGCTCGCCGGCACTGGGGGACACAAAGCCCTGGCAGAGATTCAAGGGGCCACGGAGACTCAGCCAGTGCTATTTGCTCCGCCATGGCGACTCCCTGAGACTCAGTCCTAATCAATTTACATCCCCATCCAAGCTGTGCCAGGTGCACAAAAAGACCCACCTGCGCTTTTGCAGCCTATCCCAACAAATTGCAGACTTCAACTGCTCGCAGCCATGGGAGACACACTCAAGAAGCAGACCCAGGAGAACCAGGATGGCGGCATAAGGAAGAGACCTGTGCGTGCTACCTCACACAACGACATCGAAACTACCAAATATCAGACAAACACCTATCATACAGAACCATGGGAAAGTTGGCCCAGTGGAAGCTCTACAACTGGAAGGAGAGAAAGAACATTGAGACTGAGTAGGATGTGACACCAAGTACAGAGCCCAACCCAACAAACTGCAGATTTCAACTCCTCGCATAGAAAGAAGCGCATTGAGACTGAGTAGGATGTGCAGAGGCACCAAGTACAGAGCCCATCCCAGCAGGCTGCAGATTTCAGCTCCTTGCATCTGGGAGGGACGCAATTGGGGGGCAGAGTCGGGTCCGGGGCCGGCCAGGGCTGGGCCTGACTGGGCCGGCACTGTGGAACTGCTGTACCAGCAAGCGCACAAACATGCCCACTGGTCCCAGTCTCTTGTGGGGCGCTGGGGGACAGCAGACAGGCAGTCTGTGCACTTGGTGGAGGGCAGGAGTGCTGGATGTTCAACCACTAGGAACGCCTGGAGATTTTGTCTGGTGGGGAGCCGCCGGCAGGGGACAAGGGCCAAACTTCCTGTTTCCCCGGTAAGGCTGGGATGGCCCCGGTGAGGTCGGGATGGCCCCAGTGAGGTTGAAACAGCCCCGGTGTGGTAGGGACGACCCCGGTCAGGTTGCAACGGCCCCGGTGTGGTAGGGACGGCCCTGGTGAGGTTGAAACGGCCCCCGTGAGGTAGGGACGGCCCTGGTGAGGTTGAAACGGCCCCCGTGAGGTAGGGACGACCCCGGTCAGGTTGAAACAGCCCCGGTGTGGTAGGGACGACCCCAGTGAGTTTGAAACGGCCCCCGTGAGGTAGGGACAGCCCCGGTCAGGTCGAAACGGCCCCGGTGTGGTAGGGACAACCCCGGTCAGGTTGAAACGGCCCCGGTGAGGTCGGGACGGCCCCAGTGAGGTTGAAACGGCCCCCGTGAGGTAGGGACGACCTCGGTGAGGTAGAAACGGCCCCCGTGAGGTAGGGACAGCCCCGGTCAGGTCGAAACGGCCCCGGTGTGGTAGGGACAACCCCGGTCAGGTTGAAACAGCCCCGGTGTGGTAGGGACGACCCCAGTCAGGTTGAAACGGCCCCCGTGAGGTAGGTACGGCCCCGGTCAGGTCGAAACGGCCCCGGTGTGGTAGGGACAACCCCGGTCAGGTTGAAACGGCCCTGGTGAGGTCGGGACGGCCCCAGTGAGGTTGAAACGGCCCCCGTGAGGTAGGAACGACCCCGGTGAGGTTGAAACAGCCCCCGTGAGGTAGGGACGACCCCAGTGTGGTAGGGACAACCCCGGTCAGGTCGAAACGGCCCCGGTGTGGTAGGGACAACCCCGGTCAGGTTGAAACGGCCCCCGTGAGGTAGGGACGGCCCCGGTGAGGTTGAAATGGCCCTGGTGAGGCTCAGACGGCCCCTGGTGAGGTTGAGACTACTCCAGTGTGGTTGGGACAAATAAAGGGGACCAGTATGGACTGATGAACAGGGGTAGATACAGAAGCAGAGCATCATTGAACAGAATGTTAAACTATAGTGGGAAGCCTGGGGAGGGTTGGGGGGGGATTAAGAGACCAACTGAAGGACTTATATGCATGCATATAAGATTAACCAATGGACACAAGACATGGGGGGGGGCTGGGGGTAGGGGCCGGGGGAATGTCAAGGGGGGAAAAAAATGAGACATATGTAATACTCTTTGTAATACTTTAAGAAATAAAAATTATTAAAATATTAAAAAAATATATAAATAAATAAATAAATAAATAAATAAATAAATAAAAGTCTCCTCTTCAGCCAGTCTTCAGCTGGTAACTCAGGGGAATATTCCCCAATTTAGTTTTAATTCCAGTTAGATTCTGGGAGGAGGTGCAAGAAAGATCCACCCACTCAGCTGCCATCTTCTGGGTTACCCGGAACATCTAACGACCTGGCTCAGCATGTGGAAGCTGCACAGGTGGGCGTCTCCTGTGGGAGGCAGCACACTCCAGCAGGGCCGCTGTGGAGGGGCCCCCTTGAGAGGAGCCAGGACACACCTGCAGGTTGAACACCTGGCCCAGGGTGAGGAGCTAATGGGTTGGACTCAACTTTGTCGTAGCAGGAGCTTCTTGGGGCCCAAGGTGTGGTCAGAAGGGACCCCTCTCCTGGCCTGGTTAGACAAGTCTCCATGAGGCTGAGTCTCCCAATCTCCAGATGGACTGCAGGTTGACCCAGAGCCTGGCCACATGATAAGCCCTCTGCCTGATTCTACCCTCTGGATATAAAGACTTGGTTCTGGGGACGGGATCACTGGCCTGGTCCTCCGGCCCTTAGAGGAGCCTCATTCTCATCTCCTCCTTGAAAGATCAGACAGAGGCCTAAAAACAGGACTACAGGCTTTATTAGAGGAGAAGCACCTGCCGGGCTGTCTCACAAGGGGAGAGCAGCAACACGTGCAGGGGTGGGCACGCCTTTTGAGGGGCGGAATGGGAGGGGTTGGGGGGGCTTAGTGTACTCGGCGCACACTGATTGGTGGCTTACTGCATTGTCCATATAGGACAAGGGCTTAGGGTATTTGGCAAGTGTGGATTGGTGGTCTAATGTATAGTCCATATAAGGTACCTGGTTAGTCACTCAGGTATTTCTGGGCTGCAGGTTACGTCATACCCAGCCCGCCAGTTGGGGGAAGGGAGGATCTATCATTCCAGGCTTTTGGTAGTATTAAAAAAAAAAAAGTGAGAGTCCGGGCAAGGTCAGGGGGTGAAGGTCTGTCTTCCGTAGCTACTTCCTGCTGAGAGGGGACGTCGTCAGGGGCATCTACCCAGTGTCTCAAAGATTCCGGTGACATAGGTGTCTCTAGGTTCTGAATTCAAGGCCAGATAGATTTCTCCCACCTTCTGGTTGGCGAACGCCTGCATTCTGTTCTGCAAAAAATTAGTGAAACAGCGCATGAGACAGGGGCCAAAGAGCAAGATTAAAAGAATAAACACCAGTGGGCCTAATAGTGGGAGGAGCCATGGTATAAGTGAGCCAAAGATGTCATATCCCCCTTCTAGCTGGTTACGTTGTCTTTGGTCAATCCTGTCCCGCAGGGATTTAATGTGATCTTTGACAATTCCTGATTCATTTACAAAGTAGCAGCATTCTTCCCCAAGAAAGACACAGGTACCTCCTTTTTTCTGCTGTCAAGAGATCTAAAGCACGCCGGTTCTGTAGGGCTACTGCTGCTAGGGAGTCTACCTGCCTTTGAAGGGATTCAAGGGAATTGCTAATGATGGAGATATCTTCTGAAAATTCAGCAGACAATTTGTGGTAGAAATGAACAGAGGAGGAAATGCCTCCTACGCCTGTCCCTACTGCAGTGAGGACTCCCGTACCCACTAAGAAGGGAACAAGGGCCGCCCTTTTGTGGCGAGACCTGAGAAGACCAAGAGAGGATTCGAGTTCTCCCTCTGTTCTGATAGAAAGATTGGGAGTTAGGAAGACATAAAGGCAGAGAGAGTGTGACAGGTCCCGGGGGACACAGGTGTAGGCTGTAGTCCCACAGAGGAGAAAAATACCTGGTGGAGGACAGGCTAAGGGAGGGGGTAAATTTATAGATTGTGCACAGTAGTAAGGTGCCAGAGTAGCTGAGGTAGTGATTTGAGAGGTATTTGTTAAACAGGTAGTGTTTTCCGTATTAAAGAGAGAGATGTTGTATAGGGTGCGTTGAGGTCTGGTATAGGTGAGAGTTAAGTTAGTAGTCCAATAGGTTGGGATTGGAGTGGCTATGATGAGGGTTCGAGCCAGTGACAGACAAATCCAGCAGGATGTAGAGAAGGAGGGTTTGATGTTAGAGAGTAGATGGAATGTTGTGTTGATGAGGGTGGGCAAGGGAGTAGGTTCGGGGTCTGCAGGGCGAGAGAGAATGTCCTTTAGTGGGGGAGGGATAGGTCGAGGATTAATGTAGGTTTTGATAAAGACAATTATACCCCTGGGGTCCCTACCTCTCCCATCTATTCTAATTCCTGCTGGCTGAGCCTGTTTCCAGAGTGGGTCTGCTGGGTTTGATATGGTAAAGCTGACAGGATTACACGTAAGGGGGCCACAGTCCGAGGGGGGTCTGAGGTTTACTAGCGGACTACGTAAAGCACCAGAGTGGTAGTGAGAACACTGCCAATATGGACAGTAGAACCCCCCTACATCATCACAATCCCCTTTCTGGCGATATTGCATGCATAGATATTTGTGGTCGGTGGCATAGGCCTGATACCACCCACCACAGCTAGACCACCCCGGGGCCATGGCCGCGCAGGCATCGAAATAAAGAGTGACACTAGAGGATTTCCCATCCCAGACAGTAGAATTGATGACTCCCTCATCATCCCAAGTCCGTTCCACCTGAAAAGACCAAAAACCTTCACTGGTGCACTCATTGTTAGCTGTCTGTAGGAGGATTATGGTGAGGAGACGAGACATGTAAAAAGGAATTCGAAAACCTGAGCTTCTTCCGGAGTAAAAAATTGGAGGGTCCCTTGCCAGGTAAGATCCACCGTCCATGAGTGTATGTCTTCTGGGGAAGCAGATCGTGGTCGCCACCAGGACCAGTCCTCAGGATGCGCTGCAGGAAATAGTAGAATTTAGCCTGTGAGGAATGATGGGCCATCAGGTCCTGGATGGTGTCCTTGAGTCCTCTTCCGGGATGGTGGGGAGACATTTGGTGAGCCTGAGAGGGGTGGGTCCTGTGGGGGTAGAAGTGTAGGAAGGTGGTGTTTGGTGTAGAGGTTTGTATGGCTTAATGTGAGAGAGGTGATACCAGCGGTGTATTCCCTGTACCTTTGCTGCCAGAGGGGTGGATAGTATGACTGGGAAAGGCCCCTCCCATGTGGGTGTTAAGGATGCCTTTCCTTTTTTCTTGACATAGACCAAGTCCCCAGGGAGGACTGAGAGATGAGTAGAAGTTGTAGGAAAGGGACGAGGGAGAAGATTATCAGCGTGTTGTTGTAAGAGTGCCCTCATATGGGCAAAAGCAGGGAAGTAATCTCCCAGGGGAAGGGAATTGTCCTCCGGGGTTTGGAGGACAAAAGGCCGCCCGTACATGATCTCGAAGGGGCTTAGAAGTAGTGGTTGTCGTGGCATGGCCCTCAGTCCCATTAGTGCCAGGGGGAGAAGTTCAGTCCATGGCATATGGAGCTCTAAGGATAGTTTGGTTAGATGTGTCTTTAAGAGACGATTGGCCTTTTCTACTTTACCCGAAGACTGAGGGTGGTAGCGGATGTGGAGGTTCCATTTGATGTTTAGCGTTTGAGAGACCAGCTGCGTTATCTGAGAGATGAAAGCGGGACCGTTATCAGATTGCAAAGACATCGGAAAGCCAAAGCGGGGAATGATGTCGTGGGTGAGGGCTACCACTACTGTTTGAGCATTTTCCCTGCTGGTGGGATAGGCTTCTATCCATCCTGAAAATGTGTCAACTAGAGAGAGGAGATAACGGTGTTTTTTATGTGGGGGCATGTGTGTGAAGTCTATTTGCCAATCCTGCCCTGGGAGGTTTCCTTCTACCTGGTGTGTTGGGAAAGAGCGAGGGCGGGCTCCACCCTGAGGAGAGCAGGGATTGCAGATATCACATGTGCTGGTTATCTTCTGTATTAAGGAGGATAAAGACGGAAAAGACAGGAAGCTAGTAACGTACAGCAGAAGGGGTTTTTGTCCCACATGGAAAGTGTTATGGATTCCCTGGAGTATCTCTGTTGCTTGGGCCTGTGGGAGGATGAATTTTCCTGCCTGTATGTACCACCATTGCTTCTGGGCATATCCTAGATACTTGAGATGTTCTTCTTTTGAGTATTGTGGGGAGATTGTAGGTAAGGCCAGTAGTGTTAAGTTAGTCTGGGTGGTGCCTGACTGGGCAACTCTTTTTGCTGTCCTGTCTGCCAGGTTATTGCCGATAGCAATAGGGTCCGTAGAATTCTGGTGTCCTTTGCAATGTATGATGGCAGCTGCTTTGGGCAGCAAGGCTGCATTGAGTAAGGCTTTAATGTATGTATGGTTGTGTAGGGGATTGCCTTTGGTGGTTAGAAATCCCCTCTCGCGCCATATGCTGGCACCAGAATGAATTATGTGGTATGCATATTTAGAGTCAGTGTAGATATTTATGGACTTGCCAACCGAGATGGTTAGGGCTCTGGTAAGGGCTATGAGTTCTGCTTGCTGAGATGTTGTGTTGTGGGGGAGACGTCTAGCTTCTATTATGGATGGATCGCTAGATACTGTAGCATATCCTGCTTTACATAGTCCCTCCTTTGTGCGGGTGGAGCTTCCGTTGATGTAGAGGGTTTGTTCGGGCGTGGAGAGAGGAGTGGGTGAAACATGAGGAAAGGGAGACATGAACTGGGTAATTGTTTCAATGCAGGAGTGGAGAGGAGGATCTGTCCCAACGGGGAGGAGAGTAGCAGGATTCAAGGGAGAGCAAGGAGTGAGAGAAAACCGGTGGTTTTCAATGAAAACTAGATGGTATGCCTGAAGTCGTGAAAGTGAGAGATGTTGTATAGCCTTGTGGGTCACAAGGTCCTGAAGATGATGAGGGGATTTGATAGTTGTGTGCGGCCCAAAGGTAAGTTTAGAGCTTTCCAGGGCCAGAGTAGCTGCCGCTGCTGGGGCTCTGAGACAAGGGGCCCAGCCCCTACAGGTGGGGTCCAGTTGTTTTGATAGGTAGGCCACTGGGGCAAACGAGGGACCTTTGTTCTGTCCTAGAACCCCTAGAGCCAGGCCATGATTTTCATGAGTGTATAGTATGAATGGCTGTGAGAGGTCCGGAAGGTGTAGTGCGGGGGCCTGGACAAGTGCCTGCTGTAAGGATTTGAAGGCCGATTCTATGGGTTTAGATGGGTCTAGAGGCTCATTGGGGTCCCCCTTAGTCGCCTCATACAGAGGTCTGGCTAGGTTACTGTAATTAGGGATCCAGGAGCAGAGAAAGCCAGCCACACCCAGGAAAGAAAGGAGATCGGAAGGTCAGATTTGGTGGTTGGTGTCGGTAAGGAAGAGATAAGACTTTTACGGTCTGCAGTAATCTCCTCCGGTCCTGTGAAATTTTAACCCCGAGGTATGTTACTGCTGACTGGGAGAGCTGAACCTTGGTCGATGAAACCCGATAACCACGTTGGGCAAGAAAGTTAAGGAGTAGACACGGGTTCTCCTGGGAGGTTTGGAAATCAGGGCTGCACAGTAGAAGGTCATCTACATACTGTAGGAGAGAGCTTCTGGGCAGCGCCAGATCCCTCAAGTCCTTTGCTAGTGCCTGCCCAAAGAAGTGGGGACTATCCCTAAATCCCTGGGGTAGAACTGTCCACGTGAGCTGCTATGAGTGTCTAGTTTCTGGGTCAGTCCAGGTGAAAGCAAAGAGATCCTGACATTGTGGATCTAAAGGGATAGTGAAGAAGGCATCTTTCAGATCAAGGACCGTAAAAAAGAAGGAGGAAGGGGGGATAGAAGACAGAATGGTGTAAGGATTGGGCACAACAGGGGCTATGGGCAGTACTGCTGAGTTAATGGCTCTGAGGTCTTGAACCAGGCGATACGAGCCATTTGGTTTAATGACGGGAAGGATGGGAGTGTTGAAGGGAGAATTTGTGGGCCTTAGAAGACCTGAATTGAGAAGTTTGGAAATAGTAGGTTTAAGGCCGAGTAGATGTTAGGTTGGGACAGAGTATTGGGGGACCAAAGGGAAGGAGTCAGGATTTTTGCGGTGGATAAGGACTGGAGTATGGTGTTTGGCTATGGATGGATTAGAGGTGTCCCAGACTATAGGGTGGACCTTATCTGGGGGTAATGGGGGAACGACCGAGGCCGAGTCTGAGTCAGCAGTGGAGACAAGAAAGACGGAGGCCGAGGGTGTGTAGGCAGAGGGAGTCAGTGAGACTGTTGCATGGAATTTAGATAAGATATCTCTCCCCAGTAAAGGGGTAGGGCACTGGGGAATGACTAAGAAGCGGTGTGTGAACTGTATTCCTTCGAAAGTACAGAGTAGTGGTTGAGTTAATAGAGGGATGGTCTTTGTTTCCGAGACTCCCTCAATAGTAGTGGTAGATGGCGTTACGGGGCCCGAAAATTCGGGCAAGGTGGAGTAAGTGGCCCCGGAACCAACAAGGAAAGAGATCAGCTTACCTGACACGCGAAGATTTACCCTAGGCTCCTGATGCGTGATCGCCACCGGGGCCAGAGACCCAGGGCCCCGTCAGTCCTCTGTTGCCAGTCCCAGCAGATCTGTTAGGGATCCAGAGGTGGGGGTTTTCATTAGGGAGGAAGATCCAGCCCCCCTTCGGCGACTAGGGCAATCGACTCCCCAATGTCCCTCCACGTGGCAGCGTGGACAGAGGCCGGGAGGGGGTCTCGGATTTGGGCATTGTCTTGCCCAATGTCCATGCTGCTTGCATTTGAAGCAGGCACCCGGTGGGATTGATGTAGGTCCTTCTTTCTGAGTTGGCTAGGAGTCTTGGGATGTGGAGCCCTTAGGGCCTTCGCTAGCATAAGGTATTTTTCCTGATCTCTTTTTTTAAGGTCCTCCTTCTCCTGTTCTTCTCTCTTATGGAAGACCTTGAAGGCCACTTTAAGCAGTTCTTTCTGGGGAGTCTCAGGCCCATCCTCAAGCTTCTTTAGTTTTTTCCTTATGTCTGGGGCCAACTGGGATATAAAATGTGAGTGTAGTAAAGCCGTCCCCGCCGGGGAAGTAGGATCCATACGGGTATAGTTTAGAAGCACCTGTGAAAAACGGTCAAGGAATTCCCCAGGGTTTTCCTGTGGGCGCTGGGTAATCGCCTTCATTCTATCATAATTTACCGCCTTATTAGCCAGCCGGTGAAGAGCCTGGGTAACATAGTCAAGCATAGGGTTCCGTGCCTCTCTATTCTGATGTCCAGGTTGGTAGTTCCAGTCGGGATCTTCCCGGGGAATGCAAGGGTGCCAATAGGGTTGGCGTTGTTACGGGTGTGGGCCTCGTCTGCTATTTGCTGAGCCGTGTCCCAGACTCGGTCTTTGTGTGATGGTGATAGAGAGGAAGTGAGAATAATGAAAATGTCGTGCCAGGTGAGATCATAAGGCTGAGTGAGGTATTTGAATTCTTTGATGTAGGTATCTGGGTCAGAGGAAAAAGAGCCAAGACGTTTTTCAATTTGTGAAAGATCAGAGAGTGAGAAGGGAATGGATACTCGAACAATACCCTCCGCCCCTGCAACCTCGCGCAAAGGGAACTGGCCAGCCACCTCTGAATTCGGTTGCGGGCGGTCTCGAGGGCGGAGGTTGGGCAGAGAGCGTACAGGGGAAAGTGGGCGGTTAGGGTTCTCGGAGGGTGAAGCATGGGATGCAGGTTTCGTGGTGGGGTTGTAAGGAGGTGGTGAGAGCGGGCGAGGTGGAGAGGAAAGGTCGGCTGGGTCGAAAGAGTCAGAGGACAGAGAAAGGGGCTGAGGACCGGTTTGAGGAGGTGAAGAGGACTTTGCGAGGAGGATCTGATGAGTAGAACATGAGGAGTAAAGAGAGGGGCGAGAGCGGAGGAAAAAGAAAGCCTGCACATAGGGGATTTCAGAAGCTTTCCCTGTCCGGTGGCAAAAATTATCTAGATCTCGGAGGATATTGGAATAAAAATGCCATTTCCAGGCCACTGAGAACCATTGTCGAGTTTATATCATGGACAGGCAGTGTTACAGAAAAAAAACGAGCTTCTTTGGTTTGATGTAGCCAGAAAGACCAAGGGTCGAGAGATTGGCGAGGAGATACCCTAAGGGTGTGTTTTGAGGGGGTTTGGACTGAGAGGTCCCCATGACCGGAGGGAAGGGCGATTGGAAGTTGGGGAAGGAACAAGGAGCATCCTCCTTTTCCCTCAGCCAACCTGTAGCGAGAGAGAGAGAGAGAGAGAGAGAGACGAGAAAAGGTTCCAAGGTCGTCACCCCGAGACCTTTCCCGCGGAGTAGAAGAGAATTCCCGGCCAGGTACCTGGGCTTTCGTAGAACGCACGAAACGTGTAGCCGAGTAGACAGGAAACTCTGTAGGCCCTAATACCCCTCCAGGTCACAGGGAGCTAGCAAAAAGGTGGCGGGGGGGGGGGGGGGGGGGGAGGAGTCCCTGAGGCCTACCGGAGAAGGGAAGCGACGAGATCCCCACGTGTCCTGGTGCGGCAGGGTTGGAGAGGTGTGCAGAGCGGGCCAATCAACTCAGAACCGTACCACCGAGCAGAGCCAGAGCAGGAATCAGAAGTTCGGGCCTAGGTTCGAGGATCGTCCATGCTCTGGTTCACCTCTCCCAGGCGCCAAAATGAAAGATCAGATGGAGACAAGTCTCCATGAGGCTGAGTCTCCCAATCTCCAGATGGACTGCAGGTTGACCCAGAGCCTGGCCACATGATAAGCCCTCTGCCTGATTCTACCCTCTGGATATAAAGACTTGGTTCTGGGGACGGGATCACTGGCCTGGTCCTCCGGCCCTTAGAGGAGCCTCATTCTCATCTCCTCCTTGAAAGATCAGACAGAGGCCTAAAAACAGGACTACAGGCTTTATTAGAGGAGAAGCACCTGCCGGGCTGTCTCACAAGGGGAGAGCAGCAACACGTGCAGGGGTGGGCACGCCTTTTGAGGGGCGGAATGGGAGGGGTTGGGGGGGCTTAGTGTACTCGGCGCACACTGATTGGTGGCTTACTGCATTGTCCATATAGGACAAGGGCTTAGGGTATTTGGCAAGTGTGGATTGGTGGTCTAATGTATAGTCCATATAAGGTACCTGGTTAGTCACTCAGGTATTTCTGGGCTGCAGGTTACGTCATACCCAGCCCGCCAGTTGGGGGAAGGGAGGATCTATCATTCCAGGCTTTTGGTAGTATTAAAAAAAAAAAAAGTGAGAGTCCGGGCAAGGTCAGGGGGTGAAGGTCTGTCTTCCGTAGCTACTTCCTGCTGAGAGGGGACGTCGTCAGGGGCATCTACCCAGTGTCTCAAAGATTCCGGTGACATAGGTGTCTCTAGGTTCTGAATTCAAGGCCAGATAGATTTCTCCCACCTTCTGGTTGGCGAACGCCTGCATTCTGTTCTGCAAAAAATTAGTGAAACAGCGCATGAGACAGGGGCCAAAGAGCAAGATTAAAAGAATAAACACCAGTGGGCCTAATAGTGGGAGGAGCCATGGTATAAGTGAGCCAAAGATGTCATATCCCCCTTCTAGCTGGTTACGTTGTCTTTGGTCAATCCTGTCCCGCAGGGATTTAATGTGATCTTTGACAATTCCTGATTCATTTACAAAGTAGCAGCATTCTTCCCCAAGAAAGACACAGGTACCTCCTTTTTTCTGCTGTCAAGAGATCTAAAGCACGCCGGTTCTGTAGGGCTACTGCTGCTAGGGAGTCTACCTGCCTTTGAAGGGATTCAAGGGAATTGCTAATGATGGAGATATCTTCTGAAAATTCAGCAGACAATTTGTGGTAGAAATGAACAGAGGAGGAAATGCCTCCTACGCCTGTCCCTACTGCAGTGAGGACTCCCGTACCCACTAAGAAGGGAACAAGGGCCGCCCTTTTGTGGCGAGACCTGAGAAGACCAAGAGAGGATTCGAGTTCTCCCTCTGTTCTGATAGAAAGATTGGGAGTTAGGAAGACATAAAGGCAGAGAGAGTGTGACAGGTCCCGGGGGACACAGGTGTAGGCTGTAGTCCCACAGAGGAGAAAAATACCTGGTGGAGGACAGGCTAAGGGAGGGGGTAAATTTATAGATTGTGCACAGTAGTAAGGTGCCAGAGTAGCTGAGGTAGTGATTTGAGAGGTATTTGTTAAACAGGTAGTGTTTTCCGTATTAAAGAGAGAGATGTTGTATAGGGTGCGTTGAGGTCTGGTATAGGTGAGAGTTAAGTTAGTAGTCCAATAGGTTGGGATTGGAGTGGCTATGATGAGGGTTCGAGCCAGTGACAGACAAATCCAGCAGGATGTAGAGAAGGAGGGTTTGATGTTAGAGAGTAGATGGAATGTTGTGTTGATGAGGGTGGGCAAGGGAGTAGGTTCGGGGTCTGCAGGGCGAGAGAGAATGTCCTTTAGTGGGGGAGGGATAGGTCGAGGATTAATGTAGGTTTTGATAAAGACAATTATACCCCTGGGGTCCCTACCTCTCCCATCTATTCTAATTCCTGCTGGCTGAGCCTGTTTCCAGAGTGGGTCTGCTGGGTTTGATATGGTAAAGCTGACAGGATTACACGTAAGGGGGCCACAGTCCGAGGGGGGTCTGAGGTTTACTAGCGGACTACGTAAAGCACCAGAGTGGTAGTGAGAACACTGCCAATATGGACAGTAGAACCCCCCTACATCATCACAATCCCCTTTCTGGCGATATTGCATGCATAGATATTTGTGGTCGGTGGCATAGGCCTGATACCACCCACCACAGCTAGACCACCCCGGGGCCATGGCCGCGCAGGCATCGAAATAAAGAGTGACACTAGAGGATTTCCCATCCCAGACAGTAGAATTGATGACTCCCTCATCATCCCAAGTCCGTTCCACCTGAAAAGACCAAAAACCTTCACTGGTGCACTCATTGTTAGCTGTCTGTAGGAGGATTATGGTGAGGAGACGAGACATGTAAAAAGGAATTCGAAAACCTGAGCTTCTTCCGGAGTAAAAAATTGGAGGGTCCCTTGCCAGGTAAGATCCACCGTCCATGAGTGTATGTCTTCTGGGGAAGCAGATCGTGGTCGCCACCAGGACCAGTCCTCAGGATGCGCTGCAGGAAATAGTAGAATTTAGCCTGTGAGGAATGATGGGCCATCAGGTCCTGGATGGTGTCCTTGAGTCCTCTTCCGGGATGGTGGGGAGACATTTGGTGAGCCTGAGAGGGGTGGGTCCTGTGGGGGTAGAAGTGTAGGAAGGTGGTGTTTGGTGTAGAGGTTTGTATGGCTTAATGTGAGAGAGGTGATACCAGCGGTGTATTCCCTGTACCTTTGCTGCCAGAGGGGTGGATAGTATGACTGGGAAAGGCCCCTCCCATGTGGGTGTTAAGGATGCCTTTCCTTTTTTCTTGACATAGACCAAGTCCCCAGGGAGGACTGAGAGATGAGTAGAAGTTGTAGGAAAGGGACGAGGGAGAAGATTATCAGCGTGTTGTTGTAAGAGTGCCCTCATATGGGCAAAAGCAGGGAAGTAATCTCCCAGGGGAAGGGAATTGTCCTCCGGGGTTTGGAGGACAAAAGGCCGCCCGTACATGATCTCGAAGGGGCTTAGAAGTAGTGGTTGTCGTGGCATGGCCCTCAGTCCCATTAGTGCCAGGGGGAGAAGTTCAGTCCATGGCATATGGAGCTCTAAGGATAGTTTGGTTAGATGTGTCTTTAAGAGACGATTGGCCTTTTCTACTTTACCCGAAGACTGAGGGTGGTAGCGGATGTGGAGGTTCCATTTGATGTTTAGCGTTTGAGAGACCAGCTGCGTTATCTGAGAGATGAAAGCGGGACCGTTATCAGATTGCAAAGACATCGGAAAGCCAAAGCGGGGAATGATGTCGTGGGTGAGGGCTACCACTACTGTTTGAGCATTTTCCCTGCTGGTGGGATAGGCTTCTATCCATCCTGAAAATGTGTCAACTAGAGAGAGGAGATAACGGTGTTTTTTATGTGGGGGCATGTGTGTGAAGTCTATTTGCCAATCCTGCCCTGGGAGGTTTCCTTCTACCTGGTGTGTTGGGAAAGAGCGAGGGCGGGCTCCACCCTGAGGAGAGCAGGGATTGCAGATATCACATGTGCTGGTTATCTTCTGTATTAAGGAGGATAAAGACGGAAAAGACAGGAAGCTAGTAACGTACAGCAGAAGGGGTTTTTGTCCCACATGGAAAGTGTTATGGATTCCCTGGAGTATCTCTGTTGCTTGGGCCTGTGGGAGGATGAATTTTCCTGCCTGTATGTACCACCATTGCTTCTGGGCATATCCTAGATACTTGAGATGTTCTTCTTTTGAGTATTGTGGGGAGATTGTAGGTAAGGCCAGTAGTGTTAAGTTAGTCTGGGTGGTGCCTGACTGGGCAACTCTTTTTGCTGTCCTGTCTGCCAGGTTATTGCCGATAGCAATAGGGTCCGTAGAATTCTGGTGTCCTTTGCAATGTATGATGGCAGCTGCTTTGGGCAGCAAGGCTGCATTGAGTAAGGCTTTAATGTATGTATGGTTGTGTAGGGGATTGCCTTTGGTGGTTAGAAATCCCCTCTCGCGCCATATGCTGGCACCAGAATGAATTATGTGGTATGCATATTTAGAGTCAGTGTAGATATTTATGGACTTGCCAACCGAGATGGTTAGGGCTCTGGTAAGGGCTATGAGTTCTGCTTGCTGAGATGTTGTGTTGTGGGGGAGACGTCTAGCTTCTATTATGGATGGATCGCTAGATACTGTAGCATATCCTGCTTTACATAGTCCCTCCTTTGTGCGGGTGGAGCTTCCGTTGATGTAGAGGGTTTGTTCGGGCGTGGAGAGAGGAGTGGGTGAAACATGAGGAAAGGGAGACATGAACTGGGTAATTGTTTCAATGCAGGAGTGGAGAGGAGGATCTGTCCCAACGGGGAGGAGAGTAGCAGGATTCAAGGGAGAGCAAGGAGTGAGAGAAAACCGGTGGTTTTCAATGAAAACTAGATGGTATGCCTGAAGTCGTGAAAGTGAGAGATGTTGTATAGCCTTGTGGGTCACAAGGTCCTGAAGATGATGAGGGGATTTGATAGTTGTGTGCGGCCCAAAGGTAAGTTTAGAGCTTTCCAGGGCCAGAGTAGCTGCCGCTGCTGGGGCTCTGAGACAAGGGGCCCAGCCCCTACAGGTGGGGTCCAGTTGTTTTGATAGGTAGGCCACTGGGGCAAACGAGGGACCTTTGTTCTGTCCTAGAACCCCTAGAGCCAGGCCATGATTTTCATGAGTGTATAGTATGAATGGCTGTGAGAGGTCCGGAAGGTGTAGTGCGGGGGCCTGGACAAGTGCCTGCTGTAAGGATTTGAAGGCCGATTCTATGGGTTTAGATGGGTCTAGAGGCTCATTGGGGTCCCCCTTAGTCGCCTCATACAGAGGTCTGGCTAGGTTACTGTAATTAGGGATCCAGGAGCAGAGAAAGCCAGCCACACCCAGGAAAGAAAGGAGATCGGAAGGTCAGATTTGGTGGTTGGTGTCGGTAAGGAAGAGATAAGACTTTTACGGTCTGCAGTAATCTCCTCCGGTCCTGTGAAATTTTAACCCCGAGGTATGTTACTGCTGACTGGGAGAGCTGAACCTTGGTCGATGAAACCCGATAACCACGTTGGGCAAGAAAGTTAAGGAGTAGACACGGGTTCTCCTGGGAGGTTTGGAAATCAGGGCTGCACAGTAGAAGGTCATCTACATACTGTAGGAGAGAGCTTCTGGGCAGCGCCAGATCCCTCAAGTCCTTTGCTAGTGCCTGCCCAAAGAAGTGGGGACTATCCCTAAATCCCTGGGGTAGAACT
Source organism: Myotis yumanensis (assembly GCF_028538775.1). Lineage (NCBI taxonomy): Eukaryota > Metazoa > Chordata > Mammalia > Chiroptera > Vespertilionidae > Myotis > Myotis yumanensis. The sequence goes on from NW_027223756.1 coordinate 107,866,350, forward strand.
GTCCACGTGAGCTGCTATGAGTGTCTAGTTTCTGGGTCAGTCCAGGTGAAAGCAAAGAGATCCTGACATTGTGGATCTAAAGGGATAGTGAAGAAGGCATCTTTCAGATCAAGGACCGTAAAAAAGAAGGAGGAAGGGGGGATAGAAGACAGAATGGTGTAAGGATTGGGCACAACAGGGGCTATGGGCAGTACTGCTGAGTTAATGGCTCTGAGGTCTTGAACCAGGCGATACGAGCCATTTGGTTTAATGACGGGAAGGATGGGAGTGTTGAAGGGAGAATTTGTGGGCCTTAGAAGACCTGAATTGAGAAGTTTGGAAATAGTAGGTTTAAGGCCGAGTAGATGTTAGGTTGGGACAGAGTATTGGGGGACCAAAGGGAAGGAGTCAGGATTTTTGCGGTGGATAAGGACTGGAGTATGGTGTTTGGCTATGGATGGATTAGAGGTGTCCCAGACTATAGGGTGGACCTTATCTGGGGGTAATGGGGGAACGACCGAGGCCGAGTCTGAGTCAGCAGTGGAGACAAGAAAGACGGAGGCCGAGGGTGTGTAGGCAGAGGGAGTCAGTGAGACTGTTGCATGGAATTTAGATAAGATATCTCTCCCCAGTAAAGGGGTAGGGCACTGGGGAATGACTAAGAAGCGGTGTGTGAACTGTATTCCTTCGAAAGTACAGAGTAGTGGTTGAGTTAATAGAGGGATGGTCTTTGTTTCCGAGACTCCCTCAATAGTAGTGGTAGATGGCGTTACGGGGCCCGAAAATTCGGGCAAGGTGGAGTAAGTGGCCCCGGAACCAACAAGGAAAGAGATCAGCTTACCTGACACGCGAAGATTTACCCTAGGCTCCTGATGCGTGATCGCCACCGGGGCCAGAGACCCAGGGCCCCGTCAGTCCTCTGTTGCCAGTCCCAGCAGATCTGTTAGGGATCCAGAGGTGGGGGTTTTCATTAGGGAGGAAGATCCAGCCCCCCTTCGGCGACTAGGGCAATCGACTCCCCAATGTCCCTCCACGTGGCAGCGTGGACAGAGGCCGGGAGGGGGTCTCGGATTTGGGCATTGTCTTGCCCAATGTCCATGCTGCTTGCATTTGAAGCAGGCACCCGGTGGGATTGATGTAGGTCCTTCTTTCTGAGTTGGCTAGGAGTCTTGGGATGTGGAGCCCTTAGGGCCTTCGCTAGCATAAGGTATTTTTCCTGATCTCTTTTTTTAAGGTCCTCCTTCTCCTGTTCTTCTCTCTTATGGAAGACCTTGAAGGCCACTTTAAGCAGTTCTTTCTGGGGAGTCTCAGGCCCATCCTCAAGCTTCTTTAGTTTTTTCCTTATGTCTGGGGCCAACTGGGATATAAAATGTGAGTGTAGTAAAGCCGTCCCCGCCGGGGAAGTAGGATCCATACGGGTATAGTTTAGAAGCACCTGTGAAAAACGGTCAAGGAATTCCCCAGGGTTTTCCTGTGGGCGCTGGGTAATCGCCTTCATTCTATCATAATTTACCGCCTTATTAGCCAGCCGGTGAAGAGCCTGGGTAACATAGTCAAGCATAGGGTTCCGTGCCTCTCTATTCTGATGTCCAGGTTGGTAGTTCCAGTCGGGATCTTCCCGGGGAATGCAAGGGTGCCAATAGGGTTGGCGTTGTTACGGGTGTGGGCCTCGTCTGCTATTTGCTGAGCCGTGTCCCAGACTCGGTCTTTGTGTGATGGTGATAGAGAGGAAGTGAGAATAATGAAAATGTCGTGCCAGGTGAGATCATAAGGCTGAGTGAGGTATTTGAATTCTTTGATGTAGGTATCTGGGTCAGAGGAAAAAGAGCCAAGACGTTTTTCAATTTGTGAAAGATCAGAGAGTGAGAAGGGAATGGATACTCGAACAATACCCTCCGCCCCTGCAACCTCGCGCAAAGGGAACTGGCCAGCCACCTCTGAATTCGGTTGCGGGCGGTCTCGAGGGCGGAGGTTGGGCAGAGAGCGTACAGGGGAAAGTGGGCGGTTAGGGTTCTCGGAGGGTGAAGCATGGGATGCAGGTTTCGTGGTGGGGTTGTAAGGAGGTGGTGAGAGCGGGCGAGGTGGAGAGGAAAGGTCGGCTGGGTCGAAAGAGTCAGAGGACAGAGAAAGGGGCTGAGGACCGGTTTGAGGAGGTGAAGAGGACTTTGCGAGGAGGATCTGATGAGTAGAACATGAGGAGTAAAGAGAGGGGCGAGAGCGGAGGAAAAAGAAAGCCTGCACATAGGGGATTTCAGAAGCTTTCCCTGTCCGGTGGCAAAAATTATCTAGATCTCGGAGGATATTGGAATAAAAATGCCATTTCCAGGCCACTGAGAACCATTGTCGAGTTTATATCATGGACAGGCAGTGTTACAGAAAAAAAACGAGCTTCTTTGGTTTGATGTAGCCAGAAAGACCAAGGGTCGAGAGATTGGCGAGGAGATACCCTAAGGGTGTGTTTTGAGGGGGTTTGGACTGAGAGGTCCCCATGACCGGAGGGAAGGGCGATTGGAAGTTGGGGAAGGAACAAGGAGCATCCTCCTTTTCCCTCAGCCAACCTGTAGCGAGAGAGAGAGAGAGAGAGAGAGAGAGAGAGAGACGAGAAAAGGTTCCAAGGTCGTCACCCCGAGACCTTTCCCGCGGAGTAGAAGAGAATTCCCGGCCAGGTACCTGGGCTTTCGTAGAACGCACGAAACGTGTAGCCGAGTAGACAGGAAACTCTGTAGGCCCTAATACCCCTCCAGGTCACAGGGAGCTAGCAAAAAGGTGGCGGGGGGGGGGGGGGGGGGGGGGGAGGAGTCCCTGAGGCCTACCGGAGAAGGGAAGCGACGAGATCCCCACGTGTCCTGGTGCGGCAGGGTTGGAGAGGTGTGCAGAGCGGGCCAATCAACTCAGAACCGTACCACCGAGCAGAGCCAGAGCAGGAATCAGAAGTTCGGGCCTAGGTTCGAGGATCGTCCATGCTCTGGTTCACCTCTCCCAGGCGCCAAAATGAAAGATCAGATGGAGGCCTAAAAACAGGACTACAGGCTTTATTAGAGGAGAAGCACCTGCCGGGCTGTCTCACAAGGGGAGAGCAGCAACACGTGCAGGGGTGGGCACGCCTTTTGAGGGGCGGAATGGGAGGGGTTGGGGGGGCTTAGTGTACTCGGCGCACACTGATTGGTGGCTTACTGCATTGTCCATATAGGACAAGGGCTTAGGGTATTTGGCAAGTGTGGATTGGTGGTCTAATGTATAGTCCATATAAGGTACCTGGTTAGTCACTCAGGTATTTCTGGGCTGCAGGTTACGTCATACCCAGCCCGCCAGTTGGGGGAAGGGAGGATCTATCATTCCAGGCTTTTGGTAGTATTAAAAAAAAAAAAGTGAGAGTCCGGGCAAGGTCAGGGGGTGAAGGTCTGTCTTCCGTAGCTACTTCCTGCTGAGAGGGGACGTCGTCAGGGGCATCTACCCAGTGTCTCAAAGATTCCGGTGACATAGGTGTCTCTAGGTTCTGAATTCAAGGCCAGATAGATTTCTCCCACCTTCTGGTTGGCGAACGCCTGCATTCTGTTCTGCAAAAAATTAGTGAAACAGCGCATGAGACAGGGGCCAAAGAGCAAGATTAAAAGAATAAACACCAGTGGGCCTAATAGTGGGAGGAGCCATGGTATAAGTGAGCCAAAGATGTCATATCCCCCTTCTAGCTGGTTACGTTGTCTTTGGTCAATCCTGTCCCGCAGGGATTTAATGTGATCTTTGACAATTCCTGATTCATTTACAAAGTAGCAGCATTCTTCCCCAAGAAAGACACAGGTACCTCCTTTTTTCTGCTGTCAAGAGATCTAAAGCACGCCGGTTCTGTAGGGCTACTGCTGCTAGGGAGTCTACCTGCCTTTGAAGGGATTCAAGGGAATTGCTAATGATGGAGATATCTTCTGAAAATTCAGCAGACAATTTGTGGTAGAAATGAACAGAGGAGGAAATGCCTCCTACGCCTGTCCCTACTGCAGTGAGGACTCCCGTACCCACTAAGAAGGGAACAAGGGCCGCCCTTTTGTGGCGAGACCTGAGAAGACCAAGAGAGGATTCGAGTTCTCCCTCTGTTCTGATAGAAAGATTGGGAGTTAGGAAGACATAAAGGCAGAGAGAGTGTGACAGGTCCCGGGGGACACAGGTGTAGGCTGTAGTCCCACAGAGGAGAAAAATACCTGGTGGAGGACAGGCTAAGGGAGGGGGTAAATTTATAGATTGTGCACAGTAGTAAGGTGCCAGAGTAGCTGAGGTAGTGATTTGAGAGGTATTTGTTAAACAGGTAGTGTTTTCCGTATTAAAGAGAGAGATGTTGTATAGGGTGCGTTGAGGTCTGGTATAGGTGAGAGTTAAGTTAGTAGTCCAATAGGTTGGGATTGGAGTGGCTATGATGAGGGTTCGAGCCAGTGACAGACAAATCCAGCAGGATGTAGAGAAGGAGGGTTTGATGTTAGAGAGTAGATGGAATGTTGTGTTGATGAGGGTGGGCAAGGGAGTAGGTTCGGGGTCTGCAGGGCGAGAGAGAATGTCCTTTAGTGGGGGAGGGATAGGTCGAGGATTAATGTAGGTTTTGATAAAGACAATTATACCCCTGGGGTCCCTACCTCTCCCATCTATTCTAATTCCTGCTGGCTGAGCCTGTTTCCAGAGTGGGTCTGCTGGGTTTGATATGGTAAAGCTGACAGGATTACACGTAAGGGGGCCACAGTCCGAGGGGGGTCTGAGGTTTACTAGCGGACTACGTAAAGCACCAGAGTGGTAGTGAGAACACTGCCAATATGGACAGTAGAACCCCCCTACATCATCACAATCCCCTTTCTGGCGATATTGCATGCATAGATATTTGTGGTCGGTGGCATAGGCCTGATACCACCCACCACAGCTAGACCACCCCGGGGCCATGGCCGCGCAGGCATCGAAATAAAGAGTGACACTAGAGGATTTCCCATCCCAGACAGTAGAATTGATGACTCCCTCATCATCCCAAGTCCGTTCCACCTGAAAAGACCAAAAACCTTCACTGGTGCACTCATTGTTAGCTGTCTGTAGGAGGATTATGGTGAGGAGACGAGACATGTAAAAAGGAATTCGAAAACCTGAGCTTCTTCCGGAGTAAAAAATTGGAGGGTCCCTTGCCAGGTAAGATCCACCGTCCATGAGTGTATGTCTTCTGGGGAAGCAGATCGTGGTCGCCACCAGGACCAGTCCTCAGGATGCGCTGCAGGAAATAGTAGAATTTAGCCTGTGAGGAATGATGGGCCATCAGGTCCTGGATGGTGTCCTTGAGTCCTCTTCCGGGATGGTGGGGAGACATTTGGTGAGCCTGAGAGGGGTGGGTCCTGTGGGGGTAGAAGTGTAGGAAGGTGGTGTTTGGTGTAGAGGTTTGTATGGCTTAATGTGAGAGAGGTGATACCAGCGGTGTATTCCCTGTACCTTTGCTGCCAGAGGGGTGGATAGTATGACTGGGAAAGGCCCCTCCCATGTGGGTGTTAAGGATGCCTTTCCTTTTTTCTTGACATAGACCAAGTCCCCAGGGAGGACTGAGAGATGAGTAGAAGTTGTAGGAAAGGGACGAGGGAGAAGATTATCAGCGTGTTGTTGTAAGAGTGCCCTCATATGGGCAAAAGCAGGGAAGTAATCTCCCAGGGGAAGGGAATTGTCCTCCGGGGTTTGGAGGACAAAAGGCCGCCCGTACATGATCTCGAAGGGGCTTAGAAGTAGTGGTTGTCGTGGCATGGCCCTCAGTCCCATTAGTGCCAGGGGGAGAAGTTCAGTCCATGGCATATGGAGCTCTAAGGATAGTTTGGTTAGATGTGTCTTTAAGAGACGATTGGCCTTTTCTACTTTACCCGAAGACTGAGGGTGGTAGCGGATGTGGAGGTTCCATTTGATGTTTAGCGTTTGAGAGACCAGCTGCGTTATCTGAGAGATGAAAGCGGGACCGTTATCAGATTGCAAAGACATCGGAAAGCCAAAGCGGGGAATGATGTCGTGGGTGAGGGCTACCACTACTGTTTGAGCATTTTCCCTGCTGGTGGGATAGGCTTCTATCCATCCTGAAAATGTGTCAACTAGAGAGAGGAGATAACGGTGTTTTTTATGTGGGGGCATGTGTGTGAAGTCTATTTGCCAATCCTGCCCTGGGAGGTTTCCTTCTACCTGGTGTGTTGGGAAAGAGCGAGGGCGGGCTCCACCCTGAGGAGAGCAGGGATTGCAGATATCACATGTGCTGGTTATCTTCTGTATTAAGGAGGATAAAGACGGAAAAGACAGGAAGCTAGTAACGTACAGCAGAAGGGGTTTTTGTCCCACATGGAAAGTGTTATGGATTCCCTGGAGTATCTCTGTTGCTTGGGCCTGTGGGAGGATGAATTTTCCTGCCTGTATGTACCACCATTGCTTCTGGGCATATCCTAGATACTTGAGATGTTCTTCTTTTGAGTATTGTGGGGAGATTGTAGGTAAGGCCAGTAGTGTTAAGTTAGTCTGGGTGGTGCCTGACTGGGCAACTCTTTTTGCTGTCCTGTCTGCCAGGTTATTGCCGATAGCAATAGGGTCCGTAGAATTCTGGTGTCCTTTGCAATGTATGATGGCAGCTGCTTTGGGCAGCAAGGCTGCATTGAGTAAGGCTTTAATGTATGTATGGTTGTGTAGGGGATTGCCTTTGGTGGTTAGAAATCCCCTCTCGCGCCATATGCTGGCACCAGAATGAATTATGTGGTATGCATATTTAGAGTCAGTGTAGATATTTATGGACTTGCCAACCGAGATGGTTAGGGCTCTGGTAAGGGCTATGAGTTCTGCTTGCTGAGATGTTGTGTTGTGGGGGAGACGTCTAGCTTCTATTATGGATGGATCGCTAGATACTGTAGCATATCCTGCTTTACATAGTCCCTCCTTTGTGCGGGTGGAGCTTCCGTTGATGTAGAGGGTTTGTTCGGGCGTGGAGAGAGGAGTGGGTGAAACATGAGGAAAGGGAGACATGAACTGGGTAATTGTTTCAATGCAGGAGTGGAGAGGAGGATCTGTCCCAACGGGGAGGAGAGTAGCAGGATTCAAGGGAGAGCAAGGAGTGAGAGAAAACCGGTGGTTTTCAATGAAAACTAGATGGTATGCCTGAAGTCGTGAAAGTGAGAGATGTTGTATAGCCTTGTGGGTCACAAGGTCCTGAAGATGATGAGGGGATTTGATAGTTGTGTGCGGCCCAAAGGTAAGTTTAGAGCTTTCCAGGGCCAGAGTAGCTGCCGCTGCTGGGGCTCTGAGACAAGGGGCCCAGCCCCTACAGGTGGGGTCCAGTTGTTTTGATAGGTAGGCCACTGGGGCAAACGAGGGACCTTTGTTCTGTCCTAGAACCCCTAGAGCCAGGCCATGATTTTCATGAGTGTATAGTATGAATGGCTGTGAGAGGTCCGGAAGGTGTAGTGCCGGGGCCTGGACAAGTGCCTGCTGTAAGGATTTGAAGGCCGATTCTATGGGTTTAGATGGGTCTAGAGGCTCATTGGGGTCCCCCTTAGTCGCCTCATACAGAGGTCTGGCTAGGTTACTGTAATTAGGGATCCAGGAGCAGAGAAAGCCAGCCACACCCAGGAAAGAAAGGAGATCGGAAGGTCAGATTTGGTGGTTGGTGTCGGTAAGGAAGAGATAAGACTTTTACGGTCTGCAGTAATCTCCTCCGGTCCTGTGAAATTTTAACCCCGAGGTATGTTACTGCTGACTGGGAGAGCTGAACCTTGGTCGATGAAACCCGATAACCACGTTGGGCAAGAAAGTTAAGGAGTAGACACGGGTTCTCCTGGGAGGTTTGGAAATCAGGGCTGCACAGTAGAAGGTCATCTACATACTGTAGGAGAGAGCTTCTGGGCAGCGCCAGATCCCTCAAGTCCTTTGCTAGTGCCTGCCCAAAGAAGTGGGGACTATCCCTAAATCCCTGGGGTAGAACTGTCCACGTGAGCTGCTATGAGTGTCTAGTTTCTGGGTCAGTCCAGGTGAAAGCAAAGAGATCCTGACATTGTGGATCTAAAGGGATAGTGAAGAAGGCATCTTTCAGATCAAGGACCGTAAAAAAGAAGGAGGAAGGGGGGATAGAAGACAGAATGGTGTAAGGATTGGGCACAACAGGGGCTATGGGCAGTACTGCTGAGTTAATGGCTCTGAGGTCTTGAACCAGGCGATACGAGCCATTTGGTTTAATGACGGGAAGGATGGGAGTGTTGAAGGGAGAATTTGTGGGCCTTAGAAGACCTGAATTGAGAAGTTTGGAAATAGTAGGTTTAAGGCCGAGTAGATGTTAGGTTGGGACAGAGTATTGGGGGACCAAAGGGAAGGAGTCAGGATTTTTGCGGTGGATAAGGACTGGAGTATGGTGTTTGGCTATGGATGGATTAGAGGTGTCCCAGACTATAGGGTGGACCTTATCTGGGGGTAATGGGGGAACGACCGAGGCCGAGTCTGAGTCAGCAGTGGAGACAAGAAAGACGGAGGCCGAGGGTGTGTAGGCAGAGGGAGTCAGTGAGACTGTTGCATGGAATTTAGATAAGATATCTCTCCCCAGTAAAGGGGTAGGGCACTGGGGAATGACTAAGAAGCGGTGTGTGAACTGTATTCCTTCGAAAGTACAGAGTAGTGGTTGAGTTAATAGAGGGATGGTCTTTGTTTCCGAGACTCCCTCAATAGTAGTGGTAGATGGCGTTACGGGGCCCGAAAATTCGGGCAAGGTGGAGTAAGTGGCCCCGGAACCAACAAGGAAAGAGATCAGCTTACCTGACACGCGAAGATTTACCCTAGGCTCCTGATGCGTGATCGCCACCGGGGCCAGAGACCCAGGGCCCCGTCAGTCCTCTGTTGCCAGTCCCAGCAGATCTGTTAGGGATCCAGAGGTGGGGGTTTTCATTAGGGAGGAAGATCCAGCCCCCCTTCGGCGACTAGGGCAATCGACTCCCCAATGTCCCTCCACGTGGCAGCGTGGACAGAGGCCGGGAGGGGGTCTCGGATTTGGGCATTGTCTTGCCCAATGTCCATGCTGCTTGCATTTGAAGCAGGCACCCGGTGGGATTGATGTAGGTCCTTCTTTCTGAGTTGGCTAGGAGTCTTGGGATGTGGAGCCCTTAGGGCCTTCGCTAGCATAAGGTATTTTTCCTGATCTCTTTTTTTAAGGTCCTCCTTCTCCTGTTCTTCTCTCTTATGGAAGACCTTGAAGGCCACTTTAAGCAGTTCTTTCTGGGGAGTCTCAGGCCCATCCTCAAGCTTCTTTAGTTTTTTCCTTATGTCTGGGGCCAACTGGGATATAAAATGTGAGTGTAGTAAAGCCGTCCCCGCCGGGGAAGTAGGATCCATACGGGTATAGTTTAGAAGCACCTGTGAAAAACGGTCAAGGAATTCCCCAGGGTTTTCCTGTGGGCGCTGGGTAATCGCCTTCATTCTATCATAATTTACCGCCTTATTAGCCAGCCGGTGAAGAGCCTGGGTAACATAGTCAAGCATAGGGTTCCGTGCCTCTCTATTCTGATGTCCAGGTTGGTAGTTCCAGTCGGGATCTTCCCGGGGAATGCAAGGGTGCCAATAGGGTTGGCGTTGTTACGGGTGTGGGCCTCGTCTGCTATTTGCTGAGCCGTGTCCCAGACTCGGTCTTTGTGTGATGGTGATAGAGAGGAAGTGAGAATAATGAAAATGTCGTGCCAGGTGAGATCATAAGGCTGAGTGAGGTATTTGAATTCTTTGATGTAGGTATCTGGGTCAGAGGAAAAAGAGCCAAGACGTTTTTCAATTTGTGAAAGATCAGAGAGTGAGAAGGGAATGGATACTCGAACAATACCCTCCGCCCCTGCAACCTCGCGCAAAGGGAACTGGCCAGCCACCTCTGAATTCGGTTGCGGGCGGTCTCGAGGGCGGAGGTTGGGCAGAGAGCGTACAGGGGAAAGTGGGCGGTTAGGGTTCTCGGAGGGTGAAGCATGGGATGCAGGTTTCGTGGTGGGGTTGTAAGGAGGTGGTGAGAGCGGGCGAGGTGGAGAGGAAAGGTCGGCTGGGTCGAAAGAGTCAGAGGACAGAGAAAGGGGCTGAGGACCGGTTTGAGGAGGTGAAGAGGACTTTGCGAGGAGGATCTGATGAGTAGAACATGAGGAGTAAAGAGAGGGGCGAGAGCGGAGGAAAAAGAAAGCCTGCACATAGGGGATTTCAGAAGCTTTCCCTGTCCGGTGGCAAAAATTATCTAGATCTCGGAGGATATTGGAATAAAAATGCCATTTCCAGGCCACTGAGAACCATTGTCGAGTTTATATCATGGACAGGCAGTGTTACAGAAAAAAAACGAGCTTCTTTGGTTTGATGTAGCCAGAAAGACCAAGGGTCGAGAGATTGGCGAGGAGATACCCTAAGGGTGTGTTTTGAGGGGGTTTGGACTGAGAGGTCCCCATGACCGGAGGGAAGGGCGATTGGAAGTTGGGGAAGGAACAAGGAGCATCCTCCTTTTCCCTCAGCCAACCTGTAGCGAGAGAGAGAGAGAGAGAGAGAGAGAGAGAGAGAGAGAGACGAGAAAAGGTTCCAAGGTCGTCACCCCGAGACCTTTCCCGCGGAGTAGAAGAGAATTCCCGGCCAGGTACCTGGGCTTTCGTAGAACGCACGAAACGTGTAGCCGAGTAGACAGGAAACTCTGTAGGCCCTAATACCCCTCCAGGTCACAGGGAGCTAGCAAAAAGGTGGCGGGGGGGGGGGGGGGGGGGGGGGGAGGAGTCCCTGAGGCCTACCGGAGAAGGGAAGCGACGAGATCCCCACGTGTCCTGGTGCGGCAGGGTTGGAGAGGTGTGCAGAGCGGGCCAATCAACTCAGAACCGTACCACCGAGCAGAGCCAGAGCAGGAATCAGAAGTTCGGGCCTAGGTTCGAGGATCGTCCATGCTCTGGTTCACCTCTCCCGGGCGCCAAAATGAAAGATCAGATGGAGGCCTAAAAACAGGACTACAGGCTTTATTAGAGGAGAAGCACCTGCCGGGCTGTCTCACAAGGGGAGAGCAGCAACACGTGCAGGGGTGGGCACGCCTTTTGAGGGGCGGAATGGGAGGGGTTGGGGGGGGCTTAGTGTACTCGGCGCACACTGATTGGTGGCTTACTGCATTGTCCATATAGGACAAGGGCTTAGGGTATTTGGCAAGTGTGGATTGGTGGTCTAATGTATAGTCCATATAAGGTACCTGGTTAGTCACTCAGGTATTTCTGGGCTGCAGGTTACGTCATACCCAGCCCGCCAGTTGGGGGAAGTGAGGATCTATCACTCCTTGTCCTCCTGTTCTCTCTGCGCCTGGCCTCCTGTCTTCCTCTCCCGCTGTGCTGTTTGCATCTTGCTGTCTTCCTCATCCTCTTGTCCTTCTCATCCTTTTGTCCTGTCCTCACCTGCCTATTGCACGGGGGAGGGATTTTGAAATGTATGAGAAGGTGGGCCTCGCGGAAAGAGGGGAGGGGCAGTCCCACAGTCAGCAGGTCCTCTCCACACAGTGATCATCCTCCAGCAAGAGCTGGAAACAGCTCCTCCCTCGTTATCCTCACCTCTCATCTCCCAGCTGCCCATCCTGTGCCCACCACTGTGGGAAGCCGGTGTGGGCTGCATCACAAGGGCAGCCAGGTCGAGTCATTGTTTGGGGCCACAGGAGAGTTTTCCTGGCTTGGGGACAGCTGAGGAGGGCTTCCCACAGATTCTGAGTCCTCAGTGCCTTCTGTCTCCGGCTGCCCTCTCTGCAGACACGAGTGTGGAGGGGCAGCACTGAGGGTGGAGGTGGGGAGAAGACAGCCTTTCTCCAACCAGGCAGCACTAGCCTCAGACTTGCCTTCAACATGGAGCTGGCTCTCCTAAGAGGCCTGCAAGCTTTGAAAGGCTGTCTGTCCCACCAGGGTTGCCAGTCCCAGCCATGTTCCTTGCTGGGACTGGCTTTCTCCGATCCTCTGTGGCCGGGAGCCCTTGTCCACTTACACACCTCTCTCCTCTTCTTCCACCCACCCTGAGCGTCCCTCCTGCCTGTGGACCTGGACCATCTTTAGTATTTCTTCTCTTGCCTCATCCTCCTCAGGTGGGCTAAGCAGACCCTGGGAGGGGTAGGTTCGGAGAGAGGGCAAGGGCTCTAGCCCAGAGCACCTTGACTTCCTGCTGCTCATGGGCAATTGCAGCCAGCACTCCCACACGGGAGGACACCATGCTCCCTGGAGCCAGCTGACATCACTCAGAGCAAACGTGTCCTGTTTGCCACCTTCCATGCTTCCTCCTCCTTGCAAAGGCCTCAGGCCAGAGCAGTGCAGACCTTAGCCAGGGAGCCTGTTATTGGCAGGTGACCCCTGAGATAGAGATTGTGAAAAGTGAGAATTAATAGCTCCCATAAGACCTAAGGTCTCCGGTGAACCTATAGAAGGATTTAGCCCTCAGCTCCCCCTGGGGAGCACTGAGGGAGAATCCCAGTGGATGTCTGGGCTGGAGATCGGGGGGAATGGAGCCAGGGGTGGGGGAGAGTTTGGCCAATGTCCCTGGAACACCATCAAGCACTTGAGACAAGACCTCCCCATGAATTTTCAAGTAAAAGAAATTGTCCAGCTGAAAACTGTTGTCTTGAACATGGGGTTCCCTGGTCAGAATTCAGCGGGACTGTGAACCTGGATGGGAAAATAACCTTGAGCTTTGCTAAGCGCTGGCTGTCACGTAGCCATTCCCCCGACATGAGTGGAGGTACAAAGCGCGGTAGACTGAGCAGGACCCGGGCCTCGTCCCCAACAGAAACCACAGGTGTTTCCGAACCACATGGCAGTTGTGGCAGACACCTGCCCTACTTCCCAAACGACGGTAACGTCGTTGGCTCCACCGCTGGACCGTTTCATGAGGTGGTGAAGAAGCCTATACGCCATCTCTGTGTACATAAAAGCCTAATATGCAAATTGTCCCCCGGAATTTGACCGGGAGTTCAGTCGCTCACTATGACATGCACTGATCGCCCGCCAGGCCTAGGGACCCTACCCATGCACGAATTTTATGCATCAGGTCTCTAGTATTTTCATAATTACCAACATGATTGGTTTTCTTTCATATTTTTCTTGGTTTTCTCTTTCGGAGGACCAGCAGAGGATCCGCCAGAGCCAGGCCGGAGCGGGGGCGGGCGGAGTGGGGCGGAGCCTGGCAGGGGCGGGGGCGGGGCGGGCCTTAGGGGGCGGGGCCTAGCGGGGGCGGGGTCTGGCGGGGGCGGGGCGGGTGGTAGCACCTAAGCGCCCCTGGAGAAGCTGAGCGTTGTGCATCCAGAGACCCCGCCGGGGAGGCATCCGGGTCCGAAGGCTCCGAGCGCTGACGCAGGGCCAGCGGCCCCGCAGCAGAAGGCGGTCGGCAGGGCCCCGCCCTGGAGCAGCGCGCGAGGCTGGCGGCCCGGGGGCCCCGGAGCCCGGCGCGCGCGCCGCCGCTGCTGCTCCTGCTGCTGTGGGAGCTGGTGCGGGAGAGCCCGGCAGGTGAGCGGGGCCCAGCCACCCCACCCGAGTGCAGTGGGCGTGGGGGAGGCGACGGGACACCGGCCGAGGCCGCGGAGGCCGCCTCCAGGTTGGGGGCGGGGAGGGGGTTGGAGAGCTGGCCCGGAGTCTGCGGGGGAAGCGGGTCCCGAACGTCCGGGCGAGCCGGCGGCCAGGCGCCCCGTGGGCGGACAGGTGTGGGGGCTGCTTTACAGCCGAGGGCGCTGGGCTAGGCAGGTCTTCGGTTTTGCCGCCTCCCGCTGTGGCCCCCGATCGGGGTGCGCGGCCAGCGGGCGGGGACCGCGGGGGACTGGGGGGCACGCGACATGGGCGGTGACACCCCCCCCCCGTCTGGGACCCCGCCGAGGCCACAGCTTCCTGAGGGTCCCCGCTGGCGCTCGGGCTCGGCTACCCGGGCAGGTCCCCCCTAGGCAAGCTCCGTGCGGGCAGGGATCCGAGCCGACAGGTCCCCCCCGCTGGCTCGGCCGTGCTCGGTCCGTCGCGGGCTGGAGGGGGTCTCCCTGGGGGGGTGTCTCCCGGGAGGGGGTCTCCCTGGGGGGGTGTCTCCCGGGAGGGGGTCTCCCTGGCCCCTTGGCGAGACTCTCTCGGTGGCCCCGGCGCGGGGGGCGGGGGATGAGGAGGAAGGAGCCAGCACCCTGGCTCGGGATTTCCACTCTTGCTCAGTTTCCTTGGGTGCGCAGGGCTGGCCGGCCGCGCCCACCCCGAATTCCCCGCCGCCCGGCGTCCACTCGCAGGCGGGAGGGTCCGCCAGTGGCGGCCATGCCGGCTGCGGTCCTGTGTGCCGGCCTCCGTTCCACGAGCTTCACTACAAGAACATCGATTTACAATCTACAGACTTAAAGTGAGGCCCAGGGAGGCCGCTAGGTGACGGACGGGGACCTGGGGTGGTGAAACCGTTTCTGCGCCTTAGAATCTAAGGCTTAGATGAGCCTCAGATGTTAACACATGAAAGGAAACACACAGGATTACCGGGGACCCTCCCGCACACCCAGAGGAAAGGCTAACTCAGCTACAAGTCTGTGAAAACAAGCAGGTTCTATCTTCCCTCCAAATCGAGGCTCTGGGACTCAGGTTTTCGGGTGCACACAGGGACCTGTGGACCCCAGGGTAAGAGCCTCTTCCAGCCCCTCCCTGCTGTGGTACAGGGGCCACGCTGGTCCCAGTTGTGCAGGGCAGGGATGGTCACGGGTGTGTGCATACAGGCCCTGTAGCCTTGTGGGGGAAGGGTTAGGGCTGGCCCAGGGGGATGGGACCCCAAGCAAGGAGGCGAGAAGTGGAGGGATTCACCCAGGTGTGTGCCAAACTGTAGGAGAGAGATGGCACATGGAGGGGACAAAGCCAGAGGTTCCAGCAGACCCCCTCACAGTGTTCTGGCTGCCGCCCGGCCCTCCCTGGAGGAGGTGAGGAGTGGTAGGTGGCTCTCAGGACAGAGGTGAGTGTGCAGCAGGGAGCCGCGCCTCCAGCACACTGCAGATTCAGGTATATCCATCTCCAGGGCAAACAGGAAAACTGAGGCTGTGGGAGACGAGATGAACTGGTTCCCCAAGGTTGGCAGTTAATTGGCTGGGTAGGACTTGGACCCAGAAGGAATTCACGCCGCCTCAGGCAGGGCGTGCTGGCCAGGTGAGAACGCTAGAAGGCAGAATGAAATCAGTGGCCTGTGGGACAAGACAACTAGGGACAGAATCATTAAGACAGAGCGTTTCAAAGCTGGTTACTAAGGCAAAACTGGAGTTAGGGCTGGGAGGTGGGAGCAGGACGAGGCGGGTGCTCTGGGGTGTCTGCCTGAGCACCCGGCTGGGCGTGCTGCTGGCGCTGAGCTGGGAGCAGTGCGAAGGGCCGGCCAGCGCAGGGACCGCAGAGGCCGGCGTGGGCACTGAGGCATGCTCCCGTGGGACGTCACAGGCCCCTTGAGGCTTCTCTGGTCTCCCGCTGCCCTGCCAGCCCTTCTCGCTCTGCCTCCCCAGCCCTTCCCTCCATGGAAGGCTCAGCTCAGCCCCGGGGTTCAGGGGCCCCTCCATGCCAACCTCGGCCACGTCCTCCCTCTGGCCCAGGCCCTGCCCCTGGATTCCAGCCTTAGGCTCTGCACCAACTTGGCCTTCCCGGTGGGCCGATCTGACAAATGCTTTGAACAGCACCCCTCACACCAGGCACTGTTCTAGGCACTTTGCAACATTAACTTAGTGTACCCTCAAACTGTCCTATTATCCCCCGCTTTCTAAAGGAGAAACTGAGGCATGGAGAGGCGATCTAGCCCTTTCTCTCCTCCCCAGACTCATCTCTTTCTTTTTTTAAAATATGTTTTTATTGATTTCAGAGAGAGAAAAGGGGAGGGAGAGAGAGAAACATCAATGATGAGAATCTTCAATCAGCTGGCTCCTGCCCGCCCCCTACTGGGGATGGAGCCTGCAACCCGAGTATGTGCCCTGACTGGGAATCGAACCGTGACCTCCTGGCTCATAGGCCGATGCCCAACCACTGAGCCACAGCAGACAGGCTCCCAGACTCATCTCTTAAATTTGCAGTCTGCCCTTGGCCTGGGTTTTCCTGGATACACCATTCTTCCTCCAGGCATTCGTACTCTGCTAGTTCTTTTTGCCAAGAGCAGCGGTTTTCAAACTTCAGAATCACCTGAGAATCACCCAGAGGGATTGTGAACTACAAGAAGCTGGGCCCCACCCCCACTTTCCAATTCAGTCGGGCAGGGGCCTGAGAAGGTGCATTTCTAACAAGTTCCCAGGTGACGCTGGTACAGCTGAGCCAGGGAGAACACCTGAGACTCCCTAGCCTAGAATGTTCTTCCCTGCTCACCTACCCCCCTGCCTGGAAACAGCTGGTGAGGTGTCCTCTGGGCTCAGTCTACAAGATCCTGACCCAGCAGCCTCCTGGCCCCAGAGTTACCAGCACCTGGTCCCTCCTGCACCCCACACTCCTCAGCTCCCACTAGCCTGACTGAACCTGCTTTAAGTGCTCAGTTGTCCCGCTTCCTGCTAGACCTGATCCCCTTGGGGCCATGTCTGCCTCAGATCATCTCTGTCCCCACCTGCACCCCCCCCCACACACACACACACACCTGGCTCAGTGCCTGGCTTGTAGTAGGTGCTCAACAGATGCTTGTCCAATGCAAGGAGGTCAGGGCTGGCAGAGCTGAGCAGTGAGCATGCTGGCCAGGAGGTGTGGGCTGGCCACCTGGCAGCATATGGGGGTCACCTGGGAGCTTGCACACCTGCAGTGTCCAGTTCCCCCTGCCCCAGGACAACCAAATCCACGTCAGTGGCAGGGTTATCAGAGCTGCTGGGCGGTGCTGGACAGACGTGGGGGCAGCCCAGCCCTGGCCTCCCTCCTCTCTGAGTGGGAGCAGTCAGGGCCGACTTTACAGGAAATGCCTGTGAAAACACCATGAATCGATACTTACAGAACCCAGGAAACACTTCTGGCACTGAGGCCTGGGACTCGCCTTGTTGGCTTTGCACCTGCGTGCTGCAGAAGTTTCTGGTGACTCCGAGGCCAGGCCCCCACGCCCCTCTCCCCTGCCAACGGGCCTCTCATTGCCACTCCACACCTCTCTCCCAGCAGACACGAGGATGTGTGGGGTGTTTATACCTGGAGAGTCATGCTTGCCTTTTCATTCCCCCCTTCAGAGAGCCCCTGGGGGCTGCCGGTGGTGGCCGATGGCCCGGCTCCCTTAGCCAAGGCCGTGATGGCAGAACTGGCCGGCCTGAAGTTAGAAAACAAGCCATGGCCCGGAGGTAAGGCCCTGCCCGCCTGCTGGAGGGACCGGGTGGAGGAGGCCAGGAGCCCCCAGCCTGCAGGAGGGCACCTCTGCAGTCTGGGAGTCTGGGGGACTGGCTCAGGGAGGGGGGACTCTGCCAAGGGATGGGGGGGACACAGAGGCCAGAGCCTCCCCAGGGTGCCTGGGGGCAGGGGCTGGTCTCAGAGGGCTGGCTTTTCAGGAAGCTTCCCCACCCAGCTCTTTCCTTCCCGGGCCGCCTCTCCCCTGCAAGCAGCAGGGACACTGAGAAACGGCAGCGTCTGGGGCCTTCCTCCAGCCACTGCTGTGCCCTTCACTGCCTCAGTGAGCACCCAGTGCGGGAGGTTCTCGCTGACAGAGGAGAGCAGGCCTGGCGGTGACATGACTCCCTCAGGCCACACAGCTGGAGTGCCAGTGCCCGTGGACTGTGGAGAGGTGGGCAGAGGCAAAGTCTCCTGGGTGGGGGCAGGGACGGGGCCAGGCATCTCGCTCCCCACGGTCAGAGGAAGAGACTGCCTACGGGGTGCGGGACTGCCCACTGAGGCGCTGGCCACACAGCCCAGTGGCCAGGAAGGGACCGTGGGGGCTGATGGCACAGACAGGCCCGGAGGCAGCCAATGGGCTTGTGGCCACTTCCTTCCGCCATGTCACAGCAGAAGCAGGTTCCCCTAAACACTGTCACGGGGCCCTCGCTTCCTCCTGCTGTGGCCCCACAGTGCCTGGCACTGACCCCAGCCTGGCAAGGGTGGCACCTGGTACCTCCAGAGCCAGGGCATGGCCTGGTGATTGCTCCCTCAGCTGATTTTGCCACGCTCTGCACTGGAGTGATGATCCCTCCTGGGTCTGGTGAGCAAGTGGGGATCTAGTCAAGCTCAGACTGTCTTCCTGGGGCAAAAGAGGGGTGTAGTCAGTATGTGAAGCCCCAGAGGGCAGGCTGGGCCCCCAGGGCCATCCGGCAGGTAGAGCAGACAGTGGTGGGGTTTTCAGGGCAGGAGGGACGCCAGGCTCCTCACTGGGTACGTGCAAGGTGGTACCTGGGAGGCAGCTATGTTAATGAGCTTGTGGCCCTTACTCCTGGGATGGGCATCCAATGGCAGGAGTGAGCTGTGGGTGAAGCAATCCAGGGTGGAGCAGAAGCCAAGGCCAGGAGCCAGCACTCCATGGTGCGGAGGGCTCGGCGAGCTGGATCCGAGCCATTCCAGACCCCTGGCCACGCCGGAGCAGTCAGCACTCAGCCCTTCTCCATCCCTCTTCCGCCCGAGTCACCCGTTTCCTTTCTCTGTCATTACACAGTCTCCGAACACCCTCTTGCCTCAGGACCTTCGCACTGGCTTTCCCTCTTCCGGAACGCTCTCTCCCAGGGTTCTTCATGGCTGGCTCCATCGAGTCTTCACTCAAAAGTTCCCCTTGGGAAGGCCACTCCTGACTGTTCTGTCTCAAACTTTAAACCCCTCCCTTAACATTTCACGTGCCCTTACTCTTTTCCCTGTAGCACTTATGCTGTCCAGCCTGTCGTGCACTGTATTCACTTTCTTGCGTATCCTGCACTCATGTAATGTCCGGCCGCCGCTTGCTCCTTTCTGATGATTACCAGCTAGCTAGTTACAACGGTGACATTGGGGTTGGCTGCCAAACTGATCTCATCTCCAGCACCAGGGTGAATGGATCAGTTGGTGCTTCAGGAGACAAGGTAGGGAGCAAGCGGAGGCAGCATTTGGCCTTAAAGAGATCAACTAGCAATGCCTGCTGTGGAAGCGGGGGGCGGGGGGAGTCCAGGTGCCACCAGCTCCGCAGCCCAGGTTCAAGGCAAGAATGATGGGCAACCTTTATCGGCTTCTCTGGTGAAGGAACAATTCCACACAAGTTAAGCTTCTAAACAAACAACTTTCTAAAAACCACCACCTTGTTAACTGTGAGATTGGAAACCGGATACGCACACTTACTGGAGATGATGTAAGGTCTGAGTAAGAGCCCCGAGAGAGGAGCTGAAAACTGCCGTGGAGTAAAGTCAGAAGCCTCAGCGCATAGCCCTGGCCTCAATGTTTGATTGTTTAAACCATTCAGATGCCCTGTCTTTGTAACTGAAATGGCCAGTTCTTGCTCTTGCCCAAGAGAGCGAATTCTCTGGGTCGGTTCTGACCCGACCCCTGGTCCGCCTGACACTGTGAGCCTGAGACAGTCTGTTTCCACAGGGACGCACTCCCTCCGCTACCACTACCTGGCCCTGTCGGAGCCAGGCCCCGGCCTCCCCCAGTTCCTGGCTGTGGGCTACGTGAACGACCAGCCCTTCATACGGTATGACAGTCGTGTGGGCAGGGCCGAGCCCCAGGCCCCATGGATAGCGTCCGTGGACGCCCGCTACTGGGAGACGGAGACCCAGAAGCAGAAGGCCTGGGCCGAGGTGCAGCAGGTGGAGATGTGGACGGTGATGGGCTACTACAACCAGAGCGGCGGTGCGTCAGGCCCCCTGCCCCAGCCGCCCTCCTTCCACTAGGGCCAGGGGGGCGGGCAGGCCCCTGAGGCATGGCTCTTCCCAGTCTCCTGTCCCCACAGCCAAGCAGGGGCACAAGGGTCTTCAGAATCAGCTGTGATGTCAGCAGCTGGCCCCCGGGCCAGTGCAGGAAGCACCCACAGGAGCTGGGAGCCCACGAAGCCTCCCCCTCAGCTAGCTAGGGTTCCAGACCTCAGCAGGCTGGGCACCTTTCCCGGCCTCACCCATCCCAAATGCTTCAAATCGTACCCACCCCCAGGCACCATAGGGAGGGGAGGGAGGCCAGATGAACTTGAACTGGGCAGACAGCGCAGGGTCAGAGACAGACCCCGAGGAGGACCCCTGATCCGCCCAATGTCAGCAAAGGACGGGAGCACTGCTCCCACCCTCGGCCTCCTCACCCCACAGCAGTGAGCTCACACCCACGGCCAGGGCTGCGGACGTGCACGTCGGGGTGGGCTCCTTCATACTGCGCCCTCCCGCCTGGGCCCTGGGCCGGGACTCCCACTGGATACAAAGGCCCAAGGCCAGGTGTAAAGGACTGAGACTGGGAAGGGTGAGCTCAGCCCAGGGCCCCCAGAAGCAAGGCCAGCCCTCCGGGGAGAGTGACAGCCAGGTGCACAGCTTTCACATTTCCGCCTTCTAAAGGCAGGGGCATCTTACACCCATGAGGAGCCAAATCTTTTCCTGCTCGCGGGCACAGAAAATATCAATGTGTTGAGCGTTCTTCCCACATGAAAGGCCCATCAGTCTTCTCGCCCGAGCTGCTCATCCAAATTCCCCGGGGCCCTGCCCCTCCCCCAGCACTCAGGAGGCCCCTTAGCATTAAGGAAGGAACTAAGGAAGATGACCTGGAGGGGAGTGGGTGACAGGACAGTGACTCCGCCCCAGCCCACCACCCGCACTAACCGTGGCCTCCTGCCCGCGTGCCAGGCATGCACAGCGCTCAGCGCATGTTCGGCTGTGAAATCCAGGAGGACGGCCGCTCCAGCAGCTTCTGGCAGTTTGGCTTTGATGGGCGGGACCACCTGTCGCTGGACCTGGAGACGCTGAGCTGGGTGTCAGCGGAGCCCATGGCCGTGCGGACCAGGCGCTGGTGGGAGTCGGAGCGCTGCTACGCCGAGTATGACAAGGCCTACCTGGAAGGCCTTTGCCTCGCCTCCCTGCGCAGGTATCTGGAGCTGGGAGGCCCGAGCCTCACCCGCAGAGGTAAGGCCCAGCCTGAGGCGGTGCAGGGGCCCCGCGCTCCCATTCTCAGTCGCTGTCCCACTTGGCAAAGCAGCCTGGGGGGTCAGGGTGGGGGGTGGGGGGGGGCATCCGCTGGGGCCCAGGAAGATGGCCAATCACCAGAGCAGAGAGGACCCGGCTCAGGCCCTCACCCCAGGGGAGGTGGACAGGAGGAGTTCCGGAACCCCTGTCCAAGGGTGGTCGTGGGGAATAACCCGCCAACTCAGCCTCGTGTTCTTCATCTGGAGAGAGAATGGATGGCACTTGGTGGCTCATAAAGTCCTTTTGGGGTTTAACACCCTGTGGTTCTGCTCCTTGGGAAACAACCCCGGACCCCGGGGACAGCGTCCGTCACCACTCCCAGGACCGGCAGGACTGCTGGGGACGCTCCGCCCCTCCTTCCACACAGCCTCATGCTAAGCATGCTCCCCAGACCTGGTGCCTCCCAGACCCCTGACCCTGGCCTCAGGGCTGAGATAGAGGGCTGGGGTGGACACTAAGGAAGGGGGGTGCTTGGGGTGCGAGGGTAGAGACCGCAGGCTGCCGGGATTGGGGCTGGTCGAGCGCTCAGCACACCAGGGACGTCTGCTCACTGAGTGGTGGGAATCATCCAATGATTCTCTCTCATCATGGATGTTTCTATCTCCCTCTCCCTTCCTCTGAAATCAATAAAGATCTGTTTTAAAATATGTATATAAAGGACCCAATGGCCCCACCCAGGACTCCCTTGGAGGTGAGGGCAGGAAGTCACATCCCCGCCATGGGAATTCCCAGGACCGGGCCCCTCTGGAATGGTTGACAAAAGGTTGTCCCTGCCTCCGACATGGGTTGAGTGCCCCCCTGGAGAGAGCCCTGTCCTCATCCCCTCCCTGCCCTCCACCATGGAAGGTGCTGGAGGGGCCTGGGATCAAGCACAGGGGACAGGCAGAGCGGCCACTCACCTGCCTTCCTCCCTCCACCTCTCTCTGCAGAGCCGCCCACGGTGCAGGTGACAAGGCACACGATCCAAGGCAGGGGCACCACCCTGAGGTGCTGGGCCCGGGGCTTCTACCCACAGGAGATCTCCCTGAGCTGGTGGCTGGGGGAGGAGGAGCTGGGCCTGGAGACTGAGCACATGGAGACGCGCCCCAGCGGGGACGGCACCTACCAGACATGGGCTGCTGTGTGGGTGCAGGCCGGGGAGGAAGCTGGCTACACCTGCCGCGTGCAGCACTCCGGCCTGAACCACACGCTCGCTGTGGCTTGGGGTGAGGAGCTGGGCGTGGCTGGTGGGGGCCATGCGGGGAGGGAGGGTCCCAGGGCCCTCAGAGATAGACCCATGGTGCCTCCTTTTCTCCACCTGCCTCAGAACCGCCCCCTCGCCAAGAATTCGTTGCCGTGGTTACCTGCCCTATCCTCCTGCTGGTGCTGGTGGTTGGAGTTGTGATCTTCACCAGGAAGCGCCTTCGAGGTAGGTGGGGTGGAATCAAGGTGGGAGGCCCTCGGGCTGGTCCAGTCTCACAGGGGGATACACTGCTCCATCCCTTCAGCTGCAACTTTTCCCTTCTGGTGAGCAGCAGCTACTGCTAAGCCTGCCCCTGCCCACAGCCACACCCCGTCCTAGGGCCCGAGGACCCCCAGCAGCCAGTGGAGACTGCTGAGCCTGAGCTGGGAAGGGCCTAGAGCGGGGAGGGAGAAGGAAGGAAGACCCGGGCCCCCACTCACCTCACCTCACCTCTTCCTTTGTGTCTTTTCCCACAGCCAGGAGCACAGAATCCTACGAACAAGCCCCAGGTGACTGTGGGATGGGCGGGCTCTGGAGAGGAAGCCCCAGGTGCTCCCAGCATGACGGTGGTGCTTTAGAACCAAAGATGGGGGCCAGGCAGTAGGACCGGGATTTCTCCTGCAGCCTGGCCTCAGCCTGCTCCCTTCTCGTCCTGAAGCCAGGCAGAGAGGGCGGGGCAAGGGCACTCCTGGGAGTCACCACCTGGTTTGGTGGGAACCAGGAGCAGGTTGGGGTCACCTTCCTCCTTCCTCCCTGCAGGTGGAGAGGGACCCCCATAATTCCCAGAGCTCAGTGGGAACAGGGATGCTCGGCTCCTCTACTGACAGAAGTTCGCAGACCAAGAAGCTGTTCTGTGGGGTGATGGGGGCCTGGAAGTGCCTTGCACTGACTGGCAGATGTGATCTGACGTAGACCACCCAAACCTGTAGAGAATTTTTATGAGTTTATTTGAATCAAATTGCTGACATGCAATTTGAAAGATCGCAAGTGCTCTGGAGACAGCTTCTTGGTTTCTTTTGTGCATTAGTGCTAAGGAAGATGGAGGGGAGTGGATTACAGGATAACTAACAAGAGTATGTGCTTTCCTGAGGGCGGTGTTCTGGCATCCCAGAGGTGTGCTAACCTAGATGCACAAGAACAATGGGCAGGGCTGGCTTACGGTAAAGACAGACCGTTTACTACAGAAGTTATAGGCCTGGGGCAGGCCTACCCACCATGAGCACCCCGTTAGGGACTCAGGATCAGATCACCCTGTGAGGTTACTTTCCACAGAACCCCTTGTTCATCCAGAGGGGACCCTGCTACACTGGCCCCTGGCTTGTGGGGAGTCTTCCTCCACTTTCCTCAGTCTCTTACAGGAGCAGCCCCCACCCCTAACTTCACACACTAGACAGAACCTTGCAGGCTCCCTGCTACCAGGAGCAAAGTCATCCTGACCTCCAGGGGTGTCTGCTCTGGAAATGGATGACAAGGTCCTTGGCAAGTAGGCATCACTTCAACTTTTTAAAATCATATTTCTCTGAGAGGTTAGTTCAGGGTCTTGCCAATCCTATATAATAAAAGGATAATATGCAAATCAACCGAACAGCAGAATGACAGGTCGCTATGATATGCACTGACCACCAGGGGGCAGACGCTCAATGCAGGAGCTGCCCCCTGGTGGTCAGTGCGCTCCCATAAGGAGAGCGCCACTCAGGCAGAAGCCACCGCCGCTGCGCTAAGGATGTCCGTGGGGAGCGGGCCTAAGCCATCAGTCGGACATCCCCCAAAGGCTCCCAGACTGCAAGAGGGCACAGGCCGGGGTCAGGGGCCCCTTCCAAGTGCACAAATTTCATGCACTGGGCCTCTAGCAGAACCATGAAATGGAACTAAAAAGATCCTGTACTAGCCCCTGATCAGTGGACACACTCACTCCCCACACGCTCCATCATGCTGCCTCCCTCCACTGAGGTCCTGTGAGCCCTTCCTGCCCAGGCCGTGAGCTCCTCCAAGCACCTGTTACCTCCCACCGCACCCTGGCACACACTGAGCTCAGTCTGGTGCGCCTGCAAAACGGGCCGTGGACCATGACTCAACCAGCACCCTACCGCTGGGTAGGAAGTAAACCCAGGGCCCCGAGTCCAATTCCACAGAGGGATGCACAGGCCCAGAAAGCATGGTGGCCCCACCTGGCCAGGCATCGCAATCACTTTCATTTTTGTTTACCTGAATAGCAATGGCTGGTTCGTGTTCCCTAACAAAGATGAGGGCTCTGGCCCAGCTGGACGCTCAGTCACCCCTCAGTCACCCCGGCCAGGAGAGAACCTTGTGAAGGGAAAGGGCAAACGCAGAGGCGGCTCATCTTAGCCCTGAGCGTTCCCTGGGTGATGCCAGCAGGCAGGAGGGCAAAGGAGGAAGACCCTAGCCCCCTCGGAGCAGAAAAGGGGCCTGCAAACCGGGCAGGAGCAGAACGACAGCTGAGCAGGGCTCTTCCCTCAAATCGCAGACCCCGGGGAAAGCAGGCCCCACCCAGCGGGGCACTGGCTTTGTGTGCTGGGCCCTGACCAGCTGCCCTCGGCTCAGAACCACGGGCTCTCCCCCTGCTGACCTGCCCCTGCTCCCACAGGGCAGGGCATCTGCCCCTGAATGAAGTGCCTCCGTGCACCCTGATCACCTATCCCTCAAACCACACCATCGGCACAGATCTCACCCGCCGGCCACCCTGGAGTCTGGTTCCACACCTGGACATGGTTCAGGCTCCCACATTCAGAGCAGACGTCTCTGGCTGCTCATGTGGCCCCGCTGGAGTCCTGCTTTGGGATTATGTGCTGAATTGATGAATTCATTCGTGAATAATCATGAATTGTGGGTATTCAATGAAGAGTATTAGAATTCCTACCCAGCAAAGGGCAAGGCTTTCCTACGAGCCACCTTAGGGCACCCGCACTCCCCCCATTCACCCTCACTGTCCGGCCAAGCCTGCCCGCCCGAGGTCACCCTCCAGAGTTCAATCACCCCGGGGAAGCCCCTCTGGACATCTCTGCTCTGAGGTCTCCAAGCGCCCATGCTGGTCTGCAGGACGCCCCGGTGACTAACGCAGGGCCCGCCCAGGCAGCCAGGGGCTGCCCTCGGGGTCAGCGACGACGCTGACAGGAAGGCCCCTTCCCTGTGCTCATCTTTTTTCACTTCCAACTTCTGGGAGGAGCTCACAGACCAGGGTGGAAGCAGGAGTAACTGGGGGCACAGGCTGTCTCGCGGGTATCTTTTTAGCCTCTCCTTGCCCCTGAACTGCCCCATCATGGAACAGTAAGATCAGAACGGAGACACACAGCCTCACCTCAAGGCCAACAGCGGGAGGAGGGAGCCAGCCTGCCAGGGCTCACCCTCACTCAGTCCGGCCCCTCCAGGCTTCCTTGCAGTGGCCAGGGAGCCAGAGCTGCCTCCTTACCGCTGGGCTGAGTTAAGGGAGTGAGGCTGTACTGAAATCCCTCTTCCCCCAGCAGTGGCTGGGGGTGGGGACGGAGGGGTGACCTGCAGGCGCCAAGGTGGGTAGCCTGGCCCCTGCCTGACCCCAGGTCCGATGGGACTGAGGAGGGGAGGCCCTGAGCTGGCTTCTAGGGGCTCTCCAGTGGTTCTTAAGCACGCGGCCTCCCTGCCCTTCCCTGCTCTTCCCTGCTCTGCCCCGGGGGAGAGGAGGCCAGAGGAACTGTCCTGGCTCCCTGGTGCTCCATCCAGCCCCCATCCCGATCCAGAGATGAGGTGCCTGGCACTCAGCATCTTCAACAGCTAGGCAGGTGACTGAAGAGAAAGCCCATTGAGATCAATGAGTCAGGCACAGGCAGAGCTGGGGTCTCCCTAAAGTCCCTGATGGTCAGAATACACCCCTTCTGAGCTCCCTAAGTTTATGCGCTACTGAGACTGGCGGTATGTGCCAGGCTGGCCTGCTCTGGGGAGGTATCTGGCAAGGAGAAACCTGGGGGTGTGTGTACTCCAGCATTTCTTTTTTTCTTTTAATATATTTTTACTGATTTCAGAAAGGAAGAGGGAGGGAGAGATAGAAACATCAGTGATCCATGATGGGTTGCCTCCTGCACGCCCCCTACTGGGGATTGAGGCCGAAACCTGGGCATGTGCCCTGATGGGGAATGGCACCGTGACCTCCTGGTGAATAGGTTGATGCTCAACCACTGAGCCCCACAGACAGGGCCCAGCATTTCTGATATCGTCTCCAACTCTTAGCCTCCTGGTCTAGACCAACCTGCCCCAGTAAGATGATCAAAGTGTAGGGGACTTTAAACCCAAGTTTTAAACAATAACAAGTAAGATGTACTAACAACTAAACATATGTATCCTTCTGACCCAGCAAATCCACTCCCTAATCTTATGCCCAGTAGAAGGAATTGCACACTTATATTCACCACACGACAGAAGCACCGTTCATAATAAGCCCCAAACTGCAAACAGCACCAATGCACACCAACGGAAGAACAGATAAATATGCGTGCTCTATTTACACAACGGAGTATTTATACCAAAGGGTAATGAACAATTACTACATACAAAGGCATGGGCAAATCTGCACATGAAGTGAAATGAGAAAAGCCAAACGTACAAGCATGCACTGTACGGCAGCAAGCACTGTACTGTATGGTTTCATTTCTCTGAAGTCCACCAACAGGCAAAGCTAATCCCTCACTAAAGAGGTCGGGATAGTGGGACGTTCAAGATGGCAGTGGAGAAGGCTGAAGCTACACTCACCTCCTCCCAGGACCAAACTGGAATTACAACTAAATGAAACAGCAATCATCCTGAACAACCAACTGAAGACAGCTGAAGAGAAGTCTTCTCACCAGGGGTTTACAGAATAGACCGCTAAGACTGGTACAAAGGGCAGAGAGGAGAAGACACTGGTCCCCCTCCCACAGCCAGTGGCTGAGGTTCCGGAGGGATATCTCAGCTGTGGGGGTCCCCCTGAGAAGCATCCGGTCTAAACCCCAGGCCCACTCCCCAGTGCAGAGCACCAGAGCCGGGAAGAGGCACCCACATAACATCCAGCTGTGAAAGGCAGGGGAGTGTCTGTCGGCCAGGGAGAGACAGAAACAGACTCATAGACGGAGAACAGACTGGTGGTTGTCATACGGGCGGGGTTTGGGGAACTGGGTAAAAGGAGTGAAAAGATGAAGAAGTACAGGTTGGCAGTTACAAAACAGTCACAAGGACATAAAGTACAGCACAGGGAACATAGACAATAATATTGTGATAACTATGGATTGTGCTAGGTGGGAGCTAGACTTACCAGCGGGATCACTTCATAAGTTATATACATGCCTGACCACTGTGTTGTACACCTGACACGAATGCAGAATACTGAATGTAAAATGTAATTTACAAATAAATGTTACTATTGAAAAAAATAAAATAAAAGCTGCTTGTCTACAAAAAATCAACCAATAAATGCATAAATAGGTGAAACAATTAATCATTTTTTTCTCTTTCCACCCCCTTCCTTTCTCTCTCTCTCTAAAAAGCAATGAATAAAAATTTTTTTAAAGAGACTTAGGATAGCCAGCTGGCCTGGCTCAGTGGTTTCAGTATTGACCTATGAACCAGGAGGTCACGGTTTGATTCCCAGTCAGGGCACATGTCCGGGTTGCGGGTTCTATCTGCGGTGTGGGATGTGCAGGAGGCAGCCGATCAATGATTCTCTCTCATCATTGATGCATATATTCTTTCAAATTAGTGTTTTGGGTTTCTTTGGATATATTCCCAGAAGTAGAATTGCTGGGTCATAAGGCAGCTCCATTTTTAATTTTTTGAGGTAACTCCACACTGCTTTTCACAGTGGCTGCACCAGTTTGGATTCGCATGAACAGTATTTGAGGACTCCATTTTTCTCCACATCCTTGACAACACTTGCTTGTTGATTTATTGATAGTAGCCATTCCGATAGGTGTGGGGTTATATCTTATTGTGGTTAAAATTTGCATTTCTCTGATGACTGGTGACATTGAGCATCTTTTCATATGTCCGTATTGGATCAATATATGCAATATACTTTTTACTGAGGGTCAGGTAAACATAGTAAAAAAACCGCTTAGAGAACCTTCGATGGACGGTAACCACACGCCTATAGCTCTGTGCTCCCCGAGGGGACTAATTGTCTTACCCGGTTTTTGTTACTGCTGTTCCTGTAACGTGGGTAGGCTGGAGTGGATGGTGCACGCATACATGACTGATGGAAGAATGAAAATGCATGGCTGGGCCAGCGGGCGGTGAACGGGGGGGGGGGGGGGGGGAATGGAGGGGGAAGAATGGAGGGGGAGGGATACAGAAGTCGGTGCGGGCATGCGGAGTCCGGGTGTCCGAGGGGCGGCGGGGCGGGGAGATGATCGCAGACGTGAAGGTCGCGGGAGAAGTCAGGGCTGGAAGCCGAGGCTCTGCAGGCAGCAAGGAAGGGCGCGACGGTTTGAAAAGGTAAGTTGGAGGCACACAAACCCCAGGCAGATACGTGGACCTCGAGGCCACTCCACGCTGCGGCCAGCTCAGCCCCACGTGGCTCCTCGTCCCGCCCCCGAGCGCCGCCGCTGCGAAGCCGGGTCCTCCCGGCACGAGCCCGCCCTCCAGATCGGCCTCGGGCGGCTGCGGACCGAGTCTGCGGTGGGAGCGCACCTCACACCGCTCACACTCTCGACAGCTCCTCCGCCTCCGCCTCCGCGCCTTCCCCGCACGCACGCGGGGTCCTGTCCCGGCGGCTCGGCCCCGCGCACCATAGAGACGAGGTCCGCCGCCGGCCCAGAGCGCCCCGTGCGGGCTAGAGCGCCCTCCCCGGGCATCTTTGGTCGCCGGGAGCCGTTAGAAAGCCGGCGGCGGCGGACGCCGATTGGGCAAACGCCGCGGGAGGGAAACGCGTGCGGGACCCGCCTTCGCTCGCTGAGCCTCGAAGGCGAAGGCGAGTGGGGCCTGCGGGGCGCGGCCGGGAGCCTGGGCCTCGAGCTCGGAAGAGCCTGAGAGGGAGCTAGGCTTCCCTGCGCCCGAGGAGGAGGAGGAGGAGGAGGAGGAGGAAGAGGAGCAGCCGGAGCAGCAGGAGTAGGAGGAGGAAGAGCAGGAGGAGGAGGAGGAAGAGAAGGAGGAGGAGGAGGAGGCGGAGGAGAGAAGGAGGAGGAGCAGGAGGAGGAAGAGGAGGGGGAGAAGGAGGAGGAGGAGGAGCAGGAGCAGCAGGAGCAGGAGGAGGAGGAGCAGGAGGAGGAGGAGGAGAGAAGAAGAAGCAGCAGGAGGAGGAAGAGGAAGAGAGGAGGAGGAGGAGCAGGAGCAGCAGGAGCAGGAGCAGGAGGAGGAGGAGGAAGAGAAGGAGGAAGAGCAGGAGGAGGAGGAAGAGAAGGAGGAGTCCGGACTCGGTCACAGCGACCCGCTCCTCGACGCCAGCACCTGCCGGCGGCGCATCGAGATGGCCGGCCCCCGCCCTGCTCGCAGCCCCGTGCAGACCCTGCAGGAGGAGGCGGTGTGCGCCATCTGCCTCGATTACTTCACGGACCCCGTGTCCATCGGCTGCGGGCACAACTTCTGCCGCGGGTGTGTGACCCAGCTGTGGGGCGGGGAGGACGAGGACCAGGCGGTGGGGGCCGTGGGCGGACGGGGCCACTCCATTCGGGAGGTTTCGTACCAGCAGAGCGCGGGCGACTTGTTCCGGGACCCGGAGGAGGGACCCTGGGTCGGAGGCGGTGGCATCAGGAACTGGGACAACAGGGACGACGCGTGGGTCCCGGCAGAGGAGGAGGAGGAGGGGGACTACTACCGAGTTGACATCTACGAGGAAGAGGCGGTGCTGGACGACTGGCACGAGGAAGACTGGTACCCCCGCCCCGCCGACGCCTGCGCCCCCAGCCCCCCGGCGGCGGTTCACCTGCCCCCAGTGCCGCCGGAGCTTCAAGAGCCGCAGCCTCCGCCCCAACCTGCAGCTGGCCAACATGGTCCAGGTCATCCGCCAGCTGCGCCCCGGCCCGGACTCGGGGAGCCTGGGGGGCGAGCAGGGCGTCTGCCCCGAGCACCAGGAGGCCCTGAAGCTCTTCTGCGAGGTGGACGAGGAGGCCATCTGCGTGGTGTGCCGGGAGTCCCGGGGCCACAGGCAGCACAGCGTGGTGCCGCTGGAGGAGGTGGTGCAGTGCAAGGTGAGAGGCCCACATTAAGGGGACATGGGAGTCTGGACAGGAGTTGGCAGGGATGGGTACTTGTTGAATCGTTTTTTGCTAGAGATTTGGGGGCGGGGCGGGGGGGTTACAGAGGAGACAGATGAACACACATGGACAAAGCCTGAGGCTGTCTTCCCCAGAGGAAGCTGAGCAAAGACAGAAGCTGACCATTGTCATCAGCCCAGGCGGAGGGACAGAGGTAACAGATCCCTAGTATTCATTTCCGTCTGACCCGAGCTCTGAGTTTATCCCTAACCAAGACTCCAGAACTCTGAGCACACAGAAGTGGAAAGCTGAGGTCCTCGAAGATAACAGACTTCTCACACAAGCAGAATCAGAACATAACTGGGCTGCTGCGAGCAGCTGGCCACGCCCCACACCAACTGGCCGTGTGCTGGTCACTTACTTCCCTGGTGTGATGTAGAGTGAAGGACTTAGGATCAGGTGGCCTGTCTCATCTTAGGCAGGTTCCAACCTGTTAGCGTTACTTTTCCCCTAGGCTTGTTACAGTTAAAAGAGATCACGTGTGCCCTGGCCAGTGTGGTTCCGTTGGTCGAGTGTTGTCCTGGGCACCGAAAGGTCACCAGTTCATTTACCGGTCAGGGCATATGCCGAGGTTGTGGGCTCAACCCCAGTCAGGGTGCGTGCAGGGGGCAGGCCATCCGTTTCTCTCTCTCCCCTGCCTTCCTCTAATATACATATTAGAGAGAGAGAGAGAGAGAGATCATGTGCGTTAAAATATTTTATAAGCCATAAGGCACTAATCAGATGTTTACTTTTATATTTTACTTTCCTTTTTGTCTTCCCTTCTTTGGATTTTGACCTGGTTAATGCCTTGCTTTCTAGTTCTCATTCTGAGTATTAGAAAGTTGACTCAATGACAAGTCAGTGTGAATACTAACTTCCTTACCAGAACCTAGGTGATGTGGCCCCTTGCAGGACCCAAGGAAGAAGAGGTTGTCTTCAGGCCCATAAAAGTCTTAGCCTGGTGGATATTTAGTAGCAGCTGCTCACATCTCAGTAGTGCTTTACAATTTATAAAATGTATTTCCTCATGTTCTCCTACAGCAGTGATTTTCAAACTGTGGGTTTTCACCATTTAGTGGTTCTTAAAATAAAAGAGTCATGCCCAGCATTATTTTAAAACTAAATAGAAAATATCACTGTGCATGGAGCATAGGAAGATATCCTATATAATAAAGAGGTAATATGCAAATTGACCATTATTCCAGCACACAAGATGGCCACCCCCATGTGGTCAAAGATGGCAGCCCCATGTGGCCACAAGATGGCCAGCAGGGGAAGGCAGTTGTGGGTGATCAAGCCAGCAGGGAAGGACAGTTGGGAGGGACCAGGCCTGAAAGGGTGGGCAGTTGGGAGGGACAAGGCCTGCAGGGGTGGGCAGTTAGGGGCGACCAGGCCAGCAGGGGAAGGCAGTTAGGGGCAATCAGGTCAGCAGGGGAGGGCAGTTAGGGGCAATCAGGTCAGCAGGGGAGGGCAGTTAGGAGCAACCAGGTCTGCAGGGGAGGGCAGTTAGGGGCAACCAGGTCTGCAGGGGAGGGCAGTTAGGGGCAACCAGGTCTGCAGGGGAGGGCAGTTAGGGGCGACCAGGCCAGCAAGGGAGGGCAGTTAGGGGCAACCAGGCCTGCAAGGGAAGGCAGTTTGGGGGGAACAAGGCCTGCAGGGGAGGGCAGTTGGGAGGGATAAGGCCTGCAGAGGAGGACAGTTGGGGGGGACAGGCCTGCAAAGGAGGACAGTTAGGGGGACCAGGCCTGCAGGGGAGGACAGTTGGGAGGGACAAGGCCTGCAGAGGAGGGAAGTTAGGGGGAACCAGGCCTGCAGGAGAGGGCAGTTGGGGAGGGGGGGGGGGTGACCAGGCGTGCAGGGGAGGGCAGTTAGGGGTGACCAGGCATGCAGGGAAGGGCAGTTAGGGGTGACCAGGTTTGCAGGGGAGGGCAGTTAGGGGCAACCAGGGCAGCAGGGGAGGGCAGTTAGGGGTGACCAGGCCAGCAGGGGAGGGCAGTTAGGGGCGACCAGGCCGGCAATGGAGGGAAGTTAGGGGCAATCGGGCTGGCAGGGGAGCAGGTAGGCGTCGATCAGACTGGCAGGGGAATGGCTAGGGGGTGATCAGGTTGCAGGCAGAGGCGGTTAGGGGCAATCAGGTAGGCAGGCAGGTGAGCAGTTGGGAGCCAGCAGCCCTGGATTATGAGAGGCATATCTGACTGCCTGTTTAGGCCCAATCCCACTGGGGTCCCAATTGGAGTGGGTGCAGGTTGGGCTGAGGGACCCCCCCCCCCCCCCCCAGTGCACGAATTTCATGCACTGGGCCTCTAATGTGTATGTATGTGTGTGTGTGTATATATATATAAATAAAATCTCCATCCATTATGACCAGCCGCCATGAAGTGCACTGACCACCAGGGGGCAGACGCTCAACACAAGAGCTGCCCCCTGGTGGTCAGTGCGCTCCCACAGCCAACCTCCCACAGTCCCTCCCCGCTTTCCCCACCTCCGACTGGCCAGCCTGGGGCTGGGTGAGACGGCCTCCTGCACACCCCCTACTGGGGATCAAGCCCACAACCCAGTTATATGCCGACTAGGAATTGAAACAGCAACCTCTTGGTTCTGGGGTTGACGATCAACTGCTGAGCCACACTGGCCAGGCTTACTTTCAAATACACACCAGAACTTAGGTAGATAGCACTGCCAAACATAGGAATTACAATAAAAAGGTAAAAATCTTTTGTTTTATGTAAGTTATGTGTAAATTGATAGTAACTGACATATTCTTTCATTCTTTATACAGTTCATAGTTTTATAACTTGCTTTCAATGGTGAATGCACATTCCAGTAGCATGATTTAGAATTTTACTGAACAAAAGTCTTATAATAGTTAACATTGTATAAGGAACTATTTTTGTACAGTGGTTTATTTAACATTGTACATTATCCATCTCACAGTTCTGGTTACATGAATTCTCTCATCAGCTATTAATTCAACACATATTTTTTAATCTACTTTGGAGTGGTCAGGCTTTTTAGTTTTAGGTGTTATGAATAGAGTTGTTACTTATCAATGATTTTCAGGAATAGGAAAGGCATTCCCCCTCCCTCCACAACTTCTATCAGCATTTCAAGGTATGGGTTATAGTGGGTAGAGCAAGCAGCCTTCAGATTAGGCCTATGCTACTTAATGAGGTATTTAATAGGCTGGGTAGCCATAGATGTTCATTTATACTATTGCATATCCGGGATAGTTATATTGTTTTGAGGTCAATGTTCTTTTGTTGAAAGTATTACAGATACATATCCCCTACCCCTGCCCCTCATGATCCCCCTCCTCCCCTGCACCTGCCCTCTCCACCTTCACCCCACTATTATCTATGTCCATGGGTTATGCATATATGCATATAAGTTCTTAGGTTAATCTCTTCCCACCCCCACCCCCCAAAGTCAATGTTCTTTTAAAGTTTAATTTTGTATAAAAAGAGGCTTTTTAACTCTGAAAACTTATTTACATCTTCCTTTTTGTCCATTCCATGAGTTAGAGTTCGTCTTGACTCTTCAAGCTAGAATCAGAGGATTGTGAAAGTAAGACCACTTAGATTTGACTAAGGGCACCATTAAATGGTGTCAGGTTTTAGGTGGCAGGTGGGTGTATAAAAAGAAAATGAACAAAGAATTTCACCTATGGAGGCTCGGGCATAGCTGGATGCCTATATTGCCCTGCCACCCAGCTGCCGCCTATAAAGTCATTCATCGCTCTGCAAGGGGGACCAGATGCTTCCATCATCAGTATTCCTTGTTTATGTTTTTTCCTTTGACATAGCTAAAGATGGCAGCCAATTTTTTTTGAGGTCTTCATCAAGCATATATTCACATTATGATGTAGAAGATAGGGTCAACTTCTCCAGTTGAGTTATTTGAGTGTTGGGCAGTGACACCATGCCAAACACTGTTAAATTTATGCCATTAAAAACAGTGTTCTACAGAGTACAATCCTCTGCAGCTTTAAGATTGGACTGTGTTGGAATATTAACAGGAATCTTCAAAGGCCATGAAAGCTTAATGTTAAATAGCCCTTTTAATTGCAAAGGAGAAAAAAATGGAGAAACTTGTGAAACCTTACATTCCAAATGCTGTCACAACTTTAAGAGGAAATTGAGGAATCCCAGAATCTCTTCATTTACTTCTGCAGTTTTAACAAGGAATTGATGACTGAGCATATCACTCTTCAGGTTTTAAAAAACATCAGCTCATCTTTCTTTGCTATTAGTTGAGATGAATCTACTGACAAAGGAAATTGTGCTTTGCTTGTTTTCACAATTAGGCTTTAAAAACCATGGATGTGCTGTTTTCATAAGCCTCATACTTGACCACTAAAGACAGTATTTTTTTTGAAACTGTTATCACATAAGCTGAGTTTGGTGAAAAATTATAGTATTCATTGATGGTGCTACAGCAATGGCATGTTTTGGATCGGTTTTGTTTTGGGGGGCAAAAATTGAAGAAAATTGGCATTCAAGATGTCCTGCAATAGTCAATACCAACCATAAACTTCCATCGATCTGCCCACAATCTACTGGAAATCTTCAGCCTTGCTGTCAGCATCATTATTTGAAAAACATTACATTTGATCCCAGTTTGCCTTGGGTTTTGAAGATCTAAATGCTGTTCAGAGTGTTTTCTGTTATATACTCAGGTTCCTTGGTTGTTAAAGAACTGAATTTAGCTGAATTTATGGTCAGAACAACAGAATTTGGAACACCAGTAACAGAACAATCCTGATTTTAAAACACCAACAAAAAAGAACCTGTACTTTAAAATTAAAACTTTCAGAATGTAACACATTGAAGTTTAAAATACATTGACCCTGAAATGTCCAGGAGCAAACACCAGCACTGCTCATTATTAAATACTTGAAGCAAAACTTGCCAAAAATCCAGCTACAGATAGCAAACTCATGCTAACAATGTCTAATTTTCTTGTCAGTCTTTTGGGGACCAGATTCATGAATGTTATTTCAAGAAAAAAAGTGAAATATACAGAACTATTTTGGGGTGATGTATTCTTTGGTAGCTTTTGGGAAGAATGTGTTTCACACTGATGTTTAGTTTTCACTGGAAGAACTTCAGAAAGATTTTATGGAACTCAAAAGTCCGATTGTTTTTACTAGCAACTTCCAGATACTCTAGAGCAGCCGTGGGCAAACTACGGCCCGCGGGCCGGATCTGGCCCGTTTGAAATGAATAAAACTAAAAAAAAAAAAAAAAGACTGTACCCTTTTATGTAATGATGTTTACTTTGAATTTATATTAGTTCACACAAACACTCCATCCATGCTTTTGTTCCGGCCCTCAGGTCCAGTTTAAGAACCCATTGTGGCCCTCGAGTCAAAAAGTTTGCCCACCCCTGCTCTAGAGAAATTTAGATGTCAAACGACTAAACAGAATACTTCATTCCATTTTTTCCTTACATCGTAAAAGCTTCTTTTTTCTTTTTTTCTTTTTTTGCTATATCTAGCTGTGGGGAGAAAACAGTGAAAGAATATTGTTAAACAGCTTGCGTTTTGTTGCATCTTCTACACCGCCCAGGAAAAAAAGTTAAGGTATAACTGTTACATGGCTATCATATCATCTGAATAAAGTTTTGCATTCCAAGATTACCATTTTTTAAATTGATTTTAGTTGTGATACTTAATTTTGAAAATTTAAATATCACTGGAAGGAAAATGTAAGATTTTTAGATGTATGAGTAGAGGTGTGGGTTACAAAAATGTTGAGAAAAACTGATATATCCATAT
The DNA here is from genome assembly GCF_028538775.1 of Myotis yumanensis. Lineage (NCBI taxonomy): Eukaryota > Metazoa > Chordata > Mammalia > Chiroptera > Vespertilionidae > Myotis > Myotis yumanensis. The sequence goes on from NW_027223756.1 coordinate 107,902,526, forward strand.
CCACCAGAAGCTCATCTGTTTATTGCAGGTCTTCCCTACAGGTTTAGCTATTGACCACTGTATGAAAGTCAGACTGTTTAAACTTGCTCCTCTCTACCCCTGTGGCTGTACCTGGGACCTCATTTTCACATAGACTTGCTACATACCTGAAATCCTCAACTCCAATCGCACTATGACCTTAGCTCTTAGCTTTCTGGTGCAGTTAAAAACACTCGTTATACTAGCTACCGTTCGATCAACTTCTAATTGTTTTCCTTCCCAATTTATCAGATATTTGTTATCCTACTGAGCCTGGACCTTGTGACTGGTCTTGGTGTGAAGAGCTGGTTCATGTTATGGTCTAGACCAGGGCTTCTCAACCTCAGCACTGTTGACATTTTGAGTGAGCTAATTTTTGGTGGTGGGGAGAAGGTTGTGCATTGTAGGCTACTTAAGAGTCTCTTGTCTACGGCCATACCACCCTGAAAGTGCCCAATCTCATCTGATCTCGGAAGCTAAGAGTCTCTGGACTCTACCTACTAAATGTAAGTAGCACCACTCCACCAGTTGTGACAACAGATTTCTCCAGACATTGCAGGATGAGATGTCAGGGGAGGGGAGTGCACGATCACCCCTAGTTGAGAACTACTGTTCTAGATGCAGGGAAACTGGTCATACCCATAGACTAGCCTCACTTAGGCCCTAGAGCCAGTGCCTGGCATAGTTGTTCAAGTGTTCAGTGGAAGAACAGCCTTACCTAGCTGGACCCGTACTAAATGTAGTCTCAACATCAGTCGGTTAATTGATAGGGCCCAGACTTCTCCCAGCTCTTGGTGTGGAGATGGCAGGGTCAGCAAGCCTTTTATAAACATTAGCGCTGCTTATGTCACTGACATTTGGGAGAACAGGACAGTGACAAAGCAGTATATGAAATCAAGATCTAGAAATGATTCGTAAAAAGCAAATCACTTTAGCTACTCAGTTTCAGCAAGGCCACAGGGCAGTCTTTTGTTTTTTAAGTATTATGCAGACCTAATACAGGAGACCAGAGCCTGTCTACTCTTGTCAGAGTGTGGGTGGCCCTGTGTTGGTACATATGAATATCAGCCCCTAAAGTACTTCCTTAAAAGCTAAGACTCCCCTGCCATTGGTCATCAACCTCTGGCCACTATGCCATGCCTCCTGAAACTTTTATAGGGCCTATAATTTCCTTGCTATTTCCCACCCCAACTCCTGACCCCCTCTGAAAGTTATCCTATAACCATGAAGTTATTACAAATATGTATTGACTAATAAAATAAGATTACAAAGAGGGTGAGGCAGGCTTACTAGTCCTCTATACTAGATCTAAAAGGACTTTCTGCACTGATGGATGTGTTCTAAATCTATGCTGTCCAATACAGCAGGTACCACTAGCTACATATGACTTTTTTTTTTTTTTTTTCAAATGTTGTTTGACTCACCACATTTTTTTTTTTTTAATGTATTTTTATTGATTTTTTACAGAGAGGAAGAGAGAGGGATAGAGAGTCAGAAACATCGATGAGAGAGAAACATCGACCAGCTGCCTCCTGCACATCTCCTACTGGGGGTGTGCGCGCAACCATCGTACATGCCCTTGACCGGAATCGAACCCGGGACCTTTCAGTCCGCAGGCCGACGCTCTATCCACTGAGCCAAACCGGTTTTGGCTACATATGACTTTTGAGCTCTTTAAATGTGGCTAGTGCAACTCAGGAATTAAATTTTCAATTGTGTTTAATTTTAATTGATTTTTTAAATAGTTATACTTGGCTGATGACTAAAGTAGGTTGAACTCTGCTCCTTCCTAGGGCCCTAAAGAGTAATAGCAAGTCCAAAGGAAAGACGAAAATAAGCCAAAAAAACAAATACAATTTATTTACCCAATCAGGAGAGAGAGGCTGTAAGATGAAATTTTTAAGCATATAAGGAGAACATACTTAAAAGAAGGCTTTCTTGTATTTTCAAAAAAATCTAACCAAAATGGCCATGAGCCAGTTTCACTTATAGGGGATATGACAGGGTTTTAGTAGAAATTAGCTTTTAAAAAAAATTGTATTAACCCCTTCACCAAAACAGCTGGGAGGCTGGGTCCTCAAAACAGGAAAAGTATAAATGAGGTTTTATTTGGTGCCTGATGTAGGGCAAAACCTAGTATTAAGCAGGTAAGTGAGTTCTTCCCTTTCTCATTTCACAGCAACTCCTGACAGAGGACGGTGAGGAGGCCTTGGAGTCCTAGAAGGGAAAGCAGTTTGTGCTGACAGTATTAATGAGAAAGGCGAGAGGTGTGGGAAGAACAGGGCTAAGGAGACCATGAGAGATGATGGTGGTGATATATTACACTTTTTAAAAAATATATATTTCTATTGATTTTAGAGAGGAAGGGAGAGAGAGAGAAACATCAATGATGAGAGAGAACCATTGATTGGCTGCCTCCTGCATGCCCCTGACTGGGGATCGAGCCTGCAACCCAGGCATGTGCCCCCGGCCGGAATCAAACCCGGGACCCCTCAGTCCAAAGGTGGACGCTCTATCCACTGAACAAAACTGGCTAGGGCCATATATTACAATTTTAATGACAGTTCTGGCCCACAAACCAGAGAGTCCTCAGAGGTACAGTGTAAGAACTCTGTGCTTGGGGAAATGGCTCATTTCTGCATGTGAGAAACACAGGAGGAGAAGTAACAAGGCTCCTGTTATCGGGAGACCTGCAAAGAGGAAGGAAATGGCCTGTAAGTTAGTACTTTTCTCCCCCTCCCAAAGGGGGGAAATGGACATCTCAGGGATTTGTATTAAAGAACAGGAAGGCTTGCCCAGCCTGCATGGCTCAGTGGCTGAGCATCCACCTATGAACCAGGAGGTCACAGTTCAATTCCGTCAGGGCACATGGCCAAGTTGCGGGCTCCATCCCAAGTTGGGTGTGTGCAGGAGGCAGCCAATCAATGATTTTCTCTCATCATTGATGTTTCTCCCTCTTGCCCTCTCCCTTCCTCTCTGAAATTAATAAAAATACATTAAACACACACAGGAACTCTCATTCCTCCACAGCTATCTGAGATTCAAACTTGGGACTTCCTGACTTTTTCCCTCATCCTAATGTACTTGGATCCAGAGTTGGTCTGAGGCTTCTGGCTGACAGTTCCACTTGGCACCAAGATGGGCCCAGAAACACAAAGAGGGATCCATGTGGCCTGGAAGAGGCTCCCTGGGGGTCACATAACCCTTTTTTGTCTGCCATTTCCTAGGCACACAGACTCCCCTCTCCCTACAGCAAAGGATGGAATTTCCCAGCAGACTTGGCCGAGAAACCCAAGTGTGAGCAGGACATACTGTCTCCTCTTCAGCCCTCTTACCTTGTGGTAAGCGAACCAGCTTCAAGGTTCCATCTCAACACATTCTCCTGGCCCTGGTTCATATGAAATTCTCTTCCTAGTAATAAAATCAGAAAAGGCACCTTGGGTCACAACTTTTATTTCTCCCTACCACCTAATGCTGCTTTAAATCCTTTAACAAAGCCAAGAGCTTGCCTTCTCCCTGCATTTCTTATAGTCCTGCCTGGACCAGGCCTACTTCCACAGCTTCTGACTCTGCACATCAGCTAAAGCACCCAAGGCCTAGGGCAGTGATGGCAAACCTTTTGAGCTCGGCGTGTCAGCATTTTAAAAAACCCTAACTTAACTCTGGTACCGTGTCACAGATAGAAATTTTTTGATATTTGCAACCATAGTAAAACAAAGACTTATGTTTTTGATATTTATTTTATATATTTAAATGCCATTTAACACAGAAAAATCAACCAAAAAAATGAGTTCGTGTGTCAGAGGTTCGCCATCACTGGCCTACGGAATCCCCCAGTCCCTCTCCCAGGAAGACCCAACAGAATACCTTAGGACCTGCTTCAGGGGAACTGTTAGATCTCAGATTTCTGCCTAAGATGAACACTGAGTCTTTATCAAGAGAAGAAAAAGGCATGTGATTTCTTGTAAGTGCTGTTCCCAGAATTGATTTAATGCCACACCTCCACTTCTTACTAGAATGGACAGAACCTATAGTTATACCCCCATGTTTCCTTGTCAGCAACATTTTTGAGCTAATTCTATAGGCCTTAGTCATTAAATAACTTTTATATACATTCCAGTACTAAACTCTGGCGTGAAGGTAGCATAGGTAGAAGAGAATGGATTGGAAGAGAGATTCAACCCTCACTCATAAGGCCTTTGGGAAGTCCCCAGTCCCCTCCCTTCATAGGTCTCATGATCCTCCTAGAGACCCTCCTGTCCAGCTCCGGAACTCCTTGTATCTAGTCTTACTTCAACCTAGCGACACTGAGACAGCAAATACCTTTTAGAAAACTCAAGTCTAGGCAGGAGAGGGATGAGAATCCTAAAAAGAAGTCCTTTGATTTCAGGACGAAATCTACTTCCTTAGCACCACCTCTGGTTTCAGTCTCTCCTCCCTTTCCTCTTGAAGCCTCTCCCCCAAGCTGCGTGCGCCTCTTCCCCGTGCAGACCGTTTCCTGAACATCCTCCCTCACAGTAGCCACTTGCCTTTACTAAGTCTGAGGCTGGCCACCAAGATTAGACTCTTCCACACGCCAAACCCTCGAGCTTGTGCTGGGAACGCAACATGGGAGCAGAAACAGACCAGTCCGTCCTCAGAGTATGCAGCAGAGCCCCAGGGATGCAGCCCCAAGCTGAGCTAAGTGCTATGAAGGCCCAGCACACTGAGGCCATGAAACAGAGGGGCCTGAGAGCTCAGGGTCAGGAGGTCCACAGCACGTTCCTGACGTGGCAGCCTGAGCGGAGACCTTAAAGAAGCTTAGATTTAACTAAGAAAAGTGAGGTGGGATATGGTGGGCCTTCGTTTCCCGCAGCTGCCGCCTACCATAGCGCTCACCTGCGCATTCGAGGGAAGCCCGTTCCACCTGATCGCTGGCACAAAGGGAATGAAGGTCTCTGCCCACGGCCTCTGGCAAGAAGTCCAAGGGGCTCTTCCAGTTAGGGGGTCCTGTGGGCTCCCCTCCAGAGAAGGAATGTAGAAGAACCTCTCCAATCTCCTCTGGGGATTCCTACCTTGTGTGGAACGGAGAAGATGCCTACGGGGACAGAGAGGGGGGGGGGGCCGGGGCGTCTAACAAGTGGGTGAGGCCCGGGTGAACTCCCAGCGAGGACTGGGGGGGCTGAGCCCAGCCCAAAAGAGTTCTGCCTAAAAGTGTTCTGAACACAGCTGGGATTTCCCCAAAGGCCAGGTCGGTCCTCCAGCAGGCTGCCACCTCTGCGAGGCTGGAGTAGAGAGGTTCTGGGTGAGACAGGCTCTGGGAGGCACAGCTGATTTTCAGATACATCCCACGGCTGAGGGACGTCACCCCCGGAAGGAGCTCAGCTCTCAGCTCTCTGGAGGACGACGAGTGAATCCAAAGATTCCTGGTTGAGGGGAGTGGGGAGTCCAGGTGAGCCTTGACCTGGGCGAGATGGGGCCGGTGTGCCTAGCAGGGAGCCACCAGCCCCTGAGGGAAGCGGGTGTGGGTGGAGTGTAGCTCCAGCTGAGTCTGAGCTGGGAAGGATGCCCACCCGACCGCACTCCTGGCTACACCCAACGCGGCCTCCAGGGTGGGGGACCCCTCGGCACTGTGGCCCGAATCTCCTCCGGTGGTCGGAGGAGACTCCGCAGGGGAAAGCCCGAGTCCTCCGGCCCCACTGTCTGCAGAGCCCACTGTATCCCGTTCCTCCCCTCCACCGGCATCGCCAGCCTGGACCCGGTGCGCCCCAGGGCAAAGCCCCGAGTCCCCGGGACCCTGAGAGGGGCCGTGTGGGCAGAGGCCGCCGGCCTGGACCTGCGGGAGGGGTCACAGTCCGGGAGGCGCAGGGAGCGGGGCGCGCGGGGAACTGCCTGCCTCCGGAGGGGCCTGCGGCGCAGAAAGTCCCACCCTGGGCGTGAGTGGAGCCCGGAGGCCCTCAAACCTGGGCTCCCGGCCCGACCTCGGGGATGCCGATCCCACAGGGGCTCCCGGGCGGTTCAAACACCACATGAGTTTCTCGAGGGGAAAGTATAATGCGGCTGAGGCTGACGTCCTGGGGGGGCGGAGGCAGGAGGTGGGGAGCGCGGGCTCTGGAGGGCCGAGGACCAGCAGCCAGCGCAGCCCGAGCGCCGCGAGCGGAGCCCCTGCCTGAGCCGCACAGGCCGAGCGGATCGGGGGGTGACGGCGGGGGCGCAGGTGCCTCAGGACGGAGCCCGCGGAGGGGGGGCGTGCAGGCCGCCGGCGCTCGGTGCTCCCAGGAGGCGTCACGGCCCTTCCGCTCCGCACCCCGAGCGCCCCCCACCCCGCGGCAGCTGTCGCCGCCCTCGCCTCCCTCCGGGCCTCCTTCCCCATGGCCACCGGGGCCCCCACCCCTCCCTCCACCTCGTCTCCCACCTCCCCTCCCTCCCATTGGAGCACTCCTTCCCCGAGGCCACCGGGGTCTGTCCCACAGCTCCTGTCCTTCTCCAGTCGGCCCCCAATACCCCTTCCCCCGGCCCACCTAACCCCCGAGACCTGAACCGGGGCCGGTCCCCGGAGGCGCTCACGGGGAAGGCGGGCCCCTCCGCCCGCACCTGGGCGCTCTGCCCCCCACACCCCACCCCGCAGCCCGAGCCCGGGCCCGTCACAGAGAAGCGGAGACCGGGTCCAACCCTCGCCGTTTTACCTGGAGGAGACGGCGGCCTCCGGCCGGGGGGCCCCGGGAGGGAGGGCCGGAGGGAGGCGGGGGCGGCGACCTGAGCCCGGGCCGGGCGGGTCCGCAGGTCCATCGGAGAGTCGGCCGGTGCGCCCGGCGGCCGACCCGGTCCCGGCCCGCCGTGTACGGGAGGCAGCCGGGGATGTGGACGGATCTCCCTCCTCGCGTCCTCTAAAGACCATCACCACATCCTCCGGGAGGATTTAAAAGGTCAGCACGGAGGGCGCCGCCAGCACCGCCTCTACCGGGACGTGCAGCCGCGGGCGGCCCCGGAGCCGCTCACCTCCCTGCGGTCAGGCCGGGCCCCCGGACATCGGCGCCCGGAGGCCTCCCTCTCGGACCCGCCCGGTTCTGCCCGCGCCCCGCGCCCCGCGCCCCGCGCCCCCGCTTCCCGTCACCCCGGCTTCCGCTCTGGACGCGCTCTCGCCGGGGTCGGCGCGGACCGGACCCTGCGGGACGCGGCGAGTCTCACCGGAAGCTCGGACGTAAACCTCGGGAAGAGTCGCCCCTGCGCGTGGAAGCCTTTCGGGGTTCGCTAGCCCTGGGCACCGTCCACGTTCACGACATGACGCCGCGGGTTTCGCACGGCCCCGTTCTCCCAACCGCGACCTCCGCAGCGTGGCCACCGCCGCGGCGCGGGCCGGAAGCCTGAGTCTCGGGGGGCTGCCCGCTCGTCCCTCTCCCTCCTCGGGCTCCACGGCCCGCCCAGCGTCCGAGGGGCGTTTTGAAACATGGTGGTCTTGGCTTCAGGATATTTATACACGTTACCAAGTTACACTGTGTGAGGCGTCATCTCACCTCGCTCTATACCCTCCAGGGCGCCGCCATCTTGCGCGGCATTGAATCACGGGGGCCGCCATTTTGCGGAAGAGGGCGGGTGTTTCCGGTTCCGGCGGGGGCTGTTCTCTCCTTTCCTCGCAGGGCGGCAGCGGCGGTGGTTGTGCTGCTGCTCTCTCTGAAGTATCCAGCTCCATCCTCGTCGCTGCGGCGACCCCCGCACCCGCCGCCGCCATGACTGAGCAGATGACCCTTCGTGGCACCCTCAAGGGCCACAATGGGTGGGTGACCCAGATCGCCACCACCCCGCAGTTCCCAGACATGATCCTGTCCGCCTCCCGAGGTACGAGCTGAGATGCGGGGCGGGGATCGGAGGATGAGAGAGGGTGATCCTGCCGCGTGGCTGGGCCCGTGGCACGCGGCCGGGAAGAGGGGGTGGCAGGGCCGCGCGGACCTGTGCCCCGGCCTCGGCCGGGAGGCAGACGTGGAGACGGGCCAGCCCGCGGCTGCCGGAGGCTGGCAGGACTGGGGGCTTTCCTGTCCCGCCCGCCTCCCCGCAGGTGTGCTGCAGGGGCCGGGCGGGGCGGTGATGACACCAACATGCCATCTGAGTGCCCGTGCTGAGAACCAGAGGCTGTTTCTGAGCTGCCGCCCGGCCCCTGCCCGGTGGGAGGCGGGTGGGCACCGAGGGCGCCGCGTGGTGCGCAGTCGGAAGCTTCCGTGCGCAGGTCCCGGGGAAGGCGGCCACCAGGAGCGCGCGGAGCGGTTTCCCGGCTGCACTGCAGGCAGCTCGCACGGGTCCTCCCGCTCCCGAGGACCGCGTCTGCATTAGCCGTCAGATGAGGCCGAAAGGGGTGCTGAGCTGGCCTCGGTGTCAGGAAAGAGCGCCCCGGTCTCCGGTGAGGTGGGCACTGCTTGGCCCACTCGGTTCTGGAGTAGCGAGTCACTTGGCCTTGGCTGGGCATGCGCTCGGGCCTGCAGTTCCCCTCCACCTGCCCTCATTGGTTGGATTGCGGACCCACCGGGACCTCGGGGCGTCCCGCTTGTCCACAGGTGAGCAAGTGGCCGTGAGGTCACTCACTGGGCTTCCCTTCCTGTCTCCCTTGCCCTTAGACAAGACCATCATCATGTGGAAGCTGACCCGGGATGAGACCAACTACGGCATCCCCCAGCGTGCCCTTCGGGGTCACTCCCATTTCGTGAGTGACGTGGTCATCTCCTCAGATGGCCAGTTCGCCCTCTCTGGCTCCTGGGACGGAACCCTTCGCCTCTGGGATCTCACAACGCAAGTAGCTGCTCACTTCGCTCTGGGGGAGGTGGGGTCCCAGGGGAACTGTGAGTCCAGAGGGCACCTAGAGGGGCAGTGGGTGCTTGCTCTCTCCTTGTTGCTTTGCGCTTGTTGCGCAGAAGTGCTGAGGAGTGGTCTGCTTGAGCAGTCTTGCCAGATAAGTGAACAGGTCCTGCCTTGGGAACATAACGGAGGATCCTGGTGATGACAGACGACATGGTCAGCCAACCCCGTGTGGGAGTGAGGACATGTCCTGCAATTCTGAAGGGAATCCTCTGGCGCGTTGTTAGCCGAGGGCCCGTCGTGGGCAGACCCATGTCCGGGGTTGTATGAGGAAACGCAGCTCCGCCGGGGCAGGAACGAGGCCACGCAAACGGTCTCCCTGGAAGAAGGCTCGCAGAGTCTGGCTGGCAGTGACCAAGTCCTTCCTCTCAGGGGCACCACCACGCGCCGGTTCGTGGGCCATACCAAGGACGTGCTGAGTGTGGCCTTCTCCTCTGACAACCGGCAGATTGTCTCTGGCTCCCGAGATAAAACCATCAAGTTGTGGAATACTCTGGGTGTGTGCAAGTACACCGTCCAGGTAAAGTGACGACACCCGTAAGGTGCTCTCCCACCCTCTGAACCTGGGCCTTACGTCGTGGTCTCAGGCTTCATCTGCGAAGGCTTCATTCATCTTGAAGGTTTGGGCTTGGAAGTGTGAAAACAGATTGTCATCGTAACTAAGGGGTGGGGTCAAGAGTTTCAAGGACAGGATGGTTTTCCCTAATTTCCTTTTCATCTGTAGGACGAGAGCCACTCGGAGTGGGTGTCTTGTGTGCGCTTCTCGCCCAACAGCAGCAATCCCATCATCGTGTCCTGTGGCTGGGACAAGCTGGTCAAGGTGAGCTTGGAGCCAGGGTGTAGGGTCTTGGCCAGCTGGAGTGTGTTCCCGCTCTCCCAGATGGTCATGCACTCCAACTTGTCCCTCAGTTTACTTTTTTCTTGCTAGTTGGTCTAAAGGAGCCAATTGATGGGCCTAAGTCCCTTATGAGGCAACAGAGCATTTGTTACCTGTTTTAATCCTAATTGCCCACAAGTGGCCAAGACCTTTTTTTTGGTTACTGATCAAATGAAAAATGACCACCAGATCCAGGAACGCTTTGAAACGAGCTTTAAAGGCCCTTTCTGTTTGGCTAGAGCTCTTCTGCCTCTTGACAGCTCCAGAGCCACGTTCTTCATCTCTGACCACCACCACCCCAAATTTAGGTATGGAACCTGGCAAACTGCAAGCTGAAGACCAATCACATCGGCCACACGGGGTACCTGAACACTGTGACTGTCTCTCCAGATGGGTCCCTCTGTGCTTCTGGAGGCAAGGTACTTGGGCCAGGAGTCTCCTACGCAGTGGGTACAGCGTCTTAGAAAGAGTGCTTGACAATGAGAGCAATCTGAGAATAAATGTTTCCAAAGATTGCTTTCTGACAATGAGATCTTTAAGGCATACTGTACTGTTCAAAAGAAAACAATTGTCTTCTATACATCTGGTTTCTTTGGAAGCTATTGATGACATTAGGATCTCATTTAACAAAGTGTTTGATTTAGATGACAGACTCTTGGTAGGTTTGGTGAGTGAGGTGGTGCATTAAAGGAAAGGTATAGAGGTAAATATTGGCTACTTCAATCATTTGTTTTGGGGAAGTTTAGGGTATGGGGGTGGGGTAGATAAGACAACCTTGAGACAGCTGGGGTTAACATCTGGAAGAGGTCACATTGCCCTGACTCAACTTGCTCTCTCCCAGGATGGCCAGGCCATGCTGTGGGACCTCAACGAAGGCAAGCATCTTTATACGCTTGATGGTGGGGACATCATCAACGCCCTGTGCTTCAGCCCCAATCGTTATTGGCTCTGTGCTGCCACTGGGCCCAGCATCAAGATCTGGGTGAGTATGGGCTGCAGTTGAGGACAGGTACCTAGCTGTACCCTAAGCCATGGCAACATTGTGATTTCCTGAACAACTGCTATCAGGGTGTCAGTGGAGGCCCAGGAAAAGCTAGTTAAAACTTGCTGGGTTTGGGGTTTGCAGTGATTCGGTCTTTGCCTACTTAAAGGAGTGGCCAAATAGAGCAGCTTATTCAACCACAGCACAGTTGGCACTTGCGTCTGAATGTTTGCTGGAGGGGTGGGGTAGTCCTGTGTATTTTAGGATGTTTAGCAGCAAACCTGGTCTTGACTCACCAGTAAGTGCCTATAGCAAACTCCCTTAGTGACGACCAGAAACGTCTCTAGGCATTGCCAGGTGGGAGTGGCAAGAAATACCCTCTGTTGAGATAGTAATCTCAACAGTTACAAAGGGACTTTTGAGAGGGGACTTCTGTTTTCAGTTTTTTGGTGTTTTTTAGTATCAGTGGCATTAAAGTGCAGGGTTGCCTTAACTCCGTTTTGTTCCTTCCCCAGGACTTGGAGGGTAAGATCATTGTAGATGAATTGAAGCAAGAAGTTATCAGTACCAGCAGCAAGGCAGAGCCACCCCAGTGTACTTCTCTGGCCTGGTCTGCTGATGGCCAGGTAAGTGGGTGTACCCATTTGGAGGGAAGATTGTGGTCTAGAGCAGCAGTCACCAGGCGGTGGTCTGTGAGGTCCGAAAGGTTGGCAATCACTGGTTTAAAGAAACCTTTGGAGCAGCGGTTACAAGCCGGTGGTCCGTGAGGTCCAAAAGGTTGGCGACCAGTGGTCTAGTCTAGAGGGTAGTGATTACCTGCTTTCAGTTCAGTTTAATTTGACCAATTTACAGGCATATTAGTCCTTACTTACCAGCTGTTGCTTCCTCTAGGAATAATCACTCATAATCATGTAGTTAGAAGAGTGGGGATCTTAAGGGCCATCTTTCTTCATTAATGGGACTAGAGTTTCATGACCCTGACGTATCACTCCATTCTCCTTTGCAGACTCTCTTTGCTGGCTACACAGACAACCTGGTGCGAGTGTGGCAGGTGACCATCGGCACCCGCTAGAAATACATGGCAGAGCTTTAGTAATAAAATGCTTTTCTGGCTTGTAGAAAGCGTCTTTCTCTGATTAGGAAAAACTGCTTCCCATTTCTATGCTGGCAGGCTGGAAGCACAGGCCAAGTAAACAAGGCTTTGGGGAAGAGGGAGAAGCCAGACTATGTTGGGTAGGTACCCTCTTTTATAATGTCACATTTCAGATAGATCCTCGGTGCTTTTTAACGTTTTTATTGATTTGAGACTGAGAGAAAACCCATCTGCCTTCCACATGCCCCTACTAGGGATTGAGCCTGCAACCTGGGCATGTACCCTGACAGGGAATTGAATCTGCAACCTCTGGGTGCATGAGATAAGGCTCAACCAACTGAGCCGCTACACCAGCCAGGACCAGGTCCAGCTCTCTTTAACACACACACAAAAAGAATATAGCAGAGGTGCATTTTGTTACTCTTCCAAAGGGAAGATTAGAAAACTTTCTGAAACTGGTTAAGGTTAATGTAGTCTACATCATATTAGGTCTTTTGTTAAGATGGAGACTTTCTTTTTTAATTATTAAAGGCAAGTCAACTCAACCAAAAGAACTACCTAAATCCTTTTCACTCCTTCCATAACTGGAGATTTAATATGTACAGTGGTCTGGAATTCATAACCACAGAGCTGGCTAAATTACAAACAGCTATTGAAGTAGCCCATATATACACACACACACTAGGGGCCTGGTGCACTAATTTGCACACAGGTGGGGTCCCTCAGGGAGGCCTGTGGGGATCTGGCTGAAGCCCACAGTCCAACACCGCCTGCAGCGCCTACCTGCCACTCCTGCTCTTCCCGGCCCCACTGCCGCAGCGCTCGCCAGCTCCGCGCCTGGCATCTGTGCCGCACCAGCACAGCCAAGGGGGAACCTAATGGGGCTGAAAGGCTTTAAAAAGACGAGAATGAAAGCTGGGTCTCCATGGGATGCTGCTGCTTTAAGAGATGATGATGCCCACAAGCCGTATGTTTGTTTATAGCACAGTGGTTCTCAACCTTGGCTGCACATTAATCACCTGGGAATCTTTTTAGAATCCTGATTTCTGGGCCTCATCCTCTGGAAATTGTTTCTTTGTTACTAATGTTGTGGCCCCACCCCATAACAAACAATTTCCAGAGGATGAGGCCCAGAAATCAAGATTTTAAAGATTCCCAGGTGATTCTAATGTGCAGCCAAGGTTGAAAACCACTGTTCCAGTGGGTTTTAATCCTACTCAACTACATGCACCTGAACTCTATCAAGCCTACATCACTCAGGGACATGGGGCCACGTGTTCAGACCATAGGTTCAAGCTTACAATTATAGCTGTTGGCTATAATTGTGCTGGGACTTGCACGTGACCACGAGAGGACTGTGCCCTCCCATCAGTCCAAGGCTTGAACTTATCCAAACACTGTAGCCGCTCCCCCACAGGCATCCTTCAGAGGGGAGTGGCCTATGGGATTGGGCCAAAACTGGCTCCAACATCCCAAGGGGTCCCAGATTGTGAGGGTGCAGGCCAGGCCGAGGGACCCCACTGGTGCATGATCCATTGGGGCAGGAGAGGGACTAGGGAAAATGGGAGGGCTCCAGGGTGTGTCTAGCCCAGGGGTGGGCAAACTTTGACTCGAGGGCCACAATGGGTTCTTAAACTAGACCGGAGGGCCGGAACAAAAGCATGGCTGGAGTGTTTGTGTGAACTAATATAAATTCAAAGTAAACATCATTACATAAAAGGGCATGGTCTTTTTTTTTTTTTTTTTTTTTAGTTTTATTCATTTCAAACGGGGCCGTAGTTTACGGGCTGTAGTTTGCCCACGGCTGGTCTAGCCTCTGTCTTGAATGACCAGTTCCGATTTGATGACCCCAGCAGCAGCAGCAAACTAACCTAACAGTCAGCGTCTACCCTCTGGTGGTCAGTGCATGTCATGATGAGTGGTTGAGCAGCCTTAGCATTTCATTAGCATATTAGGCTTTGATTGAACAGTTGACCAGACACTTCTAATATTAGGCTTTTTATTATATAGGATACCCTCCATTTCTTCCTCAGCTAATAGTAATGATCTCTGGCTTTATCTCCAACTTTGAGATTTCTAGATATAGTCACTTATACTTTGGAAATGTGCCTGAGCCATGGGTGTGGAGATTCTTAGGGAAGCATAGTCCTAACGCATCAGAGCAGTAGGAGATAGCAATCAGCAAATGACCTTCAAGTAGTCTGAAGAGTATGCCAATAAAGGAGGTAGGTTATACAAATGGAAGGGTAGGATTTATATCCCACTCTTGAAGCAGGATCTCATGCCTAGTACTAACCAGATGTGACAGGTGCAAAAGGCAGAGGGAAAGCTCAACCATTTCATTTAGTGGAGGGACAGGCTGTAGAAGAAATGGCTTCTAAGTTACATCCTTGGTTTCTGCTCATCTAAAGGAATGGACTAAACAAAAGAAGCAAATAAAACTTTTTTTAATTTATTTCCACAACCCAACTTCCCTTTCCTCCAGGAACATAAATTGACCTGGGCCATCAAAGCACAGGACAAAAGCTGATAAATGACACAAGGCAAAGGGTTATTAGAAAAATAGATTATACCCAAGGCTCTCCTAGGGACCTAAACCCTGCTCCCCATCAGAGCTCATCAAATGAAACTGAAGACATGAGAAGGATGGAAACATGAAACTTCACTGAACAAAGGGGAAAGGAGTCTGGCAGTGAAAAGGGTAGGGTGTGGTTTGCTGGGGAAAGGGGTGAGAAAATAATTTACTGGGGGGATAGAATGGTATGTGGTTTTGATCATGTCAACCACTGCGGATCTCACTGAAACTAAATTCTGGCCAGTCTGTGGAGGTAGAAATTGGGATAGAAGGAAGTTTGGAATCCTTCCTTCCCCAGAGGAGATGGTTATTATCCAGCTCTACCTTTTGCCCAGCCTGCCTCCCCTCAAAAAACCTCCAAATTCCATAGCTATAACTTTCATCAGAAAATGGAATTGGAATGGGGAGAGTCGTGAGTCCTGCCCAAATCCTCCAGCCTGGGAACTGGTATGAAGGTTGAAGAGAAGGGATGGGTAGAGGGGAGTTAAAATTAAATACTCCCCCCCCCTCTACTCAAACTCGGTCCCTGGGTGGACAGGAAGGGAAGACTAGGCAGCTGTTATCAGGGACCCATGCAGGCGAGGCAGAGCTGGAGGCCAGAAAGGTTCCTTAGGCTCCTACAGGGAAAATCGGGGTCAAGGAAGAGCAGGAAACAATGCAGAAAACTTTGGGAGCCTTTAGCCCCAAAACTTGGGCCACCCTCCACCACCACCCGCCCCACCAGTGCTGACCAGAGGGGCCCCAGCGGGTGGTAGGCTGATCAAGGGCACAGCTTGATTCGGGTACCCTTGGAGAACACCCGGAAGAAAGGGAAGACACGCTCGCCCAGAAAGGCAGCTGAGAAGGTGTGCACGTGGGCCAGAGTCTCTGCATTGTAGAAGCCCAGGCGCCCAGCCTCATAGTCCAGGTACACGCCGAAGCGCCGTGGTCTCTCACTTGGGCTCAGCAGTGTCTGCTCCGTCGAGCTCTGTGCCTGGTAGCGTTTGCCATTGGTGCCCACACACCACACTTCCCTCTGGAGCAGGGGCTGCGGGGGTAGGTGGAGGCGGCGGCGGCGGTGGTGATGGCGTGACGAAGAACTGGCATCCCCGATGCCCACAGAGGAACCCCCGGAGCCCACCTTCTCCCTGTGACGACTTGATTCTCGGGCAGCACCCACGGCCCAGCCCCGCCGCCCACCCACCTCTACCTCCCAGTAGTGCCGGCCAGAGCGGAAGCCCTGAGCCCCCAGTACGCAGCAGTCGGCCGAGAAGCACTTGGAATGGTCAGCAACCTCCTGCCGCCGGTCTGCCAGGCGGACCCCCCGGCGATCAGGAGACAGCATCAGGGCCGGGTGAGCCGTGTCAGGGTCCAGGGTCAGGTCCACTTGTGGGAAGAGGACAAATTCACCAGGGATGGGCCCACTGTTGCCCACCAGCAGCCAACTCCAAGGTTCAGCCTTTCCTAACGCCCTCCCCACTCACCTTCCAGACCCCCAGCTGCCCTTGGTATCCCACCCCTTCCTACAGGCCAGGATCAGGTTCCTGTGGGGACACTGGACAGGTCTTCCCTCTGGCCCTGGCTCTTCTTGCCAGTCCTCCCCCCCAGCACCTGCCTGAGCTCGGACAGAGCCTTGGCTTGAAGCCCCAGGTGGCCTACCTGTAGCCTGCTCCATCTCAGCCCCCAATCTTCCCTCCAGAACCTAATCTCAGGTCTGTGAAGGTAAAGGCAAAGGAAGGTCGCACAGGTGACCTCCCTACCTCGAGCAGCCTGACAGAACATCCGGCTCATTTTCCTCACGATGGCGTCTGTCAGGAAGTCATGGCTATGGGGTTGACACGGGTCAGGGGACCAGATCTCTGGGGGCTGCAGCTGTATCTCTTCACACCTGGAGGAAGGGGACCAGGCAAGGGGTGGGACCATGATTTCCCAGGGGGAGGAGAGGAGGAGAGGGGCAGGAGAGCCCAAAGAGGCAGGGATGGGGAACCAGGTGCCACTAGGTCACAAAGGATAAAGGGTGAGAACACACCTATTGAAAGTCTCCTTGATGTCCTGGGAATAAGAAACACAAAGGAGGAGAGGGAGAGAGACAAGGAGAGAATCAGCTGTGCAGGGATGGCCACTTCTCCCTGCTTGATTCCAGCCATAAAGACGGACATAAACAGGGATGAGAAAAAGCACTTCAAGGCCTTCACTAACCACGCATCCATCTCAGTCATCCTTGTGCCTCAGCACACCTAACTCATCTCATCCTGTTGAGCCTAGGAATAGAATTTTCAACCTCAGTAAACTCATTTTCACAATATGAAAAACTCTTTCCTCAACACTCATTTAAAACCCTCCTCCTACAACTGAACCTCCTTTATTTTCATTAGGTATAATCTCACACACACACACACACACACACACACACACACACACACATTTTACAATAACTCCTGTCTTCAGCCTCAAAAGACCTTTGGGTCTTCAGGACAAATCCCTGTGGATTCATCCCAGTAAAAGGCTGCTATGGACAGGTGTTAAACAGGGTGCTGGGGAGCAGACAGGGAAGGGGACCCTGCTCACCTTGAGCAGCCGGAGGCCCCCCTGCTGGCTCCGCTCCTGGGCTTCGTTCAGCAGGCGGCTCAGCTGGGCAGCCTGCTCAGCCAGAAGACTGGCCGCTGCTCCCGCCCGGCCCAGCTGGGCTTCGTGCATCTCTCGAAGGCGCCGCTCCAGCCCTGCCTGCTCTTCAGCCAGAAACCTTGTCAGCCGTCCAAACTCTGAGGCCACAGCTGCCAGCTCTGACTTCATCTGGCTCTGGGATGATGCAAAGGGGATAGTGGATAGCACCTCAACACACAGAAACATAAACCTCCAATTGGGCAACTGCTGCCCCTCAATCCAAGGCAAAGGCCCTACATCCCAACTGGAAAGAGGCCTCTGTCCCCTTTCCCACACCCAGCCTTACCAGGCATCACTCCCGGCACCCTGGCCCAAAACTCACCCGCCTCTGCCTGCAATGCTTCTCTCTACCTTAGCTACCTAACTTGACTCATTTTAGGTCTAAGTTTTACTATTCCCTAAGAGAAGCCTTCCCTCCCCTCCATATCTAAATCAGGACTACCCCCTTCAATATCAGTATGGCATATCTCTCGATTAGAAACGTTATGTTTACATTGGAGTACCCTTGAACATCCTTTTCCCCCACTACACCGTAAAGTGCTTGCTACAGGATCCTTGGACCCTGGCACAGTGCCAGCCATGGAATGGGTGTTTGGTAAGAACTTCTGAAATGGATAAATTAAAAATTCAGGAATCAAGATAGGAAATTAGGGTCCTGGATATATCACTAGTGACCTTGGGAAATTTACTCAATTTTAGATCAGAAATAGGCAAACTTTCTGTAAAGGGCCAGATAATATTTTATACTTTAAAGACGAGGCAAAAATCAAGGATATTAATATGTAGGTACTTCTATTATAATAAGAGAAAATGTCTGTCCACTCCCCCCCATTAGCCTGAGCTGGGCAATCCCAGATGGTAGACAGGCTTTCTGCCCATGTATCATCAGCTGGAGACATTCCTGGGACCAGGAGTGACAGACCAGAACGGGGAGGAAAGTCCTGACTGGCCAAGTGGGTGAAGTGAAGTTAGTTTCTCTGTCCAGTGACACTCAGATTCTTACACCTTCTCTGCACACCAGGAGCCCAAAAGTCTCCATTTGAGCAACAAGCTGGAGGCAAGACCAACTCCCAGACCCAGATTCCACCACTCAGTGCAAGGCAGCCACCGACAGCGGAGTCCCTAAAGTGTAGGTGGCAACAAGCAGAGACAACAAGCACCGGCCAGGGTGACAGGCACAGAAGAGAGGGGGTTGGAGGTCCGACAGGAGGGATGGCCCAGACTTGGTATCTGAAGCTCAGCATCAGGCCATTCCAGTGCCTGAGGGGTGGGAATCGGGGAAGGGGGGGTGGGGAATATCTAAAATACTCCTTGGGGAGAGGTGAGAAATGATGAAAAAAGGCTGAGAAACTGGACCAGAGGATGCTGGGTTCTGCAATCCTAATATTCACGAATTCATCCCTCCACTGGCCCCCTCTCATGCTCAGGGCTGCTCTGCCCACCCCCTGCCATCTATCCTGGGATCTGGGGCTTCTGATGGCTGCTCTATGGATTTGGGCTGGCCTCTTCCTGCCCTCTGCTATCCAGTGTGCTGGGCACAGCGTGGTGGGACAATGGCTCTGGAGTTAAGTGTCCGGAGCGGTAAGCCTGCTCTGCGGCCTTGAGCCAGACACCCAATCTCTCCAAGCCAGGCCTCTCTCCCCATTTTGGAATCTGGGAATGCATATACCTCCTCACCCTCTACGGCCCCTCTCGCCTCAGGACGCTGGGAGGGCGTCTGCCTCTTCCCAGGCTTGGCTGCCCCTCTTCAGATCTAGTCACCACTTGTGCGAGTGGGCAGTGCGTCCTCCCTGCCCTGACCAGAGCCGGTCGGCCCTGAGGACCGTCACCCACCTTCAGCTCGGTCACCCGCCTCTCCTCCTTGGCTCTCATCTTCTGCACAGCCTCGAGGTGCTTCCTGAGGGGTTCCACGTGCCCCTGCAGTTTGGCCTGAGGGAAGAGCAAGAGGAAGGCTGATGGCCTGGGCGGGAGACGCACCTGCTCTCCCCATCCTCCCTGCAGGGGGTTGGGCCTCAAAGCCTGATCCCCATCACAGTGACCAAATGAGCATCATACTCCCATCCTCCTCTTCCTTCTCTTCCGATGATGGCAAAGGCTCCAACCCTCCACCCGCACTCGTCCCCAGCCCGGGGTGCGTTTCCGAAGGGTAGGATCCTGACTAGAGAGCCCCACTCGCAGGCGGAGTGTGCCTGGTTGAGCACCTCACCACACAGAGTCCTCCCACGTGAATGTTCCTGCCTGTGGTCCTGTCCCCTCATAAGCAATCTTCCTCATAACTTCATCGCTAAGCACTTTGCTGATTATTTTCACGTGATAAAAATCCATCAGTTGTTCACCACCACTTGCAAAATATGAGGCTCTAACTGCCCCTGCATTTCTAGCCTCCCCTCCTGTACCTACCCTTCTGCAGTCTCTTAGTTTTAGCCATCCCTCGTCTTTTTCTGGATTATGATACTTCCCAGGCACGGTAATCATTACAAGTGTACCTGCCTTCCCCGGGACAGAGGGGCTCTTCGGGACCGGGCGGCCACTTTCATTCCTGTTTCTCCCTGTCCATCTGCTTTCTCTCCCACTCAATCACTTGCTGAATGAAAAACAAAAACCCTCTCCTCCTAAATACTTAACCTTCTCAACAAATATGCACTTAAGCTCTGTGCTCCATCATTTGTAGCAGTCTTTGTCTTCAAAGTGCTGATAGAGAGACCAAAATGGGTGAGATTAGCCCAAACTATTGATTTCCTTTTTTATGTCTTCTGCATTTATCCCTCCTTTTCCTTGAGGGGTAACACAGGGCAGAAAAGCTCAAGCCTAGACTCCAATCTGATCCTAAATGCAGCCAAGTGTCCTGAAGCAAGCCATGATTCCAGTTTCCTCACCTTGAATGGGAATTGGGAATAACAGAACCTACCCCTTGGGTAGTATGCTTAGCACAGTGTCTGGTATATAGCAACAGGTCAGTAAATGTTACCTAGTATTCCCTACGTAGGCCTTCAGCTGCCAATGAAAACCTGACAGTGACCCTTGAACTACAGACGTTACTGACTCAGGGTACAAAAGGCCGTTGTTGTTGGGTTGGTGTTTTTTTTTTAATATACTTTTATTGATTTCAGAGAGGAAGGGAGAGGGAGACAGAGATAGAAACATCAATGATGAGAATCATTGATCAGCTGCCTTCTGCACACCCCACTGGGGATAGAGCTCGCAACCTGGGCATGTGCCCTGACCGGGAACCGAACTGTGACCTCCTAGTTCACAGGTTGATGCTCAACCACTGAGCCATGCCAGCCAGGCCAAAAAGCCATAGTTGCACAGGTAAGTGGTTGCAGACAAAAATTATGTAATAAGATTACAATCGATCCATAACCTGAAAACAGCAGAAACTACACAGAATTTTGCCTTTTGATATCACTTTCCACTTTTCTCCAGTAGTGTCAATAATTTCAACTCTATTAATGCAGAATTTATGAGGCTTAAATTTTCCACTTAAT
This sequence comes from Myotis yumanensis, assembly GCF_028538775.1. Taxonomy (NCBI): domain Eukaryota; kingdom Metazoa; phylum Chordata; class Mammalia; order Chiroptera; family Vespertilionidae; genus Myotis; species Myotis yumanensis. The sequence goes on from NW_027223756.1 coordinate 107,923,025, forward strand.
ATTTTTCCTAAATTGTTGACAAAAAATTCATAAGCAGAAATCCAAATAGAGTACTATGTAAGAAAAATCTTCAAGAACCTTTAACTTTTCTGGAGCTTTACTTACACAGCATTTGTATATTACAATCTACTCAATAAAGAAATATTTCTACAAAACAACACAGTGCCAAGCTGGTGCCAGTCAGTGTAGGTATCTAAACAAAACAAACTCCTTGTCTGCAAAATAGCCTATAACTTAGAAAGGGAATCACTCAAATTAGTTCTATATAATAAAACTCATGTATTGACATTTGCTGATCAGTTACTGTAAGATTGTGTCTGTGTGACCTCCCCAAACGGCAGAGCCTACTGGAGTGGAATTCAATAGATGTGGTTAACACAAATTAAAATCCAGTTTCAGAAACTTCAGAAGTCCTGCCAGGGAGCGTGAAAAAGGGGTGGAATGCTCCTGGATATTCCACCCCGGGATCCAGCGAACAAAGCTGGCTACACATTGTTTGATGGGTAGAATTAGCTAGGAACCGAGGGGATATAAAAAGGAAGAACAAAAGGAGCTGACAACTTCCCCTAACATTGCACGGCCTGAAAGGCAGGTGACATTATAATGCAGTGAGTCCCATCACAGGCGGGCTTCCTGAAGACACTCTCCCATCACGGACTCAGAATCTCTAGTGGCAAAGCCCATTCTACTTCTGAAAACCTCCTCTAGTAACGTGGCCCATCGGCCCGGCTTGACCATCACTGTGGGGAAGGAACAGTTCACCTGTCCTGAAGGGATAGTGGTTGGTCTTGGCTGTACCACTTATAGCTGAGAAGCTCTAGGCTGATTATTCTAAAATCGGGGCAATGATAATACCTAAGCGAGGTTACCCTAGGAATCAGGAGATATGAAAACACAAGTCATAAAACGAAAAAGCTCTGTGCCAATCACATAGAAGCTACCTGCTCCTCTCCCCGGTCACATCCAGGCCTCCTCTAAGTGGTGATACTTGTGCCGGCTGTTCCACAGCCAAATCGCCTTTACCCATGTCCAAAAAGAGTCAGGATCAAAAGTAGGGGGCCAGATATTAAGCAAAATACAATCCAACTCCAAGATGAAGTTGTATGTCAGAAAAGTCAAACAAACAGATATCCAAATGGTAGTGCCCTTGTTAACAGTGGAGACCGGGGGTGGGGGGTGGGGGCAGGGGCAGGGGAGCAGGTCATAACCAAGTCCATCACTGACTAGCAGCTGTGTGGCCCTGTGTCTATTACTTAAGTCTCTCTGACTCTGTTTCCCGATCTGTGAAATGGGAACAGAAACCTTATCAAACTCACAGGGTAGTTCTGAGTTTTCAGTGAGACAGCCCATGAAAAGTGCTTGGTGTAGGGCCTGGAGTACACGGTGCATGTTCAATAAATACTAACTTTTAGTCCTGGAGAAAATAGTCAAAGACATTCGGAAAGGTAAAGCCTCTCCCTGGGGGCCTGTCACCTGCACTCCTACCCTGCGGGCCGGTGGAAGTGTGGACGAGCAGTGGCTTTTCCCGGGAGACAGCCCAGTGACAGGCATCACCAGCTTTGCCCAATTTCCTGAGAAAGCCAGTCCTCCCTGGCCTCCCGTGTCTGTCTGTGCACAGGACCCTTCCCTCTAAGCCTGGTGCCCACGGTGTCTACATCGGGAGGATCGCCCTGCGGTGCACGGGACCTTTCCTTTTCCCAGCTCCTTCCCTCCTCTCCGCCCGCCGGACCCCTCTCCGCCCGCTGGACCCCCCACCGCCCCGCTGGACCCCCTCCGGCTCCCCTCACCTTGTACTCCTGCACCACCTCCTCCAGCGGCACCACGCTGTGCTGCTTGTGGCTCCGGGACTCCCGGCACACCACGCAGATGGCCTCCTCGTCCACCTCGCAGAAGAGCTTCAGGGCCTCCTGGTGTTTGGGGCAGACGCCCTGCTCGCCCCCGCGGCCGCCCCGGCCCGGCGCGGGGTGCATCTGGCGGATGACCTGCACCATGTTGGCCAGCTGCAGGTTGGGGCGGAAGCTCCGCCGCGGGAAGCTCTTCCGGCACTGGGGGCAGGTGAAGCAGCGCCGCGGGGGCGCCGGGGGCAGCGACGACACGGGGTCCAGCTCCTCCTCCTCCTCCAGCACCTCCTCCTCGTCCTCCTCGTCCTCCACCCCCAGGTCCTCCTCCATGTCCAAGTAGTAGTCCAGGTCCTCCTCCTCCTCCTCCTCCCACACGTAGTCCATGTTGTCCCAGTCCGACCCGCCCAGGCCCCCGGTCCAGAACACTCCTTCCTCCTCCTCCTCGACCTCTTCCTCCAACTCGCCCTCGTAGTCCTCATCCCTCATGGGGGTGTCCCAGCCCCCGCCGGCCCCCACAGCCTCCACTTCCTCCTCGTCCCCTCCGTTCTCCTCCTCCTCTTCCCGGTCTAACTCGTCCCGGTCCTCCTCGTCCTCCCCGCCCCACAGCTGGGTCACACACACGCGGCAGAAGTTGTGCCCGCAGCCGATGGACACGGGGTCCGTGAAGTAATCGAGGCAGATGGCGCACACCGCCTCCTCCTGCAGGGTCTGCACGGGGTTGGGTGCCATGGCAACGGCAGCCATCTTAGTGTCCACTCAGCCAGGGTAAAAGGTAGGGGGCCGAGGGGTCTTCCCTCTCAGACGCCCTGACGACCCGGCCCCACCCCCAGCCCTGCCTCTCCACACCTCGCCTCAGGCGCAGGTAGAGAACTGCCCTCCCGACAACCCACCCTCCACACAGGTCCCTTCGCCCAGACAACAGACGTGTCTCCGCCACAGGAGAGAACACAGGGGAGCGCGGGCGCCCGGCCCCTCAGGTGGCCCTGAGTGCAAATCTGCCCCCAACGCTCTCCGGGCCTCCTCATAAACCCCCGCCCCGCCTCACTTCCTGGCTCCGCCCCCTCACTTCCGTTCTCCCTCCCAACACTTCCGGTACCTACAAGCCACCCAGCGAGCGAGTTCCTTCCGCGATCGCGCAACGCCCCCTTCCCGCCCCGGCGCGGGCGACAGGAAGCGACGAGGAGACGCTCTAGCATCCACTCGGGAAGAGGGCGGCAGGGCTAGGACGACGGAGGCCCGCATCTCGGTGGTGCGGGGGCGGGAGCAACGCAGACGAAGCTGAAAGACCGGCCACTCCCAGCCCCCGCCCCTGAGGAGAAATGTCGGGAGACGATGGAACCCTTCGTGGCCGTCCGCTGTCGGTGCTGTGACCGCGTCGGCCCGGCGCCATCCTACCGGCCGGGCACCAAAGATTGCAGGCAGCACACCTCACAGCCGCTGCCGGAAGCAGAGGGGCGGGCCCCGGGGAACGTCCTACAGTACTTCCGGCCCTTCTAGGCTGAGGACTCGGGCGTGTGAGGACTCGGAGCGCCCCTCGGCGACCGCCCCGGGGCGGGGTCTGAGGACGCGTGGTGGGTGGGGCCGGAGACTCTCCCCGCCTCGCGCTCGGGCGGCACCCCGCACCCACGTTGGAAACGGCCGCCCGGTCGCTTCGCATTTAGTATTGGAGGCACGTTCCTGACTGCACAGCCGTGCGGGGACGGAGAGTGGCAGGTCATTCGTGCACTTGCACACGGTGGACGCTCGGACTGTAAAAAGGCGGGCTCTCCAAGCTGCTTTTTCTGTTTTGAGAGAAAGATGACGTTTACGAAAGGAAGGGCTTAGTCAGGAGAAGCAACAAGTGCTCCGCGCCGGCTGCCAGCCGTGTCGTGGGAAACAGGTGACCGAGGCGGCGTGCTGCCAGCTCTCGGCAGAGTCGAGGAGAAGGGGCCTCGGGGCGGGTCCGGGGCGAGCGCGGCGCCCCGGCTCCCCCGCCTGCAAGTCTGGTCCGGTGAGGCCCTGAGTGCGGGGCGCGCGCCGCGGAAGGAGGAGGAGGAGCGGAGCGGAGGGGGCGGGGACGGAGGAGGCACTTCCAGACGCACCGCGGGGAAGGCGGGCGCCCGCAGTGCGGAGGGCGCCGCCCTCGGGGGGAGGCGGAAGCGGGACCTGTGCTCCCTGTTTGCACAGTCCCGTGTTCGCTCGGGTGGAATGAGGGTGACGGAGCCCGTCTTAGGGGGTTTGCTCTGCGCAGCCAGAGCCCGTGTCGTGCTGCGCGGCCCCCGGCGACGAGGTGCTGAGCGGCCGCTGCCGCTGTGGCCGGGGGAGCGCCCGGAGCAGACGTGCCCTGCGAGCGCCCGCGGGCCGGGTGGGGAGGGCGCTTTTTCCATCTGTGTCGTTCTGTACCTTCTAGATTTCGAACCCAATGAATGTTTTGCTTTAAAGAAAAATAAAAAACTTGTCTAAGTGCCACCCATTCCGTCAGCCGCGCGCCGCTCTTGCTCCGCGGGATCCGGAACTCCCCGACATCTGCTTCCGTGGGTCCCGGCCGCCGCGCGGGGGCCCGGGGCGCGTTTGGGGCGTCGGTTTGACTCGAGAAGGTCTGTCCGGGCGGTAGCGCTGCGTGAGATGTCGCCGTTAGCGCCTCTGGCCAGGAGATTATTTGTGCGAGAGCGATGCTCTGATACATGAAGCTCTTTAAAAATGTGTTGTTTTATTTAAAAAAAAATAAAATGTGTCGTTTAATTTTTTAAAAAGACTGCGTGGAAGTTACAGGGCCATTGTTCCTGGACGGAACCCCCCGTGAGTGCCGGCGCTGCGGGGTGCGGGGGGTGCGGGTGGGGGCGCTCCAGGGGGGCCTGTGCCTCCGAAGGGGGTGCGGCCCAGACCGCGCACCCCGATGGGTGGGCTGCCCGTGGCCGCCCGGGAGCGGCGGGCCCTGCGGGGGCCAGAAGCTGCGGCCACGACCCCTGCGCGCAGCTCGGCGGCCGTGCGGGGAGCTCGCTGCCCCCGCCGCCCCGCCGCCCCGCCGCCGGCCGCGGGCGGATTCAGGGCGGTGTCTGCCGGCTCCGGGAGCAGCGGTTTCCGTAGTGTAGTGGTTATCACGTTCGCCTCACACGCGAAAGGTCCCCGGTTCGAAACCGGGCGGAAACAACGGTCTCCTTTTGCTCTCGTTTCTGCCTCTACGGTCCCTTTCTCACCCCATCACGTCGAGGAAGGTGACTGGCACACGGGTCACCTCCACTGGGACTGGAGAACATTCCTTGTAAAATGTTGGCTTTTTAATTAAAGGGGAAACATAGCGGACGGGCTTCGCGTCCCCGTCTCCCAGGACAGAGGGCTCCCTGGAGCTTTTGGCTACAATTCCTGCTTTTCTCTCCGGGCCGCTCCTCCCACCGCAGCCCCTCCGGCCAGGCCCAGTTTGAAATCCCGCTCCGAGTGGCGAGCCTCACTGCTCTTGGCACAAAGGAGCCAAGTTCACCGGTTCAGACGTTCAGCCAACGCTTGGCAGGGTGTTTGGTTTTATCCTGAGCGACGATGACAGGCGCAGAGGCAGCGGGATCGCTCTGGTTTCCATCTTAGCGGGACCCTTCGGCCATGGTGAGCCGCAGGTGTGCGGGGCTGCGGCTGCCCCGGGGGAGGGGCCGGAACGGACCGCTGGAGGCCAGGCCACCGGAGGCTGAGGACGGGCCCGGGCGGCCGCAGGTGAAGGGGCTCGATGCCCGGTTTGAACCCGGGCAGCAGAGAAGCTCCCAGGTTTCCGCTTTAGGTGGTTTAATGACCAAGATCAGAGACTGAGTGTGGGGAGTGGGGAGTGACAGAGGAGAGACAGGTACGGTCAGCCCCCTTATCAGCAGTTCTGCTTCCCTGGCTTCAGTTGTTCGGGGTCAACCATGATCCCAAAATATGAAATGGAAAATTCCAGAAATAAACAGAAGTTTTAAATTGTTCGCCATTCTCATGCCATGTCAATCCCTCTGGCCCAGGACGTGGATCGTCGCTTTGTCCACGGTCTCCAAGCTTTATATGCCACCCCTGGTTAGTCCGTTAGTGGCCATCTGGGCTATCAGATCCCATGTTAGGGTATTGAAGTGCTTGTGTCCAAGTCGCCCTTATCTTACTTAATAATGGCCCCTAAGGTGCAAGACTGCTAGTGCTGGCCGTTCGGATATGCACATGTACCTCCTCTACGTTCCTATGTGCGCACAGGAAAAAGCACAGTTCTGGTTCCAGGCGTCGAGTGGGGGTCGGGGATATAGCCCCGCAAACAAGTGGGTGCCACTGTAATGAGGGCAACCTTGGACAGGTTGGGAGAAGCCCAAGGGGACATTTCCAGGACGCGTGCATCTGAAGCTTGGGGAAAGCCGTCATTGCTGGAGCCACAGATGTGGGGGTAAAGGTTGGGTCAAGCTGTGAGGGGGACTCTGACTGTCCAGGGTGGTGGCCTCTGGTAGATGGTGGAGGAGTTGGAGGAGGAGGAGAGGCAGCAGGTGAACTTCCACCAAGGCCAAGGGAGTCGAAATGGGCTGAAAGGGGTGGGGGCCGGGCTGTAGAATCCAGTGATGTTGGAGTAAAGGACAGCGGTAACGCATCCATGGACCGGGACCCCTGCGGGTTACCGGTGACCTGACCACACATCAAGGATTCTTACTCCATCGGGCTCAGCCTCTGTTCCTATTCCTGGCTCCACAGAAATAAGCGTAATATTTTGCAATATTAAGCCATCATTACTACTTTTAAGTTTGCTTATATGTAGATCCACGTATAACATACATTAAAACGCATCCCAATTCTGTACAGTAAATGCTCGGGTTGATGAGTTTTATTTTTATAAAATACTTAAAAGATTTCATTAAGTTTTTAAAATTTAATAAAATTTTAGCTTTACTGAAATATCACTGACTTAAAATTTGATATTCATTCATTTCAATCTCCTCTCTGAAAACAGATAATTTTATATAACTTATAAGAAATATATAATTATTTTGAAAGCATGCGTAAAATTAATTTCATTTTTACCTATTTGTATTTATTTTAATTTACATTTCGATGAAGATATACCCAAATTTCATATACTTTGAGTGCATTTTGTGCTTCTTTAACATATTTTTATTGATTTCAGAGAGGAAGGGAGAAGGAAATAGAAACATCAAAGATGAGAGCGTCATAAACGAACTGCCTCCTGCAGGCTCGTTCATTGGGGATGGGGCCCCACAGCCCGGGGATATGTCCTGGCCGGCATCTCGTGGTTTATGGGTCAATGCTCACCCACTAAACCACGCTCAGACAGGCGTATTTTGTGTGTTTTCATTCTTTAGATCTTAACTGTCAATAGGGAACAAGCTATGTGAAACTTTAAACCTTGCAACCGTCTCCCTACAATAGATTCTATATATGCCACCCCTGGTTAGTCAGTTAGTAGCCATCTGGATGATCAGATCCATGGAACCAGGGCCTAGAACCATAAACACAGAAATGGACCGAGTTAACCAGGCTCACGTCTTCGAAGCTACATTTTACCTTCCCTTCTGCGAGGCCCGCTGCTTTTGTTCACAATTTTTTTTTTTTTTTTTTTTTTTTAATTACTGAACGTGACTGATTTCCCGACCCATTAACGGGTCGCGCTCTGCAGTTGGACAAGAATCGTTACCCAGGGGCCCCGGGGTGTTTACATTCCCGGACCCTGCAGGCCTGGGCGGGGGCGGCGGCGGCGGCGGCGGCCTGCACCCCATAGGACTCAGGGAAAGGATCACCCATCGCCCGTTTCCGTAGTGTAGTGGTTATCACGTTCGCCTAACACGCGAAAGGTCCCCGGTTCGAAACCGGGCGGAAACAGCCGCCGGGGCTCGTCCTTTTTCTCCCCGTTAGTGAAGATCTCCACTTCGGCCTTTTGCCCTCGGAATGGAGGTGCCTGTGCACACATATGCGCGCCTTTTATTCGTCTCCTTACAATCGCGGACCATAAAAAGGCAACGCAGGCGGGAACGCCACGCGACGACAAGTGGAACATTAGAAAGTGCAGGAAGGAAGGGTGGGAAATGCCGGAGGAAGTGAGTTCGGGAACTGTTTTCCCAGGACCATGCACACGGTGGACCGCACCTCGCGCGGGGGACCTGGCCTGCGGGGGGCGGGGCGGGGGTCCCGCAGAGGACCCCACAGTCGCGTTCACGCGGGGGGCCACCGAGGCCCCGACGCGTCTCAGGGGACGTGGTAGATGGAGCCAAGGGCCGGGGACCGGGAGAGAAACGGGGCCCGGGAGAAAGCCGCTCAGCACAGCGGTCCTGCCCCGGCCGCCCGGGGACCCCGCCGCTCCCGCCCGCGCCGAGGGCCAGGGGCAGAGGCGGCGAGAGCCTCGGAGAAGCAGCCCGGCGCGCGGGACCCCAGCCCGAGCTCCGGTCCCCCCCATACAGCCCGAGTCCGCCTGGAAAAGGGGGTGCACGCTCTTGCACACCTGACGGGGCACCCTTACACCTGTGACAGGCAACCAATTTCCCTGCTGTTCTGCCAAACCTGGAAGCCAGACCAAGAAAACATCAAAGTGGAAAATCAGATTCTCTTTAACGGTCTGTGTGTCTTAAATGCAGACGACGCGCTCCTGACTCACAGCATAGGCAGTAATGGCGAGGCTCGTGAGGCCGCCTGCATTCTGTAAGCAGCGATCAAACGGAGCAACTTCAAAACGGAGCTGGAGCCGCTAGGCCAGTGCTGCCTGGCCCCTTAGGGGTGTTAACACCGGGCAGAACAGCCTTGGACCGGGCCGAGCCAGCCTGTGCTTGTGAAAGGTCTGTCGGCAAAGATAACAAGAAAGCAGTCATTATGGCTGCAGGACTGATGACTACCCGACGGAAAACTGAAAACATGGTTTAGAATGAACATCACTGTGTTATGTCTCCTGCACCAGTAGAAATGCCTTCCTTCTATTGATGTCATTGTTCCCCTTCCCCTTCTCATAAAACCCCTTGCCTTTGTCTCCTAATCCGAACACTGTTTGGGCTTCAGCGACTCAGACTCGGTGCTCACAAACAGCTGTTTTTATTGATCGCAAATAAATGTTTGTTGCCTCTCACTTTGAAAGGCCTTTTTACCGTTTGGTTAACAATTCCAATAACTTGCCCACAGGAATCAATGCCGCGCCCATTTCCTTGTCATCGCCTTGCTCTTTCATACTTATGTGTATGCCTTCTCAGAATGTATAGATGTACTCACCCAAGGAGGAGGGCCAGGGCCCAGCCATGGATCTTAGAGACTAAGAGGAGGGAAGCATTCTGAACCCCATTTGGAAGAATCCTCCAAGTTCTCTTGCTGACCCCATTTCTGTCCACCACCCGCCTCCCACCCCCCCTCAAGCTGACTTCCGTGGTGGCCCCAGGACTCTGGGAGGACAGAACTGTCACTCAGGCCTGTTGCTCTTCTCCAGGTGGGTTTGGATCGGTGCCTCAGCTAATGTGAGTCTCACCATCTTCCTGAGGAGACAGTAAACAGACCCAGATCAACACGAGTAACCTCACCGCACTGGCCGGGCAGGAAGCTGGCCTGAATCAGATTTCTTTGGGGTTAGGCTTAATGCTGACCTGTCATTATGGCTTTGTAGCTTCCCTAGACGGACCTGGTTTCAATGACACTATGATTCTCTTTTTTGAGGCTGAAGCTGCAGCTGCTTGTCAGTCAGTGGAAACCCCTTTCCACCAACCCCTTTGTCCTCTCAGCATCGCCCTCACAATTTGAAAGCATCCTTGTTTCCTGGTGGCAATCCCATCCTGGGCCTAGCTCAATCTTTCCTGCCCTGGGATGCAGGGGCTTTCAGGGAACTCACTTTTTTGTTGTTGTTGTTCTTGTTTTCAGTGAAGAGTAAAAGAAAAGAGCCAAACCTGGGTGCCAGTACAGTACACAGGCCAAAGGTCCCTGTCTCCCCACTTCTGAGTTACCCTAGGGAGGTAGTTTAGAGCAGGGGTCCTCAAACTACGGCCCGCGGGCCACATGCAAATACAAATCTTGTATTTGTTCCCGCTTTGTTTGTTTACTTCAAAATAAGATATGTGCAGTGTGCATAGGAATTTGTTCATAGTTTTTTTTTTTAAACTATAGTCCGGCCCTCCAACGGTCTGAGGGACAGTGAACTGGCCCCCTGTTTAAAAAGTTTGAAGACCCCTGGTTTAGAGGATGTGAATTCCCACTGAGGATTCTATTTAATTGTAGCTTTGCTGGATACTTACTTTTTTTTTTTTTTCAAATAAATATTACTCCACAGCATCATTACTCTACAAAATTTTCTACCTAAATATTTAACCACTCACTAAAAAGTAACTGTAATACTCTTTGTTTTATTTTTAAACCTTTTTATTAGGAAATTTAAAGTAGACAGAATGTTATTGTGAAACCCCAAGTACCCATCTCCCAGCTTCAGCATTTCTCTTTCCGCCATTCCCGTTTCACCTCTGCCTCCACCACCTCCCACCCCCTTGCTCTTTTCTTTCTAGTCCTCAGATTTCACAGACTATCCTTCTGTAGTCTCTCTGTTGACCGTCTTCCCTTCCCTCTGGTAGTCCCGGTACCCTGTAGACCTTCAGAGTTTAGGAAATAATATTAGTAGCTACAGATCCCATGAGCTGGGCTGTGGTAGGGACTAGGCACTGGCAACAAACCTAGGGTGTGCCACTGTGAAAAGGAAACTTCATCTATTTATTTGCTACATCAGAGTAAGAAAGGGGCCGGGCCCCTACCCTCCTGTTTACCTCCTGATAGGCAAGTAAAATAGCAAGCAAGTAAACAGATAAAAAAAATAACAAGAGAGCTATAAGGACTGGGAGAAAATTAAAGACGATGATCTGATAAAGTGGCAAGCAAGCAGACGACAACATTAGAGAGCTGGGCCGGGAAAGATGCATCAGAAGAGGTGACAATGAGCGGAGGCATGAAGCTAAAGAGCCAGCCTTCCCAAAGTATTGGGGAAGAGGCCCAGAGCAGGAGGGAGCTTGTGGGTTCAAGGACAGAGGGAAGACCAGGGGTTCGGAGGGTAAGGAGCCACAGTATACCTCCTTGGCTCTTCATCCCGATGACTCCATCTCCTCCACCATTTGCTGTTTTTCTTTGCAAGTGGATTGAAAAATGAGTGGAGGCCCCAGCTGGTTTGGCTCCATGGATGGAGCATCAGCCTGCGGACTAAAGGGTCCCGGGTTGTATTCTAGTCAAGGGCACATGCCTGGGTTTCTGTCTCCCTCCCCAGGAGGGGGTGGTGCAGGAGGCAGGCAATCAATGATTCTCTCTCATCATTGATGTTTCTATCTCTCACTTTCCCTTCCTCTCTGAAATCAATAAAAAATGATTGCAAATAAGCAATCAACCTGGGTGCTGTGGGTTGGGAGGTAGAGGAGGGAGTCTGCAGCAACAATCGAGATTCAGATATCAACTGTGCAACCTAACCAGTGCCTCCTCTTCTCCCACTAATGAGGCTTCCAATACATAAATCTATAATTGTCACTTGAAATGTCCATGAGAATAGCACCAATGGCTTAGATCAGGGGTCCTCAAACTACGGCCCGCGGGCCACATGCAAATACAAATATTGTATTTGTTCCTGTTTGGTTTTTTTACTTCAAAATAAGATATATGCAGTGTGCATAGGACTTTGTTCATAGTTTTTTTTTTAAACTATAGTCCGGCCCTCCAACGGTCTGAAGGACAGTGAACTGGCCCCCTGTTTAAAAAGTTTGAGGACTCCTGGCTTAGATGTTCAAGATGACACTTAATGAAAGGATTCTTTAAAATATTGCCAGTTTATAAGAAAAACAATAATATTTGTAAGTTGGTTTAAAACCTTAAGAATAACTAGACTTTAACATTTACAACTGCAATGCATTGAACAGTCATCACAAAACAAGTGTGCATTCTTTTCCATATTCAAACACCTCCCTCCTTGCCCTTAGACACCAAACATCTCAAACAACAACAGAAAGAGTTTCCCAAAATATCCAGTTATTTTAAGCCGGTTGGTCCTGAAACAGAACGGAGGAGCAGGTCATTTGGGGTCATCTTTTTGGCCACTCTTCCTGTTTTGGCAGCAGGCCTCCAGAATTAGGTGGCTCTGGTTGACATTTTGGCTTCCTCCTTACCCAAAAGTCACACTCCCCAGGACACCAGCATGTGATTGAGACCTGTCACTTATCTGGGGGACTTGTACCCTTAAACCCATGTGACGTGATATACATGGCAGTGAAATAACGGGGTGAGCATTTGACGTGGGCTGGGCATTTCTCCCGATGCCACGCAGATCCTGGGAGAATGACTTGGTGAAGGGGAACCAGGGACTGTTTAAGAAAGACCTGAGACTGGAATATTTTTAGACTCATCAGAAAATATGCATAAACATATTAAAATTGGAGATGATATTTTAAAATGAAAATATTAAAGTGGATGGTTGATTAATAATTTATATGTAGATTGTATATAATCATTATTGTAAGACCACTACACAAACTACATGTATGTGACACCAGCCAGTAAAAAAATCATTTACAAACTTAATTTCTTACATCTGGTTGGATTCTTCCTGTCCAATGAAGAAGATCTGCAGAGTAAAGAATAACTGAATAGCCCTTTCCAATGAGGTTGTGGCTTTGCAAGAGAAAAAAACATGATGGCCTCTAAAGAAACAGGCCTGAGAAGAGAAGAAAAACTATGAGATTGCCGAAACCGGTTTGGCTCAGTGGATAGAGCGTCAGCCTGCGGACTGAGGGGTCCCAGGGTTCGATTCCAGTCAAGGGCATGTACCTGGGTTGCGGGCACATCCCCAGTGGGAGATGTGCAGGAGGCAGCTGATCGATGTTTCTCTCTCATCGATGTTTCTAACTCTCTATCTCTCTCCCTTTCTCTCTGTAAAAAATCAATAAAATATATTTAAAAAATAAAAAATAAAATAAAATCATGACTGTGGTTTACAACATGGAGAAACAGTGTATCGCAGGGAAATTTAACACTCTACTGAATACTTGGCTGGACTAAGGTGAGCCAGACTGATGAGTAGAAGAACAGAAGGACCTTCACTACTGCAATTTAAAAAGAAAAAAAAAAAAGATAAACTATGAGATTATGAACCATAAACCAGAGTGACACTGTGACCTGCAGAATCTTTTGTCTGAGTGTGCTCCTGTGAGAGGCAAAAGGAGAGTTCTTTTCCCCGCCAGGCGGTGCCCTGCAGGCCCTGCCATGGGTATCATCCTGCCAGAGAGACGGCGAGGAGCCCTGGCAATGTTAAGGGTGTGGGGGAGGAGGGAGTCAGATGTTTAGTTTTTTGTTTGTTTGTTTTTGCTAAAGCAGCCCATTGCTACCACAGCAGTGGAGAAATAGGCAATCTCATTCATGGCTGATGGGAGGGAATACCAGCTGGTAGGATCCACAACTGGGTGATTTGCCTATTTTTATAAATTACAATAGCATCTGTACATTGACCCAGTAATCTCACTTCTGGGAATGTGCCCTGCAGATATGATGCAAAAGTGAAAAATGACAATGGTATATGCTTACTACCTGCAGCGTTAATTGTAATAACAAGAGATTGGAAACAGCATAAATGTCCATCAGCAGGTGATGTGTTAAATAAACTATGATTCAGCTACAGCAGAATAGTATGAGGCTGCAAAAAGAGACTGAGGACATTTTATATGTCTTGAGATAGGAAGATCTTCAAGCTACAACAGAGCTGTAATTATATTTTTGTGTAAGTAAAGGAAAATAAAATATGTCCACTTCTAGTATATACCCAAAGTAAGTGAAAGCAGAAATCCAAATGGATATTTGTATACCCGAGTTCATAGCAGCATTATTCACAAGCCGAAAGATGGAACGAGCTCACGTGTCTACTGGAAGATGAGTGGGTAAACAAAATGTATTCTATACATACAATGGATTATTTTTCAGCCTTAAAAGAAAGGAAAATTTGACACGTGCTACAACAGGAATGAACCTTGAAGACAGTATGCTAAGTGAAGTAATCCAGTCACAAATGGACAAATATTGTATGATTTTTCTTAGATGAGATACCTAGAGTAGTCGAACTCATAGGAACAAAAAGTAGAATACCAGGAGCTGGGGGAAGGAGAGACTGGGACATAATTGTTTACTGGGGCCAGAGATTCAGTTGGGGAAGATGTCCAAGTTCTGGAGATGGATTGTGGTGATGGTTACACAACAGCAGCAACATGGATGTGTGTAAAGCTGCAGAACTGTACACTTAAAAATGGTTAAAATGGCAAATTTTGTTATGCATATTTTACACAATTTTTTAAGAACTCATTTTGTCCACGTAAACAGGCTAGATAAATAATGAACAAGGGTGTAGCCATAAAAAGCCTAAACAAATATCGCACACAGGAAATGTCCATTACAGGATTTCTTCGGTTTTCCAAGCTGTCAGGCAATGTGTAAAAACAAAAATTACCCGTTCGCCCAACGTGGGGCTCGAACCCACGACCCTGAGATTAAGAGTCTCATGCTCTACCGACTGAGCTAGCCGGGCGCGGTGGTGACAGGCGGCCATATTTTCATTCAATAATTATTACCTCGCTGTGAGATTAGGCCTGCATCTAGCTGGAGGGGAGCTCGGAAACAAACTCGGAAAATTGTGCCTGACCGTCCCTCCTACTGCCGTCAGTTTCCTGCTTGTCCTTTGCCCTTTTCCACCCCGGTGAAGCTCACGGTGCGAAGGGAATACGCGCGCAGGACGATGCCAGAGGCCGCATCACCCTGTAATGTTTTAATCTGGAGTCAAGAGGCAGCGTCAGGGGATGGGAGAGGCGAGGGCCGCGGCCGACACCTCCAACGTGGGCAAAACGCCGCGATCTGGGGCCGGTGAACACACCATGGAATATACAGGGGACACAGTATAGAACTGTACACCTGAAACTATATATTTTATTAACCACTGTCACCCCAATAAATTTTTAAAAAAAGGAAACACCAGTGTCTGAGATTTTCCCTGGAGCTGAGAATACATTGCGTTTTTGAATTTGGGAGACAAAGTAAAAAAAAAGCGCAAGCCCACGCTGGAGATGCCGGGGATCGAACCCGGGGCCTCATACATGCAAAGCATGCGCTCTACCGCTGAGCTACATCCCCCACTTGCTGAAAGTCCCTTTCCTATTCTCCCTTAGCAGTGTCTTCGTGCAGGGCATGTGCACATTGACGGTCCCCGGGGAGCACGACACCCCAGAAGTTGCAAACCCCAGCGTGCTGGCAGCGTCCCGAGGGTTTCCAGGGCTCTCTACTCAATGCCCACGGGGGCGCGGGCCTGGACGGAAGGACGCCCCGGGGAGGACAGGGCTGGGATAAACACCCGGAGGCAGCGGTGGAAAAAGAAGGGGAGGCCATTTGATGTGAAGCGAAAAAGAAAGGAAGGCTGTGCAGGACGCTGTGTTTATTTATTTATTTTTTTTTAAAAAAGGAGTGTAGTAAATATAATATTTGTATAAAATAATTCAGAATTGCCTGGGATGGGGAGGGAACTGGGGTCTAGGCGATTGACAGACTTTTCACTGTAAACCGCTGTTTTTGAGTCACGTCCAAATCAATTCAACCCAAGAAAAGTTTAGGGAGCGCCTACTAGGCACCAAGAATTGCTCCAGAAAGCCGGTGGTCCAATGGTCCAAAACCACACAGTCCATCGCTCTAACAGCTCGCCTTCCGGAGGAAGCAGAGTGCTGGATTGAAAATAAAATGGTAAGGTGTGATTGTAGACAGGCTTCATTGAGAAAGGCAACTTCTTCTTCTTCTTCTTTTTTTTTTTGTTTGAGAAAGGTAACTTTTGAAACAAGACTCGAAGGAGGTGGGAAGAGAGCCAGGCACGTGTCTGGGAGAAGAGAGGTCCCAGTCCAGAGCCAGTTCAAAGGCCGTGAGGTAGGGCCTTTTGCCGTGTTGCAGGAACAGCAAAGAGGTGCCTGTGGCAGGAGGGGAGTCCATAGGACAGTGGTGAGAGGTGAGGGTACAGAGGAGGCCCAGTGCAAGGAGGGGGAGGAAGACTGGGGTGGGGCTGACAGGTGGGAGCCACTGGAGGGTTTGAGCAGAGAAGGGCCATGATTTGATTTAAAAGCACCATTTCCACAGGATTGTTCTCACAGCTGGGTGAAGCTAGGGCGGCAGAGTGGGACAGAAGGGGAGAGATTTGTTGCTCATTGGAGATGATGCAATGGAGGGAGAGACTGAGGGCTCGGGGTGAGATGTGCACCATTTCCCCTCTTGGAGTCACAGAGGGCTCCCTGGTTTTGTCCCGAGCCCCTGGAGGGTTGGAGCTCCTGGTAAATGGGGTGGGGAAGGCTGTGGGGGAAGCACGTGGTGGTCCAGACCAGAAGTCCAGGGTGGAGAGGCGACGCTGGAGCTGAAGGTGGAAGCCAGGGCTCCTGGGCGTCCTGTGTTAGGCTTTTAGGGCTAAGCCTGTGTGCTCTGGTGTCACAGGGATAGGGGCACCTAGTAAAGTGTCAGAGATCAGAAGGGAGTGAGTACAGACAGGGAGCCCAGGACTGAGCGGGGCAGGGAGAAGAAATGGAGGCAGCAGGCCACAGAGCCACAGAGCCACAGAGCCACAGAGCCACAGGGCCACAGAGCCACAGAGCCACAGAGCCACAGAGCCACAGAGCCACAGGGCCACAGAGCCACAGAGCCACAGAGCCATAGAGCCAAAGAGCCACAGAGCCACAGGGCCACAGGGCCACAGAGCCACAGAGCCACAGAGCGGGGACACGTCTGGAAGGGCCGGGAAAGGGTGGCAGGAAGGAGGAAGCATGAGACCAGAGGGCAGGTTAGGTGAGGCCCGAGAAGGGGTCTTTGCCTTTGGGTTAGGATCGCTGAGGTCACTGGTGCCTTTAACCAGGGCGATTTCTGGGGAGGCCGAGGGCGCAAGCTGGTCCCGTGGGGCCTGAGACAGGCTGCAAACAATGCCAGCAGCTCTGCAGGGCGCTGAGGAGATAACGCGGGGCGCACAGCATCGAGGAAACTGGGAGAATTTACTGTCAGTGTGTTATTGTTTATAAACATAATTAACTGACGCAGAAACAAGGGGGAGGGGACGCTGGCGGGAAAGGTGGCTACACAGGGGGATGCAAGGCCGCGCTTGGGGGTGGGGCCTGAGCCGGGTTCCAGGCTCCAAATTTAGCTCCGGCAGCGCCGCTCCCGGCTGCTCGCGGGAAACCTGACCCGCGCCCTGGCGCCAGGCCCCGGCGCCCCCCGCTCGGAGCGGCCGGGAGCAGCCGGGAGCGGCGCCCGGCGGGGCCAGCGCGCCCACCTGTCCCGGCCCGTTTCCCAGGCGGCCCGGGTCGGGCGGGGCGGCCGGGACCCGCCGCGGAGGGGGCGACGGGGAGCGGGCGCCAAGGCGAGGACGGAGGGGTCCCGGCGCGGGGCGCGGCCCTCCCGGGGAGCCCCTGGCGGAGCCGCCCGCCGGCCCTCAAAGCGCCCCTTCCGGGCGGGTTTCCATCCGGGAGCGCCCCCCGGCCCGTCTCCGTCCGCCGGAGTCAGCCACGCCCTTCCTCCCAGAGGCCCGCCCCGGCCCGGACCCCGGCGCCGCCATTGGCCGCCCGACCCGCCGGCGCCGCCCGACTCGGGGCGCGGAGGGCGCGCATGGCGGCGGTGGGGCCGCGCGCGGGTCCCGGCTCCGGGGCCGAGGCCCTGGCGCTGGCGGCCGAGCTGCAGGGCGAGGCGACCTGCTCCATCTGCCTGGAGCTCTTCCGCGAGCCCGTGTCGGTCGAGTGCGGCCACAGCTTCTGCCGCGCCTGCATCGCGCGCTGCTGGGAGCGCCCGGGCGCCAGCGCCGCCGCCCCGCGCCTGCCCTGCCCGCTGCCCTGCCCGCAGTGCCGCGAGCCCGCGCGCCCCAGCCAGCTGCGCCCCAACCGGCAGCTCGCCGCCGTGGCCGCCCTGCTGCGGCGCTTCAGCCTGCCCGGCGCCGCGGCCGAGCGCGGGCCCCCGGAGGCGGCGGGGTGCGCGCAGCACGGAGAGCCGCTCAAGCTCTACTGCCAGGACGACGGGCGCGCCATCTGCGTGGTGTGCGACCGCGCCCGCGAGCACCGCGCCCACGCCGTGATCCCGCTCGACGAGGCTGTGCAGGAGGCCAAGGTGAGCGCGGCCGCGCCCCCGCGGGTCCCCGCACCCCTGCCCGGCCTCCCGGCCTCCCCGGTCTCCCCCGACGCCGTGCCGACGCGCCGGCAGCAGACGGGGCGGAGGGGGGGAGGGGGGCTGCTCCGGTGAGCCCCTGCCTCCTGTCTCCTACCTGCTCAGCACTGGCGCCGGGCGTGAGCGTGGGGACCCCTCCGTCACCCCCGCACCCCCAGTCCCCCCAGTACCATCGCCTGGGCGATGTCCCGCAGACTTGGCGAGTTTCTTTCTTTCCTTCCCCGGCCTCTAGCGGCGACTTGCCCGGCTCGCAGCTCACCCCGCGGGTGGGAGGCCTTCCCGAGGGGTCGGGGATGGTGGGTGGTCCGGGGTTGAGCAGAGCCGGGAGCCAGCCGTCTGGGCTCCTTTCTGTCCCGTCTCCTCGCTGGGGCCTCCGTTGAGGTGGGTGTTTCCGCCTGAACTTGGACACTGATGGTCTTGGGGACGTGAGAGCCTCGGGCTTTTGGCGTCACCCTAAAGGCGCCCTGTCCCCCTGTGCGAAGTCAGGCCGTACCCACCCCGGCCTCCTCCTCAGGGCGCAGGGCCGCCCCTTGCTCCTGGGGGTTTCCAGGATCCTCTGCCCACGCCGTCTCACCCCCCGCAGGAGCTCCTGGAGTCCCGGCTGAAGGCCCTGAAGAGTGACCTGGAGGACTATGAGGTGTTCCGCTCCACGGAAGAGAAGGAGAGCAAGGAGCTCCTGGTGAGCCCCCTCCCCGGCAGCGGAGGCCACCCACACCTGGCAGTTGTGTGTGTGGTGGTGGAGCATGTGCCGTGGACCCGCAGAGGTGGATTTAGAAAGATAATTGGGTGCATGATGTAAAAGGCGACCCTATGCTTTATCCTGTAACGAGGGCTTCTGCAAGCAAAAGGAGGTGCCGAACTAACCCTAGAACAGCTGGCTTTGACTGGAGCTGTGCCAGTGCACCGGGGTGTACAGCCCTGTTAGTATTACCCCCAGGTAGGGCCTCGGAGCCTCTCCCGATGGAATGCCATGTTTCTGCAGAGGAACATGCATATTCAGACTCAGTGAGAACATAAATACAGTAAATAGCCTCCTGTCAGCCTAGGCCAGTGGTCGGCAAACCCATTAGTCAGCAGAGCCAGATATCAACAGTACAACGACTGAAATTTCTTTTGAGAGCCAAACCTTGTTATTCACTTACTTAGGGTACTCCTAAGCTGGCCTTGGCTAAAAACGTCCTCATTTTATAATAATAAAGCCACCAACACAAAATAATTACAGTTCTTAAATTGATGACAAAAATACCTGTAGGATTTGCAGCTGGTTGGAAAAATACAGGTAACTTTATGCTTCGAGAAGGTACTTTTGTCACCCGCGCGCGATGTGCGGGCGCGACTAGCACTAACCATTGCACAGAGTGGCGGACTGACTGGCTCACTCAACTTGTGCATGAATCTCCGGGGCCTCCCCCCTGCGCTGCATATCCCGTGACCCCGCCCAGGCCAAAAACCGACTTCTGCGCATGGGCCCTGAAGTTTCAATCACACTGTACGTGCGTACCCGCACGTGGTATTTTGTGGAAGAGCCACACTCAAGGGGCCAAAGAGCCACATGTGGCTCGTGAGCCGCGGTTTGCCGACCACTGGCCTAGGGCATTTTTCTTGCCGCCGGAAGAATTATGAAAAGACTGTTTTTTCATTTTCAGAGTTCTGAGGTTTTGCAATTGGGCTAAGTGGAAGGGGGCTACTGGGTCAGAGCGCCGAGGGTGGGAATCTGGCGACACAGCCCCGTGTGCCCATGACCCCTGGTGGGCGGGAATTGTATTTTGTCTTCTTTTCGGTGGAGCAGGAAAGTGAAACGGGCTCCTTTTGATGAGGCGAGCAGCGTGGGTCACGGACTGTCATTTTCTACCTCGAAAATTCAGTTCTTCGCTCGATAAGTCGGTGCTAAAAGAGTGGGGGAATCTATGGGGAGTCTGTTAGGAGAGGGCCACGCAGTTCTGAAGTTGGGAGCTGGAGGACCCTCCTATCCTCAAGCTGGGGAGGGGTGGTGTGGGGGGAAGACCTGAGTTCAGGCCCTTCCTGACCTCACCTGCACTGGTGCCCCTGCCTCCCTGTGCACCCCAGCCCTCCCTTCTGATCATTCACTTCCGTCCCCAAGGAAGAGCGTAACCCTCATCTCCAGACTCCCACCCTCCTCTTCTGGAGGCAGGAGTGAGCATGTGGCTCTTCCGTCTACGACCCAGAGGCCTCCCACACCGTGGGCAGCGTCCTGTCTCTGGCCCTACCCACCATGACACCGCTTAGCGCCTGCCCCTGGGCCCCCTGCCAACCACCCCTCTGGCCCCGCATTCTTTAGAATTACAAAATACTGCCTGCTAATACAGCAGTAGCGGTAGATGATGCATGATAACAGAATGAATGCTTTTATCTGAAAATGCTCTTGCCACTTAGGAGTGCTTCTCAGTGGGGGCAGTTTTGGCCCCCAGGGGATATTTGGCAATGTCTGAAGATATTTTTTAAAAACATATTTTTATTGATTTCAGGGAGGAAGGGAGTGGGAGAGATAGAAACATCCACGATGAGAGAGAATCATTGATCTCCTGCCTCCTGCATGCCCCCCACTGGGGATCGAGTCTGCAGCCCAGGCATGTGCCCTTGACCGGCATAAAACCCGGGACCCTTCAGTCCACAGGCTGGCGCTCTATCCACTGAGCCACACCAGCCAGGGCTGGAGAATTTTCTTGTTGTCAACCCTGGGGCAGGGGTGCGACTGGCATTTAGTGGTAGAGGCCAGGGTGCTGATTAAGCACCGTGCAATGCACCGGACAGCCCGCTACAACAAAGTATTATCTGGCCCCGAATGTCAGTAGCGCAGAGGCTGGTAAGCCCTGATTTAGAGTATTTTGGCCAATATCATCCCACTTGTGTTATTTCCTTGGGAGGCCGGATGATGTAGTTGCAAGAAATGCAGGTTCTTGGCTCAGACTCCCTGGGGTGGAGTCCTGGCTCCCCACTTACTGGTGACCGACGTGCCTCTCTGACTCCCCCCTCGTGTGTACAATGGGGTGAAAGTGCACCCACATCGCTGGGTTGTCAGCGTGGAGTGAGTTTACACCTGTAAAGGGCCCCAGGCCCAATGTCCTGAGGGCCCCGGTGGGGTTGGGAGGGGGTGGGAGGGAAGAGCCATGGCCTGAACCCACGTCTCTTGAATTCAAAACCCACTCACGGGCTCCTCTTCCAGCCTTTTAAAAAAATCTTAGTGATTTCCGAGAGGAAGGGAGAGGGAGAGAGAGACAGAAACATCAATGATGAGAGAGAACCATGGATCGGCTGCCTCCTGCACATCCCACACCGGGGATCCCGCCCGGCTGGGAATCGCGCCGTGACCTCCTGGTTCATAGGTCCACACTCAACCACTGAGCCACGCTGGCTCGGTTCGGGCTTTTAAAGAAGAGGGACTGTGGCGGCTGAGCTTGTCCTGGAGGGATGGAACCCTCCTCACTTCTCGCTAGTCCTTGTCATGTGCAGCCCCTCGCACATACTCATGTGAAGGATCCAGGGGATCCGTAGCGTGAGCCTGTGTCTGAAAACGCAGGAGCAAACACCCAGTGGGTCCTGGTAATGGAAGTAACAGAGTAGGAAGCCTGCACACAGCATATTCTCACTTGGGTCAGGTCGGTGTGCTGCCACCTCTGGTCACTGGCATTGATTTCCCTTCTTTTTCTGCAACTCGCAGATTTTGTATTGTGAGCATATGTTACCTTCATAATTGCTAAACAGAAATGGTGCTCTTTAAAGTGAAGCGAAGGCCCGGGCTGGGTGGCTCAGTTGGTTTGAGCATCATCCCCATACGCCAAGGCTGTGGGTTTGTCCCCGGCAGGGCACATGCAAGAATCAACCACGCCCGGCCGGAGAGGCTCAGTGGCTGAGCGTTAACCTATGAACCAGGAGATTCCCGGTCAGGGCACATGCCTGGGTTGCTGGCTGGATTCCCAGTGGGGGACATGCAGGACGCAGCAGATCAATGATTCTCTCATCATCGATGTTTCTGTCTCTCCCTCTCACTTCCTCTCTGAAATCACTAAAAATATGTCTTAAGAAAAAAAAAATCAACCAAAATAAGTGGAACAACAAATCGATGTTTCTCTCTCCCCCTTCTTCTCCCTCTCTAAAGTCAATTTTTTGCCAAAACCGGTTTGGCTCAGTGGTTAGAGCGTCGGCCTGCGGACTCAGGGGTCCCAGGTTCGATTCCGGTCAAGGGCCTGTACCTGGGTTGCGGGCACAGTGGGAGATGTGCAGGAGGCAGCTGATCGATGTTTCTAACTCTCTATCTCTCTCCCTTCCTCTCTGTGGAAAATCAATAAAATATATTTTAAAAAAAATAAAAAATAAAGTCAATTTTTTTAAAAAAACTTTAAAATGAAATAAAGTCTGCAAGCCTCCAGCGTGCTTGGGTCTGGGGTGACCCTGTGCATTCCTACAGTGCTTGCTAGAACATTTTGGAACGGTTTGAGGCCTTGCCCTGCTGTATCCAGAGCAAGGTTATAGAAATTTCAGACAATCACATAAATAAATAAATAAAATGAAATAAAGTGAGTGAAAGTTGGAGGGATGATGAATGTTAAAAAACAAAATTCAACTGAGTATATTTTAAAGATCTTATTGGCTTTATTCAGTGGTTGATGAATTGGGCAGCATCTGATCTAGCAGATAGAAAGGAACCCCAAAGAGCTGTATTAGGGGAGAGATTTTATAAGCAGAGGTAGCAAGGACAAGGAATGTCTGCAGGCAAAAAAGCCGGTTTGGTTATTGCAAGGCTACTTTCCCAATCAGGGAGGGCAGGTTATCAACAAAGGCAATTCCTGATCAGCTGGTTTAAGATCCCCCTTCTGGACCTAACCTGTTTGGCTCAGTGGATAGAGCGTCGGCCTGTGGACTGAAAGGTCCCAGGTTCAATTCCGGTCAAGGGCATGTACCTGGGTTGCGGGCACATCCCCAGTAGGGGGTGTACAGGAGGCAGCTGATCGATATTTCTAATTCTATCTCTCTTCCTCTCCCTTCCTCTCTGTAAAAAAAATCTATAAAATATATTTAAAAAAAAAAAGATTCCATTTCTGGGTTAGCCGAAACTACAGTGAAGCCTGTTTAGCGAGGTGGTGCTTAGCATAGCGACTCCATACGGGCCTGTGTTCTTGTATGTGACACATAATAAATGTGTTTGGGGAAGAAAGAGCGACCGCAGTTTAATACTGAGAGTGGCCCGGGAGGCACTTGTTTACCTTCCTTTTCAGCGAGGAAACGGCAACCTTTAGTAGTTCTTCGGTGAGTTTGGAGTTGCCCTCGGTTTGAGGGAGAGCCCAGGTACAAAGACACGTGGGCACACCTGTGCCAGGGAAGCGAGAGCGCGTATTGAAGCTGCTGCGCCCTC
Organism: Myotis yumanensis; assembly: GCF_028538775.1. Lineage (NCBI taxonomy): Eukaryota > Metazoa > Chordata > Mammalia > Chiroptera > Vespertilionidae > Myotis > Myotis yumanensis. Next base: position 107,946,362 of record NW_027223756.1, read on the forward strand.
AGCGGTGGGGTATTTAAATTAGAGGCTGTGCAGGGTGTGCCCGTGTGAGTGAGCCTCTGGCCCCTGAGCAGCGAGGCGGATGTAACCCTCCTCTGTGGGGTGGCTCAGCGCTCCTGTCCAAATGCCAAGTCTCGATGCTCATGTCCCTCACCTCTGCAACTTCTCTCCCGAGACAGAAGCAGATGGCAGCCGAGCGAGAGAAGCTGGGGGCGGAGTTCCAGGCCCTGCGGGCCTTCCTGGTGGAGCAGGAGGGCCGGCTCCTGGGCCGCCTGGAGGAGCTGTCCCGGGAGGTGACACAAAAGCAGAACGAGAACCTGGCCCAGCTCGGGGGCGAGATCGCCCAGCTGTCCAAGCTCACCAGCCAGATCCAGGAGACGACGAGCAAGCCTGACCTTGAGTTCCTGCAGGTGAGTGGCTCCCAGGGCTGAGTCCTTTATCCTGAGGCGTTGCCAAGGCAGCGAGAAGAGAGTCAGGTCCTGTGAGCTTAGCGACTCACACAATCTGCAGCCAGGGGGGCCTGGAGAGAGGTACTCTGATGTCCCTGGGGTCAGTCAGGTCTAAAGGGATATGATAAAGCTGTCCTCACCGTGAGGAACAAGAACATGTCTTACATCATATTCCAGCAGGCGCACACTGAGACAAGTCCCAGGAAACAACACCTGCACTGGTGTGATGCACTTAGATGTTTTCTATCCTATTTCATTAGAAAAATAGTCACAATCTCGTCCTACTTACCTGGCAGGGGAGATACCATGGTCACGAGGGCGGTTTTCCCAGAGCGAGGCTTGTCCGTTGCCCTGTGGAGGTGCTGACCCCTGCGATTTCCCCACATGTGCGAAACGGGTCTGCGTAATTTGCAGTACGGGGGACTGCGTTCGCGCTCTCCCCTGAAAAAAATAAAAATAAATAGTGACAGTCTACGAAATAAACTTCACAAGACACAAGTGGATCAAAGACAGTCACTTAGAAGACACTGGTCTGAAGGAGCAGCTGCTGCATAAAGGCTCTGACTTGTCTTGGTGGCGTGAGAGCAGAGGCCTCGCTGGGCCCAGCACTTGGCTCCAGGGAGGATCCTGTAGTGACGGAGCATTTCAGAGCTGTGCACGGGGTCAGGGGACCCACCGTGTTGACGAGATGCCCAGCTCCAGGCACAGTGGGGGAGCCCTTGGCCCCCCGGGCCCATGGTGGGTGTGGTAGCCCTGCTTATTGCCTCTTCCTCTGGACGCAGGGCAGGGCCAGTTTCATTTTTTCAGAGGTGAATGGAGGTTACCTGATGTTGATTTTGTTTTCTTTCATCTTTCTTTCCAGGAATTTAAAAACACACTAAGCAGGTGAGTGGACCTAATGGTTCCTCGGGCCCCTCTTAGCCGGTTCTTTCCCAAGGCGTAGCCTCTTTATCCCCCACCCCCAGCTCCTCACCTCCCACGGCCCCACCGCCTTACCTGGTACCTTCTGAGGCAGGAGTCCCTGTGCCTGGTGTGGGTGTGGGCATGAGACCAGGCTCACCTTTTTCTGCGTCTCCCCGCCCAGGGGGCCTCGCCGCCCTAATGGTGGGAGTGGGACAGTGTTCCTGGGCCTTCCTCCTTGTCCTGCAGGTGCAGCAACGTGCCGGCCCCCAAGCCAAGCACAGTCTCTTCTGAGATGAAGAATAAAGTCTGGAATGTTTCCCTCAAGACCTTTGTCTTAAAGGGGCTGCTCAAGAAGTTCAAAGGTAGGCCCAGGTGTGGGGCTGGGCCATGAGGTGCCAGGGGCAGGGGTGTGGTTTTGGAGGTTTGGGGTCCAGAGATGTGCCTTTCCCGAAGCTGTGTGAGGACAGCAGAGCTGGGGTATGCGGTGATGAACTTACTCAGGCCCCCTCGGCGCAGAGCTCCCCCCGGGGACCGACAGGATAGAGGGGCATTGGGGGCGGACGAGGATGGGGAAGGAGAACCCAGCTCTGACCAGCTCCGGGCAAAAGAGGGGAAGCTGGACAGGACAAGCCAGAATCCTGCCTCTCCCGCACCTGCGCCGGCCCGGTGCCTCGGGCCAGCCTGGGAGCAAGTGAGCCAGCGGGCCATCGTGTCAGAGGAGGTGCAGTCACTGTCGTTGTCAGACAGTCTCCGTGTCATTCACGCTCACCTGCTTGGTTTCTCCTCAGAGGACCTTCGTGGAGAGCTGGAGAAAGAGGAGAAAGGTACGGTAGCCGTGGGGATGGCGTGAGTGCCTGTTACTGCCTCATGGGGGATTCACTCCCTGCGGGCGGGCGACCGTCTCTCTGGGCTCTGTGTGCGGGTGGTTCCCTCTGCCCGCCCACCGCCCACCTCCGTGCCTGCCATCTACTCCCCTTCCCTGTCCATACCTCACAGCGCCCACTCCCGCAGGCCACGGGGGGCCTGTAGGCTTGTGGCCCGGAGCAGGAGTGCCCTGCCCCTCAGGGTGTTCAGGTTGGGGAAGGCTCGTCAGTCACCTACACAAGCCCCTCTCTCCCCTGTCCCCACTCCCAAACTTACTGAGGCCTCTTCTGGGGACCGGAGTTGTGTGCAGGGGTGAGGGGAAGCAGGAAGAAACGGAGGACAAGGGAGGTGGTTCTTACTCCTGCAGAATTCTGGGTGAGTGGGATCCAACCCCACAGGGAGGGGGGGCGGGCCAAGCCAGACTTTGCCTGGAAAGAATCTAAACCAGCTGAGTCAGACTGTGCCGCTCCTGTGCACAGAGCCCTGCATAGGCCCCTCTCACTCAGCAAAGGCTGCAGTTCTCCAGCCACCCTCGGGCCGCCCTGCACGCGCTCCCCGGGGGCATCCTGTTCCCCATGGGCACACACTTCCCTGGGCCTGGACCCTGCTGCACCAGACGGCCGCCTGCCTGGTGTCTTCACCTTCTCTGTGTCTTCGCCTAAATGTACCTTTTCAGTGAGGCCGTCCTTGGCCTCTCTAGTTGAGATCACAGTTGCTGTCCTGATCCCTCTTCTATATTTTTTAAATTATTTATTGTCTCTCCTCCCCTCCCCCAAGAAAGGAAGCTGCAGGAGGGCTGGGATTCCCAGGGCCTGCACATAGGAGGCCTGGAACACTTACAAGTGTGCATATTTGAGCTTTTTCTTTTCTTTCATATATATATATATACACACATATACATACATACACACACACACACACACACACACACGTATATATGTATATATTTCAGAGAGGAAGGGAGAGGGAGAGATACAAACATCAATGATGAGAGAGGATCATTGATCAGCTGCCTCCTGCACACCTCACACCCTCACACTGGGGATCGAGCTCTCAACCCCGGGCATGTGCCCTGACCCGGAATCGAACTGTGACCTCCTGGTTCATAGTTCGATGCTTAGCCACTGAGCCATGCCGGCCAGGCTCTAGCTTTTCCTTTTGGAAAATTTCAAACATATGCTCAAGTAGAGAGAGAAGCATAACAAATATTACATGCTCATCATACACCCTCAGCAATTACCACTAACACCCATGCTTATTTCTTCCTACTGGACTGTTTTGAAGCAAATCACAGATAATATCATTTCCATAAATATTTCAGTATTTGATCTCTAAAGAGAGACTTTTTAAAAAAATATATTTTATTGATTTTTAAAAAATATATATATTTTATTGATTTTTTACAGAGAGGAAGGGAGAGGGATAGAGAGTTAGAAACATCGATGAGAGAGAAACATTGATGAGAGAGAAACATCGATCAGCCGCCTCCTGCACACTCCCTACTGGGGATGTGCCCACAACCAAGGTACATGCCCTTGATAGGAATCGAACCTGGGACCCTTGAGTCCACAGGCTGATGCTCCATCCACTGAGCCAAACCAGTTAGGGCGTGGAGAGACTTTTTAAAAAATATATATTTTATTGATTTTTTACAGAGAAGAAGGGAGAGGGATAGAGAGTTAGAAACATTGATCAGCTGCCTCCTGCACACCTCCTACTGGGGATGTGCCCACAACCCAGGTACATGCCCTTGACCGGAATCGAACCTGGGACCCTCTATCCACTGAGCCAAACTGGTTAGGGCTCTAACGAGAGACTTTTAAAAATACATATATGTTTATATTGATTTGAGAGAGAGAGGAAGGTGCGGGGGGCAGGGGAGAGAAACATTTCCATCGGCTGCCTCCTGTACGGGCCTGCAACCCGGGCGTGTGTCCTGATCGGGGACCTCTTGGTGCATGGGATGCTCAACCAACTGAGTCACAGCGGCCAGGGCTAAAGAGATAAAAACAACCGAAAACCATCGTCATAATTAGAAAAGTTGATGATTCTTTCCAGTATCTAAGTTGTACAGTTTGATTTCAGATGTACTTGTTGGGGGCGGGGGTAGGGGTCGGGTGTGGGGATGGGCAGGAATGGGGCAGGGGCTGTGCAAGGGGCCTGCAAGGGCCATCTCTCCCTGACTCCCCCACTGCAGTGGAGCTGACCTTGGACCCAGACACGGCCAACCCCCGCCTCATCCTCTCGCTGGATCTTAAGAGCGTGCGCCTCGGACAGCGGGCCCAGGACCTGCCCAACCACCCGCGTCGCTTTGATACCAACACGCGAGTCCTGGCGTCCTGCGGCTTCTCCTCCGGGCGGCACCACTGGGAGGTGGAGGTGGGCTCCCAGGACGGCTGGGCCTTCGGAGTGGCCCGCGAGAGTGTGCGCCGCAAGGGCCTCACGCCCTTCACGCCCGAGGAGGGCGTCTGGGCGCTGCAGCTCAACGGTGGGCAGTACTGGGCCGTGACCAGCCCCGAGCGGACACCCCTCAGCTGCGGCCACCTGTCCCGCGTGCGGGTGGCGCTGGACCTGGAGGTGGGGGCCGTGTCCTTCTACGCTGTGGAGGACATGCGCCACCTCTACACCTTCCGTGTCAACTTCCAGGAGCGTGTGTTCCCCCTTTTCTCCATCTGCTCCACAGGCACCTACCTGCGCATCTGGCCTTGAGAGACACTGCCCGGCCCCCCAGAGGGAGGGGGCCAGTCCAGGGTGCAGCCTTCTCCTGGCCGCCCCTGGAAAAGGACGGAAGCTCCGGCCGGGCTTCCTGCTCACGTTGGGTCTGCCCTTCACCCTTCCTGCCCCGGCTGCCTTAGGCTTCAGGAGACCAGGCAGCAGAGGCAGGAAGGCCTTGGCCCCCGGGGCCTGTCCCCTTCCTGGCATGTGGCTTTGGTACCAGCTGCTCAGGGGGTGAGGACAGGAGCCCAGCTGTCGACAAGGCTGCTTCCTGTCCGGGGCTCACTGCTCAGACTCAGCAGCGCCTCTGGCTCCCTGGAGCAGCACCAAGCCCTGGGCCTGTGTCGTCCTCAGTTGCAAGGGGCATATTTGGGGCCAGGCCGGCCAGGTTCATGATCACTTCTGTTTTGCCTTGTCAGCTGCCAGCTGCCTTCAGGGACCTGAGTCCAGCTGGCTAACCAAACCGTCTACTCAGGGAGGAGCACTGTGCTCCCAGCTCAGAGGACAGTCTGGGCCAGAACTGGAAGCAGAGGGAAAAGCCCCAGATGACACTATGTAGGCATGGCTACCCTCTGACACCCAGAAACTGTTGATCTTCAGCCACAGTGACGGCCACGTGTTCTCACAGATGCCTAAACCCCTCTCAAGTGCCAAAGTGCAGTCTCCCTGGGTAAGGAGACAGAAGGTTCTGGAATTCTGAAATACCGGAGAGCACTTACAGTTTTACAGGTGCCGCTAGCACCAGCATGGAAGTGCAGAGCAGAAGCGTGCCCCTGGTAGATTCTTTCTGGAACTTGCCGAACGTGTGCCACCAGCAGAAGACCCTGGTGGCTGTAAGGCTGGGCTTCTGGGAGGGTGGTGGGGGGCTGTTCCTTGCGTTGTGCTCCCCAGGAATGGAACTAGAGATGGAAATACAGACTATGAGTTCGTTTCTACAGTGGCTTAGCTCATTCTTGACTTACCCTGCCTGAGTGCAAGAGCACACGTGTGAGCAAGGATTTCTGCCAGATGAAGTGAGCGTGTGTGCGGTGTGAGAAATGTGCGTGGGTGTTTATATCGGATTGCAGGACAGCGGGCGTGTGGGTCTTGGAGAGGGTATGTATGAACAAGTGCATAGGGTGTAGGTGTTGAAACTGACCGAGGTCAATCAGGTCAGACCCTATTATTGACTTCTGGTTAAATATCAGCCACCCCGTATGTAGTTGATGGCCACAGGTTTCCAACCCCACCAGATCCCCGGCTGGATGGAAGCCAGTTGCTGACCTAGTTCTGCCTACCCAGGTGGTTCAGGCAGATGCAGGGACGGCCGTCAAGTAGCTGGTCTGCAGGCGTGGTGGAGCTCCTGTACTCTGTCCCTTGAGATGCTTCAAGCACACTGTGTGCAGGTCCTTGTTAGGACAGGCATGACCCTGTGGTTTGAGAGGCCGACCCAGTGCTCACAGCAACAGGCAGTCAGAATCCAGTGTCCCACAGGCAGGGACAGGACCGTTGAAGAGTCTGGCCCACAGCAGCATTCCAGAAGGTGAATCCGATGCCCTCTTCATACACAGAGTGCAGCTCTAGAACACTAGCCAACCAGCGTATTTGAAGATCACTGATTTCCGCCACGGAAACCTGTGGCTTTTGAACTGAGTGTCGCAATTACCCTTTGTGTCATCTAGCAACTATGCCGAAGTATTGTAACACAGGTTGCAGGTCACAGGAGGTGGGGTGACTGGTGGAGGCCCTGTAGGGCCAGGACTGGGGGCTGCAGGGGTGGCTGTCTGTGTGTATCCTCAGCTTTTGTGTTCGTGTGTCTATCAGAGTTTATAGAATAACTGCATAGATTTCTATGCATCTGAAGAGATGTTAACAGTTACACATAATAACTGCACGTGGAGGGCGCGAGAGATGTTCTCTCGGTCACCAGGGCAGCGGGTGACTTTGGAAGTCACGGTGCTGGCGTGAGAGTGTGTGTGCATTTTTCTCTTCCATCTTTTGGGCATCCTGAGATCTCAGATTTCTGAGCCTCTGAGAGCAGTGACTGGCCCAACTTGGGCTCTTCTGACCCCAACTCTTAGTCCCAGGTCCTGGCGAGCTCAGAGCTGTGAGGACCTAGGTCCTTGCCACCGGACTCACACAGCTCTTCACGGACTGGAGGTCACCTGGGGCCTGCTTTTGGCCTGGCCGTCCAGGGACCTCAGTGATCCGGCCTTGCAGGGCATAGGGCAGGTTGGACAACCAGGCCAACGCGCACCCTCTACCTGCAGCCGCCACTTCCTGGCCATTGCCCGGCGAGGGCTCCTGTCCCTGACCTGGGCTCTCACCCTCCCCTGCCCTCAGCTCCGTGTGCCCTTTTGGGGGCTCTGATCGGACCTGTTCCCCAAGAATCCAAGGGGGGCCCTCAGGGTTGTCTCTTCCTAAAGGTGCTGTAGGGGCTCGGGGCCCAGGGCCCTGCCTCAGTCCTTGGTCCACCCACTTCCTCACACTCAGCCATTCTGATTTCTCCATCACTATCAGCTGGACTCCTTCCTGATCCCACTTCCACCCCCCACCCCGGTGCTCCCTCACGTGCCCGCCTACCTGACCAGCCCCGGACCTCGATTCCCCCCAGGACAGACCTAGTAACATCCTTCCCCTAACTCCTTCCCCGCAGCCCTGACCCAGCACCCGATCCTCACGCACAATTAGCTGCACAGCCCTGGCCTCCAAGGGCGCTCGGCCCTGACCCCGCAGAAGCGGGGGAGAGCTGGGACCGCCTCACAGCCCCGCCCCCCGGAGGCCCCGCCCCGCCCACCGGCTCCCGGGCGCGGAACCTCGGGCCTCTGCGGGCGGCTGTCCCAGGATGTGCGGCCCCGCCCGCGGCTCCAACGCCGGCAGACGCCGCAGGCTCTTAGGAAAAGGGGCCCTCGGGACGCGCCCCACCTCCCGCCGCGGGGTGTCTCCGTGAGGACTGTCGGCGGCTGCGCGGAGGAGCCGCGGCATCAACCAGTCGCAGGCAGAGAACAGCCACGCAGCGGGCCCTATAGCTCAGGGGTTAGAGCACTGGTCTTGTAAACCAGGGGTCGCGAGTTCAAATCTCGCTGGGGCCTGGCTCGGGTTTCTTCCCCTTTTTATCCCCGACAGGGGGAAACGCGTAAGGTGCCAGCCTTTCGGGGGTGGGAGGCCGCCCCGTGAAGTTCCCAGGGCTGGGCCCCGCCGGCGTCAGCCCCACGGCCCTCCCCGGGGCCGCACACCTCTTGCAGCCGCACGTGGCGTCGGCCTTGCCCTCTCGGAGTCCAGCTGCCCCGCTCCTGCCCCGCGGCCCCTCGCGCTACCGACGAGCTCGTGGCGAGTCGCTCCGTACCCCGGGGGGTCGGGGGAGGCAAGGCTCTCGCCCTTTCATCTCCGCTGCCGGAGACCACCTGTCAGTGCCCCTCCCGCCCCCGGGAACCTCCTGCTTTCGTTGGGAGGGCGACCGAGAATTCCCGCAAAACTCGCCGCTGGCCTCGCCACGTGGCTTCTGCAGGACCCGGCCTTGCGGGGCGGCAGGCACGTGGGGCCAACCAACCCGGGGCCGAAGTCCGGGGCGAGCGGTGCCCCTCTTCACGCACCCCGCCTGCCCCGTTCACTCCCCACGCACCCCGCCTGCCCGGTTCACTCCCCACGCACCCCGCCTGCCCGGTTCACTCCCCACGCACCCCGCCTGCCCCGTTCACTCCCCACGCACCCCGCCTGCCCGGTTCACTCCCCACGCACCCCGCCTGCCCCGTTCACTCCCCACGCACCCCGCCTGCCCGGTTCACTCCCCACGCACCCCGCCTGCCCCGTTCACTCCCCACGCACCCCGCCTGCCCGGTTCACTCCCCACGCACCCCGCCTGCCCCGTTCACTCCCCACGCACCCCGCCTGCCCGGTTCACTCCCCACGCACCCCGCCTGCCCCGATCACTCTCCACGCACCCCGCCTGCCCCGTTCACGGTCTCCTCGGCGCCTCCCCAGGTTTCCGCCAGCGGTTCTCTCCTCCGGTGCACCCGCCAACTTCTGTTTTCTTTCTTTTTCTTTCTTTCTTTTTTCTTTCTTTCTTTTTCTCTTTCTTCTTTCTTTCTTTCTTTCTTTCTTTCTTTCTTTCTTTCTTTCTTTCTTTCTTTCTTTCTTTCTTTCTTTCTTTCTTTCTTTCTTTCTTTCTTTTCTTTCTTTCTTTCTTTCTTTCTTTCTTTCTTTCTTTCTTCTTTCTTTCTTTCTTTCTTCTTCTTCTTTCTTTCTTTCTTTCTTTCTTTCTTTCTTTCTTTCTTTCTTTCTTTCTTCTTTCTTTCTCTTTCTTTCTTTCTTTCTCTCTTCTTTCTTTCTTTCTTTCTTTCTTTCTTTTTCTTTCTTTCTCTTTCTTTCTTTCTTCTTTCTTTCTTTCTTTCTTTCTCTTTCTTTCTTTCTTTCTTTCTTTCTTCTTTCTTTCTTTCTTTCTTTTTTTCTTTCCTTATTTTTCTTTCTTTCTCTTTCTTTCTTTCTTTCTTTCTTTCTTTCTTTCTCTTTCTTTCTTTCTTTCTTTCTTTTTTTCTTTCTTTCTTTCTTTCTCTTTCTTTCTTTCTTTTTTCTTTCTTTCTTTCTTCTTTCTTTCTCTTTCTTTCTCTTTCTTTCTTTCTTTTTCTTTCTTTCTTTCTTTCTTTCTCTTTCTTTCTTCTTTCTTCCTTTCTTTCTCCTTCCTTCCTTCCTTCCTTCCTTCCTTCCTTCCTTCCTTCCTTCCTTCCTTCCTTCTTCTCTTTTTTAAGTTCTCTCCTGAGGATATTAAATCAACATATATGCAGAAGGTCAGCATATATTAGTTGTATTTTTGTGGATTTTAAAGAGAGAGGAAGGAGGAGGGAGGGAAGGAGAGAGAGAGAGAGAGAGACGCGGATCGGTGGCCTCACGCCCCGCCCCCCGCGCCCCGCCCCCGCAGGGCCCAGCTTCGGTTTCCTAACCCGCAGCGGCGCCAAGTGCAGCCGGGAGTCGGCGGTGTCCCGCGCGGGGCTGCGACCGGCCCCGGGCCTTCCGGAGGGTCCGCGCTGGCTGGGGGTGCGGGTGGGGGTGGGGGGGCGCAGCAGGACACGTCGCCTCTGCCTCTGCCAAGGCCCCCCGCGGGTCGCGCCCGCCTGGGTGCCGGGAGGGCGTCCGAGACCCCAGCGGCCTGGCCGGCCCTGGGGCAGCGCCCCTTGCACCGCTCGCTGGGGATTTAGGCTCATTTGTACCTTGACTTCCTTAACAGCGCAAACTAAGAAATCAGCGTCAGAAGGCCAGCAGGTATTCGCTGTGAAGGGTTTTGTTTGTTTACAGGACAAACCTGAATGGTTTTTTTAAAAAAAGACTGGGAGCGACTGTGACAAATTTATAGACTTCGGGTCCGCTGTGACGGGGTGGACGTGGGTTTAGGTCATTCCAGAGAAGACAAGCAGATGCTGCCGCCCCGGGGCGATCTGACCCGGAGGCCTCGGTCGCCGAGCGGAGGGGCGCCCGCCAGCTCTTATCCCGAGCGGGGAGCGCGGGGGGGGGGGGGTGGCGCGGGGTGGGTGGCGCGGGTGCGGAGGGGCGCGGAGGGGCGCGGAGTGGCGCGGGGTGGCGCGGGGGGGTGCGGAGGGGCGCGGGGGGGCGCGGGGTGGGTGGCGCGGGTGCGGGGGGGCGCAGGCGTCTAGGTCCCAGCAGAGGCCGCGAGGGAGCCGCCAGAGCGCCGACCTGGCAATGGGAAAAATCAGCACCTTTCCCTGGAGCAGGTCAGCCGCCTCGCGTCCCCCGCACCTGTAACAGCCAGCTGGTGGCACAAAAATAAACGTTTGGGCCAGCTTGGCGTGAATTTTGTGAAGTTTGCTGCAGGGAATCGGAATCACTTTTACTCCTGAACAACCAGTCCGGTTCAAGTCCTTTGGGAAGAGCAGGTCCGAGGGGAGTGGTGAGGGGGCGCCGCACCGCCGCCGGTTCTCCGGGGAAGGGAGGCGGCTCCGTCCCGGGCGGTCCCGGGAGGGCCGAGCGCCGGGCACCTGCCTGGGCGCCGCGGGTGCGCGCGCTGGTGCCAGCCGTGGGGAGCGAGGTTCCGGCCATCTCACGTCTGCCTTACACTTCCCTACATTTCCTGAACACGCGGCAAATAACTATGTGTTGTTTTTAAAACATTTTCATAAGACGATACCAGGCAGCCCACATGAAGAGACGGCCCCGGTTTCATTGCATTTCTCCCATCGCGGCCGATGACCTCCGGCTCTCTCGGCCTCTGCGCCCCGCCCCTGGGCCTCCAGACTTGCACCTTATTGGGGCTCCCTTGGGAGGGGGCCTCCAGTCCCCCAAAGCGAAAGGATGCCCTTCCCCGCTGCCTGAGTGGCTATAGCAATCCGGATCCCAGGACATCTCAGGGGGGCCGAGCGGGACGCGGCGTTTGCACTGCGCGAGCCGGGACCGCCGAGAGTTCACCGTGGACGCGGACACGGCTGGAAGGGATGGGCGAGCGTGGGAGACTCCGAAACCCGAGCAGTTCCCGATAAGCCAGAAATGAACACATTTCCTGGCGATGCAATGACGCCACACAGAATCAGACTAAGGACTGAGCGGCAAGCTGGAGCACCAGCTGGCTCGTTGGTCTAGGGGTATGATTCTCGCTTTGGGTGCGAGAGGTCCCGGGTTCAAATCCCGGACGAGCCCAGTTTTATGCTTTTTACAAAATAAAATTTGTCACATGGCCAGTTTGGGTTCTATACAGGCAGTGGGAATGGCCGAGCTCCGGGAGAGCGGGGTCTCGGGAAGGAGAGCACGTGGAGGAGCGGGAGCCGCCTGGGATCTGCAGGAGCCGCGAGAGGCCGCGTGCAGGGCCTCCTGCTTGGGGCTCAGCCCGCTGCGGGGCGGTCCTCGGCGCCTATGAAATTGCAGGAGCGCCGCGTCGGAGCAGGTTGTCGCCGTCAATAGAGGAACTGGGAGGCCATGCTTGCAGGTTTCCGTAGTGTAGTGGTTATCACGTTCGCCTAACACGCGAAAGGTCCCCGGTTCGAAACCGGGCGGAAACAGGACTTGCTGGACCTCTGTTTTCCTCCCCGGCCTTTTAAAATTTCTTGTGTTGCATTCCATTTGGAACCCTCGGAGACAATGCAGGACATCACGTCATCACCTCCACCTCGTTACAGACACAGACGGGATCCAGAGAGATCCGCACCACAGCCCTGATTTCCCGCTTCGGCCGCCTGCCCCCGTAAGGACCTTGAGCACCTCACTTTCGGCCCAGAGCACCCCTCGCAGGAGGCCTCACACAGTCCGGCCACGCCGCAGCCGCTGGCCCCACACCGGGTTCTGCACGAATAAGGGCAGAACTTCCCGCTAGAGTTCCATTTCGTATAACCCATTGGGAAAAAATGGGTTATTGTGACCCATTGGAAAAAATGCTTAGAGGGTAGAAGGTGCTGCACAAGCTTGTCGGCGCACCAACCCACACCCACAAAGAGCCTGAAGCCTTGACCAGCACCTCAGACCGCTGCGACACGTAACCGCAGCGACGACGTCAATTCGGTTGTCTATTCTCAGTGTTGGTAACGTCCCCAGCAGCCTCAGGAAAACTTCGTATGGAATTTTAAACCAAGAGCAATAGGCCAAGGAGGTGGTGCAGAGGAGCCTTTACGAAATAAAACGGGGGTAGGAGGGAGAAAATTAAAGTGAAGAAGCTCATAGACACATACTCTTGGGTAGCTGTCCACCGCCCCTTCTAGGAAACCCCAGATGACTTTAAAAGGGCCTTTTACGTTTACCCAGATACAGCCAGTCCGAGTAATTACAGCAGCCATTTAAAACGAAGGGCTGTGCTCGGTGGATAGAGCATTGGCCTGAGGACTGAAGGGCCCAGGTTCAGTTCTGGTCAAGGGCACGAACCTCGGTTGCAGGCTCCATCCAGGTTCCTGATGGGGCATATGCAGGAGGCAACCAATCCATGTATCCCTCTCATCACTAGTGTTTCTTTCTCTCCCTCTCCCTTCCTCTCTGAAATCAATAAAAATATATTTAAAAAATAAGAAAAGAAAACTCTAAAAATAAATACATAAAATGAGGGACTGTGTGACGGAGACCCACTTGTTGAGATTGCCGATGAGGGTGATAGACCAATCAACTTGCCGATTTTCTTGAATAATGGCGGGAAAAGAAGAGAAAGGAGAGAAACCTCACAGCTGGTCTCGAAACTGAGTCTTTTTTCTCCTGGGTTCGCTGTTAGGCTGGATGGTCTGTCACAAACGTAGACCTGGGGTCTGCCCTGGATGGGCTACTGAGCCCACCAGCAAAAGATTCAGTTATTTCATTTCTCAAAAATAAACAAACACCCAAATAAATAAACAACATGAGCAGTCAGCTGCGAGCCATGCTGTCATTGTAATACCTGCAAAATTCGGTTGTCAGCAGTTGTCTTCATCACAATTCTTCGGAGATTACACAAAACTTTTTGTTTTTCACTCAAGTCAACCATAAAGCAATGAAACGGTGTGAATGAAAAGGGCTATGCAGTCAACCCGACAAGCTCAGGGGCTACATGGCAAGCCTGACACTGTCGGCCTAATAAGCTTAGTGACCAAAAGCAACCACACGGGATGGCCTGACCACAAATTTCTAACTGGGCAGGTCATGGCGGGTATCACAGGCCTATAGCTCCCTTAGCAAAGGAAGTAAGCCCGAACCACTGTGCTTAGGCATCCAGGATAGCATGTGAAAGGCAAAAGAACGCCCAGGCCAACCGAAAAAGTTAGAAGACCAACAATTACAAGCATTATTGGATGAAGGTGCGTGTCAAACTCAAAAACAACTTGTAGAAAGATTAAACGTTGCTCAGGAAACAATTTCTGATCATTTACAAGCACTGGGAAAGATTGTAAAGAAGGAAAATGGGTGCCACATCAACTGAAGGAAAGACAAATGGAAAACCGAAAAGTCATCAGTAAAATGTTGCTTCAACAGCACGAAAGAAAGTCTTTTTTGCATCGAATTGTGACTGGCGATGAAAAGTGGATTTATTTTGAGAATCACAAAGGCACAAAATCATGGGCTGATCCAGGTCAACCATCAACATCGACTGCAAGGCCAACTCGCTTCGGAAAGAAGACAATGCTCTGCGTTTGGTGGGATCAGGAAGATGTGGTGTATTATGAGTTTCTAAAACCAGGTGAAATCGTTAATACTGACCGCTACCGGCAACAAATAATCAATTTGAACCACGCTTTGATTGTGAAATGACCAAAATGTGCCAGAAGACACGGCAAAGTAATTTTGCTTCATGATGACACACCATCACACACTTCCAAACCAGTTAAAGACACGTTAAAAGATCTTGCCTGGGAAGTATTAACCCACCCGCTGTATTCACCAGACCTTGCTCCTTCAGATGACCACTAGTTCCGATCGATGGCCCACGCACTTTCTGAGCAGCACTTCAAAACATAGGAAGAAGTGGAAAATTTGGTCTCTGAATGGTTTGCCTCAAAACAAGAGACGTTCTATTGGGACAGAAACCACAAATTACCTGAAAGATGGGGGAAATGTGTAGCTGGAGATGGACATTATTTTGAATAAAGCACTTTCCATGTTTCTCTTGAAATTATCGTGTTTTCTTTGATTACAAAATCCGCCATTATTAACCGGTACACCTGGTACCTTTGAAATGTCAGAGTAATTTTCTTTTCCTTCCTCTCGAAGGCACAACTGCCACACCAGAGGCCAGGACCACCAGGCAGGAGACTGCAGACCCCTCCTGCCGCATACCATCTCTGTGTGCTATAAATATGAAATGTTGACTATCCTTTACCCACCAATGTAAAATATGTATTGGTTCTCTATTTTGACATTTATCCAATCCTAGCTGATTCCACCCCCACATCTGCTTTCTCCTGCACCTTTAATCTATCACCAATGGACTTCATGCACCTTCCTTATCACTCGACCTTTGGTTTTAATGTATAAAATAAGCTGCGACACTGCCATTCTCCGGAGCATGTGAAATCTTGCTCCCCAACATGTCATCAGTTTGGCTCAAAGAAACTCATGACAATTCTCTACAGGTTTGGATGTTTCTTATGTCAACGACAGAATTCAGCAGTTTCTTTTATTTCTTTCATTTTTATTTCTTTTTAATATGTTTTATTGATTTTTATTTTTATGTTTTTCTTTTCTTTTTTTAAAAATATATTTTATTGATTTTTTACAGAGAGGAAGGGAGAGGGATAGTTAGAAACATCCATGATCGAGAAACATCGATCAGCTGCCTCCTGCACACCCCTTGCTGGGGATGTTCCCGCAACCAAGGCACATGCCCTTGACAGGAATCGAACCTGGGACTCTTCAGTCCACAGGCCGACGCTCTAGCCCAGTGATGGCGAACCTATGACACGCGTGTCAGAGGTGACACGCGAACTCATTTTTTTGGTTAATTTTTCTTTGTTAAATGGCATTTACATATATAAAATAAATACCACAAATATAAGTCTTGCCCAGCGGCAGATCATGTTGGCAGAAGGAAACGAGGCAGCCAGTCTACAGTCAGCAGAGCTCAGAGGGCTTTCTGCATGCAGCATCCTACCAGCCAACGCAAATAAGAGGCCAGGGGAAGGAGAAAGTTCATAGAAACGAAAATTGGAGCTGAAACGTAGGTACTGATACCGTAATTGCACTCATTATGACCTGACACGAATATCGAATATCGCAGTCACCGTGTAGAGCTGGGGCTAGTGTTTCTGAACGGAAGAAGAAGGTTGAATTGTGTCCTGGAAAAAAGATACGTCGGAATCCTAACCCCCAGGACCTCAGGATGTGACCTTTTTTGGAAATAGCATCTTTGCAGATACGATCGAGTTAAAATCAGATCAGGGCTGGCTCTAATCCAAAATGACTTGGGGGGAAGGGGGAAATTCTGAGACAGACACGTGGGGAGAAGGCCATGAGGGCATGCAGGCAGAGGTCAGGGTGGTGCTTTCACAAGCCAAGGAACCCCGAAGATTGCCATCAAACCCCCAGAAGCCAAGGGAGAGGCCTGGAACAGATTCTGCCGTAGTCTCAGAAGGAACCAACCCTGCCAACACCTTGAACTCAGAGTTCTGGCCTCCAGACCTGTGAGAGAATACATTTCTGTTGGTTAAGCCCACCTGGTCAGTGACACTTGCTTGCAGCAGCCCCAGGGAATTAATGCAGGGGCAGCATAACAGACCAGGGATGACTGTTATTAGGCAGGGAAAAGCAGCAGTGCGGACATCTCCACTTCTGTCAGAAACTGGCCCTTGCAGGCGATACAGGCAAGTACAGGAGTAGAGAGAAACAACTCAGTAAATGCTGAAACAACAAACAAAAAACATAGCAGAGGGGCACCGCAGAGGAGCCATCAGTCAAAACTGCAGAAGAACCCATTTCTCTTAATTATTTGGAAAGCAAGTTGCTGCCGGGTCTATCCCCACATACAAGAATAACTTCCCGAGGAGTTACATTCATACTGGAAAAGTAAGCCTTTGGTTTCTTTTTGCTTCTTCCTTTGTCTCCTTTTCCTGCAGCCTTTAAATAATAAAAAATCATTTATTGAGCTAGTTGGCATATACTTGGGACTCTGAGGAATATGTAAATTTAGATTCCTGTCCTCAAAATGTCTAAAATATAATGGGGAAGCTTAGGTGTGAAAAATAAATTTTAATGACAATTCAAGAGATTCAATGTCAAAATAAGGGCAGACAATAGCAAGGACATAAGGGATGGCCACGTGCTACTTACTTCCATGACTATCTCTAAGCTGACTGGAACTCCAGTGTAAAGTAATACTGAATAGTTGGGGTGACAGTTTCATTATTAAGTCCGCTGCCTTCTGCAAGAGTTTACTATTTATCCTTTATTAGATTCAGGATGTTTCTTTCTATTCTTAATTTTCTCAGAGGTTTCTTTATTTAATTAATCATGAATTTAGGTTGCATTTTATCAAATGTCTACTTTTTAAATCTACCGGGGGTATTTTTCTCCCAAACTCTTTCATGGACTTAGTTATAGAAAAGATTTGAAGATGTTTAACCATTTGTGCAGTCCCAGGAAAAGGCCGGTAGATCATTGTTATTTTTTTGCAATATGAAGTGTGACAGGTTGTATTATCTGAAAATGGCTTCAATAAGATTTTCCATCTTACCTGTTCTTCCAACAATGTAATTTGCTTCTCCCATGGGCAGGCTGGGTTTAGGTTCCCTCTCCGGAAATCTAAATGTACCAAGGCTCTGGTAGAAGTGACATGATAGGACTTCTAAGGCTAGGCCATGCCGGAAGCCGGTCCATCCTTGCTGCTTGACACAGTCACTGCGGGGAAGAAACATCTGCACAGCACATGTTTCAAGGGACCTGGCGTGTATGGCATACTATTCTTAATATGTTTGCTCCCCTTCTTGGCGCTGTGTGTTTTAACCAAGGTCACCTCTCCGAGAAAGGTTGTTTCCCCAGGTAGGGATTTTTTCCTGAAGTTATGGAGGGGATAAACTTCTTAATTAAATGCCAGGCGGGCAGTTAATCACTTTAACTATGAACAATCACCCTTAAGCTACATAATCTTTACTCCCTGGAATGGAGATAAGAAACGCCCTAACCTTTGGAATAGAAATGGATAGGATTAAAATCAACTGGTATAAATACAGATGTAACAACACAGTAACACCCAGAACTTGGCTGGAGATCCTGGCTAGAGATCCTGGCTAGGCTGCTGATCAACTGAACGCTGGCTCCGTGTCATTCCTTCTTCGCCAACTCTGTCCACACCTTTGGGGACCCCTGGACCTGCTGGGGTTGGACCCCAACATCACCATAAAAGGCAGTACAGCTTCTGCCTGCTTCTCTTGAGCTATGTGCTCCTGGAATCCAGCCATGATGAGGCGCTCCGGGATCCAGATCCAGCCCCCTCCTCCCGCCCCTAGAGGAAACAGAAGTGGCGGTGGGCTCGGTTGGAAGCAGGAAGACGCTAGTGGAGTTGCAGGGGGCCGTGGGGCCATGTCGGGGAAGTTGAACCACCTGGAGGAGCATCTGGAGAAATTCGTGGAGAACATCCGGCAGCTCGGCATCATCGCCAGCGACTTCCAGCCCAGTAGCCAGGCCGGGCTCAACCAGAAACTGAATTTGATCGTGACCGGCTTACAGGATATTGATAAATGCAGACAGCAGCTTCATGACATTACTGTACCTTTGGAAGTTTTCGAATATATAGATCAAGGTCGAAACCCACAACTCTACACCAAAGAGTGCCTGGAAAGAGCTGTGGCGAAAAATGAGCAAGTTAAAGGGAAGATGGATACGATGAAGAAATTTAAAGGCCTGTTGATTCAAGAGCTTTCTGAAGTCTTTCCAGAAGACGTGGCAAAATACCGAAGCATCCGAGGGGAGGACCATCCCCCGTCCGTAACTTCCTCTTCAAACATCTAGTCCTGCGTGAATCATCTTAACCCTCAGGCAGCTTGTGACTGAGCGGCCTCAGAGACAGGAGGCCTAAAGGACTTTGTGGAGCTGTGCTGCCAGCAACGCCTCTTTGCAGAGGGCTGGTGTGCGCACATTTTTAAAAATTAAATCTTTATTGTTCAGATTATTACATTGGTTCCTCTTTTTCCCCACCATAACTCCCCTCCACCCAGTTCCCACCCCTCCCTCCGCCCTCACTCCCCACCCACTGTCCTCATCCATAGGTGCACGATTATTGTCCAATCTCTTCCCGCACCCCCCATACCCCTTTCCCCACCAAGAATAGTCAGTCCATTCCCTTTCTATGTCCCTAATTCTGTTATAATCACCAGTTCATACTGTTCATCAGATTATTTATTCACTTGATTTTTTTTATTGCTAAAAGTATTTCAAAGGGTATTACATATGTGTCCTTCCCCCCCCCCACCCCCCCGCCCTTGACAATCCCCTGGCCTCCCTTACCCCCCAGTGTCTTATGTCCATTGGTTATGCTTATATGCATGCATACAAGTCCTTCAGTTGATCTCTTACCCCCCTCCCTCCTGCCCCCCAACCCTCCCCGGCCTTCCTGCTGCAGTTTGACAATCAGTTTGAGGCAGCTCTGCCTCTGTATCTATTATTGTTCAAAAGTTTGTAATGGTCTTTATTATCCATGAATGAGTGAGATCATGTGGTATTTTTCCTTCATTGACTGGCTTATTTCACTTAGCATAATGCTCTCCAGTTCCATCCATGATGTTGCAAATGGTAAGAGTTCCTTATTTTTTACAGCAGCATAGTATTCCATCGTGTTGGTTTCCTCTGTCACCGAAGCAAGCAAGCCTCATGTTCGCTTCAAGCTGCCTGGCTGCCGGCCACCATCTTGGCTGGCAGTTAATTTGCATATCACCCTGATTAGCCCATGGGAAGGGTAGCGGAGGTACAGCTAATTACCATGTTTCTCTTTTATAAGATAGGATTTCCAAGATAATTCTGCCATACAGGATCAAATGCATCGCACTCAAAAGAGTTCATCACGCCGAAACCGGTTTGGCTCAGTGGATAGAGCGTCGGCCTGGGTTGCAGGCACATCCCCAGTGGGAGATGTGCAGGAGGCAGCTGATCGATGTTTCTCTCTCATCGATGTTTCTAACTCTCTATCTCTCTCCCTTCCTCTCTGTAAAAAATCAATAAAATATATTTTAAAAAAAAAGAGTTCATCACTACCAAACTATACCACAGTTTTCTAATCCATTCATCTACTGATGGGCACTTAGGCTGTTTCCAGATCTTAGCTATGGTGAATTGTGCTGCTATGAACATATGGGTGCACATATCCTTTCTGATTGGTGTTTCTGGTTTCTTTGGATATATTCCTAGAAGTGGGATCACAGGGTCAAATGGGAGTTCCATTTTTGGTTTTTTGAGGAAACTCCATACCGTCTTCCATAGTGGCTGCACCAGTCTGCATTCCCACCAGCAGTGCACAAGTGTTCCTTTTTCTCCACATCCTCTCCAGCACTTGTCGTTTGTTGATTTGTTGATGATAGCCAGTCTGACAGGTGTGAGATGGTACCTCATTGTTGTTTATTCACTTGATTTTTAGATTCACTTGTTGATAGATGTGTATTTGTTGTTTACAATTTGTATCTTTACCTTTTTCTTCTTCTTCCTCTTCTTAAAGGATACCTTTCAGCATTTCATATAATACTGGTTTGGTTGATGAACTCTTTTGAGTGCAATGCATTTGATCCTGTATGGCAGAATTATCTTGGAAATCCTATGTTATAAAAGAGAAACATGGTAATTAGCCATACCTCAGCTACCCTTCCCATGGGCTAATCAGGGTGATATGCAAATTAACTGCCAGCCCAGGTGGCGGCCGGCAGCCAGGCAGCTTGAAGTGAACTTGAGGCTTGCTTGCTTCAGTGACAGAGGAAACCAACATTCCCCGCCTGCCTCTGCTGGCCTCTGAGCTTGCATTTTGAAACATTGTTACAAATATAGAAGCTAAACAAAACCCCAGAAACCTGCTTTCAGCCAGCCGGGATCTTAGAGCTGGAGTTGAAACAGTGTTTTGATTATAGAACCCAAACAAACCAGATACCTGCTTTCAGCAGCTGAGGCCTTAGAGGTGGAGCCAAGCCTCAGAGCTAAAGCTGGCCCAGAATAAAAAAAAAGAAAAAAAGGAGCGGTCGGGAGCTTCAGTCACCTGCCAGCCTGAAAACGGCCCTTAGCCCCTCACCCAGACTGACCAGGCACCCCAGTGGGGACCCCCACCCTGAAGGGGGTGTGACCAGCTGCAAACAGCCATCATCCCCTCACCCAGGCTGGCCAGGCACCCAAGCAGGACCCCCACCCTGATCCAGGACACCCTTCAGGGCAAACCAGCTGGCCCCCACCCATGCATCAGGTCTCTATCCTATATAGTAAAAGGGTAATATGGCTCCCAGCACCGGGATCAGCGGAGCTGCGAGGCCTCCCACCACCGGGATCAGCGTGACAGGGGGCAGCGCCCAAACCCCCTCATCACCCTGCGGCTCTGTGTGTGATCGGGGGCGGGGCCACAACCTCCCTCTCCGCCCTGCTCTGTTTGTGACAGGGGAAGGTGCCCCAACCCCCTGATCCGCCCTGCTCTGTGTGTGACAGGGTGCGGTGCCCCAACCCACCCCCCCATGGGCCCTGCTCTGTGTGTGACGGGGTAGAGCCATAACCTCCCCATCGGCCCTGCCCTGAGTGTGACAGTGGTGGCGCCCCAACCCTCTGATCGGCCCTGCTCTGTGGGTGATAGAGGGCAGCGCCCCAACCCCCCTGCCCCACAGGCCCTGCTCTGTGTGTGATGGGGTAGAGCCATAACCTCCTCATCGGCCCTGCCCTGAGTGTGACAGGGTGCGGCGCCCCAACCCCCTGATCCACCCTGCTCTGTGTGTGACAGGGGGCGGTGCCCCAACCCCCCAATCGGCCCTACCCTGAGCATGACTGATGGTGGCATCGCAACCTCCTGATCCGCCCTGCTCTGTGCATGACAGGGAGTGGCGCCCCAACTCCCCAATCAGCCCTGCTCTGATCCTGACCAGGGGATGCACCTAGAGATTGGGCCTGCCCTCTGCCACCGGGGAGCAGGCCTAAGCCAGCAGGTCATTATCTCCCGAGGGGTCCCAGACTGCGAGAGGGCACAGGCCGGGCTGAGACACCCCCCTCCCCCCCGAGTGCACAAATTTTTGTGCACTGGGCTTCTAGTATTAAATATGGTAGTAAAGGGTTTAAAAATATTACCTAAGACTTTTCTGTTTGCATACTTCTCTTTTTTCATTTTATTATGATGTCAAAGAATGCTAAAAAAAAATAAAGAAAAGGTTTAATATGAGAAAAAAAATAATGTCTTTGTTTTACTATGGTCGCAAATATCAAAAAATTTCTGTATGTGACACGGCACCAGAGTTAAGTTAGGGTTTTTCAAAATGCTGACACGCCGAGCTCAAAAGGTTCACCATCGCTGCTCTAGCCACTGAGCCAAACTAGTCAGGGCTGTTTTTCTTTCTTTCTTTTTTTTTTTTTTTTCATGCAAAAAGCAAAGGGTTTATTGATACCAGCATGCTGGGACTCACAGCTTACTCTGAGCACAGAGCAGTGGCTGTGAGCCTGTTTTTCTTTTTTTTTTAAATTGATGTTTAGAGAGAGGGAGGGAGAGGGATAGAGAGATAGAAGCATGGATGAGAGAGAAACATCATTGCTTGGCTACCTCCTGCACGCCCACACTGGGGATCGAGCCCACAACCTGGGCATATGTCCTGATCAGGAATCAAACCCGTGACCTCTTTCTTCCTGGGTCAACGCTAAACCACTGAGCCACACTGGCCAGGCAGTTTTTTTCTTTAAAAAATATATATTTCATTAATTTTTTTACAGAGAGGAAAGGAAAGGGATAAAAGAGTTAGAAATATTGATGAGAGCGAAACATCGATCAGCTGCCTCCTGCACACTCCCCATTGGGTATGTGCCTGAAACCAAGGTGCATGCCCCTGATCGGAATTGAACCCGGGATCCTTCAGTCCCCAGGCCGATACTCTATCCACTGAGCCAAACCGGTTAGGGCAGTTTCTTTTATTTTTTAAAAACTAACAAATTTCCAATCGTTATGACTACTGTGTAGAGATACAATTTATTTTAGCAGAGTGATTTTGTCTCTCACAACCTTACTAAACTCACTTATCAGGTCTTGCTGTTTATTTTGAAGATTCCATTGAATTTTCCCCAGATATCATGTCATTTAAATAATGAGAATTTTATTTCTTGCTTGCTTTTCTCACCTTGTTGCACTGGCCAGAATCTTTATGACAATGTTGAATAGAAGTGGTGAGAGTTGACTTGATCAGTAGCTGAAATCATCTGAGCCACTTGGTTTCAGAAAATTATTCATCTTATAACTGAAAGTTTGTACACTTTGACTAACTTCTCTCCATTTAGCCCACTCCCAGCACCTGCAACCACCATTCTACCCTCTACTCACACAAGGATTTTTCCATTGATTTTTAGAGAGAGTGGAAGGGAGGAAGTGGAAGAGAGAGAGAAACATCGATGAGTTGCCTTCCGCATGTGGCCAGGCTGGAGATGGAACCTGTAACCCAGGTACATGCCCTTGCCTGGGAATCGAACCCAAGACCCTTCAGTCCGAAGCTGACACTGTATCCACTGAGTCACACGGGCCAAGGATAGAGTTAGCTTTTTTGCATTCTATATGTAAGTGAGATCATACAGCATTTGTCTTCTATGTGGCTTATATCAGTTAGCATGATGTCCTTCAGGTTTATCTATGTTGTCACAAATGGCAAGATTTTCTTACTATTATTTTTTAAAATATATTTTTCTTGATTTTAGAGTGGGAGGTAAAGGGGGAGAGAGATAGAAACATCAACAATGAGAGAGAACCATTGATTGACTGCCTTCTTCATGCTCCCCACTGGGGATCAAACCCGAAACCAAGGCATGTGCCCTGACTGGGAATCAAACTGTGACCACTAAATGGGCCATGGCATCCTACATACATAGATCAACACTCATTTTCTTTTTAAAAATATTTTTATTGACTTTTTACAGAGAGGAAGGGAGAGGAGTAGAGAATTAGAAACATCGATCAGCTGCCTTCTGCACACCCCCTACTGAGGATCAAGCCTGCAACCAAGGTACATAGCTTCTACCGGGTATCGAACCCGGGACTTTTCAGTCCACTGCCCGATGCTCTATCCACTGAGCCAAACTGGTCAGGGCAAGATTTTCTTATTTTTAAAGGCAGAATCATATTCACATATATAATCTCACATTTTCTTTATCCATTCATCTGTTGATGGGCACCTAGGTAGTTTACATAGCTTGGCTATTGTGTAAATTGCTGCCATGGACTTGGGGTTGCAGATATCTGTTTGAGATATCGATTATGTTTCTTTGGGAATGTACCAGATGTGAGATTGGTGGGTGATATTGTTGGAGCACCGCTGTTGGCTATTGAGTGAATTGCCCAGCACAGATCCCTCTGTGGTTGCCAGCAACTTCCTGTGGCTGAAGCAGGGGACACTCTCAGTCCCCGTCTTTCTCTGAAGCATAAACAGACTCGACTTGAACTCTGCTACCACATCGGATTTCCTCCCCCTCCCGAGCCACCTCCTCTGGCTCCATCTGTGCAAGTGTTGGAATTCTGTATGTTGGAGCGTTGAATCGACCTCCAGGAGTCGGCTAGGCGACCACTGGATGGGCCATCGCATCCTGCATACACGAACTTTCCGAACCCTTGCCTGTAACCAATCAACATTAGTAAATGCATCTGACTTACGGACTCTGTCCCTGCGGCACCTTATCTTGCTACCTTCTCTGTAGCCAATGTAAATTCTTCCCCAGGAACCGACACCGTTCTTCCCCCTACTTCATGTCTAAAGGAACCCATTAACTGCAGGACTTTCTCCACCCAGTGCTACTGCCTTTGGTCCTAGTCCTTTATGGTCCAGAAAACCCTTTCTTTTAAAAAGGCCTTTAGTCATGGAAGTTAAGTTTTTGTTTTAACCATCAGCCACAAATACGACCAATGCCTCTGAATTTTCTCTCCAGCCCAAATCTCCCCCTGGCTTCCTCTCTCATTTCCACTCCCAGGGTTTGGGGGCCCACAAGATCCGGCTCTACCCCCAGGTCATGCCCAGCTCCCCAGCACATCCTGCCTCTCAGGAAATGGTGCCAGCGTGCTCCTGGCTGCTCAGCTCACATGCCCACCGGGCAGCTGCAGCACCACAACTGCAGCAGCACCACCCCTGGGGAGTGGCCGCACCCCCGGTCAGGACCCTAGGTCCCCTCCATCCAGCATGGCAGGAAGAAGTCCATTTCTTCTGTGCCTCCTCTGTTCACAAAGTTCCAAAGGATGTGTGTGAAAGGGCGAGGGCTATGCCCTCCATCTTGCCCCGGATCCTCCATTTTTGGGCAGCAGCCATTAGCCATGTGCTCAGCAAGGAGCTTCTTCCTGGAAGCCCAAGCCTCTGCTAGCCACACCTAGGATTTCTTTAAACTAACCAATGATAATCAAGGGAAGTGCACGCCATAGATACGACCACATCCTGTGTAACAAGACACCGACTTGCGCCTGGCCAATCGGCAGGGCCCACAGTCCTCTCTCCTCCCCTTACTCCAACCCCCCTATAAAACCCCTCTCCACACAGAGCTCTCTCTCTCTGCCTCCTGCCGCTGTGTCGGTGAGTGTGGTGGATGGGGAGCTCGAGCTAGCTCAAATAAAGACTCTTTTGCTTTTGCATCGGACTTGGCTGGCTCCCTGGTGGTCCTTTGGGGATCCTGAAATCTGGGCATAACAGTTGGGGGCTCGTCCGGGATCCCAAAGTCCCTTGAGGGACCCCCGATCCGGAGAGTCTGACTGGCCGTGGTAGGTGTCTGTGTGTTGTGTATTCTGTTCTGTGTGTTATATGATCTGTCCTGTGTTGTGTGTTCTGTCCTGTGTGAGCTCACCTCACGAGGGACGTGTATTCCCCTCGAGGATCTGAGACGAGGTGGGTCGCTCCCACCGGTTGGCGTACGGCCATTGTCTAGCTTTCGGTTTTGCTTCCGCGGAGTCAGAAGGTTGTTTTGGTTTTGCTTCCATGGAGTTGGAAGACGGTACTTTGGGGCCCTTTGGTTGTCTGTTTTTGTGTTTTTTTTCTGTTTTATTCTGTGGACTTACTGGACGGACATTGTGGGACAGACTCAAACTACTCCTTTAAGTATTATGATTGATCATTTCAAAGAGATTTTGGGAGGCTATAGAGCTCCCTCAGGAATTGAGAAATTGTTAGGAATTGGATGGATTGTTTAAACTCTGAATGAATGTCTGGTGAAAGTGTGTGAGTGTGGAGGGAGAGGGCCTGCCCTCTCCTCTCCTTTGTGTGGCTCCACGACTTCGGTCAGGCGGGCATCTGAGTGAGGATCTGTGAAAAGAGGTCACCCCCTCTCTTGTCTGTCTCTCGTCACCGATCATCATGGGGTCGGGACAAAGTTTGTTTTTTATTTTTTATCTTTTTTATTTTTTTAAATTAAATCTTTATTGTTCAGATTACATTTGTTCCTCTTTTTTTCCCCCCCATAACTCCCCTCCTCCCAGTTCCCGCCCGACCCTCCGCCCTCACTCCCCACCCACTGTCCTCATCCATAGGTGCACGATTTTTGTCCAGTCTCTTCCCGCATCTCCCACTCCCCTTCACCCCCCCAAGAATAGTCAGTCCATTCCCTTTCTATGTCCCTGATTCTATTATAATCACCAGTTCATTCTGTACATCAGGTTATTTATTCACTTGATTCTTAGATTCACTTGTTGATAGATGCATATTTGTTGGTCATAATTTGTATCTTTTATTTTTTTATTTTATTTATGCTAAAAGTATTAAAAAGGGTATTACATAAGTGCCCTTTTTATCCCCCCCACCCTTGACAAACCCCTGCCCTCCCTTACCCCCCAGTGTCTTATGTCCATTCATAATTTGTATCTTTACCTTTTTCTTCTTCTTCCTCTTCTTAAAGGATACCTTTCAGCATTTCGTATAATACTGGTTTAGTGGTGATGAACTCCTTCAGCTTTTCCTTATCTGTGAGCTCTTTATCTGACCTTCAATTCTGAATGCTAGCTTTGCTGGATAAAGTAATCTTGGTTGTAGGTTCTTGCTATTCATCACTTTGAATATTTCTTGCCATTCCCTTCTGGCCTGCAAAGTTTCTGTTGAGAAATCAGCTGACAGTTGTATGGGTATTCCCTTGTAGGTAACTGAGTCTCTTTCTCTTGCTGCTTTTAAGATTCTCTCTTTGTCTTTTGCTCTTGGCATTTTAATTATGATGTGTCTTGGTGTGGTCCTCTTTGGATTCCTTTTGTTTGGGGTTTTCTGTGCTTCTTGGACCTGTAAGTCCATTTCTTTCACCAGGTGGGGGAAGTTTTCTGGCATTATTTCTTCAAATAGGTTTTCAATATCTTGCTGTTTCTCATCCTCTGGCACCCCTATAATTCTGATGTTTGTACGCTTGAAGCTGTCCCAGAGGCTCCTTACACTATCTTCGTATTTTCCGATTCTTTTTTCATTTTGCTTTTCCGGTTGGGTGTTTTTTGCTTCTTCGCATTTCAAATCTTTGACTTGATTCTTGTGCTCCTCTGGTCTGCTATTGGGTATCTGTATAATATTCTTTATTTCAGTCCGTGTATGCTTAATTTCTAGTTGGTTCTTTATCATAGCATTGAGGGTCTCATTAGATTTTGTGAGGCTCTCATCAAGTTTATTGGCAGCTTCTAGCACATTATTGCAAGCCCTCAAAATTGCGTTTTTTAGCTCTATAGCCTCCATTTCTGTCATGTTTTTTTGTCTTCGCATTTTTTATGCTTTCTTGGTGCACCCCCTTGTGGTCTTTGTGCGCAGTCTTGTTCTAGTTAAGCCTTGATTGTTGTAGTTAATACTAGAGGGATTTGACCACCAGGCCGACTGGCTGTGAGAATCAGCTGTGTCTGCCGTGGGAAAACTTCTGTCCTCTAGAGAGGTGCTAATCTAGCCTTTGCCTGAGGCTATCCGGCAAATGGCTCTGTGCAGGGCTTGGGCGGGGCGGGTCCCACGGGATCAACAGGGCAGGCGGAGGGAGCAGTTATAGCTGCTCTCAGTCCCGTTCCCAGAGGCTATGCTTCTCAGAACCCCATCAACCGCTGCAAACCTCGGAGAGAAAGCTGCCCTCACGTTCCAACTGATGCTAGACAATCCCGCCTCTCCCGTTTGAGTCTGAGTCCCTAGAGGCTCGCCTGGATCTGAAGCTCAGAGTCTGAGACTCCCTCCTGCTTGAAAACGACAACTGCGCCCTCAGCCACCAGCCCGCCCGCGCGCGCGCACACCTCCGCACCTTTGTATTTTCCACACTGCGCCTCCTCTGAGCCTCGGTATGCTGTTCTCTTTCCTTCTAGTTGAAGAGTCTCTCCTCAGCCAGCCTTCCTGTGGTTCTGGGTGATGTCCGTTCTATCTTTTAGTTGTATTTTTGAAGTGGTTGTTTGCGGCAGCAATCTCCGGTGTTTACCTATGCTGCCATCTTGGTCTCTCTCCACTTTTGTTTTATCTGGGTCAATTCCTTCTTAATGGCCCGAAGCCCCGTTTCCACCTCAATCCCCGATGTAGGTAGGGTGTGTTAAGGTTCTCTTTCGGAAGCAGGTGTTTCTGTCTGAACCTCCTGGGCAGGGAGGTGGGGAGGGCCAAAGGTTCTTTATGAGACTGTTTCTTGAGAAACAGCTTAAAACCAATATTCCAAAAAGGCAACGTCAGGATGGCAGAATTTGGGACCCTTCAACATAAATGCCGAAATGGACTGGAAAATAAATAAAAAATCTGGATAGAATAAAAATTCTAGAAGAATACAAAGGCAACAAAATCTCAGACATATGCCAAAACAATTTCTTCACTGATACAGCTCCTAGGGCAGTTGAAACTAAAGAGAAACTGAACAAATGGGATTACATCAAAATAAAAAGCTTCTGCACAGCAAAAGAAACCATCAACAAAACAACAAGAAAACCCACCTCGTGGGAAAACATATTTGCCAACGTCATATCGGATAAGGGCTTAATCTCCAAAATTTATAGGGAACTCATACAACTTAACAAAAAGAAGATAAACAATCCAATCAAAAAATGGGCAAAGGATCTAAATAGACACCTTTCAAAAGAGGACATTCAGAAAGCCAAGAGACATATGAAAACATGCTCAAAGTCACTAATCATCCGAGAGATGCAAATCAAAACAACAATGAGGTACAATTTCACACCTGTCAGAATGGCCATCATCAACAAATCAACAAACGACAAGTGCTGGAGAGGATGTGGAGAAAAAGGAACACTTGTGCACTGCTAGTGGGAATGCAGACTGGTGCAGCCACTATGGAAGACAGTATGGAGTTTCCTCAAAAAATTGGAAATGGAACTCCCATTTGACCCTGTGATCCCACTTCTAGGAATATATCCCAAGAAACCAGAAACACCAATCAGAAAGGATATATGCACCCCGATGTTCATAGCAGCACAATTCACCATAGCTAAGATCTGGAAACAGCCTAAGTGTCCATCAGTAGATGAATGGATTAGAAAACTGTGGTACATCTACACGATGGAATACTATGCTGCTGTTAAAAAGAAGGAACTCTTACCATTTGCAACAGCATGGATGGAACTGGAGAGCATTATGCTAAGTGAAACAAGCCAGTTAATGAAGGAAAAATACCACATGATCTCACTCATTCATGGATAATTAAGACCTTTACAAACTTTTGAACAATAATAGATACAGAGGCAGAGCTGACTCAAACTGATTGTCAAACTGCAGTGGGAAGGCCGGGGAGGGTTGGGGGACAGGAGGGAGGGGAGTAAGAGATCAACCGAAGGACTTATATGCATCCATATAACCATAACTAATGGACATAAGACACTGGGGGGTAAGGGAGGGCAGGGGCTTGTCAAGGGCGGGGGGGAAAAAGGACACTTATGTAATACCCTTTGTAATACTTTTAGCGAAAAATTAAAAAAAAAATCTGGATAGACCTTTGATACGTAAAGAGAATGAACCAGCAATAAGGAAATCTCACACAGTGCCAGTAAAACCCAGAGCACATGGCTTCTCCGGGGAGTTCTAAAGATGATACTTCAGTTTCTTCTGGCTTGCATGTTTTTTAGACCAGACTTTTTTTTTTTTTTTTTTTTTTTTTTTTTTAATTGTTTCATTTTTTTTTTTTAATAATTTTTATTTCTTAAAGTATTACAAAGAGTATTACATATGTCTCCTTTTTCCCCCCCATGACATTCCCCCGGCCCCTACCCCCCGCCCCCCCCCCGCCCCGTGTCTTGTGTCCATTGGTTAATCTTATATGCATGCATATAAGTCCTTCAGTTGGTCTCTTAATCCCCCCCCAACCCTCCCCAGGCTCCCCATTGTAGTTTAACATTCTGTTCAATGTTGCTCTGCTTCTGTATCTACACCTGTTCATCAGTCCATACTGGTCCCCTTTATTTGTCCCAACCTCACTGGAGTAGTCTCAACCTCACCAGGGCCGTCTGAGCCTCACCAGGGCCGTTTCAACCTCACCGGGGTCGTCCCTACCTCACGGGGGCCGTTTCAACCTCACCGGGGTCGTCCCTACCACACCAGGGCCGTTTCAACCTGACTGGGGTTGTTGCTACCACACCGGGGCTGTTTCAACCTGACCGGGGTTGTCCCTACCACACCGGGGCCGTTTCGACCTGACTGGGGTCGTCCCTACCTCACGGGGGCCGTTTCAACCTGACTGGGGTTGTCCCTACCACGCTGGGGCCGTTTCGAACTGACTGGGGTCGTCCCTACCTCACGGGGGCCGTTTCAACCTCACCGGGGTCGTCCCTACCTCACGGGGGCCGTTTCAACCTGACCGGGGTTGTCCCTACCACGCCGGGGCCGTTTCGACCTGACTGGGGTCGTCCCTACCTCACGGGGGCCGTTTCAACCTCACCGGGGTTGTCCCTACCACACCGGGGCTGTTTCAACCTGACCGGAGTTGTCCCTACCACACCGGGGCCGTTTCGACCTGACTGGGGTCGTCCCTACCTCACGGGGGCCGTTTCAACCTCACCGGGGTTGTCCCTACCACGCCGGGGCCGTTTCGACCTGACTGGGGTCGTCCCTACCTCGCGGGGGCTGTTTCAACCTCACCGGGGTCGTCCCTACCTCACGGGGGCCGTTTCAACCTGACCGGGGTTGTCCCTACCACGCCGGGGCCGTTTCGACCTGACTGGGGTCGTCCCTACCTCACGGGGGCCGTTTCAACCTCACCGGGGTCGTCCCTACCACACCGGGGCCGTTTCGACCTGACTGGGGTTGTCCCGACCTCACGGGGGCTGTTTCAACCTCACCGGGGTCGTACCTACCACACCGGGGCCGTTTCGACCTGACTGGGGTCGTCCCTACCTCACGGGGGCCGTTTCAACCTCACCGGGGTTGTCCCTACCACACCGGGGCTGTTTCAACCTGACCGGGGTTGTCCCTACCACACCGGGGCCGTTTCACCCTGACCGGGGTTGTCCCTACCACGCCGGGGCCGTTTCGACCTGACTGGGGTCGACCCTACCTCACGGGGGCTGTTTCAACCTCACCGGGGTTGTCCCTACCTCACGGGGGCCGTTTCAACCTGACCGGGGTCGTCCCTACCACGCCGGGGCCGTTTTGACCTGACTGGGGTCGTCCCTACCTCACGGGGGCCGTTTCAACCTCAGCGGGGTTGTCCCTACCACACCGGGGCTGTTTCAACCTGACCGGGGTTGTCCCTACCACACCGGGGCCGTTTCAACCTGACCGGGGTTGTCCCTACCATGCCGGGGCCGTTTCGACCTGACTGGGGTCGTCCCTACCTCACGGGGGCTGTTTCAACCTCACCGGGGTCGTCCCTACCTCACGGGGGCCGTTTCAACCTGACTGGGGTTGTCCCTACCACGCCGGGGCCGTTTCGACCTGACTGGGGTCGTCCCTACCTCACGGGGGCTGTTTCAACCTCACCGGGGTCGTCCCTACCACACCGGGGCCGTTTCGACCTGACTGGGGTCGTCCCTACCTCACGGGGGCTGTTTCAACCTCACCGGGGTCGTCCCTACCACACCGGGGCCGTTTTGACCTGACTGGGGTCGTCCCTACCTCACGGGGGCCGTTTCAACCTCACCGGGGTTGTCCCTACCACACCGGGGCCGTTTCGACCTGACTGGGGTCGTCCCTACCTCACGGGGGCTGTTTCAACCTCGCCGGGGTCGTCCCTACCACACCGGGGCCGTCCCTACCACACCGGGGCCGTTTCAACCTCACCTGGGCCATCCCAGCCTTACCGGGGAAACAGGAAGTTTGGCCCTCTGTCCCCTGCCGGCGGCTCCCCACTCGACAAAATCTCCAGGCGTTCCTGGTGGTTGCACATCCAGCGCTCCTGCCCTCCACCAAGTGCACAGACTGCCTGTCTGCTGTCCCGCAGCGCCCCACCAGAGACTGGGACCAGTGGGCATGTTTGTGCGCTTGCTGGTACAGCAGTTCCACAGTGCCGGCCGAGTCAGGCCCAGCCCTGGCCGGCCCCGGACCCGACTCTGCCCCCCGATTGCGTCCCTCCCAGATGCAAGGAGCTGAAATCTGCAGCCTGCTGGGATGGGCTCTGTACTTGGTGCCTCTGCACATCCTACTCAGTCTCAATGCACTTCTTTCTATGCGAGGAGTTGAAATCTGCAGTTTGTTGGGTTGGGCTCTGTACTTGGTGTCACATCCTACTCAGTCTCAATGTTCTTTCTCTCCTTCCAGTTGTAGAGCTTCCACTGGGCCAAGTTTCCCATGGTTCTGTATGATAGGTGTTTGTCTGATATTTGGTAGTTTCGATGTTGTTGTGCGAGGTAGCACGCACAGGTCTCTTCCTTATGCCGCCATCCTGGTTCTCCTGGGTCTGCTTCTTGAGTGTGTCTCTCATGGCTGCGAGCAGTTGAAGTCTGCAATTTGTTGGGATAGGCTGCAAAAGCGCAGGTGGGTCTTTTTGTGCACCTGGCACAGCTTGGATGGGGATGTAAATTGATTAAGGCTGAGACTCAGGGAGTCGCCATGGCGGAGCAAATAGCACTGGCTGAGTCTCCGTGGCCCCTTGACTCTCTGCCAGGGCTTTGTGTCCCCCAGTGCCGGCGAGCAGCTGTGCAACAGAGTCTCCCTCGCTTTCTGATGGCTGCAAGGCCGTGCTGCCTCTCCCCGTAGGGTCTGGTGCTTCATGATCCCGCCTGAACCAGCTCAGTGGATTTGAAAGTTTGCAGAAGAAAAGGCGCTTCTACTTGTGGGTCTGGCACAGCCCAGATGGGAATGTAAATTGCGTAGGGCGGGATCACAGGGAGTCGCCGGGGCGGAGACTCAGTGGCCCCTTGCCTATCCAGGACACCAGGACTTTGCGTCCCCCAGTGCCGGCGAGCAGCCGAGCGCCAGAGCCTCCCTCGCTTCCTGACCGCTGGAAGGCCGTGCAGTCTCTCGCCTTGTGGCCTGGGGCCTCAGAGACCCGCCCGAACCAGCTCAGTGGATTTGAGAGTTTGTAAAAGCACAGTCATTCCCTCTTGTGCCTCTGGCACAGCCCTGAGGGTAGGGCGGGGTCACAGGGAGTCACCAGCGCGGAGGAAATAGCGATGGCGGCGTCTCCGCGCCCCTCGCCTCCCCGGGACACCAGGATTTCTTGTCCCTTGGTGCCGGCGAGCAGCCGCGTATCAGAGCTTCCCTCGCTCTCCGACCACTGCAAGGCCGTGGCCGCCTCTCCCTGTGGGATCTGGGGCCTCAGAGACCCGCCCCGAGCGAGCCCAGAGGATTCGAGGGTTCGTAAAAAACCGAGAATCCATTTGCAGCCCGCGTGGCGTGTGACTGCGTACCTCTGGTTTTGGTGCCTCCGTAGCTCCCACTCAGTCTCACTGCGCTTCTTTCTTTTCCTCCAGTTGTAGATCTCCCACTGGGCCATCTTCCCCATGGTTCTGAGTGGCGGTTGTTTACTTCATAGTTGATAGTTTCAATGATGCTGTGAGAGAGCAGCACACACAGGTCCGCTCCCTACGCCGCCATCTTGGTTCTCTCCTAGACCAGACTTTTGGTTCAGTTCTTCTCAGTGATCTTCCCCACGCCCAGTGGCTACGAGGCCCCCTATGAATGACTTTTCTTTTCCAAGGATAAAAGTGTTGTTGTCATTGTGGTTTTGTTACAGTAGGTAGGTAGTTAGCTATTAATAGAAGAGAAAGGAGAAAACTGGCTGAGCCTAAACTACAAATTCACAGACATTGCAGGGAATAGCTGGAGCCACTCTGCCAAATGGATTCAAGTTCGAGTGGGCAGGAAAGACCGGCTTTCCTATCACCCCAGGGAACAACCCATCAGCTCCCCCAAATTAATGGGGGGAAGGAAAAACAGTGAGAGGGAAATTACTTTACTGTGTGCATGTGCAGTGGAAGCCAAGATGCCAATCATAAACGGGAGGAGACAAACCTGGAAAAACTCTGGAAAAAAAGATCTGATACAATAAGGATGCAAGCCCAGGAAAAGCCAGGAAAGGAACTGGATGGTTTGAGAGAAAGCCTGCTCTCTCCTAAGCCCAAGGAAACAGGAAACACAAAGGTCTCTTTAGCAGCAGGGCCGAGGGCACCACCGAGCCCTGGCGGTGGGTGTACAAATAGGGAATGAGGCGCAGGGAAGTCAGGTAATGCCCACGGTCGCCCTGTGCCAGAGTGAGCAGCTTTGGGCCCTGTTGACCCTCCTGGGTCCCACATGTGGGCTGCTGCCCGGCAGCTGGACTTCTTTCTCAGCAAGAGGGAGCTCAGCCACCTGGTGGTGGATGAGGCATCGGGCGTGGGCACCTGGGGCAGTAAACACGATCTACCTGCTGAGTGGATTGTCAAGGGCACTCACTCTAGTAAATCCTGCCACTATTGCTAACACCCTCCTACGTGTGTGTCCCTGAAATTCCTTTTCTGTGACACCAGGGAAGAACCTATTTCCAAACTGGTCATCTCTAGTAACAGTGTTAAATGTCTCCTTGCCTCAGCCTCACTTTGTTTTAACCAGTGCTGTGTGTTTGCCCTTAAAGCGCAGAGGGTACGGTGCATGTAAAATCTTAGGTAGGAAGAAAAGCAATGGTGGTTGTAGATCTCATGGAGGTGGTGGACCTTGAGATGGGGCTTGAGGGAGAAGCAGGAGATGCCTAGGCAGAGACATAGGCGAGCATTCCAGGCAGGAAGTCAGGGCTCCCGGCCTTCCTCTCCCATAAACGTGACGTAGTTAAAGCCTGACTTGCAGCCCACACCTTGTTTAATGAGGCATTCAGAACAGTCGATTCTTAAGGAACATTGCAAACCCGAGTTGACTTCTCGTCCTTTCAGAGGCGTCACACTTGTTCTAACTCTCCTGTTAGAAGAGTTGGGTGTGGCCTCTCTCCATGGATGCCTGGTGCCATGAGAATCTTTCTCTTAATGGTTGCTGTCCTCCTCCTTCTTCTTGCTCAGATCTTCTCAGGTAAGAGGGAAAGGATGGAAGGATGGCAGTCTGTTCAGGATCTGTCCTTTGAGAAGAAAGCTGGGCTTTTAGGAAAGTGCACAACTCACCCCATAGTTTAAAAAGAACCCAAGATGAGCGAGTTACTGGAAATCCTTCCCTGAGCTCAGACACAGGACAGCGGGGCCACACTGACCCAGACGTCTCCAACCAGAGAGTCTGCAGTTAACTGTCCTAAAAGTTCTACAGAGGGTTCAGACTTCTTTCCTTTTAAAGTCATCTTCTCCTCTGCAATCTCCCACCAGCTTCAGGTTATTTAAAGTGACTGCTGGGAAATGAGAGAAAAGTCTCAGGCAAATTCCAGACACGCTTGCTCATTTAGGGAAGTGCAGCCTTTGTTGCCTCGATGAAACCAAACCTATGGCAACAGGTTCTTAACAGTCTCTTTTTCCATGTCTCCCTAAATCAGCGGTTCTCAACCTGTGGACGTGACCCTTTAGGGGTCAAACGACCCTTTCACTGGGGTCGCCTAAGACCATCGGAAAACACATATATAATTACATATTGTTTTTGTGATTAATCACTATGCTTTAATTATGTTCAATTTGTCACAATGAAATTGGGGGTCACCACAACATGAGGAACTGTATTAAAGGGCCATGGCATTAAGAAGGTTGAGAACCACTGCCCCAAATTGTCCAAATCTCCTAATCTTGGATCATTTTGGACTTTCTTTCTAGCTCTCACACACCCATGCAAATTACATCATTTAAACCACTAACATCTTGATTAGTTCATTTTTAAGTTCTGAGTCCTTTGAAAGGTCTCTATTTGCTCAACACCCTAAGAACTCTTTTTGTCCATCCCCCCTCAACTGTCTATCACCCCTGTTATGACGCTGCTCCATGCATGGGTCCTGAATTCCTGCACTTGTTTATCATGGGCCTCGGTAGGCTTAATGAACCAATAGATACTGACTATGCGCTCACTCTTCATGAGAGATTGTTCTGAGAACTATAGTAAAGACAGGCAGAATGGAAGTAAAAATATAATTAGAGCATGGCCTTTGCCCTTAATTTGCTTGATGTTTTGTTGGTTCATTGTTTCTGAGTTGGTCAAAAATAGGTTGCCTATAACACTAAACAGCATTTGATAAAT
Organism: Myotis yumanensis; assembly: GCF_028538775.1. Lineage (NCBI taxonomy): Eukaryota > Metazoa > Chordata > Mammalia > Chiroptera > Vespertilionidae > Myotis > Myotis yumanensis. Next base: position 107,982,360 of record NW_027223756.1, read on the forward strand.
TTAAAATAGATGAAGTGAATGTCCAAGACAGGAAGATGTACAAAATACTGTAATAGATGCAGAAGCTTGGTTCTCGCTCCGGGATTAGGAATAGCTTCCTGGGAGGTGGCATTTCCATTGCTCTTTTGAAAGCATCCAGGACTAAAAGTAAAGACCAGAGCCAAGAATAATGCCCTCGTATTTCACAGTCTCGCTTGCAGAATCAAGTTACTTAGCTCTTTCCCCCAGTATCTTGCCCTGGGGATCACACTGTGCACCCAGGCCAGGGAATCGACTTTTAAGCTGTCCTCTCCACCTCCTTTCATCAGGACTCCAATTCCTCAAGCGCTCCCTACCCCTCACTCAGCTCCAGCACATTTGAATTCCCAATAAGCGCAGAGCGGGCACAAATTAGGACCACCGCCCCAGAGAATCTCGGAGTCAAAAGTGAGCTTGATGATCAATACAAGAGGCAATAGACACCAACAATTATGCCAAGATGCTTGAGGCTGACCTCACTTCCAGTCCTCATGAGCTGTATGAACTCTGTGCTTCCACTTTTTTTCTATAAATGGTAATGACAATAGGGCTGTTTATAAGATGAAGGCACCTGCTATATGAATTAAAGGCAAACTTGTCTTACTAAAGAAAGTTTAAAATAGAGTGACTAAAAAAAGATAGTTTATTTCCCTTTCATGTCAAAGTCTAAAAATAAATAAGCTGACGAGGCTGGGTAGAAGGCTCTTGCCCATTAAGTCAAATTGGCACTAGGGAGGAAGGTCAACTCGCCATCCTAAACCTGTGACTGTTTTATCTGGTTTTAAAGATGCTACAGTGGTTCTCAACCTTCCTAATGCTGCGACCTTTTAATACAGTTCCTCATGTTGTGGTGACCCCCAACCATAAAATTATTTTTGTTGCTACTTCATAACTGTAATTTTGCTACTGTTATGAATCATAATGTAAATATCTGATATGCAGGTTGTATTTTCAGTGGTCACGACCCACAGGTTGAGAACCGCTGCAACAGGATCACCCTAATATCAAAACCAGATAAAGACAACACAATGAAAGAGAATTACAGGCCAATATCTCTCATGACCATAGATGCCAAAATCCTGAACAAAATTCTAGCAAATTGGATCCAGCAGTACATCAGAAAGATCATATACCATGAACAAGTAGGATTTATCCCAGGGATACAAGGATGGTACAATATCCACAAATCAATAAACGTGATACATCACATAAACAAATCGAGAGATAAAAACCACATAGTCATATCAATTGATGTAGAAAAAGCATTTGACAAAATCCAACACCCATTTTTGATAAAAACTCTCAGCAAGGTGGGAATAGAAGGATCATACCTCAACATAATAAAAGCCATATATGACAAACCCGCTGCCAACATCATACTCAATGGGCAAAAACTAAAATCATTTCCCCTAAGAACAGGAACAAGACAGGGATGCCCACTCTCACCACTCCTGTTCGACATAGTACTGGAAGTACTAGCCACTACGATCAGACAAGAAGAAGAAATAAAAGGCATCCAATTTGGAAAAGAAGTAAAACTGTCCTTATTCACAGATGGCATGATATTGTACATAAAAAATTCTAAAGACTCAATCAAAAAATTATTAGACTTAATTAATGAATTTGGCAGTGTAGCAGGATACAAAATTAATGCCAAAAAATCCATGGCATATTTATACACGAACAGTGAACATTCAGAAAGAGAGACTAAAAAAGCAATCCCACTCACCATCGCACCGAAAAAAAATAAGATACCTAGGAATAAACTTAACTAAGGAGGTAAGAGGCCTATACACGGAAAAAAGAGATAGAGGAAGACATAAACAGATGGAAGAACATACCATGTTCATGGATTGATAGAATTAACATCATTAAAATGTCCATACTACTCAAAGCAAGCTATAGATTCAATGCACTTCCCATTAAAATACGAATGGCATATTTCACAGACCTAGAAAGAACTCTCCAAAAATTCATCTGGAATAAAAAAAGACCCCGAATAGCCACAGCAATCCTGAGAAAGAACAAAGTAGGTGGGATCTCAATATTAGATATCAAGCTGTATTACAAAGCCAATGTTCTCAAAACTGCCTGGTACTGGCACAAGAACAGACATATAGATCAATGGAATAGAATAGAGAGCCCAGAAATCGGCCCGAACCAATATGCTCAATTAATATTTGGCAAAGGAGGCATGAACATACAATGTAGTCAAGAGAGTCTCTTCAATAAATGGTGTTGGGAAAATTGGACAGATATATGCAAGAAAATGAAACTAGACCACTAACTTACACAATACACAAAAATAAACTCAAAATGGATAAAGGACTTAAACATAAGACAGGAAACCATAAAAATACCAGAGGAATACACAGGCATTTTGGCATTTTCTCAGACATATGCCAAAGCAATTTCTTCACCAATACCCCTCCTAGGGCAATGGAAACTAAAGAGAAAATAAACAAATGGGACTACATCAAAATAAAAAGCTTAGGTTGATGAACAGAGGCAGATCCAGAGACAGAGAAGCAGCGATCAGACTGTCAATTCCCAGAGGGAAAGTAAGGGAGGGTGGGGGTAAGGGGAAGAGATCAACCAAAGGACTTGTATGCACGCATATAAGCCAAACCAATGGACACAGACAACAGGGGGATGAGAGCATGAGTGTGTGTGGGGGTGGGGGGTGGGGGAGGTGGGGGTTAATGGGGGGATGAGGACACATTTGTAATACCTTAGCCAATAAAGAAATTAAAGATTAAAAAAAGGTTTTGCACAGCAAAAGAAACCATCAACAAAACAACAAGAAAACCCACTGCATGGGAGAACGTATTTGCAAGTGTTATCACTGATAAAGGTTTAATCTCCAACATTTACAGGGAACTCATACAACTTAACAAAAGGAAGATAAATGATCCAATAAAAAAGCAGGCAACGGACCTAAATAGATACTTTTCTTTTTTTTAAAATATATTTTATCAATTTTTTACAGAGAGGAAGGGAGAGGGATGGAGAGTTAGAAACATCGATGAGAGAGAAACATCGATCAGCTGCCTCCTGCACACTCTCTACTGAGGATGTGCCCGCAACCAAGGTAAATGCCCTTGACTGTAATTGAACCTGGTACCCTTGAGTCCGCAGGCCGACTCTCTATCCACTGAGCCAAACCAGTTAGGGCAATAGATACTTTTCTAAAGAAGACAGAAGGGAGGCCAAGAGACATATGAAAACATGCTCAAAGTCACTAATTATCCTATAGATGCAAATCAAAACGACAATGAGATACTATCTCACACCTGTCAGAATGACTATCATCAGCAAATCAACAAACGGTAAGCGCTGGCGAGGATGCGGAGAAAAAGGAACCCTCGTGCACTGCTGGTGGGAATGCAGACTGGTGCAGTCACTGTAGAGAACAGTATGGAGTTTCCTCAAAAAACTAAAAATGGAACTCCCATTTGACCTAGTAATCCCACTTCTAGGATTATATCCCAAGAAACTAGAAACACCAATCAGAAAGGATATATGCACCCATATATTCATAGCAGCACAATTCACCATAGATAAGATCTGGAAACAGCCTAAGTGCCCATCAGTAGATGAATGGATTAGAAAACTGTGGTACATCCACACAATGGAATACTACGCTGCTATAAAAAAGAAGGAATTCTTACCATTTGCAGCAGCATGGATGGAACTGGAGAGCATTATGCTAAGTGAAATAAGCCAGGCAATGAAAGAAAAATACCACATGATCTCACTCATTTATGGATAATAAAGAACATTATAACCTGATGAACAAAAAGATACAGAGGCAGAGCAGCCTCAAACAGATCGTCAAATTATAGCGGGAAGGCCGGGGAGGGTTGGGGGGTAGGAGGGAGGGGGGTAAGAGATCAACCGAAGGACTTGTATGCATGCATATAAGCATAACCAATGGACATAAGACACTGTGGGGGAGGCGGGTGGGATGAGGGCATCTGACAGGAGGTAGGAGAGGCTGGGGGAAGATCAATGGGAAAAAAGGGAGATATATGTACTACTATGTGTAATACTTTAAACAATAAAATAAAATTTAAAAAATAAAAAATAAATAAAGATGCTCTAACAGGAAAAGCTAAAGGTAAGTCAAGAACACGATGAAAAAGATGATCTAGAAACATCTGATCACTTCTGTATCATTGATCCACACAGGAACTGATGTCTTTAGCTCAGTATCCATGTGTCCAGCTAAAACCCAGGGGTCCTCGTACTGAAAGTCTGAAAGGGAACAGTTTCACAGCCTCCGTGTTTCTGACAACGGCTCTCACAGTGCCAGGCACGCTCTGTGCTCTGATAGGGTTACTTATTATTATGATTGCCTTTTTTTATTGCGTTTGTCATTATTGTTCTAATTATCTGCCCCAATTCACCATGTAAACACGTTCTGCATGTGTCATGTCGGCCGATGTGGGAAGCACGGGACTTGGTGGAATGTCTGTAAGGAGGATTTTCCGAAAGGTCAGTGGCCTCTAGGGCAGTGGTTCTCAACCTTCCTGACGCCGCGGCCCTTTAATACAGCTCCTCCTGTTGTGGTGACCCCCAACCATAAATTATTCTCGTGGCTACTTCATTACTGTAATTTTGCTACTGTTATGAATCGTCATGTAAATATCTGATATGCAGGATGTATTTTCATTGTGACAAATTGAGCATAATGAAAAAATAGTGATGAATCACAAAAACAATATGTAATTATATACATGTTTTCTGATGGTCTTAGGTGACCCCTGTGAAAGGGTCTTTCGACCCCCAAAGGGTCGTGATCCAAAGGTTGAGAACCGCTGCTCTAGGGGGACCCTGCCGAAGGCAGCAGCTCCTACCTTGACTTTTCCAAACAAGTCCGATTCCCGGGGTGTTTTGCTGGAATCTCTCTGTGTCGTCTTTAAAGACCTGACCTTGGAGAAGCATATACTTTCTCAAGGATGCTTACCTCTTGATTGTATCTAGAGATTAATTTTAGTTCCAGCTGTTAGGTCAATAAAAGCCCAAGGAGGCAGGCGAACAGGCTTCTTGGTGGCGCTAGCCAAGTCGGGCCTTAGCCTCTCTTTCACAGAAACGTGTGTGGGAGCAGCTGTTCATCCGCTGCTCAGGGTCTGCGGGTCAGATGCCTGATAGACTTCAGTGATCTACAACTCCCAGGATCCCCAGTTCAACTTTGGACTGTCCACACATTTTCCCCTTTCAGCAGAAATCTAAGTCTTTGCAGTTTCTTCCTGTTGGTTTGAGCCCTCACTTGGACATGAACAAGCCTAATATCTCGTTTATGTATCAGCTAAAATGCACCTTTTCCTCCAGTGTTGTTCTTTCCAAGGAGAAGCAGGACTCCTCTGGAGGGACTGCCAGTGTTTTCGGCTCTTTCTCCTGAGAATACATAACCCCCGTCCCCCAGTCACTCCTCTCCGGAAATATTTTCATTCTCTTCAGCTTCGTCTCTCCCTTTTGAATGAACACACGTTGCTTATGTTGTTCTAAACGTGCTTGCTGGGCTAAAGACGCTATTACCCACGATCCTTTTGTGCTTGAACCCCGAGCGGTGAAACTCCACAACCCGGTGCCTCCTTGCCTGTAATGTAAATAGCACAGTCTTCACTATTTGCTACATATCAGAGCCTATTAATGTGGAGACGTGAAAAAATCATTTATTGGAAAGAACTATTTATTGAAACTAGAAAGTCTATTGTTTCCCGCCCAGGAACAAAAATTCTGCTGCTTATTTCCTAGACGTGATTAGGACAGAGGGAGCTCTTTGTTTGTTGGTTAGTTTTCCTAAATGAATATCAAGTCAGGACTCTGCACCGACTTCCAGGGACCTGAGCTCAGACACAGCTCTGGTGACATGGCTTGTCGCAGACGTATGCTCTGTCTCCAGGAGGCTCCTGGTGGGGAATTCTGCACGTGGCCTGGGTGATGTAAAGTTTGTCTCCCAGGAATTAATTATTGGGTAACTGAAGACTAATTTCTTCCTTCACAGCCAGGGGAGGATCTCGAAGGCATATCCGTTGTGCAAAGATGTCTGGTCACTGTGAGATCGAATGCCTTTCCTTTGAAGATAAGATTGGAGGCTGTAGAGCTGAACTAACTCCATTTTGCTGCAAAAAGAGAAAAAGGAATTGAACACTAAGCAGCAGCTACAGAAATGAAAACGGTGGAGACACTGGCATCTGTGAGCTCAGTGCCTGATGCTCTCAGATCTTTGCACATCTTGGATTCTCTGAAGCAGTCTGTTCAGTGTCTGATGCTGCAAGAAATACCGTTTCTAGACTGTGAGCTTCTGGAGGGATGACGCTGCGCCCAGCTCACCTGTGCACCCACAGTTCCTGGTATGGGGCCTAGGGATTATTTGATTGATTGATTGATTGGGTGAGCTAGTGAATTAATAGACTAAATAGGTAAATTGGAAATGTTGGACTGAGACCCACATGAACTGAGTTGGAGTGACAGTCCCGGCTCCAAACGTGTGTGAGCTTGGCCTCCTCGTCCAAGATTCTGGCACCTGTAACTGAGGAGACTGAACTGCGTGGTGAGTGGACCGCCTGCTGGACACTCGCGCTGTCAGGCATTCCTCCTCCTCCTCTCCTTCCCGAGCAGCAATGGCCAGAATCCCTCCCACTCCTCGTCTGACCTAGAGTGTCACCTTCCACAAGGAAAGGGGCCCTGTCACCACTCACCTGCCCACAGACGGACAGCACCTCCATTCTGGCCCCTGTGGTGAGAGCCTCTCTGATCCTAACCCACCGAGCTCTTGGTCCTGATCTCTTCATAGCGATCCCAGGACCAGCCCTGGCCTGTGGCAGCGTTCACCTCTGGCTGTTTCTGAACCTCGTTACAGTGTCATCCATCGCCTTTATTTCCCCCCTTTGCCTCGAGGATGGTCTTCTGGACATTTCTCTTCCTCCTCTTCACTTCTCATCTTCCTCCTCATCACTCCTCAGACTCCTTTGTGCCCTCTCCCACTGCCATTGCTTCAGTCTCACCCAGTGACCCAACTCCCCACTTCTCTGGCTCTGAGCCCCCTTCCTACCCCATGTGGTGTGTTGTGCAGCCTCCCGCCTGCCTCTGCCAGACTCCTTCCCTGGCCTGCTAGTGCCCGCAGCCCCCTGCATGCCAGGCATTCGCAGTCCTGGGGGCGGCTGTTTTATACACACACATATATATATACACTAGAGGCCCAGTGCACAAAAATTTGTGCACTCGGGGGGTAGGGGGGGTTCCTCAGCCCGGCCCGTGCCCTCTTGCAGTCTGGGACCCTCGGGAGATAACGACCTGCTGGCTTAGGCCTGCTCCGGGTGGCAGAGGGCAGGCCCAATCCCTAGGTGCAGCCCCTGGTCAGGCTCAGAGCAGGGCCGATTGGGGAGTTGGGGCACCGCCCCATCATGCACAGAGCAGGGCAGATCGGGAGGTTGCGATGCCACCCTCAGTCACGCTCAGGGTAGGGCCGATTGGGGGGTTGGGGCACTGCCCCCTGTCACACTCAAGGCAGGGTCGATGGGGAGGTTGCGGCGCCACCCCCTGTCACTCACAGAGCAGGGCCGATCAGGGGGTTGGGGCTCTGCCACTGTCACACTCAGGGCAGGGCCGATGGGGGAAGTTATGGCTCTACCCCGTCACACACAGAGCAGGGCCCGTGGGGGGGGGGGGGTGGGAGGTTGGGGCGCCACACCCTGTCACACACAGAGCTGCAGGATGATCAGTGGGTTGGGGAGCTCCCCCCATCAGGCACAGAGCAGGGCTGATCAGGGGGTTGGGGTGCCTTCCCCTGTCATGAACAGAGCAGGGTAGATAGGGAGGTTGTGGCCCAGCCCTCTGTCACACACAGAGCCGCAGGGCTATCAGGGGGTTTAGGCGCTGCCCCCTGTCACGCTGATCCTGGTGCTGGGAGGCATATTACCCTTTTACTATATAGGATAGAGGCCTGGTGCATGGGTGGGGCCCGGCTGGTTTGCCCTGAAGGGTGTCCTGGATCAGGGTGGGGGTCCCCACTGGGGTGCCTGGCCAGCCTGGATGAGGGGATGATGGCTGTTTGCAGCTGGTCACACCCCCTTCAGGGTGGGGGTCCCCACTGGGGTGCCTGGCCAGTCTGGGTGAGGGGCTAAGGGCTGTTTTCAGGCTGGTGGGTGAGTGAAGCTCCCAACCGCTCCTTTTTTTCTTTTCTTTTTTTTTATTCTGGGCCAGCTTTAGCTCTGAGGCTTGGCTCCAGCTCTGAGGCCTCGGCTGCTGAAAGCAGATATCTGGTTTGTTTGGGTTCTATAATCAAAACACTGTTTCAACTCCAGCTCTGAGATCCCAGCTGGCTGAAAGCAGGTTTCTGGGGTTTTGTTTAGCTTCTATATTTGTAACAATGTTTCAAACTGCAAGCTCAGAGGCCGGCAGCGGCAGGCGGGAAACGTTGGAGTCCTCCGTCACTGAAGCAAGCAAGCCTCATGTTCGCTTCAAGCTGCCTGGCTGCCGGCCGCCACCTGGGCTGGCAGTTAATTTGCATATCACCCTGATTAGCCAATGGCAAGGGTAGCAGTGTGACACCAATTTGCATGTTTCTCTTTTATTAGTGTAGGTATATACACACTAGAGGCCTGGTGCATGAAATTTGTGCACGGACAGGGTCCCTAGGCCTGGCTGGAGATTGGGCTGATCTGTGGGGTGACCAGTGGGGCCTGGTGCCACCTGCTCATCTGATGCATCATCCTCCACGGTCCCACTCTCATCAGGGCCCAGCAGGGCCGGTAGTGCCTCCACTGCTGCCCGCTGGCGGCTCTGAGTAGCCGATGCCTGCCATGTTCTGCACCGCCCCCTGGTGGTTAGCGCATGTCTAACGCCCGGTCAGTCGAACTCCCGCCCGTGGGGACAATTTGCATATTAGCCTTTTATTAGATAGGATTTCAGAGAGAGGAAGGGAGAAGGGGAGAGAGAGAAACATCAATGATGAGAGAGAATCATGGATTGGCTGCCTCCTGCACCCCGCCATTGGGGATCGAGCTGGCAACCTAGGCATGTGCCCTTGAGCAGAATTAAACCCGGGACCCTTCAGTCTTCAGGCCAGCACTCTATCTATTTAGCCAAAGCAGCTAGGGCTGGGCAGCTCTTTCTATTTCCGGTTCTGGTGGGCTGTGCTCCCAGGGCAGTAGGGGTTGGCTCCAGGCTCCTGCTCCCTCTCATTCTCAGTGAACCCCCCAGGACCCTCAAAGGGACCGGCAGCACCCACTCTCTACTCCCTGGGCAATAAGAGGCCTGCCAAGCTGGGCCCTGCTTTGCTGTGCACCTGGCTGTCCACCCCTGCCCTCCTGGCCCAGGTCTCCTCTGAAGGCTGAATGCTGGCCGCAGGCGCCTCAACTCCTTTGTCTGGGCTCTGGTCACAGAGCGCCCTTCCTTAGAATTTTAAGCATCGCTCATGGGGTGCCCCCAGCTCCGAGGTGTGAGCCCCCTGGCTCCGAGGTGTGAACCCCCTGCATGGTGCCCCAGGCTCACAGGAGCAGCCCAGCTGCACCCACCACCTGCAGCACCTTGCACGCCAGCCTCCAAGAGGCGTTTCCCATTCCCTCCCCAGGCCTCGAGTGGGGACTGTGTTGGTGCTTGTTAAACTCTGTGTGCTTCCAGCCTTCCAGTGACCGTGCGACCAGTTCCCTGCATGAAATGCCCTCTGTTTCAAATACGCAGCGTGGCTTTTGTGTACCTGAAGAATACCTAGAACTCTGAAACGTCCGAGCTAGAAGTAGCCTTGAAGTTAATCCAAATCAATGTTTCCAGAACCAAGTGGATTGTACCGATATAGAATTTTCTAAAAATCCGTGCTCTTAGCGCCACGCGAACACTGCTTTTTGTTGTTGCTGTTGTTAATCATCACCTGAAAAATTCCACAATAAAAATAAAAATTCCACACTCGCTTCTAACTCTAACTTTCTGTGGAAGCTCATTAGGGGCCTTCATTGCAATCCATCTCTTTCTCAAACGATCTCCATTTAACATCTCAGGTTTTAGTAAATAGTGTTGTCATTTACTCAGACACGGGTTAAAATGGCTTACTCAAGGATGTTCACATCCCCTCCTAAATCACACAATTCACTTAATAAATAAATCTACAAAAGCGGTTCATCAATATTCGCAAATTGGGTGGTAATGTTCCCCTCCCGCCCTGTCCTCACTGACATTGTCCTGGCTCAGCAGCTTCAGCCCCCGCTGCTGATCGCTCTGTTAAACTAGTTCATCCTCATTGCCACTGTCCTCACTGTAAGGTTTACTTAGGATTCTGGGATTGGACATTACAAGGAATAAGGAATATTTCCACCTTCTCGTGTTTCACGTGTGTGTATGCGTGAACACATGCATACACCCCCCTACGTACTCACCATGTCAGTGTTTCAACCACAACAACTAAATATCAGATTCACACTCAGATGTATAAGAATACCTAGAACTCTGAAACGTCCGAGCGAGAAGTAGCCTTGGAGTTGATCCAAATCAATGTTTCCAGAACAGAGTGGATTGTACTGACACAGAATTTTCTACAAATCCATGCTCTGAGCACCACGCTGACACTGCTTTGTTGTTGTTGTTAATCATCCTGAGCATATTTTTCCATTGATTTTTAGCGAGAGTGGAAGGGGAGGGAGAGACAGAGAGAGACACATAGATTGGTTGCCTCCTGCATGGGGATTGAGCCTGCAACCGAGGTATGTGTCCTTGACCACAATCGAACTGGCAACCCTTCAGTTCAAGGGCCGACTGTCTATCCACTGACCCAAACTCGCTTGGGCTACACTCTAACACTTGCTTTATGCAAACTCTTAAACTAAGAATCCTGATTTTTGAAACAACTTACGCAGTAATGTTTGAGAACTCTCGACCGCTGAACAGAGGTGCATCTGAGATTCAAAGATGACGCACTTCCCCAGCGAGGAGAACTCCTAACCAGCCCTTCTGCCTTCGGGGCCAGTGGTGTTTCACTGGTTGCACTTGTCCATCTGAGAAGGACACGTTGAGGGGAAATGAACAAAGTGGCTCACCTTCTTGCTCCAGGTACAGAAGCTCAGACTTTCGTGGGAAAGACAGATGTGTGTCCAGCAAACTAACATACAATGTGGCAAGTTTTAAATATATACATTATTGATTTCAGAGAGGAAGGAGGGGGGAGAGAGAGAGAACTCAATGATGACGAAGAATCGTTGATTGGCCCTCGCTAGTTTGGCTCACTGGATAGAGCGTTGGCCTGGGGACTGAAGGGTTCCAGGTTCGATTCTGGTCAAGGGCATGTACCTTGGTTGCAGGCACATCCCCAGTAGGGGGTGTGCAGGAGGCAGCTGATCGATGTTTCTCTCTCATCGATGTTTCTAACTCTCTATCCCTCTCCCTTCCTCTCTGTAAAAAAATCAATTATATATATATATATATATATATATATATATATATATATATATATTTATTAAAGAATCATTACTGGAGAGCATTATGCTAAGTGAAATAAGCCAGTCAATGAAGGAAAAATACCACATGATCTCACTCATTCATGGATAATAAAGACCATTATAAACTTATGAACAATAATAGATACAGAGGCAGAGCTGCCTCAAACTGATTGTCAAACTGCAGCGGGAAGGCCAGGGAGGGTTGGGGGGCAGGAGGGAGGGGGGTAAGAGATCAACCGAAGGACTTGTATGCATGCATATAAGCATAACCAATGGACATAAGACACTGGGGGGGAGGGGAGGCCAGGGGATTGTCAAGGGCGGGGGGGGGGGGGGAAGGACACATATGTAATACCCTTTGTAATACTTTAAGCAATAAAAAAAGAATCATTGATTGGCTGCCTCCTGCATGCCCCACAGTGGGGATTGAGTTCCCAATCTGGGTTTATGCTTCAACAATAACTGAACCGTGACCTCCTGGTTCATTGGTCCATGCTCACCCTCCGAGCCACGTCTGCTGGGCCAATCTGGCAGGTTTTAGAATGTGCTGGGAGAACTGTGGAATTCAGAGCAGGCGTGGGGGTGATGGATTTTAACTGGCGTTATTGGAGTCTGCAGAGAGTGCACAGACACAATGTCCTGTCCTTGTTTATGCCAATCGCTCTATCAACCCACCCTAAATCACGTTAACTGAAACCGAAGGGTTGTCTGATAAATGTCCACTTTACTGCCAATATGTTGGTAGCTTATGTCCCCATTTGACAATTATTTTCATTTACGACTGCCACTTCCATTATTCTGGAGAACTGAGCTTCTAAAATAATGAGGACTCTCTGTCCTTTCTTGAAGGCCATTCTGATCCTAGGGGGCCCTTCTGTCCCTGGATGTCCTGAATGAGGTATTAGGATGTCCTCATTACACAACAGAGGCATTCCACCGGCCTTAGGAGTTGCCCACTGCTGCCTGTCTCTATGGGCATCGTCGCCCACGAGAACTCTCCTTTGCCACTTTCTTCTTTTTGAACCAAGTCTCAGTTGACCAAAACAAGTTTATATCAGCCTTGGTAAGTTAAAAAAATGTGAGAGCTTGAGAGAATTCTACACACAAGACACAATCCCCAGGACCTACACGCCAAGAAGGGGCCCCGTGGTAAACCAGTGATGGGTGCGGCCATTGCCTGATCCCCGAATGATCTCTCCGGTGTGTGACCCACACACTAAGTCAGAGAGACACCGACAGAGCTAAGATGTAGTCAGAGGCTTTCCAGGTGCCTGCAACCATCTCCGTTTCACCTCTGAACCTGAACAGGATCCGTGTAACGGAAAAGGGGGCCTTTCCCTAACAATTCTTTATCTCTAAAACTCCTCTGCGTATGTTCTCCAAGAGTTAGTGATGCTAAGATCTGATGGGAGAGAGGCATGGCCAAGCTCTTGCCGCAGCTGGAAATGGCAGGGACCTCGTTGTAGGATCACTCTGAGCTAAGAAAACTATGCCAAGGTTGTTGATCTTCAGAGCTTGGCTCTGTCTCCGTGGCTTTATTTTAGCCTTTGGCTCTCGGTGCTGCCTGTCAGCCCCTGGGCTTCCCACATAGAACCTGCACAGACATTTCAAGCTGACTGTCATGCCGAGTGAGCCCTTTACATTCAAGGTGGAAGGAAGGACCATCCTGCCCAACAAGGGAACAGGTCAGTATCTAACACTTCCGGCCAAGTGTGTTCAAGGGGGAATGAGCAGTGTTACTATTCCAGAAATAAAATGTGTTTG